>NC_140087.1:69916773-70516773 GCF_964237585.1 Gallinula chloropus
ACTTGTGAAGAGTTACACCGAACGGCCCAAATCACTCGAGAACATCACTCCGAAGTTACTTTTGGAAAGTGTGCCCAGCAGCATCAAAGTTATTGCCGACAGATTTACACTGCATAACTTGTATGCACTTGGTACTATTTTCACCTTCTGTTTAAGGTCAACAGTGCCAATATTTCTGCAGGACTTCCCAAATCACATCAGGATTATTTCCCATTTCCTGAAAAAGCCTGCATAAAAGAAAAAAAATGAACTGCAAATTATTTCAAACTGCCACAAACCATCCATCAGTGTTGCACAAGTGCTTTTCTGAGCCATTATAACATGCCCCAGCTGATGCCGTAAGCAGGAGGCAGAAAGCAGAGTGATTTCCACTCTCAGAAAAATATGGTATTTGTGATTTCTTCTGAACGCCAGGAAACGGAACATAGGCAGAATATTAAGAAAACAGACAGCTCTCAGTGTCTGGGTGGGAACACTCTTGTACAGCTTTACCGTCGAAGACATTAAGGCAGCAAGCAAACACCTCCCAAAGGCTTTCCAGCCCCACCTAAGGCCAGTGCCAGGGAAGGAAGATGCATGCCTGTTATTAAACACATCTCTCTCTGCAGGACTGTCCAAGAGTGACTGGAAGACACTGAACTCAGAGAAAGCAAAAGGAGACCAGCATCCCACTTCCAGCAGTCAATTAGAAAGTTCCAGTTGCATCTCAAATAATAAAGCTTTTTCCTCATTCCAACTTAATAGGGAGATTCCAGTTAAATGCTTAAATCTAAGCAAGTAGTGCACATTTTTAAACTAAGCTTCTCATTGTAAGACTTGGGGGTGGGGGGGAAGGGCTGTTGTTGGGAAGTTATATGTTAATGCTGTGAACATCTCATCTTCAAAGGTTAGACTACCCTGCATATAAAGTATCTACTTAAAAGAGATACACTTGAACAGCCATGACAGCCTGTTCCTCTCCTTTTTATTATCTCTACTTCATGATAACGTAAGCCTCTTAGCAGGAGTTCAAAGTTCTGTACTGAGAAACTGAGACTGACATCTAGATAGAATATTAATTGTGAATACCTGGGTTGAATATGGGTAGCAGCATCTTGCTGCCATAAAACAGATTCTGTTCCTGTAAACAGGTATGTACAGTTCGCAAATATAATTTTCCTTCTATAAAATCACCTCCTGTTTCATTAAATTTAGCACTATATCTGGTGCAGATCTGTAAACAGATTTTGGCTTACATGTGGAGTGGTGTGAAAATGGAAGATTCAGACTGAATTCTAAATATCTAAAAACGTGGCCATGTTTTTCTAGAAAGCCCTTTTTCATGTCAATTGAAACACACAATGTTAAATGAAATTAAAGTGTTTCAATTTTACTTTTAAAATTCCACTGTACATGATACACAAAAGCAAAGTAACTTATTTAAAAAATCAGAACATTCTATTCTGATAAAAAGACCTCTTTTTAAATGCATATAAAAGGTTAATGAGATTCCAACAAAATCATTCTGGTCCCTTTAAGCTAATTTGCGGGGCTGACTGGAGCGCTTTTCTGGGCAAATAATCAGAATATTGTGCATCAGGCCAACACAGAGGTGCAGAACACAACACTTTTCTAAGACAGGGGGAGAAATGAGGCCATGAAAGCTCATGGCCACAGAAGTCTCCTTCTCTTAACATCCATTCTCAAAGCCACAGCTCTTAAGGATCAAATTCTACCTGTGTTCAGGGCATTATTTTAAAAATGTAAATCTGCTTTTTAAAAGTCAAACCCTGGCATCTTTACCAGATGGATAATAAGGGATTTTCAGAACACAGTTTGGCGATTGATCTGACTGTCCAGGAAATGGCCCTTCCCCCATGTCAGATACATTACACATCAAAAATACACAGGGAAAAAAAAAAAATCTAAATAACCAGATCAGTTACAGCTTGAAATCCATCTCTCCATGCTAGCCATTACCATCCATCGCAAGCTGTGGTCCAATTACCCCTCTAATTCTCTCAGTGAAATCAGGCTATTTTCCTTCTTTTTGTCTCACTATCAAGCATTCAAATCAATTCCAGTCAAATACTGATCTTCATGTTCTTCCATTAAGAAAGATTCTCAGCACTTTTAAAGATCTTTAGCAACACACAACATCTATTCCCTGTTTGTTTGTTGTGTAGGGCTAGTTTCTAGTGCCACTTAGAATGAAGCAATATATTCTACAGTGAACTTTTAAAGCCGGTGTCTTCAAGTCTGACTGTAAGCAAAAGCAATTACTGTTCATAGAACAATGACCAGAGTTACGGACAAAATCATGAATAAGTTTGACTATGTCTATTCCACTCTTTCCACAGATATCCCAATAATCTCTGGGGAATTTAGATATTCCACAGTTCGCCTGGTTTTCACACTTGTTCAGTTAAATTGAGGAGGTACAGACTGTAAGGCACCGAAGCAAGGCAATACCTGAAATGTGACGTGATCAAACACCATGGATTGTGAATAATTCATAGCAGAAACTGAGCCATTTGCAGGAAGAATCTAAACTCTCCAGTAAATCCTTAAAACGAATGAGCGTGCATGCAGGAGAAGTCAGATACCAGCAAAGGGCCTAAAATGTTGCACGCTTTGATAAGGATTTTGCACCAAGATCTGTGAATACCACAAGCAACCACTGAAGCCCTGCAGTTCTGATGAACCCCTGCTCCTGAGTCAGGAACTCCTCTGCAACGACCAAGCAGCAGGACGCAGGTAGCTCCCAGCAGGGCCTACATTCCCGCTATTAGCTTCTCCGGGAGGTCTGCTCCCATTTGGAGCTACAGCACAATAGCAAATCGCAAAATGAGCAGTGCATGTAATGAAGTGAAATGAAAACAGAAGGGCTCCTGTACATAAAAAACCCCCTCTGAAGTGTCACTAGCAGTAGCTACTCTGCAATATTCTCTGGAATTGTATTTGAGTAAAATTCCTATTTTAGTATCAGCAGGCTCTGCGTGAGGAACAATGCACTCAGCCTGCTGGCTCAGGTTCCCTCTGTAAGGCAGAAGCAAAGCTTCCTGCCCTCAGAGAAAAATTAGCAATTGTATAAGATAACTAATTACTGGAAAGCACTTCAATATTCAAGTGAGGAGGATTATTTAGAGTTAGAAAAGGGTTTGCTACTGCCTTGATGTATAAATATAGTTCAGTACAAAGTAGGACTTTGAGAATCTCAGGAATTACAGGCACTTCGTTGCTGGCAGTATTTGCATGAAACTATTGGTAAGAAATACGCATAAGCAAAACCAGAGCCATGAATACCACATAGCAGGTAGAGCAAAACCTCCTGTATGCACCTGTCTCCTCCTTTTCTTCCAACTTGCAGCCTTACTAACAATGCCACCTAAAGCAAAGATGCAGCCCTGTTTAACCTTCTTCCTGAAAAGGCTGTGGACCAGAAAATAGCTTTTAAAATTTCAGTTTTCAACTAAACAGAAGGGGAAGACACCCCCATCCCCAAAAAAAGGAAGAGACTTATCTAGAAAATAAAACAGCTAGGATGTACCATTGTGTGTAAAAGGAAACAGGGTATGCTCCATATTGGGCACAGTTTTAGGACTGATTCATCTGACTGTGAGGTATCTTGGCTGTTGTCAGACTACTGCTCCACCAGAGAAGTGCAGGTGTAATTATTATTGAAACAAAAAGTTAAAGTCATGATTCCTGGCCTTTCCACACTTTCCTCCTTACATGTGACAATCTTCTTCCAGTAAGAAAAACAAGCAGGGTGTTTTTCTGTGCTGCACTCAATGCAATCCATGGGAAAAAGAAAGGGCTGTACATCGGCAGCTACAACTCTCCCCTGCCAGACATCACTTCTGGGTGCCCATTCCCCTGGATTCAAAGGGAGAATGGAGAGAGAGGGGGAAAAAAAAAAAATGTCTATCACTGAGCCCTGAACTACTGATCTGCTCAGAGAAGGAAAAGTCAGGTGTAAGGCAGCCTGTTCCTCACTGACACCTGATCTAGGACAGAGCAGCACACATTGCTGTCTCAGAGCTGATGCCTCCTATCTCATTTTCTGAGAAAAAAAAAATTAAAAAAACAAATTGCACTTCTTTTTTCACTTCTTTTTTGGTCTTGCCAAAGAATATACAATACGAGAATATACATGGTGGCATCAGATGTTGCTTTGCTTGTCTGAAAACAAAGGAGATCTATATCAGCTGTAAAGTAGTGCAGGGGTTTACAGAAGAGCAGCCACAGAAACACAATTCAGATGCTGTTCTTCATTCTAAAGCAGCAGCACTGGGGCCACCTTGGGCTTGGCTGACACTAACACCAACCATAAAAACAGCAGCATCATCTGCCCAGAAGAGCCCATCTGTAATAAAGATATTACAAAACTGAAATAGATGCTAAAAAAAAAAAATCCCAATGATTAGAAATGAATTAAAAATACACTGAATAAAGCTGCCAGTGGTATCAACACTTTCCCTGGCTCTAGTGAGAGGTCCAGCATTCACAAAGTAGCCTGTCACTACTTTGAAGAGGTAACAAAATACAAAACAGGAACTTTGGTTCCCAGACTTATCTTTAACATAAAATTTTAGTGGCTTGCTTCAAGGCTCTATCTGTTCTATACATACATCTCACAACCAAATTAAGGTCCCACAGAAAGCTGACGAACCGATCAGATGGCCCACTCCTATTTTAATGGAACTGATCTCTGCCCTGTCTCCCTGTGCAGCCTTTCATGCTGTATCACATAATGCAGCATCCCTCCAATACTGTGATATTCTAGAACTGGCTTACATGAATCCATTATTAGGGAGTCCATAACAACTTTCTTCTGAGCAAAATCATTTAAAATAAAAGCAAAAGGTGGTTTATACCAATTTAACCCAGGGTCACCTTCTTCAACAATCAACAAAATCTGCATAAATGGATTTGTGAGTGAAAGATATTCATAGAAAGCCTTCACCCAGCCAGGCTGACAAAGACTTTCCTCAGGGCTCCATGCCTGCCTTGGCATGAATACGTGGCCAGGAACACAGGGGTTCAAGCAAAAGCTAGCACTAAAGAAACCCTCTACCTGCTCTGAGGAAAAAGCCCCAACGCTCATCTCCCAAATAAAAAGATAAAAGGATTTTTCAGGTTTGTTTTTTTCTTTTTTTTTTTTTTTTTGGAAGTACAGCACAAAGCATCTCCCTGCCACAGAGCCCAGCCACTGCTTCTGACTTTAAAAGAGGCCATAGATGTCACAGGTGAGCTCCTTCATCCCATTACTACTCAGTAATTACACCAATGGAAAACACAGCCTAAACCTGGCACCAGTAAATGCACTTGGAGCCTTCACAGCCCCACAGGCCTCACTCCTTTGGTTGCTGTTATAGTTGAAGCACAACAGAGTGCCTCCCAGCAGAAATTAGAAACCTTTTAGAAACCTTTTCATCCCAGTTTCACCAAATGCACTGAGGATGCTTATAAATATTCAATATGAATTTTTAAACTCTCTTTCTCTCATTTTCCCTCACCCTAATTAGCATTAGAAATCGTTTTACTTTTAAATACACAGATGGGAGCCAAGTCTGAAGTCAAAGGCACTCACTCGCTGCAGCAACAAGGGCCACATAAGAGTAGAGCCAGCTAGAAGCACAGGCAGCCCCAGGCATCGAAATAACACAGAACAAAGCACAAACAAGAAAGGATTAGTCCAAATGGCAGTGGAGAAACATGAAATAGCACAGAGGACTAAAGCTGTGCCAGAACTTACCCAACATGAAATCCAGTCTTCTATGTCCCCATGACCCCAGGCAAGCATTTCACACTTTCTCATTAGCGTGCTATAATTACTCTGAAGGCTCAGCATAAGGACCCAAACAGCCCTGAAGACTGTCACAGGCAGGTCCAGGTCCCAGAGTTATGACTCCATCTTCTTGGCCAGCTTCTCACCTCACCTGTGTGTTGTTTAGCTGCCCCCACCAAGGCCTGGTCTGCTCATCGTGCAAACAGAACTGGAGATGTTAGCCATAGCTTTATCACTCCCAAAACGTAAATCTCATCAGAAGAAAATTCTTGTGAAATCAACTGATTAATATACAGTACAACATTACTCAGAAAAGCCCACCTTAGATACAGACATGTTTTTAGCTGTTTCATATACTTAGCCAACCTCCTCTTAAGGGAGCCAGTGGCAATAAGAAAGGATTGCAACTACTTGCTTGAGAGATCCAGCATTCAGCATAAATACTGTAACATGCCTAGTAACAAGCCTACCTGCTATTGCATATGTAAGAGCATGACAGCCTTGCTTAAAAAAGCTCTATTAAGTCTTTCTGAAGCCAGCAGAAGAAGTTTCCAATAGTTTCTCTAAGGTGAAATGTATTTCCCTCTAGAAAATGCCAAACGTGATAGCCAAAGACTTTGGAGTATGTATGCCTTTGGATTTTATTTTATCCAAAAGGATAAAACAAAGCCTTTTCTCTCATCCCTCTTGCACGCAGCAACCACAAGGTTCAGCAGTCTTCCCAACAGCTGCACATGAAGGGTTTTGTAAATACAGGGCAGTAAATGGAACCAGTTGTAGCTGGCTATTATGCTTACACGTTCAGTCTGTCCACGTGGAATTCATCTGAATTCCCCAAGGCAAAAAGGGGAAAAAAGGAAAAGGAGGTACTTTCAGAGCATGATTCATCTGACCTGTTGTAGGTGACCATGTTAAAATGAGCAGAGCTGAGCCCTGGGAGCACCTCTTTGGCTCCAGCCCATCAGAGGAGCACAGCTGTCTTCATTCAAGTAGATCGATTCTGATGTTAAAATCCTAGTTCTCATTTTCTCATTGGTTTTGTTCTTTTGTTATCGTCACACAGTGCCTCCAGGTGCTTACAAAACACTGCTCCATTGGTTTGGTTTCAAGTTTGCAATATTTGGAATTTGATTTGCAATTGAATGAATCATAGAGGGTTAATGTTTTTTTGTATTTATACCGCTGATAAGTTTGTCACTGAAGAGCTTCATCCTGCAAGCACATAACAGTCATGTAAGTCATCAGCGACGAGACTATGGATTTGCTGATAGCTTTATCAGTGATTTGGAGAAGCTATTGGAGGCTTTTTAAAGTTATTCTAGTTTATGTGAATGGATCTGTGCATTTGAGAAATTTTATATGTTACTCCTCAGTAACCATAAAGCCCCTTATTGATTCTACCACACGCGCTGCTGAAAGTAGGATACTTTCCAGATTTAGAGGAAAATGTTCTTCCTTATGCACTGGAACTCCCATTGGACAGTCTGGATTCATCTATATTGTCATTACCTGGAGTAGATGACTGCTACTGTTTGGTTGACAGCCTGAAGTTAAGGTTTAGCAATCATCACTATGTTCTCTTACAGAGACTTTAAGGATCCTGTGAGAAGAACACCTCAGCCAAGCCTTGGGCACCAGGAGGAATCCTGTCGTTCAGCACCCAGGAAAGTCACTATGAGCATCTGACAGTGGTGGCATCATTTTTAGCAGCAACAAATAGCCACCAGGAAAATACAACAGACCGCTCCAATTGTTCAGTTACGTGGCTCCATAACAACCACAGACACAACAGGTAAACATACCCATTGTCTATAATACTAAAGTAAATATAATTCCACCAGAAGTTGAATCAATTAAATTTTCTTTAAAAAGGCATGAACAGCACATTTTTTTCCCACAATTTGGTAGAATTTTACTCATCCTGTTAAAAATAAAAAAACCCCAAACACCCAGAACAAGAGAAGCAGAAGTTAGACTCCCGATTCTCTTTAGGGGCACTTGGCCCTAGATTTAACCTTCCTAACTTGCTTATGTTAGTTCTGACTTCAAGGAATCGCTCCTCAACTCATCAACATAAACGACACCAGGGCCAGAAAGCCGGTGAGTACTTGAGCCAGTTAACTAACTGTAGTTCATTTACCCCGTGACACACAGTGCTTTAAGAATACAGGGGGAAGAAGGATGGTGCCCTAAAAGTGGTTTTGCCAGTTCTTTGTTTTATGACCAAAAGCCAACAAAATTTTGCAATTTGTGCTCATCTCCTGCTCAGAGCAAATGGGTTCCTTGGGGTATCCTGCCACTCTTACAAAGTTCTTCTGTGTTTCCAAAGCATCTTTCAAGACGATAATACTCTGTGAGAGTTTTCACACTTCAAATAACCTTCTCACCAAGATCATCCAGGACCATTTAACTTGTGTTTTCCCTCTCTGCTGTTGCTTCTCATGGTAGCACTCTGCTGTAGGTCTGTCAGGACACACAAGGCATGAGTTTCAGCTGTATGAGGTTTAATAAAAGCAAGTGTAGAGTCTTGCACCTGGGAAGGAATAACCGCATGTATCAGTACAGGCTGGGGGGGTGACCTGTTGGAGAGGAGCTCTGCGGAGAAGGATCTGGGTGTCCTGGTGGATGACAGTTTGGTCATGAGCCAGCAGTGTGCCCTGGTGGCTAAGAGAGCCAATGGGATCCTGGGGTGCATCAAAAGGAGCGTGGCCAGCAGTTCAAAGAGGTGATCCTCCCCCTCTACTCTGCCCTGGTCAGGCCCCATCTGAGTATCGTATCCAGTTTTGGGCTCCCTGGTATAAAAAAAGGCAGGGATCTCCTTGGAAGAGTCTAGCAGAGGGCTACGAAGATGATTAAAGTCCTGGATGATCTCCCCTATGAGAAAGAACTGGGGATGTTCAGCCTGGAGAAAAGAAGGCTAAGAGGGGATGTTATTAATGTTTATAAATATCTCAAGTTTGGGACACAGGGGGAAATGGCCAGCCTCTTTTCAATGGTCTGTGGAGACAGGACAAGGGGCAATGGCTTCAAGTTGGAGCACAGGAAGTTCTGCTCCAGTATGTGGAAGAACTTTTTCACAGTGAGGGTGACAGAGCCCTGGGACAGGCTGCCCAGCGGTGTTGTGGAGTCTCCTTCTCAGGAGATATTCCACACCCGTCTGGATGCCCACCTGTGCAACCTGTCCTAGAGAACCTGCTAGATTCTCTAGAACCTGATGATCTCTTGAGGTCCCTTCCAACTCCTACAAATCTGTGATTCTGTGATCCTAACTACTCCTTGTATCTTAGCCCTGGCCAACACCATGAGTCTGTTCTTCTGAGATGCCCCAGAGCCTCCTAATATTAGGAGAATCTCAGGCAATCACAACTGTAATATTCTTGTTTCAGTTGCCTTGCATGGCAGTCTAGTAAGTATTTGTTTATTTATTTATTGATAGGATTCATTTAATTAATGTTTGCACAGCACTATAGACTGTGCTATAAAGCTATAAAATGCCAAGTGCCATTGTAAACATATTAATGGGTATCTCTACATGTGTAATATATATGTACATAATCAGGTATTTCTTTAGTGACAAATATTTGATAAACAGTCTAATATGTTTAAATAATGATGGAAATCTCTTCTTCAAATCAGTACAACTGTCTTACAAAAAGCTCATAAGAAATAGCTTGATTTAGAGTCTGCAAATTTAAGTGACCATGGTGTATTTTTAACTGAGCAGAATCAATACTGCTGACACCAATTAGCAGTGCTAACAAAGGCTGCTTTGCCTGATCCATATCTCCTTTTAAGCTTGTAGCCAAACAGGTTGACTACTATTGTCACACAGGGTGTCACATCAGCTCTAAAAACACTGAGGTAAAAGCCATGAGATAAAGTTTCCTGGTTTTAAAACTGCATTAAGATGTTGTGTGTCCCACCCAAAAATTACCAGCACTGATATCTCAAGGATGGAGAAAGTGCAAGACATGGCTACTCACTGATAGCCTGAATTTCAGCGGAGCACTTCAGCGTTATTTTAAAATCTACATCCACACAGCAAAGTGTGATGGCCATAAACATGTGGAAGTGCTCAGCTACTGGAGCACCTACAAGCAGGGTCACAAACTCAAGCTCTAATGAAGTACTATAAAAGCAGCTCAGACCAAAATTAGTTGGTTACCGACAAGAGCTACTCAAGAAAGCAGAGAAAAGGTGAATTGCGCTAATGCAAAGATGCCAGCCCTTATCAACACTTAAGGAAGATTTGTCGCTCTCTTTCTATTCAAAACCTTTATTCTATTCTTTTTTCTCCAGTCTGTTTAATGCTAGGCTGCCAAGCAATACCCCATTGACAGAAAGCGCTTCACAGGGAGGTTTCTGTTGTTAGACCACAGCTGAACAAGTCTTGCAGTCCCCAGAGCAGCACTCAATTCCTGGAGAGAAATAGGTGCTTTAATGGCAGGGAAGCTGATGGGTAACAATTAGAGGCAAAATTGTGACACTGAAGTAATGGGCAGGCAGACAGACTGTTTCTTCTTTTCTTTAAACATAAGATAGTAACCTTCAGAAGAGCAGGGCACAGAAGCTTTAAGGAAAACATTTTCTGTCGAGTCAAGGGAAAGAAAATTTTGGGACAGTGCTGTTTTCCGTATTTTTGTAAAGTTGCTTGACTCTGCTAAGAGAAAGCCAGGGACATTAATCCCTGCCGTTACAAAACCAGGTCAGCGGCAAATTCTTCCATCACGTATGCCACTGTGAACTGGAGAGAATTTCCTCTAGGCTCCGGGACACAAGAGCCCAGCTGTCCCTTCACCACACTCACTGCTCCGGTGGCTTCCAAAGCTCTGTATTAGACAGAAGAAAAAGGATGGCCCAGATGTGCCTGGCTGCTAGCAATAATGACAAGAAAGGGAAAAAAATAGTGCTACCACCCTTCCCCTTCCTCCCAGGACCCACCTCATTGACCTTTCAGGCAGCTATGAAATAAGTCTTTTTACTGTTTGTTACTACCAATTAATAAATGACAGAAGTTTATTGCCGGCAGAAATAGTGGTCAATCCAGTGTGTGCTCATATGTTTTCTTGCTTTTATTACATCAGTCAAGCAAGGCAAATGGAGGTTCTCAACTAATCACTCGGCATGTTTCTCCCTTTAGACCCTGGAGTACTGGTTTCCCTACCAAGGTACAATGTATTTTACATGAATAAAATATATATTAAAAAGGAATAAAAAAGGATTTCACAGAATAAAAATGAGTGGTTTAATTCCCATCAAAGAAAGAAAAAAAATCCACTTGCTCTTCTATCTGAGTTTTACTCTGAACCATACCTGAATTTTAGGATAAATTGAATGGTTTTACAGCTGAAAGAAGTACATTTATCTATGAAGTTTTGGGATTTAAGTGGTAATGTAAAACTTAATAGACTGAAATGGAGCAAAGGCCAAAAGTCAGTTGATGTCCTGATCCACAAATGTTATTCCACCAATGCTAACAACCCATTTTTCCAAACCTGCAGATTTTTTCAGGTTCTGATTTTTCACCCAAATTCTGAAGTGACAAATTGGTTTTACAGTTGGTTCAGAGTAACTTCTAAATCACTAAACTTAGTTGACACACATTTCTAAAATTAATTGACACAAGGAAACATGAGGTCCCTGTGGGACCTGGGAATCCACCAGCCATGGTTATAGTTTATTCACCGTATCTTGGCTGCAGCTAAAAGCCTGCAACAGAAGCTTCTGCTGCACTCAGGGTTGCACAGTATGTGACAAAAACAGTGCTCACCCACAGAGCGGATTTCAGAAACACCCCCCCCCTTGTTTCACCGCTGTTTCATAAAGAGTGAATAGGCAGGCAGGAGAATCCTCTGTCATCAGGAAAGGGGAGGCCATATCCCACATCTTCTACTACCCAAAAGAAGAGATTGACCCATTCGGTGTGAGTTTGATATCCAACACCTGTCTAGTAACAATACCAGTTTCTCTAAATAATAATAATAAAATATACGTACTTGTTGGATTTAGTGTTTTCATGTTTGGTTCTATACGAGAAAGCAACTCTGACATTTTACCCTTCCATCATCAGGTAAGCAAATAATCTAGTTCAGATATGAGTATCTAGGACACACTTGCTAACTGGTTTGATGTAAACACTGAGGTCACTCTTTCCATTTGCTTTCTGTGGACAAAGAAGTTAAGAATGTACCATTTATACATAAGTTTTGTTTGAGCAGGTAGGTAATACACAACACAGAACATTATGGCCCAGTTCAGTCCTTCAGTGAGTAAACTAGAGCTATCACTGCATAATTTATTTGTTTATAATCCCAGTATATAAATGGTAAGACTGGGCTAGCTCATAATTCGTTTTTTTAGATCCAAGCTTCTGCTACTTGCTGAATAAAGCCAGTGTTCAGCTGAGTTAGACTTTTGAGCTACTGTCATAAATCCATCACCAAATTGGATTTCATGCCGGCTGACAAACCGCGTGTGGTGGCCATGCAGAATTTCACACACCACACCACCAAATGCACCTCTCTCTGGGATAACACACTCTGTCCCAAAGCACAGCCCAAGGCCACTGAGCTGGAATTAAATTTCTCTTTCAGTGGTATAGGGTTAACTTCTTCAGTGAACTTCTGAGCGTTAAATGTAGAGCTCGCCTTGATTTACAAGAAGAGCAACACACCAGACTGCTCCAGGTTACTTGGAGAAACCCTGTCTTTGACAAATAGCCGAGCAGTTCGGCTTCCTCCCACCAGAGGCCAGTGATGGATGGAAGCTCTGGGCTGCTCACTGCAATATTTATAGCCACCATGCAGTCAGCATCCTGCAGAGACATGACCCATTTAATTATTTGAAAAAGTTGAAAGAAAAAGGGGAAAAAAAAAAAAAAGAACAGGGTTTCTGACAACTAAGATGGCATTACATGACAAAAATAAATTTTAGACCCATTAACCACAGGGCTGAGTTTTGCACTACAGCTTGCCCAGAAACCAGCCACCCATGTTCCAGACTGGAACTGCACAGAAGGGTTTCCCACATGTAATATTTTAATAAGAGCTGGCAGAATTTATCATTCAGTTTAGCCTTTTGGCTTCATTTCCAGCTCACAGAATTTTCTGTGAGTGCAGATATTTCTGTGGACTAACTGAAACTACCTACCAGATAAATTCTACATAAGATTCAGCAACTACTTTGAAAGTATTACAGCATTTCAAACTTGAGTTGCATGGATTAATTTTAATTGGAATAATGCCAGAGACAGAGGAGGGAAAAGCCCATATGCAAATTTCTACTTCGTTACACTATGAAGTATTACCGATTCAACTGTCCCAGGAAGGCTGATGCTCTTCCTTTGTTTTGTTGTTGTTGGGTTTCTTTTGGTTTTTAGATCAACATGGTCTTGCTGGGAAAAGCTCTGGTTTAAATGAAATTTCTGCTAATAACGTCCTGACTTGGAAAGAGTTAAACATGGTAGTACTCCTGCACTGGTAGTAACAGTGCTGTAGTTGGGTTTGTTTTCCCATTTTAACCACAGCAGTTCAGTTACAGCAGTAGATTTATATAAGTAGGTAGGGTTTATATCTTGTCACCCGTCTTATTTTACAAGATAGAAGGCTATCTTCCACCTTTGCACAAAGGTTGTTTCTTCTAAAAGATACCCCACAATGCACCACAGTGCTCTTCTGAAGGAGCGAAGCCCAGCAGTGCTGTCGGTCCTGGGGACCATTTACCTGCTGATAAACAAATGCCACAGGTTCTCAGGTGAACCCTTGGCAAGTTGGGAGTAAACTGACTGTTTCTTTTGGCCCAGAGTTTCAATCTAGATTTCAACTCCCAAGCTAGAAACAAAATGCTCTACTTCATTCAGAGTTACCTAAACCACCGAGTTCCAGTTGTAGGTCCATCTGGTGATACCAAAACCCAAGTCTTCAAAGCAGGGTACTATTACAAAAACATTTACCCTCAGGTCTGGGGACAAATTCAACTTTGGTGTAGGCAGTAACAACAAATATCCATGTTGGATCTTAGATATAGCTCTCAGACTGCTCTTAACACATGAAAAGCCTATTCAGGGGAATGAGAGCTTCAAACAGAGCCCCAGGCAGAGCCCCAGCATATGGGATCCCAATGGCAATGAGTATATCCATATGTTGCAGAGTCCAGAAATAGCCTGAAAGTCATCTGCAAGAAAGCTATGTGGGCAGAAGGAAGGAGATCCCAGGCTGACAGCAGGACAGTGGTACCATCCTAATGGTTGTTGTTTATCTGATATTAAAGTAACACCTTTGACTATAAATTCCATAGCACAGGTCTGAAATAGCTAAGGAACTGGTAGACTTGAAGTGAAGGGAACTTCCAGTGAAAAGTCAGAGATCTGTTTCACATAAAATCTCTCTCTCTTGGTACAAATCCCGAACCTCAGTGGTGTGGCAGAGAACTGTCCACACACCATCGTGATTCTCTTACACAAAGGTGTATGAAGAAAAATAATTGGGGAGCTGAGGTGACTACAGACAGTACTTTGAAGGGATTTTACAGAAATAGGAAAAGGAGAATCACCAGAGTTAGGAGAAACATTATAGGGCAACAGGCTGTTTCCTACCACAAAATAGCAATGAAGAACTTGTGATGGCCCTGACAGTGGTTCCCCAACCCACAAGTAATCTCTGGAGCAGGGACTCTAGAAAAGAAGCTGGCTCTGGTCAGATGGTGTCCAGGCAGCCTGTGGCAGAGATAAGCCTGAGTGAGCTGTTCCTGCTCCGCTGGCTCTGGCAAGTTGGGAAAAGGAGCAGGTGGCAGCCCCCAGCATCCACACTTTCAGCACTGATGCTCCTCAGCTGCTTAAGCCCTGGACCTACTTCATGGAGCAGAAAGCTGTGCCTGATGCCTTCATACCACACTGCAACAAGTTTTCATGAGGTGAGCACTCTGGGCTAGACAGCAGGAGAAAGGCTAGTACACCTCTCGTTCAGTTCTGGTGTGCTGGGATCACTGCGTTCCAGAAATGCTGTTCACTTCTCATGTTTTCCCTATTTTTCTCCTTGACACTGGCAAAAATAAATATAAACTAAATGAAAACAAATAACTGCACATCCCCAATTGGGCAGCATCATCAAAAACACGAGTGAAAGAAGAATTGCTTGTAGCACGTTTCCTGGGTCTCCACCACATGCTTAGTTTCACCAATGAGTTGAAGCAATATGGAATAAACAAAATTATAAATGCAGGGAGCTTTATAAATAGCCAGAATTTCATATCTTTGTGTTTACTGATCTGCAGCTCTGTAAACAAAACTTATCTGTAAAGGTAAGGTTTAATGTGCGTGTTTTGCAAAGGAACAGAACTACATCATGTATTCAAAACAGTAATAGAGCAATTACAGCAGGGTTCTACAGTACAGGAGTCTGACCTTCTTGTTTTACACTCAAATAATAAATGCTATGAAAATCTGACAAGGTAATTATTTTATACCTCAAACAGAACACTCACCGCCAACAAGCAGTCAGTTTGAGTCTCTGGTAGAGAAGGAGCTCTACAGAAACTGGGTTAGGGATGTACTTCAGCCTGTGGTTTATATTCTTCTTTTTGTTGACAGTTTACAGGTTTCAGATGTGTGAATACATTTAAGTAATGGGGGATTTTTTTATGATCTGAGTTAGCCAGTTACAATGTTTAACTCTGGGTCTTTCTCTGCATCCTAGACAGAATACAAAATTAAAAAATAACATAAATAAAGGATAATTTGCAAGTATTTCCACATATAAGGCAAACTCTACTATTGCAGGAAAACACATTTAATTCCACTACTGTTTGTCTCAAGTGCAAATAGTAGCAAACAGGATTTCCCAGTCTGTGCCCAGTGATTTGTCTGGGCTACCCATAAGGAGCAGATGAGGATCCCTCCAAATGCAGATGGCTGCTCTCTCTGCATCTCCCTTCTTTTTCTGGGAAAGGAAGCTCTCCATCACCACCCAGCAGTGTCCCTTACCACTGCAGGATCAAACTCTTCCCAACAGTTAATTGCTTTTTCCTTCTAATTTAAACATATGAGCTCAGCCTATCTCCTGAAAACTGAAACATTCTGTTATGGTGAGACGACCTCTTGAAATCTCAGTACTCACACAATTACTATTGGCATGGATTTTCCTGTTTCTTATCTCAGCAATGCAAAATTGCAACAATGAAATCTAGGAAATTCAAGTCTTGCTTTCCTCAAAAAAATTGACCTTGTATCTTCCATTTCTAAGAGGTTTTTCTGTTTCCATAATAAAGGATTATTTTTGCCAACAAACATCCTTTCCTCTAGGCCTGTATAAAACACAAAGCTAATTAATTATTAAACACATATTAGCGCACGGAAACACTGCAGTCTTGATGCTTGCTCTCAAGTCCTTGCACTCCAGTGGGGCCATGTGGGGAGATCCGGGCCTCCGCCTCCTCTTCGCCTGGGATGCTCCATTGCTTCCACATCTGTTTCACACCTCTGCACCCTCTGTGCTGCCTTCAACCAGCCAGAAGTAAAACGGTGATGAGCGCTTGCATTAGCGGCATGTGTGAAGGCAACAGGGGCACGTTTATCGGTGAAGCATTGACCACTGTATACGTGCACAAATTGCCTGGTCAGTATTTATGCAGACAGGGTCAGCCAGGAGCCTGACTAAGAATTCCCACTTCTTTCTTTCTTCGCTCTATGCATAGGCATTAGGGGAAAAGGAACAAGAAACACACATATGTATATAAACACACATACCTCTAAGCACACACACAGGCCCACACCCGCAACCAGCAGTTTTACAGGCACAGAATCCCACCCACACGTCACAGTGCGTTCTGGACATGCAGAAGTGTATCCTGGCACCTCAGATACCAAGCTAGGCAAACAGCTCTTCTCCAGATTTAGGGGCTGATGTACACATGAGGGGATTTTCAGGGCTTTAATGTGTGGACCCCAGGATGAAATTTTCAGGATCCCTGAAGGAAATCCTGGCAAAGAGCCCCGAAAGCTACAAACCCATTATTCTGCCTCCTGGACAGCTCTCCACACCACAACTCCCAACTAACAGGCTCCCAGCCTAGATGCTGAAGTTGACTGCCACAGGAAGTGGCTGTCTTCTTTATCTGTTAAGTTTTGCTTTCAGTAAGTCTGTACTTATACAATGTAAGAAAAGCCAACCAAACAAGTTCCCAATGTTTCAAGCAGAAAGCTTGGTCCTCAACCAGCAGCCTCCTAAGCATAAATGGGAACCAGAAAAGTCAAAGCTGTGAGAGGTACCTTGGGTTTTGCAAGATTTAGAGGAAGAGGTAATTAGATGATACATCAAGGAAAAAACATATCAGCTTTCGGGAACATAAAATTCATGTTTTGAAATCTGTGTTTGGTTCTCATTTTAAAATCTGAGGCCACTGAATGCCAATTGTTTAAAATCCTTCACCTCAGTGCTATCAGAAGTGGGATATTTAGCTATGGTGGCATTTTGTACATTGTCTCGGTCTCAGCGTTGTTGATGAAACAGAAAGAGATGTCTAAGTCCTGGTCTCTAATTAGAAGACCTTTCCAAATGGTTCTTCCAGCTCCCCTTGTTAGAAATGAATTAAGAATTGCAAGGCAAGGTCAGAAAGAAGCTTTTGCCAGCTTGCATTAAGAAATGTATCCCAGTGGCAGCCATGCCAGGAGGCAAATAGAATGAAGAGAGATAAAGATGCTTCTTTTGCAGTTCTCACAGTTTAACACGTAGCTATTAGGGGGACATCCTCATGACTTCTGAAAGCTTGAAGATGGAAAGGCTAACCATTTTAAGAAAAGAATATGCTCTATCACAGTATCTGTTTCACCAGGAATGTATAGAATCAATTTTAGCATGTATAAAATGATTGAAAAATTAAAAACACCGGGAAAAAAATAAATCAAAGGGCACAACCAGAGTCACAAAGAGGTCTGAAGTCTGCATTCAGGAGTAATTAAGGGAAGTTTAAACAAAATTTGAACAGTATTTTTGAGACTCTGTCTCATATCAGGATCCTAGATCTAAACATAGGCACCTGTTTACGTAAGTACAAAGCCCTTCTTAATTCATCAAGCACTGAATTTCAAGTACACATTTTAGCCCACCTGAAGTCTTGGGGTGGTTGCAGAATGATGGTAGGAAGCATGGCCAAAGAATCAATTAGAAAGCACATCACACAGTTCATAACATTAATCTTCAAGGCAATGCTTTCTCTTGGAGTTCTGCAGAAATCTGCTGCTAAGTAGATGTAATATGCACTTGCTCAGAGATTGTTTGTTATTAGGAAAAACGCATACACTAGAAATATGTAATTTAAAAATCAGCTCCCATGAAGTGATGTTAAAAGAGGTCTGTGATACATAGCGTGCATAAAAGAAATCCCTCTCATACACATCTGAAATCCACACACAGAAAAAAGCTGCATCTGCCCTTGTGCAGGTTCCCCAGCGGGAAAGTCCCTGTGCTGAAACAGAGGTGATTATTTTCAGAAAACAGCTCTTCTCTGAATTTTGTTTAAGTAAATATTATCCAAACAGCTCGTGTAATGGATGTATGCAAAGATCACGTCTTCTTGTGGTATAATCTGGGTTTTTTTTTCTGGTATCTTTTGAATATTTCATTAGCCAGCATATCTACACATGGTACTTTCCCCCGAGAGTTTCCCACTAAGGGCTCTGTTTCCATACACACACATGGCCACGTTCAACTTTCTGCACTGTCGTTATCACCATGAAAGCTGAGTCTGCAGACTGTAAGCGGAGATGCTAGACAAGCCTGATGAAAGCAAAACAGATTAGGAGACTCTTCAGTTCAGTAATACTGAAGAGACACTGGGGTAGATGGCATAAGCTTTTATGAACTCTTGCCATCCAAGCCAGGTTATAGATTCCCTCTGTAGAAGGCAGATTGTTATCAGCCTCTCAGGGTTTAACCTCAGATACAGACAGCTAAATGCCAAACCCTGCCAACTTTCCCTGTTCCCTAAAATTACTGCCTTGCAGAGAGTAGGGTGCTATTTCCTCCTGCATTTGTGGAGGAGGGGTGGGAGGCTATCGAGCTTTTCAGGGACTGAGATGATGTAACCTAGAAACCTCTTGGGACGGCATGTGCTCTGTACAGGAGCCACCGTCACCATCTGCCCCCCCCCACCCTGTGAGCACACGCACATCACACCACAGCTCTGCCAGGCTTCATTCCTAGAGACGCCCGTGTCCACGGGAAGCACCCCCCCCCGTATCCCCCTCCCGCAGCATGTGCTGGAAAGCAGGTACTCTCCTCTCACACACCCGTGGGACCTCCCTCCAGCTCTCTGCACAGATAAGCTACAAAATCTGTATGTCTCCTAATGTGCCCAAAGCACCCTGGGGAGAGGCATGGTGAAGGGGAGAGGACTGTAACAGCCCAGAATTTCTTCTTCCACAAAATCCCCTCTCTGTCTGTTTCTTCCCCAGGTGGGTCGCAGGATCATTTGAAAGCATCTAGCAAAGCTATCAAGAAATTGAGCTATGCAGAAATGTACCCTTCCCTCCTTGTAAGGCCTTATCAGTCATATATCCCCAGGACAGGAAGGAGGGAGTGGGAACAGGAGAGGAATAAAAAGGGGAAACTGTTGACCGAAGAGCTGTGTCTAAGTTTCACATAACAGGACCTATTCCCTGCAATGGATCCTTTCCCAAGGGCATCACCAGCGCAGCTCTGTCGCTATCAAGCCAAGGCTATGAGCCCAAAACAAAAGCATCTTATCAGCAGCAGGAGTTGTCTGTGGTCAAAGCAACAACGATCTTGTCCTCGTTTCTCTAACCAGCTCCCACTGGATTTGAGACAAGGCAGCCGGAGGGAGGGAATCTCATTTCATATGCCAAGTGCTGCCTGGGCATTAAAGTCTGCCCGGTACTGTACTGACCAGAGCACTCTATTAGCCTCTCCTTGTCTTCATCCCAAATATGACAGTACCCCAAAATATCTAGGGGTCTAACTGTTATCTGAATGGAAGAGATTTCTAGTGGAGCTGTGAAGAGACTCCCTGCCGCTGTGTCTACCTCAGATTTCCCGGGACCTCTGGAGCAAAAACAATCTCCAATGGCACTTTAAGTTTCCCAGTTTACATTCATTAGCGATAAGCACTGATTGCTTATCATGCTTAATAGTAAGCTGCTTCTTCAGCCTGCGGGCATCCTGCTTCTCTGTGAGATTAACAGGAATATTAAGAAGCCACCGCCTCACAAACTTGAGCGTCCAAACCCCAATAAAACCTTCCATTTAAATTGTGGGGGAAGCTTCTCCATGGAGATGCGGCTGTAATTATTTTTTTAAGTGCTGGGAGCAGTTTCAGTTGCAGGCGTGCGCAGGAAGCCCTGGGCGGCTCCAGCCGGTCCTGCGCCCAGCCCCAACTCCCGAACCCCGCAGGATGGGAGCTCAATTGGAGGATGTTTACATAGTAAGTCAAAAGGCACCGAGCTACCATGTGGGAAACTCCTCTGCTTCCCAGTCCAGTCAAATCACCCTTCTGGGCCGCTGCTGAGAAGCGCTCGCAATGGGTCTTAACACCGCTCCTCCTAAAATCCCCTCGGAAAGGGGGGGGGATTAACGCGGGGACAGCCGGGGCGCGCCCCGCTCCGACCCTTCTCCCCAGGTAAGTCGCGGGCAGGACCGCGGCGGGGGCGGCCCCGCGCCTCCGGGATGTTCGCGGGAGGACGCCGGATGCCCTCAGCCCAACGTGAAGGGCACCGCACCTCCCCAGCGCCCCGAGCCGGCGGGGGGCTTACCTTCCGAACCCCACCGAAGCCGTGCTCCGCCGCCACCCGCTCGGCCTCCGCCTGGCCCCCGCCGTGCAGCTCCACTAAGAAATGGTTGGTGTAGACGGCTCCCCGGGCCGGGGCGCCGAGGAAGAGCAGAAAGAGGAGGAGGAGAAGGAGGGCGCCCCGCAGCAGCGGCGGCCCCGCCGGCATGGCCCCGCGCTGCGCGCCCGCGGAGGCAGCCCGCCGCGCCGCGGGGAGGGCGCCGGGCGGGCGAGGCGGGGAAGAGCCCAAAAGAGGGGAGGGGAAAGGAAATAAAATTTAAAAAAAAAATAAAATGAAAGCGGCAGGGACGGGAGAGGAGCTGGGCAGCGGGGACCGGGCGGGCTGCGGGGGGCTGCTCCGGGGCGCGAGTGTGAGAGAGCGTGTGTGTGCGCGCTGGCAGCTCCGCATTCCCAGCCCCTCCTCGCCTCTCATTCAGCGGCGGCCGGAGGGAAAGCACCAGCCGGGAGGGGAGATTGCCGCGCTGCCAATCATGGGCGAGGAGGATCGCCCCTGCCCCTCCAGCGCGCATCTCTCACGCCTCCGCACACCCCGCGGCCCTCGCAACACCCGTAACGCCTCCCCTACACCCCTCGCACCTCCCTCCACGTACACCCACCAGCACACCTCACACAAACCTTCACAATACCCCCCTCTCCGGAGCCCCCGGCCCGCCCCCCAAATCACACCCGTACACCACACACCAGCCCGTTCAGCACCCACCCCCCCGCTCTCGCATGGCAACAGCTCTTCTTCCTGGGGGGGTAGGGGGGGATGGGGGCGAGGGGAGCCAGACTTCCCAGAGCAGGACCCCATAGGCAGGTGGATGCCGGGGCAAGGAGGTACTTTTGTCACTTTGGCAAAAGCCACTCGGCCAGGACCAGGGGCCAGCACACAGCTTCCCTTTTGAGCCTGACGCACCCGTCTCTAGCTCGCACCCCACACCACCCACTCACAGGGCAATCAGCAACGTGTTGCCATCCCTCTTTTTGCAGAAGCCGAGGCCCAGGGTGGTGGGGAGGCAGTTCTAGGACAAAGCCGGGGAAGGGCTCAGGTCCAGAGTCCCCCGCTCTGCTCCGATCACTAGTCATGTATCCAGCGGCTCAGCTGTGCAGAGACACCCTGGGCATGAGCTTGCAGGGAAAGCACCTGGGCATTCCCTGTAATCAGACAGCCAAGGGCAGGGAGCTGGGGGGATGTCAGAGAGGTGGCAGCACCTCAGGACGTGGGAACTTGGTTCTGTAAAAAAACAGCCTACAAAACTCCAAGGGGAAATGAATGGTACAGAATAGGCAAGCATATGGCAAGGTGCAGTTTAGCTTCGTCCTACATATATGTTTGTTATTTTGTCGTGCCAAAGGTTAATCCTTTGATGGATCCCTGAATGGTCCCCTGGGAAAGACTCGGAGCACAGAAAGCATGGAAAGTTAGCTCTGCCTTTAAAACAAACAGAATGATAGATTTACTGTAATCCATTCTACAAATGGAGCATGGAGCTTAAATCAATCTGAGAAAACAAAGGAAAACAGCAAAGATCACAAGTGAAACTCTGCTTCCATTATCCTAAAATGCTTTAGAAAATGACAGGAGAGTTCTCCGCGTGATTGTGAATCCAAATGAGCATTGGTTTGCCATGACAAATTATTGATTTCCTCCCTCTGGATAAAAGAAAATCCCTATTCAAACAGAAAGGAAATGGTAACGGAGCCTGATCCAAAGCCCATTTAAATCTACAGAAGTACTGTAAATGAATGACTGATGTTGGAAAAAAAATCAAACACAAGGGAAAGATAGAACATTAGAAATGGCACAGTAGAGAAGGAAAACATCTTTGCAGCCTCATTAAGAGACTATGTCAATAGCATTCAGCTTTTAGATGCATATTCTAAGCATAGACAGTTATTAAAAGAAACTTTATATGTTATTTCTTTAAGCCAAGTTGTTTGTTTTCATCAATATTGAGCAACAACTCTCCTTTCAACACTTTTCCCAATATTAAAGCAGATACTGCTGCATGAATGTGTTTCCAGGTGCCTTGGGGCATGTGAGACTCTCAGGTTGGTAATACCTGCTGGCGACTGCTTGACAGCTGATGGAGGCCCTACTGGTTTCCATCCATTGCTGTTCCTTGGGATCAGAAACCAAAGGAAAATATAAAATGAAGAGGGAAAAGGATTTTTCTCTATTTTTAATTCCTGTCTGTGAAAAACAAAATATAAACCTTTCTTCCCTGAGAGATCTTCTCTTGGTTGACATGCTTCTTTCCATTTTGTTACCAGCCTGTAGAAAGGGGAACGTCAATAGCAAAGTCAATGAATGGAGCAGCCCTCCTGGCTCCCTCAGGTCAGCACTACAAGATTCTGCACATATTCAGAAACCAAGACCATATCCTGGGGTTGGGTGAGGACCATGACTAAGCTGGTCAGTGCCTGTCTTCTGATAGCCTCAACTGCTGGCTGACAGTACTGCTCTGCAAGTGACTGCCACTGATGAACTATATGGCAGGGACGCTGCAATGCCGAGGAGATAGCACCAACTGGCTCTAGTTTATAAACTTTACAGTGTTGAGCTTTGATGGCTTTGTCTATCTAATGATGTTTTAAAAAAAAAAAGAAAACAAAAATAAAGGGAGGTGAAGTTGTGAAGCCTGGGTTAAAAAGTCAGATCTGAATAACACTGAGAAAACTCCATTCCCAGGGGCCATTTAAAGGCAAGTGTTTTTCTGAGTTGATGACTATAAAAGTTTAAGACCAGACAGGACCACTGGGATTGCTAACATAGTGCTTTATGTAAACCATAGGGTTTATCTTTATTAAGTCTTGCTTCTGGTCTGTATTTATTTTATTTTTTTCTAAATCAAGGCTGATCTATTACAGCTATTGTAGAAAGTTCCAGTGATTGCTTACAGCCATTTGCAAAAAGCTGTAATTCTGCCTGTCCTTAAAATACCGCTTAGTCCTGCATTGATTGCTGGTGGGGTTTTTTACTATGAATTTTCCCAGGGAATTACCAAACTTCTACTGAATGTTTCCTCCCCAGATGGTAACTGTAAGGTTGTGACGATAAAGACATCTAAATAGTACTCCCTGAGTCTCTGTATGTAAAGCATATTTTCCACCACTTCAACCATTCCCATTAAATCTTTTTACTCCCTGAACTGTGAACCGTAGCTGCAGCAGGTGTCTTTTCAGGCAGCGCTAAATGGATGTTACATCACATTTCTATTCCTATTGGGTACCTAGTGTTTTACTAGGCAAGGATTTCATTGTCTCCTTACCACTGAGTCTCCCCACTGTGTGGCAGAGTACCCGTGCTGACTTGTATACCTCTCGTTTCCCTCCAGCCCTCTTCAGGAGTGCTGCTCTCTAGGGCAGGTTATTATATCCTATGCAGCCAGATATATACACCCCTAGATATATATTACTCTACCTCATTGAAACACACATTATTTATTTAGATGCAGCTTTCCAAACAATCCAGATCACTCAGCAGTCCTCTCTCATAGTTTACAACTTCCTTCTTTAAGCCACAAACCTTATCAGTAATGAATTTACATTGATGTACTGGATTTACCATGATCTTACAGAGATCATTTCTTGGTCCCAGTCCTCTGTAACCTCTCCAGAAACCAATCAACTTCAGCAATGATTCCCATTTTGAAATTATACTTAAGAACCTAGTGTTTAATCAGTTTTTAATCCATTTCAGAAAGGCCGTTTTGATTTTGTATCCAATTTATTCACTGGCATGTCATGTGATAGCAGACATAATGTCATAGACAAGATGGATCAAAAGAACTGCTTCGGTTTTTTCCCCAAACTTCATCAAGTGACAGAGACTAAGAGATTAAGTTTCCCCATAAATTTTGGCCCATCTAACAGAACGCAAATAAACAACACTACTATTTTTACCAGTCAGAACTACAACAGCATTTAAAAAATGATATAAAACTAGTTTAACAATTTCAGTTCCCAAATGGATTGCTGACTACATCTTTAAACAACCATTAAATAACAAGTAGTTGGCATTCGGTATGAGGTAAACAAAGTACTAACATTTACAGGAGATGTTGCTTTCCCTGGGGCCCACACAGAATGGTACCATGCCAAAGGAGACCAGTTGTTAAGAACTCATTTCCTCGCTGTGGAAGTCAATCGAGCCCAAAGTATAAGATTTACATTGCTCTCATCTTGAATTGTTTATCCTAGCAGATACAGGAGCACTAGCATTCTGAAGAACTGCAGACAGAATATCACAATGATTGAATTTCACACATTATGAGCACATGAAACACACAAGCACGGTTTTGCACAAGTCTGAGTCCCTTAAACTTGCCTTTCTGAAGCTGCAAAGTGAACATACAACCATGCTTCAAGTAGACTCTGGAACAGGCTTAAAGATAATGCCTACACTTGGAGCATCAGAAACGGGACATGGGGAGATACTTGAAGAAGAAAGGATTGGATGCATTGTTAAAAAGCCTACAGCTGAAAGCCAGCAAAATAATATTGACAGGCTTTTTTAGAAGTTATAAGGACAAGGAATGAACAAGCCTATCTGATGAAAAGCAAGAACTAGTCTTATGCTCTCTGCATGCCAAGAACACCAGAGAACCTGTGTAACTGAATGTACAGCATGAAAAGGAAGAGAGTGACATGCTATCAGGAGCTGCCACGGCAGTTGAGTGCACCAACTTACAGCTGTGAGTTGGCCCACGTCAGCTGCAGGACAAAAGTCACTTCAGAAAGACTCCAGAACAAGCACTCTAAGGGTACATGTGTGGATTGGTTTAGGGCAGTGTGTAAGAGCAAGCTTTAAACTGGCTTGATACTGATCAGCACAGGTATGAGGAAAGCAAAACAGCAACCACGATGAGTTCTGAGAGAGCTCAGCTACTATTGCCTCACTTTGAGCTGATGGCCAAATCAGCAACAACTGTCTTAAAGAGGGTTTTCATAAGACACATCTGGACCATTTGAGTACAAGGATGAAAGGATGGATGAGTTAGTGTAGCAAACTGATAAAGCCAAGCAAAATCGTGTTTCTGTGTTAAAAATACTTGGGATACAGTTACCTTAATTATTTCAAGATTATTCACCACATTTAAAAATGTCCACCTGAACATTTCCACTGCTTTATACTGTCAGAATATTTTATTACTGTTACAAAGGTATTAACAATGGCAGCATCATTTACAGGCACATGGCTCCTGATCTGCTGTATGTTACATTAAATGCTGTCAGCAAGAGAGAGGGCTACAGCAGGCATCACTTTGTATCTAAGATATGTGAACCCAGGAAGGCCAGCAGTTACCAGGCAAAGGAAGTAAGAACTAAAATGAAATATGTCATGCCACCACTGTGTGGGACTGCATGAACCTTTCAAGCTTAAAGGACACTTGAAGACTGGAAGCCTAATCCACAGTTTCTGGTTACTTAGATTTTAAATTGCAGGAGGAATTCTCTGAACACTCATTTATCTATATAAGTGTTACACTGCCAAGTGTCGGAATGAGTAAGAACTTTATGTACAATTTAGTGACATGATCTTGTAAATAGCAGAATATAAGAATTGCCTTTCATCATCCACTGACTGCAGGCCAGCTGGGCTAAGCAAAGACGATGGGAGAAGGAAAGGTATAATTTACCTCCAGACATAAGGCACAACAGAGGTGCTGGTAAGCAACATGGTGTCTGACAGGCTGAAGGTGAAAACTGTTGAAGTAAGCAGTGAAAGCAATCTCCTATGGGTACATAATCCAAAATGAACAGAGAAATAGCTTTTGTGTAAAATGCACGTTCACAAAGCAGAAGAATAAAGCCCTTGAAAGAAGAGAGTCTTTAACTGAGCCCATGAATAACACTTAAGGTGAGGCCCATGCTGAAAGTCTCATGGATTTCACTGGGACTACAGCATGGACGTGCCTGTTTGCTAAATGGGAATATGATTACCCATGGGCTGAAGTCGTTTCCTGAATCTGACTCTTGGCCACTGCTTAATACCCATGTAGATAAATGTTCAGCTTAGGCAGCCATGGCAGAGAGGTACTAAAAGTAATGAAAATATGAGGTTCATTTATATTAAAAGGATATGCTTGTCACATTTACCAGGCTTATTTGGGTTTTATGCTACCGAGACCTTTGCCGAAGACCGAGTATGTCTGGAAACAGGGTCTGTGCAAATGATATTAGAGAACTAGAATTGCTCAGCAGCATCAGTTTGGAGCAGATGGTCTCAGTGGCATTTTAGAAGATAACAATGGGTGAAAGAAAGCTCCTAATCGAGACCTGGAAATACTAGTGTAAAAAAACCCAACAAAACAACACACCCAGACAAACCAAAACAAAATCCAGCAGCAACAGATGACTTGAAGGAAAAGGGCAGAAGAAAGTCAAGGTAAAAACATGTTTTAGAACCATCGGAATGACTGGACCAAAGGAAAGTGTCTGAATAGATGGAGTTAGGGACAAAAATCATGCAGAGGAAAGACTGAAAGTGGAATTCAAAAGGGAACGTTAAAGGAGCCAGCAAGATAGAAAACTTTCATGAATTACCAATAAATCTGTTTGCCTCCAAAAGCTCCAACTGTGTCCCAAATGAATTACAGAAAGATTTAGGGAAGGTAAGGGAGAGAACACAGTAATTACAGTTCATTCGACTTTCTCAGCCCTTATCTCTTTGACAAAGAGAAATGGCCGACAACACACGTCTGCAACAACTAATAAGTAGCTCTTCAGCTTTGCTGGAGCACTAATTGTGAATATTTGGCTGAGACATAGGATAAAACAGCTGCCCACCAAAAACGTGGTTTATTGCAATCAGAACTCATAGGCAGTATTGACAATTTCCATGACAATTTTCTTGGGTAAAACACAGGTGTTTGATTTCTAATTAAACAGCATTGACAAATTTGGGGGGTTCTGTTGTCCATTTCATTTTAGATTTCTCTCATTCAAACATATTACGCTCCCCGTAGCACATTTAATGATGTTTATCTTAATGGTTAGCAAGTATGAAACCAAGACATGTTTTCAGATTTTTTTTTTATTTCCATGTATTAAAATTCCAGGATTAGTTTCTAAATAATTAGAAAAGTCAAATTATTTTTTTTTAAATCTGAGTGCTAAAAAAAGAGGTACGTTCACAGAAAAAAAGTTTTACAAAGGCAGGACTGACAATAAAACAAGAAGTTCCTCCTATGTGAGCTGAAAGCTCTCTTTGAGAGACAAGTTTGCTTCCATAAATTAGTGATCCAACACCATATACACACATAAATATAGGTTTCTTTCAATCTCTGAGATTCCAGATTTCTAAAAAGTAAATTAAACTATTCTACTAGTAACCTTCTTCTCTTTGTTGACAGGAAAAAAAAAACATTTCAAGACTTCATTGTATAAATATCCTTTTGATGGATCTTACAAAATTCCTGTATTTTCCATTTCAAATTAAAGCCTTGTAGCCCACTGAAAAGCAGAGGCAAAGATTGGAAAAATATCTCCTCCATTTCTTCTGGGCTGCTTCAATCACTTTGCTTGTAATTCAGCTGCCAAGTGCTGCCAGAGTTAAGTAGCTTGGTACATGACTGAGGTGAATTTGTCTGTTCTCTTTCTTGTACCAATTTCATAGGCCCGCAGTTCGAATCCCTCCTGCCATAGCCTGCAGACCAATAGTATTTCCATCAAGTAATCTTGAATTTAAAAAAAAATCTTAATAATTTCTATTAAAAATAGAAAGAAAAACCCCAAAGTAGCTTAAAGCATCATGCCAGAATAATAGTTTTAAGTTAATGGCTGTTTATCCCTGTTAATGTTAACGTCCTTCAGGATCTCTGCATAGCTGCCTTTAGATTTTGCCACAATCAGCTGTATCATTCCCAGGTCTTGCCTAAAAACCTTTCCCCTTGCAACCAGTGACCTTCTCACACTCCTGGCACAGAGGCACTGGAGCTGGGATGCTGGCACAGAATAAAAACTGGGGCACAAAGCTCAGAGGATGCTGCAGAGTCTTCTGCAGACACTGGCTTGGGCATCGGGAAGGTCAGAGTGTGCCACGTTATGACACAGTGGCACTGAGCACAGATGCCACCGCCCACCAGCCCAATCCTCTGTCCCCAGTGATGCCAGGAAGAGCTGTTTGCTAGAGACTGCAGCTGGCACAGGGGTGACAGGTTAGCAGCAGGAATGGCACAGGGAGAAATGAACACTTGAATTTTTCCCTCCATCTCCCGTGCACCTTGTATAATCACTGCTTAGACTGTTCGCACAATGAAACCTCATTGCAGTCTGAGGTTCAGAAGTGCTGTGCTGTAGACAACAATAAACAGCCTTCTGAAAAGAAAAAATGAGGGTTTTCTAAAAGGCAGGCTATACAAAGCCTACTGAAATTCAGTGGGAGATGGATGACAAAGCCTATCTGTTCTTTGAAATTTTCCCTGGGCAGAAATAATTTTGTCTGGAGTTTTGGCATGAAAACAAACACATCTCTTCCTACACCCTCTTTTCTGTAGTGCTGTCCCATTCCAAATCATTATAAAGTGTATATACACATATTGTCACACTAAACAGTATCATGGCTTCCTAAACAATTCACCAAAAAGCCACTGTACATTCATAATGGAAAAAGAGAAAGTGAATTCTGACAGTGTATGAAGCAAGGAAAAAATATGAGCAAATAAATCATTAGGGAAAAAAACATATCTTTTGTGCCCTAAACTGCTCTCATACCATCATTCTCTTCATAAGGACACGTATTACCTGTTATTACTTCTTCTGCAAG
The DNA here is from genome assembly GCF_964237585.1 of Gallinula chloropus. Classification (NCBI taxonomy): domain Eukaryota; kingdom Metazoa; phylum Chordata; class Aves; order Gruiformes; family Rallidae; genus Gallinula; species Gallinula chloropus. The sequence goes on from NC_140087.1 coordinate 69,946,095, forward strand.
ATAACAATAATGAACATTACAGAAATATGCAGGCTCTGCTCAAGAGCTCACTTTAAACCACTGTGAAACCCCAGTGTTTGGCTACATCTTAATTTTACTAGTAGGAAATAAAGAAGCCATAAGGAACAGATGAGAAGTCAAGCTGTCAATAAATGCATTGATATGGCAAAAACAAAGTTTGGTTTATTTGGGGGTTTGTTTTGGGTCTGACTTTGGGTTTACTTTGCTTCACAATCAGATTTTAAGCAGTGATTTTAAGAACCTATTTTCCATCAGAACTACCATGCTGGCTTCAAGGGGAGATACCCTTCAAGAGTCTCCTCAATAATTCATTATTTCTTTACAGTGGGAAAGTTATTTCTTTTTAATGTGAGAAGCAGCTTGGCAGAACCACAGACTAATTTTAAAAACATCAAGAAGAAAAAGTACCTGGCTCCCCAAGCATGTATTGCTGTTTTGCTCAAAGGTTTGTTTTGGCAGGTTGTTTTAGCTATACCCTGTTCAGGTTACTCTCAGGAGCCATCTCTTTGAACCATGGTGACATCTTGCTTGAGGAAATTAAGTGACAGGATCACCAACATCGTGAATGGCATCACAAGAGAAAAATAATCTTGTCGGGAAATGTATCAAGTCAATCTTCTTATGGAAGTACTTGATACAGAACAGTCCAAATTTTGGCTATTAAAGGGTCACAGTAATACCCTGTAGATACTGAAGAGCTGTTCGCAATACCAGGAAATCCAATAATAAAAAGGTATATGAAAAGCACCAGAGAAGGGAAAGAAGCCTGCAATGTTCTATCTGTAATGCAACAATCGTGGATCTTATGAAATCATGTCATTGTATCTTTGCATAGACTCCTCTGTGTGGTTATTGCTGAAATGTGGGACAAAGCACGCCCTATATTCAGTTGATACAGGCTGCAGAACATTCAACAGTGAGGAAAGGATTATTTTTTAAAAAAATAAAGGATAGTCACCTTATTCAAGCAGCTGTTGGGGGGTGGGGGGGAGGGGAGGGCGGGGAAACCCCCAAGATTCACTATCAGGCTTCAAAGACTAAAACCAGTCAGATTCAGATGCACTCCCTCCTGCTAAGCAGAAGTATCAGCATTCAGTCACTAACTGGTATAGGACAGGAGAAAAGAAGTGAGGTGAGAGGGCTTCTGCTGGTCAGCTCTGCCTGCTGCTATCAGTGGGACGTGTGCCATACCTACAAATCTAAACTGATGCTGAGAAAAACATCTACCTATGCCTCGAGGCATTTTTGATGTCCAAGTCCCATGCTAACAAGCAGAATTGCCAAAGAGTACAGTAAAGGAATACATCTTCAAGACTGTAAAATTAAAATCAAGTTATTTCAAGAGATTGTATGTTATCACTAGGTGGCATTGCTCTAAATCTTTCAGTTCCTCTCTTCTGAGCTCTTTAATGTATGGGTAATATTCTAACAGGTTTCACTGAAGTGGCACCAGCCATGCTGCTCAAAATATGTGTTCAACACCTGAGCGAATCTGTACGGTAAGGGATTTTATTCTAACTTTGGTCTCAACTCTACTACTGTAGAAAGAAACACAGTCCATGAGCAGATGTTCAATTACTCCAACCAAAAGCCCCGGCCTACTCAGAAGTGTTTATAACAATCCCAAACCTTCTGATGGCTCCCCGCTTCCGTAATTTGCCTTCACAAATCTTTGACCACGGACAGCACAGTTGGTTACAGCTCATTTTTGGGTGTTGTACAACTGCTGTAAAGCCAGGGCTTTTTGCTAATTCACTGCACCACTGAGTTGGCTCATTGGCTGTGGAATTTGGGGAGAAAAATTTTAAAAGTTATGTTCAAATTTTTTTTTTGTTTACTTGAACTGTTGAATTGTCTGTGAAAGGTGGAAAGTCTCACAGCATGAAATAGCGGAATAAAAAACATGAAAATTTCTATTACCTCTAAATCCAAATAAAATTTTCAACAGCATAGAAGCGATTCAAGAACTCAAACCTCCATTTTGAAACAACCTTAGCAAAACGTGTGTCCAGTTCAGTTTTGGAAGGCTTATGACCTCATGCATAATGGCACTATATCCCAAAGAGGGTTTAAAGCTTCCAGGAGGTAATGTTTAGGCATGTCCATTTCCCTAGCTGGCAATTACCTAAAGCACAGATGTGGCAAAAAGACTGTTTATGCATTTCATATTCAGGAGTCGCTGCATAAGAAATATAGCAAGATCTTGGAAAAGGGACTAGAGCCTAAGACTCATGCTTTGCTGAGGCACCAGCTAAGAAGTCATGATCCTTCCACATCTACATTTTTGAGAGGTAACAAGCAAGGAGCTTGAGCCTCTCACACAAGACAGCAAACACATGGGGATTTCTGAACAGCTACAGCCTCAGTTCTTTTGCTAGATGTTTTTGCTTCCTTCCCAAGACAGACCCTTCCCATTTTCCTGAGCTGTGATCAACACCAAGAGATCAGAATAGCTCCATGACGAGAAATGCTCATGGTGAACATATTTTATCCTAAGAATGAGATGATATGTGACAGTCACGTCACTCAGTTTTAGAACACATGGCCATTCCATGTCCTTTTAAACCATTTCAGGGCAAAAATGGAGCACTTTTCAGTAGAGAACCAAGTCAGTTAAAAGAACAAATAGTTATTTTAACTTTCAGTACTACGCGGTTAATTTCCAAAAATGCAAGAATTGGTATAAAACCTTTATTTCCTTTATGCGTCTCCTTACATGCCCTCTAACTCTGGTAAACATGCACATAACTACCTTCCAGCTCGGAGAAGCAAGAGACAGCTGCACAGAAGTGGGCCAAGGAAGCTTTCCCTGCTCTCTGAGCCCATACAGCCTGAGTTTCACTCACTAGGTTCTTCAACAATTGCTTCAAGCCTTTGTAATTGGGCACGTGTATCTCTTCAATCAGATTGATAACACTTACTCATCCTTGCAAAGCACTTGAGCTCCAGGGATGAAAGCAGCTTAGCACTAATGGTAACTATTGTCTTTAACCTACACAGGCCTTGAATACACACTGGGGCAAGAAAATGGGAAAAAAAAGTTTTAGCAGTTTAACTGAATCAGTTTAGAGACAGTTTAGATAACATCAGTGAACATCCTTTATGTTGGCTCTCAAGAAAGTGCCTATAAATTGGTTTCTGAACCACTTAGTGGGAGCAGGAAGAGCTGTGCGTGGTGCTCTCAGCCCAAGGCCTGTTGCACAATGCTGGTGTGCTGTTTGCCCGAGACACCCCACTGATGTCCTAACGCAGCAGTGCTCCTCTCCCTTCTTTTGTGAGACAAATTTCAGGACAGGTACAGCCAGAAAACGGTCCCTCTTTTATGAAGGGTCCAGGAATTTTCTGATTTTTCTCTTTTCTTTATCATCCAATCCAGCAAAGGCCAGCCACCGATTTACATCTCATTTCCACTCCTGCTACACTGCAAGTACCGTTTCCGCCTGAAGTAGCCTGGTACTGATGGACCATTACTGTTCATCTCCATGTACTTTGACAATCACACATTGAATTACTATGGTTAACAGGTGACTATCACAGCTTGACGCTACTGTATAGACACGGGCTGAGTGTACCCATTATGCTATTGAGGAATAATTAAGTAGTCTGTTAATAATCTTAAAAACGAACAGTGATTGCTATTAATATATTAGTCATCTTAATAAAACTACCCACATATACATGATAGATGATGATGCTGACAATAGTATTTAAAAAGGAAAACCTACATGATGGCAGCATGCCCTCAAACGGAAGTGAGCTCTCTGGTTCAAATATGTGAATTCAGAGACCAGATTCCCTCTCAGGTCTGCCACTCACAACCAGCATTGCACTTACTTGAAAAATGGGGGCATTTATACAAATTAGACTTATCTAATTTAATCAGGCATCCAGTATTGGAACATTTGCATGAAAGACCAAAGTAGCGCAAGACCCCACATTTGCTCCTTCCAGAAGTAACTGGCTGGAGGCAACAAGAATTCTAACTTTTTGGCAGAGAAACAAATTTTTCCTTCTGAAGAACAGACCATTCATAGAGTTATTTATCCCCCACCCTTCTCAGCTGCCTGTTTAAAGTCTGGCATTTCTCTGCTCAGGAAGCAATTCCATTCATTTCTGTAGCATCCCTCTTGAGAGCCTCTACAAGGCTGAGCACCGAAACGAAAGGTCACCAGGAAATCAAAGCAGAAGCGGGCTGTGAGCTGGTGCTCACAACAGCAGAGAGGATGGCTTTGTGGCTTCTGCCACATGGGCTTATTGAAGTTTTCTTGGCCTCCAAGGATTTGGCTAAGATGTCAGATCTGAGTTTCTTTTCTTGAACGTACAAAACAAAATCCAGCAAATGCTAGAAGGCAGAATGCCTTCAGGAAAGAAGGCATAATTATGACATCATAGGAACTACTTGCGCATATCTAAAGAAAATTGTACCTTAAAAGCAGTATTTGCTGCAAGGTTAAAGGGAAAGAGCATCTGAGATTGAAGTATTTATTAGCTATCTTTGTGCTGATAGCCATTGGTAATTATTGGAAGACAACTTCCTGATACAGATGGTGCAGGAACCTACGAGGAGAGGGCGGGTGCTTGACCTTGTTTTTACTAACAAGGATGGGCTCGTTAGAGAAGTGAAGGTCGGGGGCAGCTTAGGACAAAGCGACCATGAAATGATCGAGTTTAAGATCCTGAGTGGAAGAGGCAAGCCAAAAAGTAGGATAGATACCCTGAATTTTGGAAGAGCTAACTTTGATCTCCTCCGAAATCAAATAGGGGCTATCCCTTGGGCTGCTCTGTTTGAAGGAATGGAAGCCTGCGAGAGCTGGCCAGCATTCAAACAGCACTTCTTCCAAGCACAGAATAGGTGCATCCCTTTGAGTAAGGAATCAGGAAGGAGAGGTAGAAGACCTGCGTGGATAAGCAGGGAGCTTTTGAGTAAACTCAAAGGGAAGCAGAAGACCTATAAACTGTGGAATCAGGGTCTGAGATCATGGGATGAATATAAGGATGTTGCCAGGGCCTGCAGGGATGCAACTAGGAGGGCTAAGGCCTGCTTAGAAATTAAGCTGGCAAGGGACATAAAGGATAATAAAAAGAGTTTTTTCAGGTATGTGAATAGTAAAAGGATGACCAGGGATAATGTAGGTCCCTTGTTGAATGAGGCGGGTGTCTTGGTAACGGGAGATGATGAGAAGGTGGAGATACTGAATGCCTTCTTTGCCTCGGTCTTTACTCCGAAGGCTTCTTGGGACCCACAGATACCAGACGAAAGTAGGAGTGGTTGGGGAACGAATGGCTCACCTCTAGCTGAGGTAGGGGTGGTCCAGGAGCGACTCAAAGGATTGGATGCACACAAATCCATGGGCCCGGATGGGATACACCCACGTGTGCTGAGAGAGCTGGCGGAGGTGATTGCGGAGCCGCTCTCTATCATCTTTGATAGGTCCTGGACTACAGGAGAAGTGCCTGAAGATTGGAGGATAGCCAATGTCACTCCAGTCTTTAAAAAAGGCAAGAAGGAGGATCCCAGTAACTATAGGCCAGTCAGCCTCACTTCTGTCCCTGGAAAGGTGATGGAACAGCTTGTTTTGGATGCCATCTCCAAACAACTGGAAGAGAAGAAGGTCATGAGGAGTAGTCAGCATGGATTCACCAAGGGGAGATCGTGCTCGACCAATCTCATAGCCTTCTATGATGTCATCACCAACTGGGTGGATGGAGGGAGAGCAGTGGATGTCATCTACCTTGACTTTAGCAAAGCTTTCGATACTGTCTCCCACGACATCCTGATAGAGAAGCTGAGGGAACAAGGGATAGATGAGTGGACAGTGAGGTGGGTTGAGAACTGGCTGTTGGACCGGGCTCAGAGGGTCGTGATCAGTGGAGTAGAATCTGAATGGAGGCCTGTGACTAGTGGTGTTCCCCAGGGCTCGGTGTTGGGTCCAGTCCTGTTTAATATCTTCATTGACGATCTTGATGAGGGAATAGCATCCACCCTCAGCAAGTACGCCGATGATACAAAGCTGGGAGGAGTGGCGGACACGCAGGAACACTGCGCTGCCATCCAGAGAGACTTGGACAGGCTGGAGAGCTGGGCAGGGAGAAATCTAATGAAGTTCAACAAGAGCAAGTGTAAAGTCTTGCACCTGGGGAGGAACAACCGACTGTATCAGTACAGGCTGGGGGATGACCTGCTGGAAAGGAGCTCTGTGGAGAAGGACCTGGGAGTCCTGGTTGATGACAGGTTGGCCATGAGCCAGCAGTGTGCCCTGGTGGCTAAGAGAGCAATGGGATCCTGGGATGCATCAGGAAGAGTGTGTCCAGCAGGTCGAAGGAAGTGATCCTCCCCCTCTACTCTGCGTTGGTCAGGCCCCACCTGGAGTACTGTGTCCAGTTCTGGGCTCCCTGGTATAAAAAAGACAGGGACCTTCTGGAGAGAGTCCAGAGAAGGGCAACGAAGATGATTAGGGGCCTGGAACATCTCCCCTATGAGGAAAGGCTGGGTCTGTTCAGCCTGGAGAAAAGAAGGCTTAGGGGGGACCTAATTAGTGTTTATAAATATCTTAGACTTGGGATGCAGGAGGAATTGGCCAGCCCGTTTTCAGTGGTCTGTGGAGACAGGACAAGGGGCAATGGCTGTAAGCTGGAGCATAGGAAGTTCCGCACCAACATGTGGAAGAACTTTTTCACAGTAAGGGTGACGGAGCAGTGGAATAGGCTGCCCAGGGAGGTGGTTGAGTCTCCTTCTCTGGAGATATTCAAGTCTCATCTGGATGCCTATCTGTGTAATGTGAGATAGGGAGCCTGCTTTGGCAGGGGGGTTGGACCCGATGATCTCTTGAGGTCCCTTCCAGCCCCTAAGATTCTGTGATTCTGTGATTCTGTGATTAGATAAATAACATTTCTGAAAAAAGCAGGATCTGTCTTTAGTCAAGGATTTTATGAGCTGCACTGTGAATATTTTCAATAATGTGAATAATTCTGGTCACTCCGATTCAGGAAAGATTGAAAATGCTGCCAGCATTAAAAAACCCAAAACACGACAAACAAAAACCCCAGTGAAGACAGTCACAGGAACCAAGAGTCAGCCCAAAGGTTGTGAAGCAGGGTTCTCTTCTGTTGTTTTGGTTGGTTGAGAAAAGGGACAGGGCTGTTCTGGAAATCACAAATGCGGAATCACAGAAAACACATCTAGGGGAAATCACTGACAAGTAAGGGACACTCAAGACCAGGTGAAGTATTTTTGGAAGAACAAATGAGTATTAATAATCCATACTGAGGCACCATTACACTGAAAATTAAAAGATTAAGCATTAAAAGGAAAGCATTAAAGGAGTAAGGTCTTGCAGCTGGCAAACAGGTCTTAAGATATGGTTTGCTAGCTTATGAAACAGGCTGTGATGGGGTGCATTCAGCAAGATGGGGTTAGAATTGCTAACCTGGTAGAACACGCCCAGTTCTTTTGTATCAACACTTCCTTTAAAATAAAATAAAATTAAAAGGTAGGGCTCACTGAAGGCAATTTTATTAACTACACAGGAAATAATCTGCATAGAAGTTTCATTTCCCCTTGTGGATTTGCCAAAAAAAAAAAAAAAAAAGTGTTAAACTTTGGGTTTCCCTCTATTACAATTAAAGCATCTGCTGTAACTACACGGTCAAAGAGGCAACAAGCTAAGCGTAAGCATTTCATCAAAGGGTGACAGGTTTTTGAAAAGTCTATCAGCAGGGCTTGGCAGCTAATAGATAAATTACAAGCCATGATATATAACTAAGTTCTGTGGGTTGAGCAAATGCCAGACATAGCAGATGATTTTTTTTAGACTACAGAAACTCTCCAAAAGCAGGGATGGTTTCCAACACAGTGTGCTATCCCTTTGCTCCTAAGGCATGTTCTGTAGTACATTTCCCTCTGGCAGGATAACACCTACACCTTTTGTAATGAGCTTTACTGGTTCTGACTACATTAGAGCAAGGATGAACTGGGCAAAACTCCAAAATACATGGCAAATGTATCTTGACCTGTCCTTCTCTACAAAACAGTACAGGGGACCTAAGTGGTCCCAGGTGAGGCCTTGATCTGAATATGAAGGCTCAGGTCCTTAATGTACCTTGAGGACCTCATTGGGAAGGGGTGGCACTCTCAGAGCCTCTCTGAAGAAGACCCTGAGCTACAAATCCTCTTCTGAGCTGCCCCGCACAACTCCACTACCTGGACCACGTAGCATGGGAGGAACCATGTACTGGTCCTCTCCTTTCTTAAAGCCGGGGGTACCTGGAAGATACAAGTGTTTTAAGGTCCAAAGAAGCTGCAGCTCTGTTTCCATTTGGATATAGCCATATGATTACACAATACCAGTTGTCCCTTGTGTGCTGCTGAGGAAAACATAGAAGTAACATCAGAAGAGTGGCAAAGTAATGGACCTGAAGAGAAAGAATATGTGAAACTGAGGGAAAAGAAAAGTGAAAAAGCAATGGGAATGCAGGGAAGGGTGGAGGAAAAGAGGTGAAAGATGATTAAACCAAAGATAATATATAAAAGAAATATGGCATGAAAGAAGAGTCACAGAGAAGAGATGGGGTCAAAACACATTCAAAGCTTAAACAGAACAGTGCAAGAAACTTCTCTGAAAATAAGAAAACTGAGCAAATGTGTGACCAAGACATACTTGTCTGTCATGGCAAACCCACTACCCTGTCTGACTGATTTCAGGTGGCTTCCCTGCAAGAACTTGCATTTCCATTATAGCTGCCCAGTAGCCTAAATGTTCATTTCCTTATGTATTTATTGTAATATTTGACGTGGAATCTTGCAAATTACTTAGAAACAGCTCTAAATAATTATCTAGTACAGTCTCTGCACATCTGTAAGAGCTTGAATGCATCACCTTTTCAGTACAGCATCATTACAGTATGCCTTTAAGCCTCTGCAAACAAATCTAACTAGTGAGCAGTTGTTGATTTATCATGCAGTTCCCTGGAGCCACAATAAGGTTGAATCCGCCTACTAGATTCACCACACAAATTCCTGAGAGGTGACTTGAATTACATTTAATCTTTGTTGCAGTATGAAAATGCTGAGGTACGAGATGCTTCCATCCCTTAGAAATGAATAAATTGCCTTATTCCAGGAAAAGGAAAGGTGCTGCTTCAGCCCCATCAGACAACAGAACTCACAGTGAGGTCAATGGAAGTTTCACCGATGAAATGGAGGCAGAACAGATTGCAATTCTGCACTGCTTTTATTTGGCAGTAAACATCTCTAAAGCAGACTGTGCCCCTAAATATGCTTTCATACAAACCTGGTGTTCCCCAGCAGCACTGTTTATATGAACAGAATTTAGCACTAGCTGTCTCAGGTATAAAAGTGCAAATTTACCACTCAGACTGTGTTATTTCTCCAACACTTATTTGCTTCTGCCCTCCAAAAGTTGCCATAAACCAGGAAGAAACTACAGCTTTTTTTGTGAAATGACCAAAAAGTGCCAGTCCTCCCAGCTGCAGAGCTGTGAAAAGATGATGGCTGTTACGTATATTCATTCTGACTGTGTTTTTACCGGAGGAAATCAGTGTTGAGCATGCACAATCCAAGGGCACTTCCTTAAAGATGGCATTTGAAAGCAGCTTTTGTTGGAAAACACACAGAAACATCTTTAGGAAAGCAGAGCTTCCCCTCTAATGGTAGCTCCCCCCCTCTTACAACCCCTCCATAAGAGTCTGTTCTGCAGATCAAATCATTCCTGGGGTATCTGCAGCCATCCATGTGGAAATACTGCACTTGCCCTTCTAGCAGTCATCCCTCTCTTGTGCTGCTCTGTGGCTAAGGGAACACAACCAAAACTCAGGTGTCTGTTCCTAGGAAGCCTTTCACCCAGTGTGGCTTCATACTCTGATCTGTTAATACTTCATTAATTTGTTTACCATGATTTACAGGGATCCCCCAGCTCTAACTAGTTCTGCCTGATACTCTCTCTGCTGCTTTTATTTGAAGAGCTTCTAAAAGCAGCTGTCTGAAACTAAGAAGCAGAACACTTAGACGTATCAGAAAATGATAGTGACACAGCATTCCTTGGCTCTCCCTGGGCTTGAGACAGCGGTGTTTTTATGTAAGTATGTAATGAAAGAAAACTAGGGATTTTCAAAGTTCAGCTGGGTATTTTGGTAACAGAACTAATCCAATGACAAATAAAATTCATGCATGCACCTTATAAAAACTCCTACGTCAGACTGTTTTAAGTTGTAAAAATTACAGAGAGAAAAAAAATTCATAAGCAGCTTGTCTCTTAAGAGAACCAAGGATGTCAGTGAAAGCAGAAATTCTCTCTACATTCTGAGGTAGTTTTATGAGCTAATATGGTCTAACCAATCATTTTAATTTAAGAAGCAGAGCACATACTTCTGCAGAGATCGAACAGATGCAGAGTGGGCAGGTAAAGCCGTTTTACCTTGAAATATGCTATGTCCTCATTTCTAAGTTATCTTTCAGTCTCATAGTTTACTTCTTAGCTTTTCCCCTCTGACACTTTGGAATGAAGACCAGGCTTCTATAACTACTGTGTACTCTAATGTTAGTCAGCATGAAAATCTTCCATGGGCATGGGATAGGATGCTGACTGTGTCAGGGTCCCAAACCAACTAATTTTACTACTGATTTTGGCTCCAGGATTCCTAGCACTGGTCATCCCAACTGCTACTTTGCACTCAAATATGCAACTAACAGAGATTTTAGAAACACTTCTCAGAAGAAGTCCCATGAGCAAAGAAGGCTGACTCCAGAACTTGGGTCACTGTCCAAGACATTATGAGAGCTAGGACCCTCAGTGGCTCCACCACAGGGAAAGAAGTGGCAATAGAATCATAGAATCCTTTTGGTTGGAAAAGACCTTTAAGACCATCAAGTCCAACTACTAACCTAGCACTGTCAAGTCCACCACCAAACCATGTCCCTAAGCACCACATCTGCATGTTACACATCTTTTGAATACCTCCAGGGATGGTAACTCAACTATTTCCCTGGGCAGCCTGTTCCAGTGATTGGTAACCCATGTGGTGAAGAACTGAAAGTGTTACACCCTAAGTCACCTCATGACACCTGCCACCATTAAGGCACCACTTATGTGAGAAAGGTTAATGACATAAGCAATGATAGAAAAGAAAGTACAAAGCATCAGGCAAAGGAAAAAAGGTGAACAATTTAAGCAGCTTTTAATGTTTGACGCCTTACAATTTGAGTCCTTGCACACAGCAGGAGGTATTTGACATTTTCCTCTTCAGAGATTAGCACCTGCAGGTATTGATTTAAATGAGGATTTATACCATGACTGTCATTTTTACCAAGGACACAATAAGAGAGATTAGCAAGAAATTGCCAGGCACACCATCCTTAATCAGCTGCAAACTGTTTTCATCCTAAATCTGCAGGTTTGTCAGCAAAAGCAAAATGCACATAACTAAGTGGGGTAGCAAGAACAAAGCACTCAGCCCAACAGAATTAAAACAGCTACCAAGAAAGGGTGCCATAAAAGAGCTTCAGATTTTTCATTTCTAATCTGAAGCAGATTCACAATTCATGCCACCTCTTTCTAAATCTTGTTATCAAGTTTGGATTAGAATTCAAGTTCCTTCTCAAACACCAAGCTCTCCCCATGCCCTTTACAGGACGTGGGTTCCACTTGAGCATGTCGGAAGGCTGCCAGGCCAACTTCTCATTATCCAAGTCCCTTGCTGGATGCAGTCTGAAGTAATGTGCAGCATCCCTTCTTCAACCCAGGAGTCTTCCTGTAGAAGAAGTAGTTTTAAAAACACAGCACATAAGGAAAAAACCCACCCAGCTCTGTGTGAACGAGACCTCAAGACTGAATATATCATTAAGAGGGATTTTTTTTTGGCACAAATAGAAGTAAAAGCCTCGCTCCTTTCGATTTTCTGTAAGAGTTCAGCACCTACTTTGTTCTCAGTGCAATTTGCACAGGTGCCTTTCAACAGGCCTTGTCCCTCTAATCCATTCTGAAAATCCCATTTTTGCCTGCTTGGCAGTTATTGAAACATGTGCTACAGCCAGGGGTATTTCAATTAAAGGATAAAAATTGCAGGGAAAAAGTGTTACATTTCTGCCTCTCTTCTAGTTACCCAACCTCTAAATTAAAAGCAGGAAAATGAGTGCCTCTTTCACTGCTAAAGACTGCTTGAAAATTGGTTTCCTGTTTAGCCTGCACCATGGAATTTAAATTACTTTTTTCTAAAAGTTACAAATCACCAGAGATTCTTGCCTCCAAGTGAAATGGATTAAAATTTACAAGAATTATATCTTTCTTGGTAAGGTTTAATCTGCATAGCCCTAAATCAATGGTGCCCTGATATGACAGAGCTGTTCCTGTTAGGGTTAAGGTTCAGGCAACAAGCATAGCAGGTTTTGTTCACATTCTGCCTAGGTGAGTTTAGTTAAAGCACAATGCTGGTCCTTATGAGTTACAATTAATCTCTGATATCTTTTCTGTTGTGTCTACATCTATATGGAAATTTCACAGCTCTCTTGTTAAGGGAGAAATATGTTGAAGCAGCCCCTATCACTCATACTGCCTTTTCAGTTTGTGGCACTGATTCACAGGTGACTGAAAGCACATCTGCAGGGAAAACAAAGCCATGGAGCTGGAAAAGTGGCAGAGCTGACCATGCTGTGTATGGATCATCATGGGTTTAGACATATTGTCTCAGCTGGGCCTGCTACATTTCTGCTGAGTGTCTGAATGGACCCCAAAGCCACACCTGCAGTAAGCAGCCAGCTTTGGATCTCACTTTCCTCTCATCATGTGGTGAAATTTTACTGAGGCAAGGCTGTGCAGGGCTACTTGCCATAGCAATTGTCTAGCAACTGAAAAGAGGAAGGGCTGGGACAGAGACATTGAGCCTTAGTGGGCTGCTTCAGAGGGAACTGGAGAGGTGGGGTGCAGTCAGTTATCTCCAACCCTAAAGAGCAAAGCTTCACTTCCCAGGTATCTGGCCTAAAAATAATTAGGGGAAACATTTTGCTGGGTTTTTTTTTTATGTGCAGCCTACACTTTGAGAAAACTGCTTCCCTCATCAGCACCTGTCCAGTAGGAAGCTCTCAAAGGAATGATGTCAAAATGCAGCACAGCCCAATGGGGCCAATTTATGGTGGCTGAGAATCTGACCCAGACTGCTTCTCTCATTTCTCTGCTACTCAATCTGTATTCAAAATGTTTTGCTATCAGAGGTTTATCTTATGAAATAGTAATACCATTCTGGCTTCATGCCAAGGCTGGGCTAAGGGATGGCAATATATTAATGCTCCAGGTAATCAGCTCAGCCGCTTTCATCTGTCAGTCACAGCCCTCAGACATTAAAACCAGTATCCAGCAAATGTGAGACTTGCCTGTCTTTATACCCAACGGGTCGAACGTAATTGCAATGATCCATTCAACCAGTCAGAAAATACTTTTAGTTCTTGTATAAACATCTATTTTTTAAGCAGGGATACACAGCCATCTTAGGGAGAACTCAATAAATGTTTTTAATACTAAATAAAATATAACTCATTATAATTATCAAGTAGAAAATTAAGATTGTCGTTATGCCCAAACCAGAAAGTTTCTGAAAAGGGAAAATAATTCTTCTTTTATGTATATTTTAGTAGGGCTGTACTTTCAGTTAGAGCACACTAAATTACTAGACTGGACTTTGAAGAGAGGACAGTATAGCCAACCATCCATACCATATAACCCTCTGTAGTTATACTCTATAGAGAGCTCACGGTTTCATTTCCTGAGTGAAAAGATAGATCAGCTCTAATTCTTGTCTGAAAGTTGTTTCCTGCATTACCGAGCCTCTCCCCGCAGCATATTTAATATTTCCTTGATCTCCAAATAATTTATGGGCTTCACTGTGTCTCAGCACATCGAAAGTTTGCTTGTAGTAGAAATACACTGTGCCTTGTGATGGAGGAGAGATCGATAGAAACAAGAAAAAAATGTTGATGCAGGTTTTTCCTCCTGGATGTTTATTCAATTACCAGTAGCTGGTAAGTTTTTATATTCTGACTTAAATCTAAATGTTTGTGTCACAGAAATGTAACTCACATAAACAATATTTTGTAACGAATGATTGATGGCTTTGTGCTCCTTCAACAACTCCCTGCCTCCTGAAGGACTGTCTCTTTTTACAGAGTTGCTTTCCTCCATTTTGCTTACCAAGTAAACCACCTCACCTGACACCTTATTTATCATCCACTAATGGTGGAGAACAAGAACGTGCTTGCACTCCTGATTTGTTACTCTTTTTGTCAGTGTAAAGAGACTGAAGGAAACAATTTTTGAAGGGCCAAATGCTAGCAAAATGGTTAGCCCTCAGTGATTTGCAGGAATTTAGAAATCATCCTTGCTTTTACATTATCCCCTGACATAACACCTGCCTAACTCCTATGATCAGCTACACCACATTTTTACACACTTGCCAGTAGCATTGATTTAAACAAAAGCAAAAAACCCAAGCCATGAGATTACAGAGTCTCTATACGGAGGGAAGAAGCTGAACTCTTGTTTTGGCCACAGCTCACCAGAAGATTAAAAAGAAGTTTCTCACAAAGTTGGAAAAATTGAAGAAGTTTGGGTTGTTTATTTGGTTTTGGGGGTAATTTTTTGTTGAGTTCTCTCCCTCACCCTCTAAACACCAACATGCACTATTTCGGAAAGAAAATAATTCTCATGGAGCCTATAGCCCTTGAAATAGAATGGAAAATGGACAGCATACTGAGGAACTATAGGAAACCCTCAGGAGTATCCCAGGAAGAATACCTTTTTGGGGCGCTCAGATACTAATAGACACTCTAACAGACAAACAGTAGTACTGATACCAACAAGCTCTTCTCAACCAGAAAACCTAAAAACATTTTAATCCTCGTCCTTTTGCCAAATCTCTCCCAGAACTGCTGCTTCTGTCCTGAAATTACGAAGTTTGGAGGAGCTAATCTGTTCCCCAGTACCCCAGCTGCTGGACCTTCTCTATAGAACCAGAATTCAGAGACATCCACATGAGACAACCAAAACTTGTCAAACCCCAAATACAGGGTTATTCCTCCCTTTACTCAGGAAGGAAATATAATCCACACTTTTCTTGTGCCCTGTTTCTGCCTTTGGGAATGTGCTGACCAGTATAATTTCTATATACTTCCTTCAACATTCTACTGTCTTTTTCCAACCTGGTCAGAAATGACCTTAGACTACTTGAGTTTCTTGTCTTATACACATTCTTCCCAGGAGTGGATGACTGTACTTCAATGCTTACGTTTCAATTACCAGCCTCCAACATAACTCCGCAAGCGCTCTGCCATTTGATGAAAACATACTTGTTTTCCTGTTGACATGCACAATAGCTTTTAGTTAATACGCCCCCAGACCACTGAAGCAATCAATGAAATATTAATTTGTTGTGCTGCTTGAATTACGGTTCCTGGCTGGGCAAACTAAAAGGTCCTCTGTCGCAGGAATGGGTTTGTTATGCTTAATTACATGTCTTACTCTCTTTCCGAGTCATCAACAGATTTGAAATCTCTGAATAACCTCAAAATACCTGAACCAAGCATAAAAATCTAACAGGAAAACCAAACCAAAAAGCTGAATTGAATACTGTCTCACACTGTCCCATATGATTAAAGAGAATTAGAGGTCAAGCGGAAAAGCCCTAGAGTCTGTGACACTGTGATTGGGCTGGAATGAGTATCTAGGGAGCTGCTGAAAGTGCTAGCACTTGGGAATCAGAAGCAGTTTCCCAATGTTGGAGATCAAGAAATTAACCTACAGCCTGTGTGCCTCAGCCAGCCCAAGAGAGGGGAAGGGAATGAGCAGAATGCTGGTCAGACCTGAAAATTTATGACATCTGGGATAGTTCAAGAGATCCGATGGCAGCAGAGCAGGTCTTGACATGGAACATGGGGCTGGGATTTGGGAGAGCAGGATTTTACTCCTGTCTCTGTTCAGGCAGAGAAAAAGACTTTTTATCTCCCTGTTTTTTCCTATCCCTTTCTCTGCTCTATCAACTTAGATCAAAATGCTTTGTGTGCTTGCAAATTGGCACCATGATCCTGAGCAAGACTAAAAAGTGCAGTATGATATAAATAAGCATTACATTATCAAAATTACATTCATTTGGGAGGCCACATCACACATAGGGTCAGAGATGTCATTGCTATCATGCTTTGTGATAATAGCCATTCCACAGGTAGTCTCCCATCCTGCAGTGTTGGCCAAAACAGACCTGAGTGGGGATCAGGGGCTGCAGGGGTCAAAGCCCATCCCTCTGTTTGGAGCTTTCTTTTGTTTAAAACAGAGGATCCAATCACCTATAAAATATCCCATAAAACCACATTCACTCTACATGAAAGATTCTATTCCTGCACAAGGTATATAATCCAAAAATGAGATTCAGTCTATTTCAAACAAAAAGGGTATATGAAACAATATTATGAGAAATTTCTGGAGGAGAAGGGCTGGATAGATCTCCAAGTAGGTTTTTCTCTTAGGAATCTCTTCCCCAAATAAGGCCTACATAAGAACAAAAAATCCTCCTGTAAACTGGGATTTTTCATTTCTTCTTCAATATAGGCAGAAATGACTCAACAAGGTGAAGGAATGAAGAGAAGCACAGGACTAGCTCCTCATGCTGTCTGTTGAGGCAGGCCCAGTGCAGCCAGGCAGCAATCTGCAGTCCCTCAGGTGAGCACAAAACAGATTTAGAAACACTTTGCCTCTCTCCTGAAGTTCCCCAAGGGGAAATACAGCTCAGCAAACTCTTTTATTCAATAAAAACCTTTACCCAGGAAACAGTATACTGTTCAAGCCCACACATCTTATAACATTGCCCCCTAGCACTGATAGGCTAAGACAAAAACTTGGCTCAGTTTGCTTTATGTAGCCATTGGAAATCTCTTGAAACACCTTAAATCATTAAGAAAAGGCCTCTGTTATGCAGACACCAGGAAAGATGAACATTAAATTATTGCATGCATCTGAATCGATATCCATGGTTTTGTAGTCTTTGTATCTAACAATACACACCACTGGTACTTCTTAGCAGTTTGTTGAGAATGCCACTGCAAAGAGAGAGTGACACATCTTTGTTTAGCAAGTTAATCATGGGAGCTTATCTGTGTTACAAATAACAAAGCAACTGCACTTTTATATGGAAAAGCCATGGGATACTTTTTGTATTGCACTACAGAAAACAGTAGGAAGGTTCAACTCTGCCCAGCTCCAGTTGAGTTTGCAAATAGATTTTGTTCAAGATGTAAAGGTATTTACATTGCGTGTTTTACTGAGGGAAGGAATTAATTTCAAACAGCATTGGGGACTTGTGTAAATATTAACTGAGAATGGCAATTAAAAGGGTTAATTCGATCTCCATCTCCCCCTCTGATCCCACATTTTTATTTTTGGGCCTCTCCATGCCAACCCTGCCTCCATGCTTGACATGCTCTATCTGCATTTAGTATATTTACTTTCACAAAACATATATCTTCTAAGTCTGGCTCAGTTCTTGATATAGCACAAAAAGGGAAGTCAGTACAATTTGAATGAAAGTCAGTGCTCAAATTGTTGCAGTCAGTCCAGCAGTTATTCATTAAACTATTAAGAAAAGTAAGACCTACTAGAAGATATGGGCTGAAAGATATGCAAATTAATATTAAACAATTTACCCAGATCATTAACAATCTTGCCACATTAATAGAAAACTGATTGACAGAATCAATATCATTCCTGCTCTCTCAACTCTAAGCCTGCATATACCACAATAGCAAGACATATTTAATTTAAAGCTAACCTGATCCAGGCTTTGCTGTCCCTCTCTAAGGGCAAAGAATTCTCTGACATTTGGAAATGGCAGCTAGTTATACACCATGCATTTTTCAGCAGCATCCATTTCAAAGTGATGTCATTACATGAATGAGCTCTACCTGCTGCTTGTGGAGAGCTTTGCCTGGTCTGGTGAGGATTTCTGTGTGTTTGGTTTGGGATTTTTTTTTTTTTTTTTTCAAATAACTGTATAGTACAAAGCTCTGAATAGCAGTATTCATGAACCCAAGTCTAAGCATGCTGCTATTGCCACAGGAAAACCTTCATTATAAAAACAACCAGAACAGGGCCTTATAGCACTTACCTTGGGAAGACAATTGTTTTCATGGAGCAAATACCAGCAGCTACATTATCAAATAACCTGAAGACTGTGCTGGAGAAATAATTTTAAAAAAATACCTCTGCGAGATGTAGGAGATAAAAAGAAATTAATATTTGCAGCTCATCTTCAGAACATCAAATAATATATCTAACCATTGAAATCCAAACTAAAGATATGCAGCAGCACTTGTTTTATGAGACAATGTAAATGCACCCAAAAGCACTAAAAGACAGATCTTACCTTGTAGCTTTTAGAAGCTGGTATTTAACCCAAAACCTTTTAAAAGACTGCCCAGATTTCATACATCAGATATAGAGTTATCTGCAGAGAGAAAGAGAAAACAGACAACTGTAAATATGCTGAAATGCAATAAGAATGTGATATCCCCAGCTGTGTACACATTTCATAACACAAACACCTCTAATTCCATGCATTCTGTAGAAAAAGATGTCTCAGTTCCTTGCTCTTACTACCATGAGTATTCAGCCTAAATTGCTGGCCCCTCTAAAAATTTTAAGGTCTGAAAAGCAGAATACCTCAGAAGATGAATAACTGGTTATCTTGAGATATCTTGAGATAATCAAGATACTTCACAGTGACCATGCTTCTTTGTTCAGTGTAAACTCATCTATTCTGTCAATTGCTCATTTTAGCCCATTGGTAACTTGTTAGCATGAATCCTGCTTAATTATTTCTATCTAAAACCAAAGTGTTGATTTAGCTTTAAACAAATTCTTCTAACAAAGTTTCCATGAAATTAAACATATTTATCCCTGTGTCTGCTAAATGAACCATCAGTGATGCTTTCTCTATATACCATATAAGACTTTAGCTATTATTCTAAGCAAATGAATTCAGGACAAAAATAGAAACAGCCATTAAAAGATAATGCTACTGGATAATTCTTGCTTCCAGTTCTGTCTATGTATATAAACTTAAGGTCTTCATGATACTCCAATCAAGCTGAATTAAAATGCTTTCCAAGTATAATTTTGTGCTGTTTAAGCTGGTCTCATTCAAAATTGGGAAAGGGGGGGAAAAAAGTAACCTTGTGACTATGCACTAAAATATTGCTGGTACTGCTTTTAGAGAATCAGGCAGATTTTGCACTCTAACGTTCCTTATTTTTACAAATGAGAGAAAATGCAATCAGGATTCAGACCATTTACTTGGAACCTTCAAAGCAGAACTTACAAGAAATAATAAGGCATTAAGCTGGCCTTGCAGAAGTCTCTGGTGCCCCAGAATCAGCAGCACTGTATGTAGTTCAAAGTGGCAAAGGGCAGAAAATGACCTGTCTTCTGCACAATAGCTAATAGGACTATTTTGACAACAGCACCTAAGGGATTAAAACAATCACCTCCAGGAATATTTTTCTTGCATGTCTCCCACTTAACCTCAAGGCTATGAGGCCGGTTTGCAAACCAGGGTGATCTGAAACACTGCTCTCTACAAACAGGTTTTTCATTTCCCAGTTAACAGAGCCTAGTACACAGTTACTCTGAGGTTCCTTTTTTTCCTCTGAGGTTACTGAGACTCTGAAAGTATCCAGCATGTCAGTTTGCACATCACTACAGCAAGTCCCATGCCTATTCAAATGAAGCAATTTCCTCAAAGCCACATATGGTTCATGCCATGAACCACATTTGTGTGCAGGGTTCCTGAAAGCTATCACACAGCAACTGTGGAAGAAAAGACAAGCTATCCTGACAGGTAGGATTGTCCTGAACTGCAGACACTGTCAAGAACATCAGGGATTTGCACAAAACAACTTGAAACTGCAGTGCAAGAGAAGAAATTACGAGAGGTTTATTATTCCCAATTACAGAAGAACTGAGGGCCAGAAAAGCTTCCTCTGATCCTCCTGCCCACAGCAGACCATTTGCACACACTGTCCATGGAGGAAATCTGCTTCTTCAATCATGGTTATATGAAGAAAGGAGGAAGGCAGAGCAGAGCAGCTGGTAGGGCAGCAAACCAGGGCTTTGAGCAAGCAGGAACACTTATCCTCTCTTCTTCTAATTATCTCTAACTTGAATGTAACACAACAACATATTAACTTCTTCCAGTCCTTATTTCCTTATTGTACCGTATCTAAAGTGGTTATGGCTGCCATTCTGTCTCGGGATTTTCTGGTTCTCTATTTTAAATGTCACAGATGAGTCAAGAGCCAGTGTCAGGAGAATGAATATGCAGTCACCTGTAGAAGAGCTAGCACTGACAGATACTCTGCCAGTTCTCTCATCAAAACCATTTCTCATCTCACAATTTAGCCTTTAGGGATAACATGACCTAGAAAACTGTCAGTTTTGTAGCAAAATATTTTTTTAATAGAATCCTCTGCCCAGATTCAACAAACTCCATCAAACCATGATGTAATGGTGACAGAGTCAGTAGGTGGTGAGCAGCATCATATTTGTTGAGGACTTTAAGCACAGACCTTTACCCATGACTTAACTGGCTGCCCTTAAGGTGGTCTCAGGTTTCCTTGCTCTCTTGAAAAGCTGTGTTTATACTTGGCAATCCAGGTGGAGAGGAATGCAGGTGGGGAGGGAAATTCCTTCATGAGAAATGGTTATCAGATGAACAGTGGTAGGTTAAGTGGTAACTCTTAAGCAGGACAACAGACATCATAACTAGCTAGAGCCAAAGGGGTGAGGGCTATGTCAATACCAAGTTGATGACAAAAAAAGATGAATGTGTATACTGATATGCAGATAGCTCCACATCAGTCTGCCCTTCTTTTCTTTCTATTTCTCCTGCTTTTGCCAGTCCAGGCAGGGAGGCACACATAAGCTATCTGGATTTTGGAGAACAGTAATTGAAGTGCAATGCTAATGCTCCAGCTTGACTAGACAGGTAGACGTGGGTCAGCAGACTAAAAAAAGATATTCACAGAGCATTCTCCCCCTTATAACCTTTCCTCTCTAACATTTGCTAGTTTATCTTTGAACATAAAGCTTAGCTAGCTATGGCCTCCAACTCATTTCTCACTAATTCTCCTCTGAAGAACAATAGAGTTTAGAGCAGAACTTCAGAAAAATGCCAAAAGAAAGATGGCAGAAAACTGGGGTTTTCACCGTTTGCACTCTGCAGTCCTGCCCTAAGGACCAACCTCAAACAGTTACGGTGTGCACTCGTGCTTGCCGCTGCCACATTTGGTTGCAGCTCGTCTGCATACAGAGGCAGTTACCAGGAGGATCCCATGCTGTAACTTCCTCACATCACCATCACCACCAAGTTGAGCTCCTGCACCTCAGGGCTCTTCTCCTTTACATGGTCTCTGTATTTGCTCTAAGCAATAACAGCATGGTCAGATTTTAAGCAACCATGTTTAATTGAGCAGCGTTTTAAAATCCCACTTGCTATCAGATATACAAGTCACCAAAAGACAGAAAAACAGGTTATGGAAATTGAATTTCATCTCTTCATGTTGAACCTTGGTGCAGCTTTAACATGTTTGATGGAACAGCAGTGATTAAACCAACTGAAGCTCTGGTCCAATTTTGGTGACTGTTCCTTTGCCTCAATTAATTCCCCAGAGCCACACTTGGGCTGGTGGTGCCTGAGGATGTGTCTGACATTTGTTGTGGGGGACAAGAGGACAAGCCCCTTTGACCACACTGATGATAATGTCACCTGTGGTGACAGCATGATTAAACAGGTGAAGATAGGGTAGTTTCCTGGCAAGCTGACTCCTCTTCCTTCATCAAAACAAAAGCACTTGCTTCAGCCGTTATCTTCAACAAGAAAATTTATCTTTTCCTTCTCACATGGTTTTCAATTTTCTTGACATTTGAAAACAAAAGTACCTTTGGCCTTACTAACTCTCCCCCCACTGTTAGTACCTGACACACAGCTCTGCTGACTGGGCAGATGACCTTCTGCTCCTCTGAAATTAAATGAAGGCTCGGAGGTTTTGTTACCAAGGCAACTCCTTTTGATATTTGTACGAAGTTACATGCTTTGGAGGGCACCTGCAAAGCTAACCAATCCTACAGGAAGGACACCTGTGGCTTGCTCTTTTAGGCTCATGCACAAAGGACCAGAACCCATACAGGTTGAAGCTCTAATGAGGTCCTTTAACAATTTGATTGTATATATCTGTCTAAAACAAGAGGAGCTCTGTAGTGTGAAAGTAGCAACAGCTTGCATATTGCTAGTGAGGATGAGAAGTCTTTGCCAAACACTATGCCTTCAAAAGATACTTAGCCAAAAGGAGACAACCAAACAATACATTTGCAGCCCAAATGAGAGAACTAATTGCAGAAACATGGAATAGCTTTACAAAGGAGCACTAAAGCTAGAGTAAGCCTCCTCTGGGTAGCAGCAGGATCAAATGTCCCAGTGGGAGAGGAGGTTTATTGGACACAATTCCAGAGGGTAAAGGACATGTTAGTGTGAGCAGCATTTAATTTTAGATGGAGGAAAACCAAAGCGAACATGAATAAGTTACACTGAAATGACTGAGTGCCAAAGGGCTCAGGATTTGACCAAGAAAAATTGACTGCCAAAAAAAGAAAAAATATCCTGACTAAATAAACCTCAGACTGAGCAATGCTGCAAACTCCAGGGCATGGCAAAGAGAATAAGCCTCTTGAGCAAGGGTCAGAAAGCAGCTACATCAAACACTGCTCTAGGTAACAGAAAGCATGGAAATGAGAAAAGGATGAGATTGCCGTTTCTGCTGGTTTAGTCCTTGCATGGACTCCATGGGCTAACATATTCATGAAGCCAGCAGGATTTTTCTATTACCATAAAGAGACACCATTGTAAATTTGTTCTTTATTTCCATTACTGCTCTTACAAGGGACCACATAGTATCCAGGTTATAATTACTGCAACTAGAATTCACCAACATTTCCCATTATAAGATGCTGTTTTCAGTTTCTTATGACTTTTAAATTGCAAAAGCAATTTTAAAATACCAAAAATAAAGTTAGCCCCTTCAAGCCTTAATACCTGCATTTTCTAACACAATGCTGGGCTGGGGTTTATCAGAGCACAATGGCACAAAACATAAAAACAAACACAAAAAAATCAGGAAGGCAAAGATGCAAGTGGAAGGGTAAGTTTCAGTTAACTCAGGGTTTCATTCCAATATTGTACAAGTGGGGCTTCTGTGGGGTTCTGCATGTGGCGAGGACCAGGCTTGCATGCATTCCCAAGATAAAATGGGGCAACTGCATTTCTTTACCAGCCTTAGTCCACATCTAAATCAAATATATTGAGTTTCTCCCTTCATGAAGGTTTGACAGCTGACAAGGGTGAAACAGGCCATGGTTTGAGAAATGCC
This sequence comes from Gallinula chloropus, assembly GCF_964237585.1. Classification (NCBI taxonomy): domain Eukaryota; kingdom Metazoa; phylum Chordata; class Aves; order Gruiformes; family Rallidae; genus Gallinula; species Gallinula chloropus. The sequence continues at coordinate 69,969,586 of NC_140087.1, forward strand.
ATGTCAGCCATAGACGTACTTCTGCAGCACTCAGGTCCTGCTCAAGCCAATGAGATGGTCCTGTAGTGCAACAAAAACTTCCTGATTTATACAGTCGTGACAATGCCCCAGCCAGCAAGAAGGTCATATGAACTTGCTGAAATCTGCTAGTGGGAAGGTCACAAGCTACCAAAGCCAGTTTGCGTGTTAGGATTGATTGTTGTTACATCCCTTAATTTTGCAGACCTAAACCAGCATCTTTCTGATGAGAAACAAACACCAGAGACACAGCTCAGAACACACACTCACCTTGCTGCTGTATTTTCTCAGTAGCAAGGCTCACTGTCCTACTTCTTGAAATAGAGGTGTGCAGCTTTCCAAAATAATCACCATCACGACTGTTCCCAATAATATATCCCCATGCCAGAAAGTGCTTTGGTCATACTGAGGCCTGTTCATCTCTCTTGAAATAAAATAACTCATTTTAGGAAGATGATGTTGTGAATTTATTCTTAATTAGTAAATAGAATATTGATTGAAAAATAGCATTAAGTAGATAAAGAAACACTGTAAATATCTGCATCCATGTGAACTACCTGTATCAAGACCACAATTCAGATTATCTAAATCTATCTTTACACAAAACCCCATTATTATGCCTTCAAGGGCATCTAGAAACAACAGAAGTGAGCCACACCAAGTTACTGTGAAGTTTGGGTTTGGCTTTTGGGTTTGTTTGTTTGGTTGGTTTGGTTTTTTGTGAGTTTTTTATAGGATTGTTTGTTTTTTAATTAGTACCATACTTGCTCTATTCATTTGGGGTTTAGGTAAAGAAGATATGTAGTTATAAAGTAATTTGTCAAGCAAATTTGACAGAATTGAACTCAGCCATCCTCTGCTGCTGTTAGCAACCTTCAGTAATGCTTTCTTTTGCTTTTCATGTTGCTTTGTCCCCTTAAAAGGAACAAAGCCAGCATTCCTTGCCACCAAAGGAAAATATTCAGTAAATGCAGTAGCCTTCATCCTAACTAAATCCTGATATAAGTTCACCCTGGCAGTAGACAAAGACCATCATCACTGTTCCTGGTGGACTGTTAATTGGGTTCTCTGTCTTATTATACTCTATTACACAAGCGACTGTAATCAAATGGCTGTGCACAAAGAATACATCAATGACCCACTGTATGCAATTTTTCTTGAGACATGCCCTTGTTTTTCACCATCAGCCACCATTCCCTACATTCCCTAGAGATAAACACACAGAATCCATACCATCCATCAGACAGCACCCGAAGGAGATGCCTGATTTATCCCCCTCCCTTTTATTTTTTTATTTAAAACAGAGCAGATGTTTCTGAAGGAAGGAAAGCAAAACTGGCAGAGGAAAAGATTATGTAAAATTAAACAGTGATGCTTGCATAATAGATGGCATGACTTGTTAGAAATCTTTTATTTCTTTTTACCATTCATGCAAGTATTTTCAGATATACAACCAACTGCCTGAAAATTTCTCTTGAGAACTCCACAGTGCACAGGATCCCTCTGCCACCATAAGAGAGTACTTTCTCTCACAAAACCAGGCATATTTACAATGTGAAACCCAATTAGCAATGCAAAATACAATATTTAAAGCACAGTGGTTTACATATCACCAGTTACTGGCACTACTGAAAGATCACCAGTTTTGAACCCTTTATAACCATAGGTTAAACCTCAGCATTATGGAAGTGGTAGGTTCAGCCCAAGTGAGAAGTGGTTTGAGATGTCTGAGAGGCTTAAATGTCTTGTGCTTGGACTCAAAATTACTTGGCAGCATGCTGAAAACTAACAAATGAAAAAATCTTTTTCTCCCCTATGCAATGCTTAGTTTAATTCCAGAGCTCTTCACAACAGAATGTTGTGGAAGCCAACTTATAAATAGGTTGAAAAAGAAATTAGACTCATTCATCACTGGTGGATATTAGTCAGGATGGCCCAGCTACAGTTGCTCAGTTTGGAAAACAGCACTCAGCAGATTACCAAAAGCTAAAAAGAAACACACAGGGAAAGCTTTTTTAGCCATACATTGCTTCATAAACTCTTTTCCCAAGTTTCTCCCAAGTAGCTACTAGCTGAGACTATCAAGTTGGATCAACTTCTAGACTGACCTGGAATAGCAAAAATAATGGCTCTAACATCAAAAAAACCCTAAGAAATGTAATTCTGGTTTTGTTTGTTTTCCGAAGTTTGAACAGAGAATGTGACTGGAATTCAATAAAACTGTACTAAATATTGTGAAGTTTGCACTGAAAACATGTAGGTATTTTATTGAGAACTCACAACAAACATGGTCACTTAAGTTACCCAGTCCTTCATAACAGCAAAATTAAACACAAAGACAGAGTGAGCATGTAAAGCAAAATATCTATCAAATTCATGTGCAGTTCACAAATGCTGCAAGGTTTGCACTGAAGCAGCACACACAAATCTTTCACCAGCTTCTTTCCACTTACCTCCCAGCAGAGCTACCCACTTTTTTAAACAGCCCTTTGAGATTTGCCTGTTGCCAGCTATCTCAATTGCAATTAAGGAACTACAGTTTTAGGAACAGTCTTTCCTCATGATGTTGCATTTCTAATGCTGCACTTGTGAAATTGTCATCAAACTGCAAGGGGGAAAAATCTCATTCAAACGACTTTTGAATTACACTGTGTACTACAACACCTCCCATCTCCAGCATCTGACCTGAGACCACAGGTTTAATGCGTCTTATAACTCTGCTTGCAATGCACAACAATAGTTCTAACAATGGAAAATCTTGAGAAAGAGCCTGAATCTAGATCCTCAGGTCAGGTAGAGATGATGTTTACATTGATGTGCCTCCATTTCCATCAGCTCAGGACAGACTTTAATGGAAGCTTGATTTGGATCACTGTCCTTGGAAACAGCAGAAACAGACCTGCCCAGAAGCACTACCCACAGGCCTGAAGCTGTTAAAAGTCCACCTCACGATATGAAACACAGTCCCACACCTTTATTTATCACCCACTTAGATAGACAATGCAAAATTTCAAACCTTTCTTGAAAGTACAAGCTGTCCTGTCCGTTCACCTACAGACAGTGCCCCACGTGGTGAAGAACCAATCCCCACAGCAATCTTACATGGAAAAGATTTTCTTCCAGTCGCAGAAAAGCAAAGCTTTTTTCATAAAGAGCACCAACACTCCATTTTTAAATAACAGAGTTTGACTTTTTTGGCAGTTGATTTGGCTTTTCAAATGAAATTCAGGTGAAATTCTCTTTTTTCCACAGCTCAGTTTTTGCTAGGAAGAGTATAGTAACAAAAGAATGGCCTGCTTCTTCTGCAGCTGTGCCCACAGCACAGACCTTTTCTACAGTCAGGCAGGCTTGTTCTGATTCAGCAAAACAAGCAAATAAGAAACAGCCATAGGGGAACAGCAGAAAAAGCACAGACTGTGAAAAATATTACTCAAAAAATGCATGGGCAAATATCAAAAGCAGAGAAAGCAAATAATATCAGAAGCAGTAGTATAGCTAATGGCATTCAAGGCAAATATTAGATAAGTTTAATGCAAGCTGCACGAATAAGGTAAAAATTCAGAAGAGTGTATGGAGACCACCCCATGCCTCTGCAGCAGGGAGGAGGAGGACGATGACCACCCCTCAGAGCTCAGACATTTCTGTGACAGCTCTCAACTCAGAAAGAGAGGATGAGGAAAACTTGTTGAAAATAATTCCACCAGGCAGAATCCAGTAAACAAGAGCAATTATCAACACACAATCCAAAACCTTGATAAAAAGCCAAATGTCTTTTTTCATGAAGAGACTGGAGGGCAGTAAAATTTATGAAGTGAAGTTACAGTGGTATAAAAAATATAAATCAGTGTTGTTAAGCAAGTTGTACACTAATAAGGAGGCAAGAAAAAAATAAAACAACTTTCAGGGTAAAGGGCTGAATGGAAGTCACAACACACGAGGTTTATAAGAAATTCTATTATCTCCTCAGGGATATAGGAATACTCACCATGGCAGTAAACCAGGGAATGATGCATTAAGCTAAACCATATTGATAGACATGGTGTAGGGTGACTGCTTCATTTACAAGTTTTTCATCATATAGACAATCAATGAAAATGCATTACAGCATGTATATTGTGGATGCTATCCTTTAATATCAGATTTCAACTTTCCCTAGCTCAAAAACTTACATTCTGAGATTATTGTTTGTTTGGTTTTAATTAGAAAGAAACTGATCATTCATGCAGCCCCCCAAAGAGCACTTTTTCTGCATGTTTTATATAGAATATTTACAGTACTAATGTTTATGCTCAATACATTTTAGTAGTTCTGCTTGGAAGTCTCTTGAGTAAAATTAAGACAAAACCCAAGCCTTTCATTACATGATGCATTAAGGAGCCCAAACCAAGACAGCAAAAGTCTTAGTGTAGCCACACTCGTGTACAATAGAGCATATAGTTCATGCATAACAATGTGGTGGGCATTATAAGAATACGTTTTAAACATTCATATACCTAAGTTTTATGATCACAAGGAATGGGATTCATCACTGTTTAGCTTAAAGCTATTATTGCCATCAAAAACACTGACCTGAAACACTTTGTGCGAGCCATTGCTATTTGCAAATCATTGCTTCTCCTCTTCCCCGTCTTAACATTTTTTACTGACTTGGACCAATGTTGTTTGATGCCATGTGGAAATACCTCCAGGCTCAAATCTCCTGTGACAGGCTTAGCTTTGAATCAATTTCCAGGCTGACCCAACTGGGAAGGTGACTACGACCTCCGGAAGGACCATGTAAAAGGGTGAAGCGCATGAGAGAGCTTGGGAGACCACTGTTAACCTCAGCTAGGTTAGGCTTTGGCTCAGCAATGTGTTGAAAGAAGCACCCCCTTCCCATCATCCTCCTAATTTCTCAACCATTTACCCAAAAAATTCAGTTAAGAGCCATGATGATACAAACAAAACTCACAGATATATACCAGAGTGATAGGTTTCCAGCTAGCTCTCAATGGGTGGCTTTGATCCTGAATCACACTCCAGCACTGAGGGCTACAAATTAACAGAGCTCTGTGTCATTCAAAATGAGTAATTATTGCCTGGAGCTTAGAGTTAATTTTGTAACAAAATTTAAACATTAGTCATCGATTTAATTCTGATCATCGACTTAATAGAATCATATCATTTTCCAAAACCATTTTACAAAATGCTCTTTAAACAACACCTTTGTATTATAGTGTGATACGAAAACATTCAAAGATGACAGGCAGGTTCAAGCAGATGTGTAAATCTCAAGTGTCAAAAGACTGAACTAAATGTCCAAAGCTTGGGCTACTAGAAAAAGGACTGAGAGCTTCTCAAGCCCTATCTTTTCTCCTTCGTGAATGATTTTTGTGGCTCTTACATCTTCCAGTGATTTTGTTCTGATCTAAGTAAAACCCCAGAAATTTTGTGAGAAAAAGAGCTAATGCACATGCTCTATCTGTCATGATATTAATAGCAAAAGCAATGGAATAACTATGTGCTGCTCTTGACAAGAAAGTTTTGTAGACCAAAAAATAGTTCTGTAAAAAACCTGTAAGTTATGTGCAATGATTTCTTCTTGGGAATCAAGCTAACTCTGGCAAAGTTTGCTCACAACTGATTACGTTGCAAGAGCAGAGATAAAACACAACTAATCCACTCCTCAGAGAATTAGTACCCCCAGAGTATTTCACACTCTGTATTTCCACTTAAAATAGTAGCTGAATTTAAAGGAAACTGTCAACAGTACAAAGCCCCTTATTGCTTCCCATTACCTTATGGCTTGTGATTCAGATGCTGCTGGGAGGTAGGTTTTCCCTTGTCCTGAAAAGCCACAGCTACTGAAATAACACTAGCCCAAAGAGAGGGGCTGGACTCTTCTCTGTTTATTTTCACCCTGCCTGGCATTTATTGTCAGTAGCTACCATATCCTAGATGGGGAGAAGTCCTGTCTGCATGCTTACTGAGTTCATGCTCTCTTTTTGGAGAAGCAAAATCACTAAGAACTCCAAAAATAGCTGGAGATATTTCCAAAATAATAAGAGAACAAAACAAAGCAAGGGCAGCCAAACTGCTCGAATAAAACCTTCTTGATTGCTGTTAGAGAGGAAAACACAGAGCAAAAAATAAAACCTCAAACTCTATTAAGATGGGAGAAAGGGAGTGAGTTGCCTGCCCCACCTTGAGTTCTGGGTTAGCTTAGATATCACTTCCCAAAGACATTCAGAGTCAATCATGAAGAATAATTAGGATCTCTGAAAATTTTGCAAAGAGGTATGAAAGAAAGATGTGGTTTTACCTCTGGGTACAATGTACACTGCGTATAAAATAAATATGGAAGAATCAAGGCAGCTGCTTCAAAGGAAGGATGAAAGAATAAGGAACATTCCTTCCTTAAGCAGAAATGGATTGTTGAAGAATTAAGACAACACACAGTTGCTACAAGAACAAATATATTTACATATGTGACTTGGCGATGCATCATTTTACAAGTCACCTTTCTCTGTATGAAGGCTTTGCACAAGTGGGCTTGGTGAACATCTTCAAAGTGTGTAATCCATTGGCAACTAAAGAAGGATAAGTTAGCCATTTATAAGCAAAGGTGAAGGAAGCAGCAAAGACAGCACTTTAACAGTGTCTTCAAGAAAGTGACATTAATGAAGTCCCCAGAAAGAAAAATAATGCATGGGAAGAGATAATAAACACCAGATAGGTAAGCATGATCCATGTTCCTGAATTGAGATCAATCAGGAGCAAAAGTATCTGCCATGAACTGGTTTCCCTTTCTGCAGGAAATACATCATTACATTCTTTGTAGATGGCCAGCTCCTCAAGTATTCCCATCAAATGCAGCTGAAGTTGACAGACTCAAAATTCATCAGGGAAAAGAGAAGACAAACTCCAACATCCACACACACTAACAACCACTGCATGACTGAAAATGCCAGATGCCCTGGGCAGCTAAAAATGATTCCAGAAAACTGTCTCAAAAAAAAAACAAAACAGGAACAGAAGCCACAATTTGACCTAGTATGTAAGAGCCGAGAGAGTAATGAAAGAGCAAGACTTTAATAATCAAGGCTGAGTGTCAAGAAAAGCCAAGTGCATTTATGGAAAGCAAGCAGAGACAATGAAACTTGTCCTAACTCAAAGCTACGTGGGCGCCCAAGCAGTGACAAAGGAGCAGAAAACCCCTTAGAAACTACCACCACAGAGGGGAACCCACCATGGGAGGAGGAAGAAAGAGGAGAGGTGGAAGAGGCAAATAATCTACTCTGAAGCCTCTGTGTCCCAAACATTGTGTACGTTATGGACAGTCAAAATACTCCATCTAGGGAGAACTGAGAACTGATGCACTGAGCACCTGTTGGTCACGAAACACAAATCAGATTGAACCAGCAAAGTGATAATCTGTTTTTTGTTGTAATGACCTGCATTCCTACCCCTGACACAATAGGTTCACATATTTGCCTGGACAGCAAGTATCAGCTCCGAAGACCCAACCTCAAGGGAAAGAGATGAATGAAGGAAGTGAGAACAACAGCTAAGTTGCAGTAGCAGTTGCTGCAAGCTCCTCACAGTGACTGCCAGTCCTGTATTTGAAATCACAGAATGTGGCAGTACAATATTAACATGTATCAGACCAAATATATCCATAGAAACTATGAAGTACAATAATGCAGGTGGAGTGGGAGGTTGTACAAAAATCTTTAGCTCATGAGAAATCTCAAAAATCTACCCAAGGCATCATAAGTAACACATATGTAGCTTTCCATCACTTAAAAAAAGATCAATGGGAAGAATAGAGGGTGAGGATTGGTTTTGAAACCTGAGATACTTGAACAATCTAGCAACTGGGAAGATAAAGAGCAGTAAAGATAAGAATCAGATAAAATCACTGAAAATTCAGTGGCAGGTTAAGTAAAGATTGAGAAAAATAGGTTTTATAGAGATCAGGATTAGAAACTAAGGAGGTCAATTAATACTGGAGGAGCTGATTCAAGAGACTAAAAAAAATATAATACCATCCTGCCTGGCTCTGTTGTGCTTTCTAACCTGTCTCTCCTTGCCATGAAATAAAATATTTGCACAGGTTTGGTAGACTATACAATACCTTGTAAACAGGGCTATACAATGCTTTGTAAACACCCTACTGATAGCTACAGTATAAGGAAATTCTAAGAAAATGTCACGATAAGGAATCAGTTGTATGACTTGAAATGCCCCCTGGGGAAGTACAGACATCCAAGTACTGCAGGGGATTTTATATTCCAATTTCTGTTTCAGAGTATCAAAGCTGAAAATCATACTGTCCCCTGCTTAGATCACGTAGCTGGCTCAGAACAAGATGAATTTCCTACTGATACTATGTTTGAGGAAATTGCTCATTGCATGTTCCCTCGGGCTGGATGCCAAAAGGAAATTAAAGATACATTGCCCAACTCTGCTGCTATGCATTCACAGCATCTGAAAAACACAGCTCATGATCTTTACCATGTCAGGGCAACCTCTCTGCAAATGAAAGCTAGTAAGATTTGAATTGAAAGGAGTGGTGTTGAAGAGCTTCTAATGTTTGGAACAGACTCACCTGCTGGGACAGCTGTAAGAGCCAGCACAGAGTATTTGCCGAGGACCAGGACCCACAGGACTGTCACGTATATTACCCCTCTTCTGCTGTGCAACAGGAAGGACAGTGCTGCAGCTCACCAAGAGTGAGATTTTGTCAGCATTCAGAACAATGCTAGATGTTTTCTAAGTGGTGCCAAAACAGAGTTCTCTGGTTGCTGATTTCATTTGGGCAAGGGAAGGAAGAGGGTTGAAAAGGAAGCAATTTTTTTTCTTCCATAAATGAAATCCTTTAAAATAATCCCTCTGAGATTCATATGATTGGACTATCAGTACACAACTCTAAACAAAAATATCACCTTAAACCAGCCAGCTGTTGAGAAAGCATCACAGCCAGCAAACTACCAAATCATGCAGCCATTTAGAACAAGAACACCTGGTTCAGACTGCTTTCACCTCAGGCAATCCTCTCAGAGGCAAAGCTTTCTCACTTACACAGCAACTCAGTGAGATATCTGTCCTTTGAAGTACTGAACTGCTGAACCGCTGTCCCCGTATGGAACAACATTCAGGAATCAGTAGTCCTATGGACTCACTCACCTCTCGCAGTCTCAATAACAAAGAGCACACCACAACATCCAGGATTGAGCCCATTTTCCACATCACTCCACCCTTCCCACCACTGAGCACCACAGACTTCTGCATGTTGCTTCTCTGTACTCCTGTAAAAAACAGTAATGCTCCTTGGCAAGCAGGGAAACAGTCCCAAACACGTATTTGGGCTGCCTTGGACTCAGCAACTTGCTTTTCTTTGAACGTTGCAGTCATTTGAACTTCCCCTTTAAATCTTTCTTTGGCCGGTGTCCATGATCAAGTATGATTTTCAGCATTAGCCCTCATATGATTGCAGCATATCTAAAAGACGCTTCCAAGGCTCTGCCTACTATGACAGAGAAGTCCAACAGCTATTTACTTAATGGAAGCTTAGGAAAGTAAGCAGGAGTTAAACATGTAAGTATTGTTATGTATGCAAGGATTCTTTCATCTGGGGACTCATAATAAAATATATAAAAATGAATGTGAAGATGAGATGAGTTTTTACAGATTCCCTCCTCCTATTTTAGCCATGATACTAAATGCATTGCAATGCACTGTCATATAGTGACACTCACACGTTGCACATGTCACTTCCAGGGAACACACCATTTAGTTGACAGCAGGTGGGGAAGCATGAGCTCTTCTTTTTACACAAGGAACATAAGAGCATCCATTCCAAACTTGCAGGAACAGGCTGGAATTTGTGGCTAAAAAAAGCCTTTTGCCTGCTCCGAAAAGAAAAGGTCATTTTCAGCATAAGTTAAGACTACTGCAAGCATTGTCAGGGCTTGCTAACAATAACCCCAGCGAGAATGAGAATGGGCCTCAGATGCAGAGGGAGATGTATATTCTCCATGGTTACAGATTTCCAACATCGGAAGAGCGAGTGCCTTTATGTCCCATTTAATTCAATAAGAACAGAAGCATCTTCAAAAGCAAGTCACAGATCCTGTTTAAATGACAGCAAAAATCCCAGTTATGCTATTTGTTACAGAGAACCCTCCACAGAAAACACAGTGTGTTAATAATGAGATCAGTAAGATAAGTGGGACAAAGAAGGTTCATATTCAGCATGGGTGAAGGCTTGGCTGGTGTAATATGGGTAATGTAAGAAACTAGGCATAGACCAATTGGAAAATGATCAGAAGTCTGGAAGAGATGACCTATGAGAAAAGTTTAAATCAATGTTCAGTCTAAAGAGGAGTCATCTTAAAAAGGAGGAATTGTAAAAGCATTCAAAAACACAAAAAGCTGTCACAAGGAGGGAAAGGAACTCGGAAGAACAATTCACTGCAAGGTACTAAGTAGAGAAGCCACAACAGGCTCAGAAAATCCTGCGAGCCAAAAAGGATCTGGCTATGCTTTTCTAAGATGACAGTATCACATGTGCTTGTCCTGTTCATACTCCTTAGGCATCTTGTTGTGACTGCTGTTGGAGGCAGACTGCCATGTTAGACCTTTACTCTGGACACATGCTCTCCACACCCCTGGTGAGTAGAAGACAGAACAGTTAGGCTTACGTCTACATAAAGGAAAATTCAGGTTAGTTATGAAGGAAGGGAGAACCAAAAGTCACCCTACCAGTAAGGGCTGGTAGTTCTTCTGACTGCTCAGACAAAAGGCAAGATCTCCATTGCAGGAAGGTTTTTAGAAAGAAACTATCGTCAGGAGTTACACAAGTGTTAAATCCTGTCTCTGGAAAGATGAATGGACTAGATGACCATCAGACCTACTCTCATGATATGAGGATTTTATAGTCAAAGCTTTTTAGTGCACCACCCTTCCTGCATAAGAGGTCTCAGGACTGGTTTCAGAGACCTGGGCTAGCTAGAAAACATATGGTTGGAGCACACCTACCATGCTGTAATATTATTTCCTTAGAAGAATAGTTAATTAAAAAATGGAGAAGCCAACTGCAGGTTATTGAGAAAGCACATCGCCAGGAGGCTCCATGGACCTTCTTTGCATGCTGAAAATATCTTGCAAACTGGTTGCTAGGTGCTCTGCTCCTTGACATTTACATGCTTGAGCAAAAACACATCTGCTGTTTAGCAAAACGTCATAATAAATGTCATTTTTAAGCATTGTCTGCTGTAGTTCTGATTAGCCTGTAAAAAAAACCATGAGCATCATTTCAGTTCTTAGAGGGAAGTCCTGTTATGTGACAGCCAAACACAGGCTATTTCTTAAAGTCCTGGGCAGTCACTTGTAGAAGTTAAGCACGTTTTACTGACAGTAATATCTCAATTTAAAACCTTAACCAAAATGAATGTTTTTCTAGGGAAACTGCAAATAACCTTTCAATAATTCAAGCTAGAAAGAATGTGAGCAGGTTCATGCAATCCGTTACATAACCTAAAAGAAAAGACAGCATATTTTTTACTAGATACTAGCCTGAACATCAAAAAAAATTTATTTGATATCTAGTTCTGGCCAGTATCACCTAGCACTATGCTGGATCAATAGCTTATTCTCCCTGTGTGGATTTTTCAGGCCTTAAAGGAGAACAATGCTACTGTTGCCCAGTTTAATTGTGCAAGGGCTGTCTCTTGCCATTGTTAAGTGCTCTGGGGCACCACTGTGTCAGTAAGGAAGCAAACATGTAAACAAACACTGCAAGGTGGCTTTCAGAAATGGAGTCCTATGGTTTTGCTTGACCAATAAAACTCATGACAGAATGCTGCAAAATGTTTTCCTTTTGACAGTTGTTCACATCAGCTTTGAATGGTTAAATACATCACTTGTTGAGCATGTCAGGGACTTGCTGCTATTGTAGCTGGCTGTAGCAGGGGCAGCACAAGAAGAGCAGTCACTGCAGCACTACTCCAAGGAGGAGCTGAACTGAGAACATTAATCCACATCCCACTGACTCCTGCTGAGCTGGAAGCAGCAGTGAGAAGGGTAAATGGAAAAGTGGGTCCTCATTTTATCCCTGATGCTATTATACAAATAAATCAATAGAGGAAAGTCTTTCAACCTCTAAACCCAAGCCACAGTGACAGTGGTCAAAAGCCTTTACTGGACTGGCTGCTTAGTGACAAAGGAATGAAGGAATGAGTTTGAGCAGGGTGATACTGGCTCCCAAGGGGTATATGTCAGCATCCAAAGAGATTGACACTGTCCCACTGACAGCAAAGGAATGAATGACAGTTGTATAATGTTACTACAACGTTACAGGAATTCTGAGTACCTCACACATCCATGGCTTCTTCAGCAACACTTTGACTAGGCTTATAACCCTCAGCTGCTACTAAAAGAAAAAGGTCTTAGCTGACATATCATCTGGGACAACAAGGTGGTGCCAAGCAGTCTACCGCAGACTGACGTGACAAACTCCCAAAAGCTGTTAAATGATGCATTTGGTGCTAGTTTGGCTTGACTTCAATAACCAAAAATCTTCAGCACTGCTGGGTGCATTAAGCTACCCATTAGCTGATCAAATCAGATCTGAATTTAGCAACATTGAAGAAACTCAGCACAAGGGCCAGATTTGTCATGGTACATTGGTTAAGGAAGCTGGAGAATCCTACTACATACTGAAATACATGAATCCACATTCAGCCACAACATTACATAGAGTATAAGGCTAGAAAACATAGAAGGAAAAAATGGTCTTAAGTAAAATATGAAGTTGGGTTAAAAGGGAAGGAAGAAAAAAGTATGTCAATTAGAGATTCTAGGAGACAGAGATGGCTATAGTCAATATAAAACTGATTTAACTAAGAAAAGACATACAAAAGCTACTCACTTGCTACTGTAGGCTTTGGGGTTTTCACTATCTATCTTGCAGTACATGGTGCTTGCTTTCAAGATCAAGCTCTTGGAGACAAAAGACAGCGTAAGAATTTCAAATTGGTTCTTGCAAGGAAGACATCAAAACTTGGGCGAACCTCAAGTGCAACCTGTGGGCTCAAACAGAGCAACCTGTAACCTGCAGGACAGACAAAGGAACCATAAACATAGTGACAGACCACCAGTGTTAAAATTGGAGATGCCGCAGACTCCATAGCTCTTGGTACCATGCTTCTCACTTGTACATTCTCTAGAAGGAAAATCACTTTCACTGGTGTTAACACAGAAAGCCAGCTTTGCCCAGGCACCATCATCAAGCCCAAATGCAGGGAGGCTTGAAGCATCTTTCTTTCATCCTTTAGAGACTGTTCATGGGCCCTGTCCCCATGCTTAGACATCCCAAGACAGTTTCTCTCCAACTTCTTGTGAAATATGCACTATTGCCAGAGGGAAGATGAAGATGCCATTGCTCATGGTCAGCAGATTGCACCTTTGAAAAAGATAAATTAACGTGGTGAAGAATTCCCCATCATCTTGAGGCTATAAGACCTCCATTCTGGTGTTTCTAAGCAGGCACACCACCAGTTATTGTTAGAAATTATGTATTTTCCCTGAACCCTTATGGCTCAGTCTGTTGTAACAAATCTAACAGCCGTAATAATGGAAACTTCTGCTTCTGTCATAGCAGATCAAAAAGGAGAAATACTATGAGAAAAGGGTTTATTGATATACGTCTGACAACACACATTTATAAACAATACAGATAATACTAGCAGGCATTCAAATGCCCTAACTGTGTAAATCTGTTAATTAGAGCTACAAACTGTTAGCAGGGGAGGTCTCACAGCATCTAATGTTTATGCATGTTTTGGGGCCTATTTTTAAAAAGCTGAAGGCAGAGTAAGATTATTTCAGGAACAGTTCAGTGTGCTGTTTCTCACAAAGCCTAAGTGATTAGTGCTGAGGGTAATTTGTGTGGAGGTGTTTATCACCTTTGTGCTAGTATTTCTTACTACAGTTTTTTTCTATTAATTCAGCAGTTTGATACCCAGCTGACATGCTGAGGCCCGATACAATGGAAAAGCAGATAGAATACTATAAATAAAGACCAGCTTGGAGAGGGGGCATTTGACTGACGCAATGAATCACTGTGAATCCTCTCTCATGAGAAAGGATGGCTTTTCTGACTGCTTTCTGGAAAAACACCAGCAGACAGCTATATTAAAATAAGTTGAGCTAAGAATACAAAAAGTTAAGGTAAATTCCTTCAAGTTATTCAAGGCCATGGTTTAATAACTAGGTTGGGGAGGAAAGGAAAGTTGAGTTTCAGGATCCTGCCCTGTGCCATATTTTCTTCCTATAGCTTTCAAATATCATGTGAATATAATTTAGTCAATTGCATAATTGAAGATTCTGTGTATATAGTATAGACTAGGAATATACTTCACTCTTCATATTAAGAAACATACAGCCTATGAAGAATGAGGAGAATCCTGCGTAAATTTTTGCTGGAGTGATCCCCTTCTTTAATGGGGAATGGAAAAGAGGGAAAGGATACTAGCAAGTATGAGATACAAAGCCTAAAAATTAGGACTCAAACTTGAGAGAATTGTATTAAGTTCTAAATTGTATAATAACCTTACATTAATCAAGCCATGAATCAAGATCCATTTTAAGCACTCCTCAGAGTTAACGGTAACCATATTAATCAACATAGTTTAATTCATTGTAAAGATGATTACAATAAACCTTTCAGACTCATGTCAAAATACCCCATTTAGATGAAGCAGTTAACGAGCTGAACTATACAAGACAAGTTAATGTTTGGATCACAGGGGAAAAAAACCCCACAAGACAAAAACAAATGCATCACCCCAATGGAGTTTGCAGAGGCAGTCTAAAAATTAGCTCTATCATTTGCAGTAAGAGGTATAGCTTTTAGAATGCTAAACCCTGTGGAGTGCTGGTCCAGTTACCATAACATCAAAGCATAACGTTTATAAGCTCATTTCTTCACACCACCGGAGACCAAAATCTCATGGAAGGTGGACACAGCCTTCATTGCCCCCATTGAGTATAAAGTGAGTTGTTTAACTAATGCTGACTTTCTGGTCACATTCCTGGATTACAGTGTATACCATGGTTTTAGAAACTGGAAATATCTTCCTCAAGTTTTGGTTTATTTCTAAAGCAAGAGCCCCTCATTGATTCTAAGGTTAATTCATGACGCATGGTAGCAAATGCCACTTTTACGTTTGCTGATACACAAGATCTGGCATTTCTGATTCTGTGTGCAAACAGATCTCTATAAAGCATACAGTTCCTCAGAAATAATTCCAGAGCTGATTACTAGACTGTGTTGCAGCTCCCTGATATGCATTGATGAAAGATTAGCAAGAAATTTATTGCATTAAAACATTGCTTGTTATATGCTTTGTTAAAAGAACAACAGTGATCAGGAAAGATTTCTTATGGCTAGGGAATTAAAAGTGAAATAAAATAAATGCTTCTAAAGATTTTAATCTTTAAATCTTACTTTAAAAAAATTAGATAAGCTTACCTGTCCTGAATAGAGAGATGTGAAAGTAATTTTTATTATTTTAAATAAATATTTTAGAAAAAGTTAGAAAAATATTTTTCTCTTCTAAGTATTTTGCTCTGGCAATTTATTTTTCTAATCTACTAAATTAAAATAGGGAATAGGTCAAATTATCAAAACCTAATTTGTAGCAGAGAGATCACAGTGAGTAATCTCACTTAATGAAGCTCTAATCAATGTCTGAGCAGGGCCGTTATTAGTATCATTACGTTATTTATTTATGCTCTGTACTGCCAAACTCTTCACCATACGCAGTCTTCAAAGGCTCCATTTGCATCTGCTAAAACATGTATTACTCCAGAGTTTTACCAACTACCTTTTGTACAAGCAGCTCTCATGCAAGACAACACAAGATCTAGAAGGTCAGGCTCAGACATTGGTTAAAATCAACCTGTATAAGACGTCAGTTTTGCCTTTAGTCTACGCATTTTGTCTGCTTTTCTTGTAAATATTCTAGCAGTAGTTGGAGTTCTGATGGAACTTCATGCTTGTTAGTGGTAATTACTGTAGGAGCACCTCTGCCTGGACCATTTCATTCTGACTTGAGACCATATGATGCGACCAGACTATTCTCCGTTTGGAAGGCATTCTACTTGAGAAGAGCAGGATCGTTATGGCTGAAAACAAGTGTCCCCGCTGCCGCCCACTGAAACAGCTCATTTGTTTTGGCATGCCTGTTATAGCACATAGACAACAGCTTTAAATGTTCACCTAGGACTCTAGCACAGCCCCTTAGCCAATGGAGGAATTTCTCAGATGTTAAATAAGTGGTGCCAGCTCACTGCACTAACACTCATGGTTTCCTAAACTGACTTTTCCCTCACAGGAGGAAGGGAGCATCTTTGTCACTACTGTTCAGCAAGTACCTATCACACTACTTCCACCCATTGGCACCTGTAAGGGGTTTAGGACAGTGACACACAGAATGCCTGAAGACTCAAGATCTCCCCAGCACTAACAAGATACAAGGACAAGGGATGTGAAAGATGCTTTGTGCCAAAACCTCTAGAACCACCTCTTCATGCTGGAGCAGGTAGAGACACCAGATAGAGGCTATCACTTGGTGGGAAGCCAACACTGGAGCAGGCTCCTGGCAGGACCTGCAGCCCATGAAAAGAGAAGCCTATACCAGAAAGAGTTTGCTGCCAGGACTTGTGGCCCTGTGGGGAATCCATCTGGTCCTGAAAGTCTACACCCAGTAGAAGGGACCCATGCAGGAGCAGTTCATGAAGAACCATAGCCTGTGGGGGGCACTTACACTGGAGCAGTTCATGGAGGACTGTCTCCCTTGAGAAGGGCTACATGCTGGAAAAGGGGAAGAGTGTGAGGAGTCCTCCCCCTAAGGAGGAAGGATCAGCTGAAACAGCATGTGATGAACTGACACCAACCCCCATTACCCATCCCCCTGTGCCACTCAGGGGAAGGGACAGAGAAATCAGAAATGAAGTTAAGTCTGAAAAGGGAAAGATGAGGGGGGAAGTTTTAAGATTTGGTTCTATTTCTCATTATCCTGCTGTTCTGATTAATTTTTTTTTTCTCCTAAGTTGAGGCTGTTTTGCCTGTTACGGTAATTTCTGAAAAATCTCTCAACACACAAGCCTTTTTATTATATCTATTCTCCCCTGTCCAGATGAGGAGGGGGAACAATAGAGGGGCTTGGGTGGATACCTGGTCTCCAGCCAGGGTTAAACCCACCACAATACTAAAGCAGATATTTTTATATTTTAAATATTTTATTATTTATATAAAAAACATATAAAATAATTTATTGAAAGAAAAAAGCTCTCAGCTTTCTTACCAAAGTATTCAATAAACTCGTCAAGGCCTGAAAAGGCACACCAGTCCTACAGGTCTATGGAAAAGTAATGAGATGTCCTTCCTTAATTAACCTCAGTTACAAGAGGTAGTGCTTATTTCATGAGACTCAGTTTACCTGGTGACATAGGGGCAAAGCTGCGTTTTGTAATCTCCAAAAAGATGATCATATTCCAGTATTAGAAGCTCTATCCTGTCTAGTGATACAAAAATTAAATGTTATCCTAGAGCTACGTGCTTCTTAATATCACCGGCCTCTGTCTAGACGAATATTAAACAAAGGCTAACAAGATGTGGAAAGCTATTAAAAATCCAGATCCCTTTATACACCACTGGAATAAATTAGCTGGTTTCAGCTGAAGAATGCCACACAGACATCTGGGAGAGAAACAAATGCACTGACTGAATTTCACTTAAGAAAACATAAAAATCAGCTTCCACTGCTGCCTAGAAGTAACTTAAAGTAATTGCCTTTACTTTTACAACTGTATGACCACAAAGCTTTATGACAGCATGTTTTGAAATGATAACCAGTGATCCCTTTTTCATTTCATAATGTGAAGTTTGGATATCTATCACCGTAAGATCCTGTGTTGCTACAGAATTTAATCTGCAAGGTGATTATCTGGTTATGCAGTCTGTGGCCTATACACAACCTTAATGTTTATGCACAAGCCACTGAGATGTTCTGACTCCTTTAGATTCAGATGAAAGGAATTATAGATGGAAAATAAAGGCTTTAAAATTAAAGCAGAAGGTCAGCTCTTCAACTGTCAGGGAAAAGCTCAGCTCCACTGATACAGTTTTGCTGTCTCCAGTTAAGAAATCTTTCAAATCCACATAAAAAAGGGGAAAGGGGACAGGGGACAGGTGGGGGACATCAGCTCACATTTCATTCCAAACTGAAAATGCTTTAAGTTAACTTTGTGTTCATTTATATGATAGAAAAATTACTTACATATTTATTTTGAAATTATTGCTAGCATTACAAGGCATAATTCAATTATAGTTATGCCAAGTTTACACCAATGATCTGTGTGGAAAGAAGCAAACTAATGCCAGGATCTAGGTCTGGACTAACAGAGATCTTTTGGCAAATCCTGCATTATTTACAAACAAGCATTCCTTTGCAAGGGATACAGCTAAAACAGAGATTAATTCCTTAGAGCTTTGCCTTAATGCACACTGCCAGCCTCGTCTTTCTAAACACATCACATTCTGTAGCTTGTCCCCTCTTATGTGCTTCACACACTCAACAGTCAGCTACAGAAGCTGCAGTGATGAGGGGGACTACAAAGGTGGAGCCACTCGTACATAATCAGTCCAATGTAGGGAGATTTGTCACACGTCCTATCTACACAGTAGTCTTTATGTTCTCTTAAAGGTGTGATAGAACACAAAAGCAGTCAACATTACCTGTAGGCTGTGAGGAAAATTTCTCTTGTCAGAGATCAACCAAGTTACTGCTGGCAGCTGTCCCTTATGAGAACAGCATCAAGATGGATGAAAAGGTACCCTAGCTAATTTAGCCAAACTGAAAATGAAGACACTGGAAACACTGCAGACAGCAGTGCATTCAGCACATCCACAATCATTACAAACCAGCATGTCCTGGCAGAACTTCTTGTCAGAAATACCCTAAGAAAACAGAATATAATTTCTTGGCAGTTGACTTAAAATAGGCATTTGATAGCCCAGTTTTTGTTAGCAGAGGTGTTCTGTATCATTGAGAGTCTTCTACCACACCTAGTTACAAGATAGTTTACTCACAAAGGAATACAACTGCAGAAGATGAAGAATGGAAGGTTTGGGGGTTTTTTCTACAGTTGATGACTGGCAGAGAAAAAACAAAGGCAGAGCCAAAGAAAACCCCAAATCAAACCAGAATCCAGTTGCGTAAGGGAAAGCTGTTTCTTTTAAGAGATGTGAAACTGCTTTGTACCTGCTGTTCTGGGTAGAAAAGGCACTCCTGTAAATTGACAGGACTATTAGTCAAATGAAGACTACATAATGCAATATTGTTGTACACTTCTTATCTATTGGTGCGTGTAACCATAACTAGCCCAAATACTCTGCAGTCAAATGTTAACCGAGTGCAGGAGAAAATTATTTGTCACATTAGTCTAACAGACGATGTTCAAAACAAATGCAGTGGTGAGTAAGCGCCCTCTTAAGGGGATTTGGTACAAATAATGTTCCCTCAGTGCACTTGCATAGTTTTGAAGTTCAATACTGAACATTTCCTGCAGCTGAAACTGGCAGCTTCTAGCATTCCCCTTCCCAATATTTCAGAAGTACTGTGAAAGGGTTTAAAATACTAGCTACTCAGGCTCATTTCTATTTCTAAATAAAATCATCAGTCACTGGGGTTCTGAGTTGGCAAAAAAGTTATGCAAGTAGTATTCATTCCACTGCACGATACTCACCTGTTCCATTCCATTTCCAGGAGTTAATGCCAGCATATTGTCACTTACCCAGGGGTGAATAAGTAGAGGGAGAATAAACTAAAATATTTAGTCTTATGCACAGTAAGTAAAACAAAATAAGAAATCTAATTACTCATATTGTAGACATTGCTGTCTTCCGGATCAAATGAATACAGCCCAGTCTGAGAGGAAAAGAAAAATTCAACGTGCCATTTTATATTACTAATTAATAGAAAAGCAGCATGTGTATCAGGCATGAAATTGCTTTCAGAAACCATAGTAAGGGATATATAGGTCAAGACCTACCTGTTGTTTCAGAAGGGCTTAGCTATGTGGGATGGAACCCTTTGGGAAAGCTCCCACGATTTGAGGGTGCTGTGATAGTGAGACAGGACAGTAATCTCACTTTTTCCCTGACATGTGGTTATTGCCAAAAACAGGTTTGCGAGGAACTGAAGCTTAGAACAGTCTGTAATACAGTCTTTGATCACGAGAGCTCTCCTACGATCAGAGTGGCAATTTCAGGCTCCATAGAGTGGGGATAAGTTGAAGAATCTTCTCTCCTTTGACAGAATATGCTAATAGTAATTTTCACATCTTAGGTCAGCATAGCTTCACATCTCAACATGAAACAGATGTGCTTACGATAATGCTGCAGTGAACAGATACCTAAGATACCACCAGATGTTGTCATATTCATTCAGCTCCAAAACTAAGGCAAAAACCAGAAAGTAGGTTCTTCAGAGAGGTTTTCCATCTAGCATGACAATTCTAAAATCCAGGACAATTCTATGCTTCCAAGCTGTTCATCAGGTCATCTAGCATTATATAGCCATCATGGACTTAACTTAGGCACTCTTCTCACATAGCTTATTTAGGGTCAAGAGTAGAAAAAAGCTTTCTGTTAGGAGATGCCTATAAACTGCTGAACATGGGAAAAATCTTTCCCCCAACTTTGCCTCTTTGGCCCCACAGAAAACAGATGGTTTGATCCCCATGAAGGGAATAGTGAGGCTGTAGTTTGTTTTGGTAGTCTGAGTGTTGGGGTTTTTTCTGTTCATTTTACGGGGGTTTTTGTTTGAGGTTTTTTTGGCCATCTTCTCAACAGGCTAGGTCCTGGGTCCTCCTGGGATTTTTGGTATGTTTCTTAAACATAGCCTAATTGAGAGACTATCTGCTTTCAGAGTGGCTGTAGCAGTCATTGCTTCAGCAGCTAGACCAGCCTATAAGGAAAGATATTTCAAGAATTCCAAGTTTGAAAGAAAGTCTTTCAAACACCACACCCCCCTAATTCTTCTTCTATAATCTTCTATTTCAGATATTGCTTATGGAAGAAACTCGTTTTTGTCAAAAGGAATTGATCCACAAGTATTTGCTTTGGACATTTCTAGACAAAAGCATGCTTTTGGAGCACACTTTCCAACAACATCCAATGGGCAGAGAACCAGTCCTAGGGAAAACAATTACCTGTTAGGGCCAAAAGTGAGTGATCCTGTAAACCTTTCCTATCCTACTTTAGGAAGGGATTATGTTGAAGCTTTATTCACTTTTACAGAAAACACAAAAGAGATGAGGAGGGGAGCAGAAGAAGAAATTGAAAGGAGCCTGTCTTAAGGTTGACCATAGAGTGATGTTCCACTGAGGTATATCTTCTTGCTCCTTTTCTCACATCTTTAAGACTTTAACACCAGTTCCATCAGGGTCGGATGCATCAATTGCTGTGACACCATAAAATTATACTTTCAAATTGATGTTCTTGGCTCTTCACTATTTCAATGGGCCAAGCAGGAGAATACTTAAATACTGCTCCCATTTTTCACTGCAGAAGTCTTTTCGGGTGACAGCTGGCAGCCTCATTTGGCCGATGTGAGAGCACAAAATTCCCAGGCCACATGCCTGGATGTATACCACTACACCTACACACATCGCCTTCCATTGTCGGCTGCCTGCAACTCCTCAGACTCTGCATACTGGATAAGCACTTGCCAAGTGTTACATAAACTGCTTTAATTTCTTTGACAAATTATTTTTCTCAGGAATATAGCTGTTTAAGGAACCCATAGTAATCAGATGAGTAATCATCAATGATGACGCCACAGTGGAAATTGATGTTTCACAGATTTAAACTACTAGGTTATAAGAATCACTGCGGAAATATTAGAAGTTACCCTCCTATAGCAGTTTTAATTTGTAAGAATAAATGTTACTCTCAAAATAGCCTTCAAACAATTGTTCTAATTTAGCATAGCCAGTCATGGCAGGTTACATTTATGATACAGCATATACCAACTGGCCCTGTGATATAGTATTACCATATCTATTAACATCCCATAAGCTTCATACCAAGTTTGCAGAGCCTCAGGACTGAGACTTACAAGCTTGCTCTATCTGAACTCATCTGGACCTTCCTGCAACTCAGTTTTAGCTTCATTTAGCTGCAACAGGGATTTTTTTTCTAATTCACTAGGTGTCTATGCCTAATTCATTTTATTTCTATGTATCTTTGTACGGTACTACCACAGTTCTATGACTAACAATGTGGTACAGAGAAGGGAAGCCTGATATGACATCAGAGGCCCGGGGAAGCATAGCCACAGGATGCAATATAGAAGTACAGGCACAAGATAAGAGATAGGGCACATGCTCAGCATTGGGAACTCCACAGCTATGAACACCACCAAGGATCAGTTAAAAAAAAACCAAAACCAGAGTAAACCTTGGAAAACCTTGGCTTAGTAGAAACAGTGGGAACAAAGAAATAGTATCTAACATAAGCAAGATAGGTTATATATAGTAAATTTGAATGCAGCATGGAGCTGCAGAACAATAAAGAAAAAGAAAAGGTGCACAGCTATGTTAGCAAGCAGACAAAAAGGAAGCCAATTAGATCCTAGGGTGAGAAAGAAACAACCATCAACAAGAAAATCCTACTTTTCCTGGTAAAGGACTCCAGATGCTAACAACTCATCTCAACACTACAACCAACACCAGAGCAAAACCACAGGTCACAGGACTTCAGGAAGTACAACAGCTATGCGTGCAAGTTTAAAGCTTCATAGTAGACTGGTTTATGCACTTGAGATGTTATTACTCTGTCACATAAATATAGCAAGACTAAAGCTAGGCTAAAAGGATTTCTAAAGAAGTGCTGCACTGCACTGAGCAGCACATATCCAAGCTAGTACAGATCTTCAGAGTACTTTGTCTAAGTCCCATATCACACTGTAGTTCTGACCTGAGAGCTTAAATAATAAAGCAAGAATAACTCCTTTAGTGGACCATAACCAAAATTACTGCCCAGAAAGGCTTTGTCTAACGTTATTGTCCCAGGTATACATCCTTGATTAATATCTAAAAAAAGCAAGCTGCTTTCCAGCATTATCCCAGTCACACCTGAGCTTTACTAGCAACAATTTTCTCTTTAAACTTGTACTTGGCTGTTCCTAATTACATGTAGGGGAATTTTCTCTCCATCACACAGCTGCAATCCTAGACACTGGTTAATGTCTAGCACTAAAGGGGATACTGCTAGCTTTACACCCTTTCTCCCAGTAGTCTTTCTTTGTCACAGCTCTTAAATTACACTGCCATGGAAATGCTAGTTTCACTTGCCATTATTCTCCTCAGCCTCTTTCCCAGTGCATAGGTTGAGCTGGAAAGGTCTCCAGGAAGATGAAAACTACTCTACCTGCTTCCCTATAAAAAGAGGACTTTGAGTACTAATTCTATCTAAAGGGTACTCCTTGTGGTTTCACAATATAAGCCACCAGAGTTTTGTTAAGTGTCTCTTAATAACAATGGATCCATTATCAAATAGGTATGTCCATTTCTCAGACAGGAAGACACCACATGTATTGCTTCCTCTTCTGTTGGAGTCATTCATTAATTCTGATTAGCTGCTCTTTTCAACTGGGTATTACCAATTCCTTAAACTCATCCTTTTACAGTTATACACAAGGAAAATTTGTTCAGAAGATGCAAGTGAGAAGATGAAAGGCAGCTGGAAAAGCAATAGGGGTCAGTGACTAATGGACAAATTCACTCTGAATATATTCTCTGTGTAAACTTTCTATTCCTGCTTAAATTTGCTCTATGAAATGACATTCTCTCTCACTCCCCCACACGCCCATTTGCATTTCACACACAGGTCTGACCAACAGTAACTGAGGAAGAGAAATACTATTATAGACAGTAGATGTGCAAACCCGACCTTTTCTCTAATTGGATAATGTCTCCTAAGACATTCAGAGTCTGATTTTGTTCTCAGTTACATGGATGTAAATCAGGATGAGTTTCTTCTGAGATCAGAAGAATTATATTCTTAGCCTTTATGGCTTCTGGTAGTCTATTACACAAAAGCATTCACGTCCTTTTGCCATAGGTAGCTGAGACACTTCTCTGTAGCGCATTGCCACTAGTTCCAAGATGAACATTGACAGCAACAACTGTTTTTCCAATCCCTGAATCACTAGCTTGAGCATCTACACTATGGCTTGGTCTTTAGTAACATGGCACACAACATTGCTGCATATGGAAACCTATTCATGAGAGCTTGCATTCATCAGGCCAGCTTTTAAAGACTAGGTCCAGAAGGCACTAGAAAATTAAAGGGTTTTCATAAACTGATGCCAATTAAGCAGTACAGATGACTTACAGGCTAATATGTAAGTTTATCTTTATAATCACTAGCTATAGAAATAAAACTAGCGCTATAGTTTCAAACAAAATTCCCACTGTCTTCTTTTGGGAGGAGGCAACCTTCTGGCTACAAAACTGAGAGTTCACTAATGAGAGGCTTGGGAACAGCATGTAAGAATGAAAAAAAAAGTCTCTCTTGCCAGAACTCAGAAGTTGTCTTAATCTTAGTTTTAACTTAGGGAAAAACAAGTTTTGAAAAAGTGTTCCAATTAATTTTAAGAAATCCACCAAAACAACATTTTTGATCAAACATACAATGAACTCTGATATACAGGGAACCAATTTTCTAAGTTAGTCACAGGAAGTGTTGTGATCATCATTTTTAATGAGTGAAAAATAAAAGACTTTACAGGAGCAGACAAACCACTGAAAAAATGCAGCATGGCTGAAATCTCAGTCCATAAGCTTGTAGAAGGATAAACATCAAAGCATTTTATGGCATTAGCGATGAAGACAGATTTAATCAAAAGAATATTTACATATGAATAATATAGCCTGTTACACATTTATAGCCCTTCCATGGAAAATTAAAGTAATTTGCAATGCAAACCAACTGGGTCAGCTAACGAATGCCAATGAATGATGAACACCACTAATGACAGAACTGTATTTAATTGGTTTAAAAAAAGCTTGCTGCTTTTTTGATAAGTCCTTATTGCATACTATAAAGATATTCTAATGTCACTGTGCAACTAGTAGAGAGACCAGTACGGATAGGGGGACAACACCAAACATCAGAGCAGATTATGATCTTTGTAATATCCTTTTTTACAAGCACAGATTAGTTTAATCAATCAAGAAAAAACCTCAGAGAAGGTGGTTAAAAAGATGTGGAAGTGGTGCAAAATGCACTATACAATCAGCCACAGCTTGTTCATATCTATTTTATAAAGGAATCATTGTACAGAGAAGGAATTTGCCTGGTGGCATTTCTATGCAGCTTGGAGGCAGCCCAAAAAATATTGAAAGAGAAAGAAAAACTAACCCTCATCTTCCCTTCTCCACCTTCCTGTCTTTCCCCATTTGTATGTTTAAAATTTGAGAGTATTTGCATCAAATGTTGTGTTAAAGTTGGCTGATCCCATCTCAGACCTGCAGAACAGCCCAGAACCCTACATAGCATGAAGATAACAGCACCATCTCTAAAAATGCTCCATGAATGCCTTCCCAAGCCTCACTGGTAGAGAAGAGTCTGAGCCAATAGTTAACCTTTCAGTCAGTTCTGAAGCCCCTTTGATGGGGGGCAGTCAATCCAGGAGACCAGGCTAAACCTAGTCCCAGTCGAACCTGTCAAGCAGCACATAATACAGATAGAGGTAGGGACTCCAGCACAAACTGTTTTCGTCTACTGGTTCACCACTAGTCCACCAAATTGCTGGCATATATAGCCTGAGAGCACAGGCAAAGAAAATAAGTTCTCTTAGAGGACTTCCTGCAGGTTCAAATTATACACAAAAGTCACATAGAAGCTGGTTATTGAGACTAACGGTAGTAACAGCTTCCCAGCTGCAAAAGCCAATGTAGACACTCAAAGTTATACAGCTTATGAAACCAAGGGCAGCTAAATACCTTCAGAGTAATAGTATTTTTGTTTTTTTTTCAAGTTCAAATATCAACATACCCTTGTTTCCCCTGCAACCCCCAAACACACACATGAATATTTTGGTGTGCCTAGAACTTCACAACTGCAAACTGTTTCAAGCAGTCTGCAATGAAGGCAGCCCAAGATTACCCTTCCACTAAGATGTTTCAGGACTCAGATAATAAAAATAATTACACCTATCCATCATCAAAACATAGTATGTATTTTTCGTATTAGAATATATAGGTCAAGACCCACTGTAGTAAACAATTAGTCGAAAGATTAGGACTCCAAGTCTCACCCCTCTGAGGCTGAAACAGCATTTCAGATGTGACAAAGAAACCCATCTCTAGGAATATTCCCCAGATAGACACAAGAAAGTTAAAAGCACAGCTCAGTATAAAGTGTTACTACGATGCGTCAAGTTTTGATCATGGTTTATTTCCTATTTATTCATGAGGTGCTTTCTAGCCATTTTTACAGGAAGAAAATAAGTTATTTGTGTGCTCAGGCCAATAAAAATTAAGATTTGAGACACAATTGAAGAAAAAAATGATTACACCAAGCAGTTTAGCAGCAGAACTATGCAAAAGCTTCTACTGTATCTGCCCAGAAAATATATTATAAGACAAGTTGAGTTAACACATCCAACTAGTGAAATATCATTCAAAGAAATGAAAAACACCCTCCCCCTCTAAATAATTATACCTTTCATTCATCAGTGACATGCAGTGGTTAGGATTCATAAGAGCAGATCATGAAGCTGTCTTTTCCATATTCTGCCATCTGGAAGCTTGTAATATCACACACCTCCATTCCTTTTGGTTAGGAGACCCAATAACACTTTACTGCCATCTGTTATTTTGGGACTCCTCATAACTATTTCATGATTCTGTCAGAGTGCCACTTTGCTGTTATTGTTTGTTATGGGGGTTGAACAGCTATCTCTGACACCACTATGTGCGTAGCTGCATGTCCTGTGGTATCTGAGACACCTCCTCCCTCCAGAGGCTATTGTTAGAGGAACACAGGAGCCCGTAAATGAGGTGTGCAGAAGTAAAATTAAAAACATTCCTTTGCAGTAAATTACACACAAACTGATGATACTGGTTCCACTCATCCATGATTGTTACAAGTTGCAAAGATGTAGCTGTGGAGGCCTCTGTGACAAACTTTAGGACATGAAAGAGAAAACATATGACATTGCATTTTAGCATAGGTTGTATTAAAAACAGCAGGTATGATGATTTTGTCAAAGCTCTCCAAGTGATTGAAGTTCTGCTCAAAATGATGAAATTCTTTCTGCTTACAAAACCTGAAACACAAACAAAAAACCTCAGGAACATACGCATTTAGAGTATCTTGAGTATATCAAAACACGTAAAAGTGCAAGGAGGGTTTAGTAGTTCATATAAATCTCTTGATAGGAACACTGTTTCCATAACAACAGCATATTAGAAGGATGGGGGGGAATGCCAGAAACGTAACTTTAATAATAAAAAAGATCTAGCTTCAGGTCTTCTCTATTATATGCTACAGCTCATTTACCACAGCTAAATAAGCACAGACTGTACGCAGTGCATTTCAAACCAGAAAGCATCTATTTTCTTCGCTACTCCTCACCTTTACTACATCTAAATACTTCAGAAGCCATTAGTCATTACAGTACCCTTGTGAGCAGAGTGGCTTTATCACTGCTGTTTGGTATTAAGGTAAGTCAATCAGAAAGTACCAATTAACCAGCCTCAAGCCATATTAGAAATCTACTACAGAAGAGAAACTGTGTTCCTGACCAACACAACCGTACATGACCTTACCCTCACGATCTCGCTCCCCACACCTCAGCACAGTGCTCAGCAGCTGCTCAGGCCCCTTCCCCCCAATTCCGAACAGGTCAGATGTGGATGTTTTGGTAATGGAGAAGGCACTGTACTGAATAACTTGGGCAATGAGCATTAGAGGTTCCCTCCTGCCTTTGTTCCAATTACAAAACAGACTCCCCAGGTTCCACTAAAAAAGCGCGAAGATGTCCTCATTCGCACAAACTGTACTTACGTGGAAGGCAATGCCTGGAATGAGTTCTCTAAGGACAGTGGTCTCCCAAACAATTTGCAAAGCATAAATTTATTATCTGCATGACATTGCCTGGAAGAATTGCCCCTCAGGACAAAGGATGTCAAGCTACTAGTAAATGTCGTGTTTTTCTTTTATTCTGTCCTATCCCTTTTTTCGTATTCCTCTGGGGCCTGAATTACTGTATTTCTTTATTTCCCTGGAGTTCCTAAATGCTATTATTATTCCTTGGATGCATCTGACTCAGAACCTTACAAACCATTTCCTGACAGGTTTCAGTCTAACATGGGACAAATTCTTATAAAGACTTTTTAACTGATTTTTAAGAGTTTTGCATGTTGCTCAGAAGGCTGCTTTTTAACCATGACCCTGTGTACTTCATCGGTCTTCTTCCCTTAAATATATTTAGGATGTCAAAACAATTTTGTCAAGCTCTTCACTAAGCTACTGTGGAGTACTCCTTACTGCCATAGAAGCTTTCTCTTCTTCATACCGGTCTTGTGATGATGAAACTATCCCCCAGATGTTTAAGCCAACTGCATCATAGATTTCTGTTGTTAACACAGCTGGATAATAGGACACTGGCAGGGGTAAGCAGAATCCTAGAATCCCAGAATCCCAGGCTGGAAGGTACCTTAATGCTCATCCAGTCTAACCTTTCTTGGCAAAAGCTCAATCTAGTCAAAAGCATCTTGTCTAGACAAGACAGCCCAGCACTCTGTCTAGCCAAATCTTAAGTGTCTAATGCTGCAGAACCCACCTGTGCTGGTGAGATTATTCCAATGGCTGATTAATTTCATTGTGAAATGGTGTATATTGACTATAGCATGCTACTATGCTGCTGGTTTACAGTGCCATTGGAGAGAAGTATTAGTCGATGACATGGGACATAGCACTCAGGTACAGATCTGCTCATGTTCCCTGCTCCCATTCACAGGCGGTCTCAATTCAAACCCCTGCTCCTCCCTAGGACACTTGATCCCATGTCTCCCATCTCTTACATGCCGCTCTGCAAGGCCTGAGAGGCGGAGAAGGAGACAATAAGGAGGACTTAGGTTGTGGTCCTTCACTCAAAAAAAAGAAAAAAGATGTTCTCTGTGACCACCTATCCTTCTGACAAATACTAATTCGGGACTTTTAAGAGAGAATGCCCAGCCCTACCTCTTGACTAGTACTGTATTCAGCTCATTCTATTCACATGCTCCATTACTGCAATGAAAAAAGGCATACTACAAAGTGAGGATGATACCCCCACAAACCTTAGCTGGCAAATACTGCATTCTGGACTAGCATAAGCCTTCAGATTGTAGCCTTGAACTCAGCTAATAGGAATAAATACTTAATTTCTCAGAAAAACTTTCCTGAGTTAGAAGAAATTCTGTCAACAATTACTGAATGCTTTCTTCTGCAAATGGCAGCAAGTCATTAGCCTCTTGATTTCCCATGTCACCTACTTGATTGATCTAATTGCTCTCCACAGGCGATTCTTCAGACAGCCAAGCTCTAGAATTATCTTCTTAGTTTTATTTCCTCAAAACACAGAAGTGCTAAATATTCTGGTTTTCCTTTGGTGAGAGAGCAATGGGAATCTCTAAAGGTAGCTATAACCATCCAAACTCTGAAAATCCAAGTGATCCAAATGTCATTTTTCTCGCTTTCACTGACACTCACTCAAGATCACAGAAAAATTTGAGAGGCAGCATCATTTCCTTTTTCTAGACCACTGCTCTAAAGTCTGTAAAGTAGCATCTTCAGTATTTCATTGCTTCTGATAATACTGTATTTTCTTGGTCATCTGTTTTTCCTTCATGTAAAATTTGGAGCGGCACAGATTTCTTAACTGTTACTACTATACTTGAACCTTTCCCCCCACCCCCCTCTTCATGATGACAAATACCACCAAGGGCCTGCAACAGGGCAGGTTTGATGCCACAGCCGAGGGGTTTTTTAAAATCTACATTTCTAGTTAGTGAAATTTACTGCAAACTAAGGTGCTTCCTCAAAATTACATGTTATCTGGGACTCCTAAGACAGAATAGCCTATATATTACTTCAGCATCTTTATTGATATGCATTTATCAGTGTGCTAAAGTAAACAACTTTCACTGCAGAGACAGACCTTTGTCCAATGAAATGGTTTCTTTCAAATCCCTTTGACAGGAACTCAAGCCTTGAGAGCAGAAAATTGTTTATCCCTTCTTTCTATTTCTTATACCGCATTGTACTGGAAGAGCACTCATACATTGGCCAGTAACATTCCCTCTGGAGCTTGGGCACAGCATGTTCCAACTACAGAAAACACCCTTCTCCTGACCCTGATGAGTGATTACAGAGGAGCTCTGATTCAGCACTACCTTTCCTGCACTGCATCATTAAGCTGGAACACAATAAAGCTGCCTCGGCTATCATCCACAACCCTCAGCAACCTCCACCCTGATAAAAACTTGTTTTCAGCTTCCTCTATTAAAATAAACCCCACCAATATCTCTGCATTTCAAAATGTCCATACTAGCCACTTTATTCTCAGATTCACTTTTATACAATAACATTATCTCTCCCCAGACAATTAAAATCTTGGTGTTAAGTATCCAACCTTGCAAGCTTTGTACTTTTCCAGAACAAACAATTAGCTAACCCCCTTTCAAACAGCAATGACTGAAGTTCCCATCTGAACCCTATCACAATCCAGAACAATAAAGTCACACATGCTAATTATGGTTTTGTACCCTCAGCACTACAAATCCACCCAAAATACTAGCTTTCTAAAAGTTTTTAAACAATGATGTACATACAGTGTATGAGGGAGATTAAACATCCTTTATTACACAGAAACAGTGAGCAATTATTACTCTTTCAGAGTCTTCCCAAGGGCAGCCCATAAATAGTATGACATCTATTAAAGGAATACACAGGTCCTAAATTACCATACACAGACATCATGAATTTACATCCACAGCCTCACTTTTTAATATAAATTCTACTAAAAGATTTCATAACAGTTTTCACGTAGTTCACAGAAGGAAGATAATTTAGTCTGCCAACAGACCAAATTATCTCACAGTCGTCAAGCCTCCCTCATTTACACCTACTCTGAGCTATGAGAACTTTAAGAACTTTGAAAATTGGGGTTTATTATAAGTGTCAGTTGCCAAACTGCTCTGCTCCCAGAGCAATCTAGGTCTTCAAAATCCATGGATTCAAGTATCTTGCTTTGCCTGTATCTTTAAATGCAATAAACCAACTGCAGAAGGCAATAAGGAACCACATTAGGTCACAAAAAAAACCAAAAAAGGGCTCAAAACTATTGCTGTATCACTGCTAACATTTGAAAGCAACATTAGCATGAAGCAAACAGTAATAGAAAAATCCACTCCTCATCCTGCCACAAGGCTGCCTGTATGTAATGTGATGAAAGAAAGGCATGAGATCTCAGTTTCACAAACAGAAGAGGCCAAGAGGTATTCCAGGGTGATTCTCTGTAGAAGTTAAAGGTTTGTAGATCTGGTACACTAAGAAAATCTGCATCCAAGAACAAGAGTTTCTCCTGGAATTCCATCTCATGGTATCCGATATTTCTCTCAGACTCCCAGTAGTAAAGTATGACCACAACACTTATTCATGCTTTCAGTCTAATTTTTTTTTAAACCTGCAACAGGTTCAAGTATAGGAGGCATTCCAACATGAGCTTTGTAGACAGAAACACTGATTTGGTCACTTTTTATTCTTCTCATTCTGTTAAGGAAAATATCAGACTTAAAAAACAACAAAGTGATCAGTCATTTAAAAACATTCACAAGATAAATTCAGGAAATCAAAATACAAAGATAGTATAGTACTGTGTAGGTAGAACAAGTGAGCCCCAGAAAAACTGATTTTTCAGGTACACTTACACATCTGAAGCCAACAGATACCAGTTCTAAATACTGATCACCTTCCAGCTACTACAAAACTAAAAATGGGAGCTGGAAATCTGACCAAAGAGTTACAGGTATAAAGTTAATCACACTGCAGTCTAAGTGTCCTGTGGGGGACACAATGCGAACTCAAGTCCCCATCTCTTCCTTGCCCTTCTGGGTCTTCTCTGCCCAGCTTTATGTCACACTTATTTACCTTGTTATAAGACCTGGACATCTCCACGAGGGATGTTTATGACTGGGAATCCACCTGGAGGCTCCTCGCCTCAGCTTTCAGAGCCTTCTTACACACATGCATGCCACATATTCACAGAATATGTGATAATGTTCTCTGCCTCAGAGTTGCAAGACAAAAAATTTAATTAAAACATCTGCATAGAGTTGGTAGGAATGTCAAAATTTCTTTGGATAACAAGCTAGATTATATGAAATAATCCTACCATGCCAACCCATTGCAGAAGCACCAAAGAAAGTGACAGTTGCCTCTTCAGCCTACAGAGCAACTTCAAGTGTTGTGCCCATTCTCTGATGAGCTTAAACCCACCATAAAAAGCTCTTATCAGTTTGGACCACAAGTGTCATTGGCCAGATCTTTCTGTATTTGTAAAAAAAAAAAAAAGTGCAAAGGTCTACTTATGCTATTTCACAAACAGATAAATCAAAACACAAAAGGGAACTTGGGTCCAAGGTTGCCAAGAGGATATGGATTCACTGTCCCATGAGGCTCAATCATATTTTCTTCCTCAGCATGGATCAGAACAGGGCTGACAAGGCACCACACTTGCTCCCTCTCACAATGAGCCATGACAGTTTAGACGTGCATTGATTAGAGTACCAGACTGCAGGCCAGCTCCTCACTTGATGAGATGGAAGGAGCCCTGTCCAGGCAGTGCTGAATTCCTGCAGGAACAGAACCACGGACTTTTGAGGCACTTCTGCATCACAGATTTGAGATACAAGCTTGACTACATGAGAGGTAAGCATCCAACATACACTGCACACACAGAGGAAAGGAGGTGGTTTCCATGGCAATGCTCATTTTAAGAGCTTTCAATTCATCCACCCTGCTCCTCTCTGCCCCGTATCCCAGGCATGCATCTTTCTCTGTTCATCAGCACGCTCACAAAAGGAGTACTCAGGCATGCACAGCTTTCTGCCTTCCTTCTGCTTACAAGATTCCCATGGGTACCTATGGGGGCAGAAAGGCCTTTGGGGACATGCCTGAATTTTTCAGGCACAATGAACAATTCGATGCTGAAAGCCCCAGTGGGTTTGAGAAAATGGGGATATTTTAGCTGTGAGGAGTTCCAACTTCAAATGTCATATCACAACACAAAAACACAGTGGTCTTATTGTCCAGGCTAAGGTCCCACACTTAAAGTTATAATTATGGCTTCCACAACCTAAAAGCATATCTCTACATGCCATTTGTTCACTCATGCTCACACCTAAATTCTCATGCCTGGTTCTAGCCATGCAAAAGGTAAATAGAAAACCCTTCCAGCATCTGTTTATATGTAAAGTATCTGAAGCTGTCATACATTGTGTGTATCTCTGCATGGCTAGTTGTGTGGACAGGCAGAAGGGGACAAAGCCCTGACCTGGCATCCAAGCTACACAGAGCAGCTCCTCACAACACCTTTAATGAGGTATTGACATGACACACTGTTTCCAAAACCAGGTATATGGGGAGGAAGAGTTGCATTCCTCCTTTGCAAAGTACATTGAAACCTAGAGAAGGAAGAAACGCTAAATACTTAAAGCTGACATCTTTCACCTAACATTCTGAACACTTAATATTTGTACAAATCAATGCTTCACTTTCACATAAGAAGCATGCATACCTCAGATGGGGATTAACATCTCATTCACTGTATTCAGAGTCATCACATTTTACTGCATAGAGTGGCATTGTATTTCTTAAATTGTCTCAGCTTTGCTACTACTGAGTTGCAGGCAAGCAAAGTTTACATCAGAGCCCCCTTTCCTCCCATAGCTCTCCTACCTTTAATCCCTCCCCTGTCCAATAGCAGTGCCTCATGATCTGGTCCCTCCCCAGCTCCCAACTCTAGCCTTCATTTTCAGTTATGTGAGGAATAACTGAGATCTTTTTTCAGTTTCTGTGTTTATAAAGGAAGCAAAGTACCTGGGTGAGCATGTAGCAGACTACAGATTGAAAACAGTCTCACACCCCTTCCCAGTCTGTTCCAGTGATTTCGATTACACAGCACGCAGCAATATCACGCAGCGTCCTGCTACAAGCACGACCAGTGGCACCACACAGAAGCATCTGCTGCTGCCACCACTTGCTTCTGGGGCTACCAGTGCTCACAACAGAATGGCAAAGCCTGGTAAAGCTCGTGCGTCATGCAGCACCGCTCCTGGAGGGGTCAGACCATGTTTACAGCAAACTCACCTTCAACTCTCAATTCTCAGTCTTGCAATGCTGAGCTCTGAATTCCAAGGCTGTAATGTAGGAGAAAGAAGAAATGGTGACTATTCTACAGACACAAACAAACACTTGGTAATAAATATTTTCTTCAGACAGACACCCCATAGTCTAACAAAATAACCAACAGCAGATCACAGCTGAAGTGTTAATATACTAGTTATGACCATAGCAAATCAGGTAGACGGCTTCTTTGTGTTGAGCTTAGAGTCAATGACTAACAATAGTAAAAATATCAGGCCCCACCTTCCCATAGCACAGGAGATTATAGAGGTTGCATTAATCAGTGCAGGCAAAGGTCACCAGAGACTTGCTTTCTCTCAAGAATTTGCCTTTCAAAATAAAAGCAATGCATCTTGCAATCACAAGCTGCACCTTAGTTGACATAAAGCTAGGGTGCCAGACTTTGGTATATATTCATCTATACTGGTAGATACTGCTGAGTAACTTCACAGTTCGCTATGAAAGGTGTTGTTTGGGATTGGGAAAAAAAAATAGGGTAACTACTCCCAAATCACTGTATTTGATATCAAAGTTTCTGTAAATCATGAAAACCCACAACATAAAATCTCTCTGTAATTTTTAGTTCTTCCTACTCATCTTATGGCACTACAGCTCCCATACAGATTTGATCTTTCAGACAGCATAACCACAGCTATTCTGGAAAATGTCAAAAAACATTTCATATCTCCTTAAATTTAGTAAGGATAATACAGTATTTACATGCTGTGTCATAATGACCTGTAGCTTCAATCTTCCAAAAGAAACACCATAAAAGGAAAATTGAATGCTATAAAGATGAACTTTGTCTATCATTTGCTTCCAAGTGAAAGGAATATTTTTTGCATAAATAAGTTTAAGAGATCTCAAGGGCTAGAGGGACAAAAATGCCTGATCTATATTTACACTGAAATACAAAAAGAGAAATGGAGCAGATGCAGACTTATATTGGAGCATGTTTAAATATGACACTTCAGCTCTACCTTTTGTTGTTCAAAAGTTTTACAGTCCAAATAAACTGAAATGAAAAATAGACAGAAGTTTTCATAAATAATGCTAGCTATCTTTATTACTACATTTTAGGATTCAATATTCCTCTGAAGATACATACCCAAAGAAGTTAAACGTTTATATTCAACAGGAAAGGTTTTCTTGAAACACATAACTGTCACAATAAAAACCTACATTCCCCTCAAGCCCCTCCCACTTACCAACCAAAAAGACCCCTCTATGAATATCACAGGCTCTCATGCACAGGCAGGTCTCAAGTAGTTTGCAGAAAAAGGCAGCAGCTTTGCATTGCAGAATACAGCCCTTCACTAAGGAGCATCAGCTGGCTGGGACAGGAACAGGCAGAGGTGACATATGCTGTTACAAAGCTTTTAATGGCATGACACTAAAAAATATACAGAGAGCAGAGCAGTGTCTGTAAACGCCAAGTTCAGGAAAGGGCTCCAACACCGTCATTTGTCCGCCATGTCTGCAGTGCGGCGTAAGAGCGCGCTACTTACATGTGGTTTCGCAGCAAACAACTATTTACAAAATAGGAGCCCCATCTAAGACAGGATACAAATTAGACAAAATAGCAGCAAAAGCAGCATTAATAATCTGTGCAAGTGCAGCTACAGTACATTGTGTTGTCCAGTTAGTTAGATATTTGGGAACTGTTGTACAGTTGCCCAGCACAGACCTTCCCAGAGCAGTACACACCCTGCTATGTCTGCTTTCAGGCTAAGAACTTGTATTTTAAGAAAAAACTTCTTCCAATAGCTTGAATGAAAAATTTACAGCGTCCTCAACCACTTCCACATTGCATTTTGCTAAACTAAGTTACATAGAATTTGACAACTCTGGCACAAAGGCTTCTCATGTCATGCTAACACAAGCTTTTTATACTAGGTCAAATTTCCGAGTGGTAAAAATTTGACACTGCCCACAGAGGAGGTCAGAACAAGAACTAAATCAATTTATATCAGCAGTGGGCCAAGATCCAACATTTTTCACGCTAGAACTGGAGGTAACTTAGGGCTCTAAATGAAAATCTGTTCCCTTATCTCACTTCATAGTCTTGTTATCAGTTTTCTCTTGTTCTTACTAGCTTAGATCTGAGCTAGGGCTTTCTACAGGAGGGAGAAAGTTGCAATCCTTTCAGTCACATTTGACTTTCGCCTCTTTTAGAAATCGCCATAATTACTAATTATGATTGTGCACATATCAGCATGTTTTCTTAAGAAGATTTTCTGTTTTAAGAGATAAGCTAGCTCTCTACCTCATACACTCGCCTACACTCCATTATGAAAGCAAACATACATTTTTCAAAGCAGCTGATGGAAGTCTTGGGTCCCATTCCCTAGCAGCCGCACCTGATAAATTACCAAATCATACAAGCTTCACCTAGTCTGTTTGCTTTACTGAAAGTAGTTTATTTTTAATATTAGAGAAGGGAAAGATAAAATAGTCTTATTAAATAAAAGGAATCTAGAACTAGATTACTGGTCCTGGACAGGAAAAAAGTGCATGAGACTTCTGTATTTCAGATTATGCACACATTGGTTCATATAATTTTGAAATCTACCATTCAACCTATCAGGTCATATGTAGGAAATCAGGACTTTAGTACAAACCCCAGACATACCCACTTAAACCAGCTATTCTTTGCATCTATTCCCAGTGCAAGTTCTGCACATGGTAATCTCTTCCAGATCTAAGCAAGGTCAAAAAGAGTACTTAATGTAAAAAAATTGTTTGAGGTGGAAAACAAAACTAGACCAAACATCACAAGACCCGCAACAGTGAGGGGGCAAAACATCCAGAGAACAAATGCAGAGGTGGGGAAGAAAATCTGAAAGATCTAATGGCTTGAAAGAATGCAGCATGCAATGCTACATGTATGTGCAACTACTTTCACCCTAAATTTCTCTTTTCACTCCAATTTTTCACTTGCACACTAGGATATAAAAACATAAGCTATTGCCACTGTTGGAAAGGGCAGTTATTAATACAGGTCTGTGCACAGAAGTATAGCCAGTGACTTAAAGTCTTCCAAGACTTCCTGAATCAAATCAGAGGCAGGAGGGTGCAGTCCTTTTTGCCTCCATGAGGTAGAGCTCACAAATGTCCAAGAGACTCCACTGATTTCAGTGGGCACCAGGCTGGATCTGTAATTGTGCTAATTACAGCAGTAGAATACCTACCAGCATTGACACTCATCAGGCTTCAAATCATTATTTTCAGGCTTTAAATCATCTTCCACTCGATAAATGATGGGCACATTTTCTGCTGAAGCAAGAGGAAAAGAATTAACCAAGAGTCAGGTTGAAGTTTTGACCTTTACTTGGAAGTGTTTACTTCTCTGCACACACCTGAGCTTTCTCATTGACTTACTGCCAAACACTGACTTTTCAGAAGCTATCTTTATTTGCAGCCTATTTATCAGCACCTTAGGGACGGACTCACAAGTTTTCTGGGTCATTTACAACTCCCCCCAACCCTGCAAATAAGACCATGTTCTCTGATGGGCAGTTCCCTCACATCTTTCCTTCTGAGGCAAACAGAACGGATTGGCTGTGACACTCAACTTTGAAATACTGTCACTCACCAGGCTCTGTCAGCCCAAGGTCAAGCCCTAGCAGCTCTCATTTTCTCTCCTCTGGATTTTAATAGCAGAGAGACATGAGCTAACATTTGCCATGGCACCCCCTTACCTGGAATTGTCCATTTCCTCAAACCATGGCTAAAGGAGCCCATCTGAATACATTCCTAGGAAAGGCACTAAGATCGACAGGTTTACATCTCAGATAGTGCGAGCAGCAGGTCGCATTTCTGATCAGAAGACCTAAGAGCTAAGGAGGTATTCTCTCTTGGAAGCTTACAGGAAGCACACAAGTGACAAAGAAAAACTTCTGTGCTTGACCTTCACTAATTTTCAAATATAATTCTGAAGATAAATTTAAAACCCTGCAGTCTACAAACAAGAATTTAGCTGTTCATGAAACACTTCAATGACGCACAAAATCTAAGCCATGTATTTAACTTCTAAGAGTAATATTCTAGTCTCCCACAATTTTAAGACATAAGACTTGGCAGACAACGCCGTTTACCAAGTCCTCAAAATATAACATGATGCTGGCTGAATTGACAAACCCAATTATTTTGCTCATCAAAAAGATACTGGATTGTTGTATTTTTATTTGATAAAGCACTCACCACTGCAGAAGTCCACACCTCTCCTCTACATAAGGTTGTGGAAGACAAGAAGAAAAATAGATAAATCAAAAAGCACCTTCACTTCCAAGCTTACTTTCAGGAATTTTGCTTCATTGAGTGTTTTTAGAGGGTAGAAAGAACATGTAGTTTTTCCCACTGCCCCATCTCAGCACAATGGAGACAAGGTTGTATGAAGAGAATACAAAGTTCAACTAGCGGTCTTTATAGTATTTCCGGTGATGCCATGAAATCCAGATCAGGAAAACAGTGTTTAGTCTTCATGCTCATACTCAGCCCTTCTCAGCTATTTCTTACTGTTCTCTGCATATTACATTAAAGTCACTTGATTGGAACAGGCTGAGAGCAAGAAAGTGATTATGAGGGACAAGAAAAACAGCTGATGCAGAAAGTGGCAAAAATAGGGCTGGAGGAGACTGCGACAGTAGTACCCATGAGGCAAGAACAGGGCAAGGTATGCTGAGTGCTGGACTAGTTTCAAACACTGCCTGGAGCAACTGCAGCTGAGGCTGCTGGCTGTGTAGGAGGGAGCTGGCAGAAAGATGCCTTCCCACAGACGAGGGTACTGCAGGGGTTATGAAATATCTACCAGGTCATAAATTAAAAAAAACATACTCGTCCCTACACACCTGGGCACTGAACCCCAGCCGGCACCAACCAGCTTTTCAGACTTTGAAGGCAGCAGCCCAGGATGTGTGTATCCAGAGAATTAACCCGGCAACCTGAGTGGGAAAACAGGAGGTAGAGAAGGAAAGGGAGGGGAAATCCAGTAGATAATATTTCAATAGCAGGAGGCTGGCACAATATTCTGTACTTAACTTCTTCCTTTGTGGAAGAAAAACCATCTGTCAGTTTGCTTGATAGTCTAATTCTCCCCTAATTCAATCCTGTTAAATTCTGTTTAAAATTCTACCGAAGGTATTTTTGGTGTTGCAGTTGAGGGGAGAGAGGATGGTTTTGTTTTGACATGGGAAGAATACAGATACAGCTTTTTAATTTTTTTTTTTTTTTTTTAAAGCTGCCATCATAGCAACACTAGTAGAAAAGTAGATTTTGCGGCTCGGTGTGCATTATTCCACAGGTTTTTTTGAAAGCTACACAGATTTCTTAATATCTTAGAAGAGAAAAACTAAAATGCAGTCCTCTGGCCTGTTTCAGCCAATAAAGCTTTTTCACAGTCAGAGAAATTGATATCCTTCAAAGTTACTGGCTGTTTTTTGCCTTCCTCATTTTGGTAGTAACTGCCAAGTAACTTGAATTTTCATAAGGGGTATAGGGCCTCTTGTGCATGGAGCAACTCAGAAAGGGTTCTAGGCATCCTCTGGGAACATTCAGAGTCAAGACTCTGAAGACAAGGCACTAAAAACATTTTCTGGCTCATCTGAGCAGCTGCTCTACGAAGGTCACACGTCACCCTTCAGCTGAAGGCATCTTAAACATTCCCAAAGAAATTACTCTTTTTTTAAAAAGAAACATAAGGAAAAAACCCACCACCAACAAAACCCATGTTACAACACACAGAAACCCCAAACAATGCCACCTACACAATCATACTCTTGTACAAGGTGTACAGGTATGGTGTAATATGGCTGACACTGGAGATACCAAAGCTATGATGTAACCCCAGCAACTCACCAATGCACAGATAAACATAAATGCAAAGGCAGGAGCTGGGTAAAAGTAATTTTAGGAGTTGCCAAAAACAAGAACATTTAATCCAACAAGCAAAATTCACACTATATATATATATATATATGTATGTATGTATTAAATTGGGATGTAATGTGGAGATGCAAAACAGCCAAGGAAAAAGGCATGAAAGTTTGTTAGAAAGCATTAAAAGGTACCACACCATATTCCTCCCAGTGACAACGATTTGAGACAGTCATAACTTACTGTAAACCCTTCACCCTAGCCTCAGCCAACCTAAGGACCCAGAGAGACTATGCACAGGCAAGCATAACACAAACAGAGGGGTAGGTAGTAGGAAATATCAGTGATATGTATCTAGCAGTTGTTAAACACTCCACTACCAGTGTTCCTGTGATTAAATATGACTTTAAGAGACAACAGAACAGACATGTAGCTGCTGCAGATTTAAAAGATTCATTCCTCAAACAGCATGCACCTGAGTTGAAAAAAAAAATACATTTAGGAAAAAAACCAAAACTTTAGAAACTAGAGGAAGAAAAGCTGAAAAAACGTGTTGAAAATAACTTCTGGATTAAAATGACACCAACAGTAGGATGCGAGGAATGGAAGGACATAAGGTCAAGCATTAAAGGAAACCTGCATCCATTTCTCTCAGCCCAGCAGTCAGAGTTCACAAGAGAGGAAATCAGCTCAGACTGTAAACAAATTGTCAAGCACAAGGTTTTTTCATCCTTTTAAAGAAAATGAGAAAAGGAAGGACATCATACTTCGAGTTTATGGGTGGCTATCTTCAGAAAAAGAAGGATTAACAGGTGAATGACAACTATAATAAATATCCTATAAATACTATACTGCTCATTCTCCATCTTATTCATACCCATAAGCTTTTGCTTATTTTTAGACCCAAGCAAGTTTCATACTCATTTTCTGCTGAGCACCTTAGATAACTAGTAGATTTACCACTTTGCAGCCTACATAACATTTTTATGACTGTTAATTTATTACTTCATAAATTGACCCTTGACAGGGCATGACGAACATTGTAACACCCTCTTTACAGAAAACTGCTTAACATATGCAAGCGAAAACTTGGTTTTATATTTGAATTTGACTTGATGTGTCATCGTGCCCCTCAACAGGTACTCTAGTTCCTTAGTGTATTTCTAAACAGTTTTATGTTGCAACATGATTATCTGCCAACATCTCCTAAAATCTTCCTTCCTCAGAATTAAAAATAGTACTTGTTTTCATTTAGCACAGAAGAGAGAAATCAGCCAAAAAAAAATTCTCAACACTTTACTTTGTAAGCATGATGAAATGAGCAGAAGGGTACTGATCTAGAATTGTATGACATTTTACAAACATTGCTACTACATGAGCAACCAGGCACAGGAAGAATCCACTATAGAAATAAGGTTCCTCTTAGCTCACTTGAAAAACAGTTACAGAACTTATATGCCTCTTCTTTACAGCTGAATGCCTGATAAACCTTAGTGTGAATACACTAAACTTCATTGAACTTCTACAAGTCTTTAAAACTGATGGATATTTTACCTCATGCTTCTCAAAAGAGTAGCAATAGGAGATTTAGGAAAATTAGATAAAAAGGAGGACCAACACATCTCCCTGGGCATACTTGTTTTTCCTCTATACACGCTATTCTTCCACTCACAGGAGCATCTGTGATTCAGCTTAATCTTAGGAAAATGTATAAAAATCGCCTGCATGAAATGAAACAACAATGCCTCTCCGTCAATTAGATCCCATTTTTCTGAGTACACTGATCAGAACAAATGGCCAGATGTTTACATGAGCCCCATCTGGTTTGGATTCACTGGCCAAAGAGAAGTAATGCAGGTAGAATAGTATTTCCTTTCATTAAGTATAAAGAGCATTATTCATCCAAAATATCTGCCTAATATTTCTCTCAATGTATTTCCTTCATTTTGCTAAAACCATCTTATATTAGCTTGACGTCACACGGCCTGTCATCACCGCAATTTTTACCATAGCAACTCATTATTCTACACAGTCACATGAACTGAAGCTGAACGTGGCACTGTCCCTATGCATATGAAGTTTTAATTTAGGTCAGTATTCAGAGCTGCCAGCTAACAAAGCGCAGTCTCAGGCTGCCTCTCCTATCCGGAGGACAAGGAGACGTGTACAGTGTGTACCAAGGCAATTTATATAAGGAGGTGTTTTTGTAATGCCACAGGGTTGGAAAAACATTAGTTATACCTCTCAGTTTAAACTTCTGGTTACTTTTTTCCTTAACTACTGTAATCACACT
The DNA here is from genome assembly GCF_964237585.1 of Gallinula chloropus. NCBI lineage: Eukaryota > Metazoa > Chordata > Aves > Gruiformes > Rallidae > Gallinula > Gallinula chloropus. Next base: position 70,012,287 of record NC_140087.1, read on the forward strand.
GCCATTTGTAACAGAAAGATTAGTGGATGAGCCTCCTAAGGATGACAAGAACTTCTATGTACGTACAACTGGAAGAATGCAGCTCCTCTCTAGGCAGCTGAACAACCAACCACCAGCAAAGCCTTTAAAGTGCACTCCTGAAAGTTCATCTGCCTTATTCTACTGCTCAAAGCAAGCAGGTAAGTTTCAGTTTAGAGATACAACTGAACTTGTATCTTGCACTGTAAAAACTAATCTCAGTAGTATAAAGTAAATCCTGGAACTGGAAGTCTAAACCCCGCAAGTATTAAGGAAACTTTGTCACTTCTGTAAGATGACTTGAGCTCTCACACCTTTAAGACTGATGAGACAGGAGCCAGGGAACAATACAAGATCAGAACCAGCAACTAACTGTAACAAGTGAGAAGGCACTTACCTGAGTTTAATACTGCATTTCCAGTTGCTTCACAGCAATTCGCTATTTGTTTCTCATTGCACCATTGAAGGAAGACTGGGGGGGGGGAGGTTCATGAAGGACAGCCACAAAACAAAGTGAACTCTTAGCCATGAAAGAGGAGAAAGTAACACAGTAACAAGTACTGAGTAGCTAGCAGGTATTTGGAAATTGACACTTACACAGAAACAAAAAGTTATACAACTTAAATATTTTCTTCCAATTTTCAGCATAGAAAATAAACTTTATCCCTAGGAATGGTAGGCAGGATTTCATATTAAGCCCACAATGCAAAGTGTTGCACCACTGAATAAAGAACATCAGATTTGACCCCATCTGAGGAGTGGGCAGAAGGACGATCCAAGCATGACAGGTAGCTTAGCCTGACCTCAGTGTAAGGCTTTAGAATAAAATTCTGAGACAGGGAAAAAGAGAACAAACCAGACTATATATAATAACACACATTTCCAGAGGGTCATTTGATGAATTAAAAGCAGAAGTCTAAACTACATGATCCCTAGAGAGCACCTCTCAGCTTTCCATTCCTCATCATGGCCAGGGCCAGGGCAATCATTTACTTATCCTTGCTATGCCCGCAAGTGGAAAGCAGAGCATTGATTCTGGGTTTTGGGCAAATTCTCAAAAAGCAGTCTCATGCTAGAACACACTATAAATTCCTGTTGCTAGGGAACCCTTTGGGCTTTTTGTTGTTTTGTTTTGTTTTTAAGCTTCATTTCCTTTCCAATTTCTCCTTCTCAATCCTTTTAATCACAGTACAATCTACAATTAGCAAAGTGGTGCAGATAAGTGCTCTCTATTTACAGAAAAAAAAACAACTCTAAAACCTTAGCAGAGATTTCCGATCCCTTGTAACAGTCCCTCCCTACTCAGGGCGTCATGTGAGCTTTAGTTGAACTCCAGATAAACCAGAGATGCAAAATGCTGGTAATATCCAGCTCAGAGCACAGACACTGAGTAAAAGAGAAGATATAAGAGCTTAGACAGACTAGAAAAAGACTTTGTAGGTATCGTAACATCCAAATACAGCGTTTAATTACACACTGAGTATAGGAGTAGAGTCAGAAGCACTTCAGTCTACTAAAAATGAAGCAAAGAGAAGTTCCCAGGAAGTGTTCTGATATGTCTTGATTGTTACATTGATCCACCCATCTCCCTTATCATCAAGGTAACAACAGCTAATGCAGTTACACCCACACTTCATACAAAATCTCCTCCTCGTTTCCTGTTCTAGGACCCTTTCACAGGTGACCATGCATAGAAACAGAGTTAATTTGTTGGGTTTATTTTCACCTGCCTGATACTGACCATAACCAGATTCTGACCCAGCTTTTTCTTATAAGTTACACAGTCCTCACCTGAAATCTCAACTTGAATAGTGTCCATTTCCAGTTTTGCCTAAAATCTGCACCCAACAAGTCTCTTAAAAATCCACAGGAATCTTAAAAAAACCTGGATGCCAAGAAAACAGAAACCACACTCCTTACCGGTTAGGTGTACCATCATTGAGACCTCCTGCTCATGACACTGGGCCAGAAATTGCTGGAACTGAAACTCAAGGTCAAACTTTCCAGCTCACAGGACTGGGTGTGATAACTTTGTAAAAACGTCCATGAAATGATGAATAAGCTGTATTACTCTTTCTGTAGTTTACTACTGTGCACAAAATATGCTCCATCTGGAAAACACAAAATCCACCCTTCTGGTTGGCCATTTTTACAGAAATTACTCTGTCAGGGGAATTCTTTTATGGAGCGAATGCTGAAAGTTCAACTCAAAAACAGACTGTTATAGTTTTGACTAACAATGACATCTCTCAAAGTAGCAAAGACAAGCCCTTTTAGCTCTATTTAAAGGTTCACACATTGCCACAAATTTAATAAGTCAACAAAATCAAAGTGCTTTTAATTAGCCATTGAATTTCAGCACTCCTTGAAGCTCAGGAGATCAAGGCTACATCTACAGAATCGTAGTGTTACAGATTTAGACTCATGTCCACCAAACAATAACTTGATCACATCCAAAGGATATTGTTGCATTGTGCCAATTTATCTCAATGAAGCCACAAGGAAAAAGGAAAGCATGGGATTAAAAACAAATCAGTGAGGAGACAGCTTTAGTGAAAGTGAGAATATAATCAGTAAAAGAAAGTTACAGCAGCACGCTGAATTGGGTTCTTCCCTTGGCCACAGCTACATGGTATTAATAGCATTGAGAAACCAAAATAAGACTAAGTCTGTAATTATGGTACGTTACCTTCCTGCTCTTGAGAAATGCTGCCAGTTTAGTTTGGCAGTCAAACCCCTCAGAGCATCAATCCAATCCTTCTTCTGGCCAGATTGCATTCAGAGTACTTATCAATGGAATTAGAAAGAGAAAAAAAAAATATGGGTTTCTCTTGGAGTTCCAAACTTAAGCGGGTAGATACCCTCTATTACCCACTATGCCCTCATCCACATGCAGAGCATGCTTGAACAGCCAGCTAGGAGGCTTTAGGAAGGCAGACACTTAGTTTTAAAGGTACAAAAAATACAGTTTACATGGGTATTTTTAATAGCTTTACAAATCTTATTAACGCTGAAAAACTGTTCCTTAATGTGAATTTTGGTATGTTCGGAAGTTTGTCCATGGCTTTTGAGGGTAAGAAGCTTTCTACTGCTGTAACAAGCATTATGTCCCAGTGTTTCTTTGGTAGGACTTTTCTATTGTAGAAGCATTAACATAATCCAACTCATCTATTCTTAAAATGCACCATATAGGCAATTTATAAAGCTTTAGGTTTACAGACAATGAAAACTTAAGCATATTTATATTTAAAAAAGTGTCTCAATGCCTTTCTTTAGTCCGAGATCACCCAGGCTACCTCTCAAGATCATCTAGATACCTATGTAGACTTCATGGCAGGACACTATACAATACAGAACCTCCATCAGACCACAAGTCACTGATACTCCAGTGAAATCCTTATCAAAAACTAGACAAATCAGAGTGATTTGGAAGTGTATTTTAGTGATAATCCAAATCCTATGTATTTTAACTCATTTTAGGTAAAGCTCTGTAGGAACAGAGTTACAATCTTGACTCCACTTGTAGCCACTGGTAAAGGCTACTAGAGATACTAAACCCAGGATTTAATCTTCTTAATTGACTGCTTCCTGGCCACCAATGTTGAACTTAAGAAGACAAAAACAGGATAAACTGTCAAGTCTCTTTGGAAGTTCCCTGCAAAGATTTATTTACTGTCTGATCTCCTTACCTTTGTGCTTTGTTCACAGGAATGGGCTTCTGTTTCAGAATGCGTCAGAACACTCATTTCTCAAATGCTTGCAGCTTTCACCAATACCTACCTTCATTTCTCTGAAGTTTGGTATTTTTCTTAACTGGAGAGTGACAGACAGTATTAAATCACAGAACATAGGTACAGCTTAAGTACTAGTACTGGTTCTTATAGAGCAAAGAAGAAACACAAACCATAGTAGGTAATTTAAAATTAAATAAGAGCCAGAAAATTACCTGGTAGCAGCACAAACTCCACGTCCTTTGTACTCTGTTTTTATTTCAGTTTCCAAAATTGCAGCAAATAGACATGTAAAGAGGACACAACTTTTCAAGTTCTCTAGCAGTGACAGGAAAGCTGATACCAGTATATTCTGAGATTAACCAAAACTGAACAAAAATAAGGGAGGATTTCTAGTGGCTACCTGTAATGTTTGGGGTCCCCTCCAAAAGAGCAAGAACTTCAGATTTGTACTAGCATTAGATGAAGGATGAACCTGAAGGCAGACCAGATACCATAGAATTATAGAATTGTCTGGGTTGGAAGGGATATCAAGGATCATAGAGTTCCAACTTCCCTGCCACAGACAGGGCCACCAACCTCCAGGCATGATCCAGACAAGGTATACAGACATCTGATTTCATTGTTTCTTCATATATATCTACATCAGCTTGTGATGTAGTTCAAAAGTGAAAGCTACTACATCCATATGAAAAAATCCAACCCCTACAACAGATCCCCTACTAGAAATTTTTGTCCCCAGTACTCAATCTTTCAGCCTTATCTCCTCAGTGCATGACCAAAATAAGAGGCAGCAAAAGGCAAGAACTTGTATAGTTTTGCAGGACCCAAAACTAAGAGGTACTTTAGTCCCAGCACAAGGTTAGAGAACACCATCTGTTGTTCTACTTTTGAACAACTGCAATGATTCTTAATCCTTTCTGTCCTTCATTCACCTGAAGATTCTGGGAATACCAAATATTTAAGACATCTCCCCATGTGGAAGGAAAACATTCAGCTGGCCTACAGTAATTGAGGGAGGGATTTTATTTGGGGTCTGGGTGATTTATTTTCTTAATCCAGCTTTATTGATACCAAGGGCATGGGTTACATGATTTGCAACATGTGACACTGGAGCTACTGTAAATTATCATCAATGTCAACTGACAGTTCTTTATCCAGCATCATCCTGGTGTGCATCTACCACATTGACAGATCTGCCATCAGAAGTATATAAGTACTTTTAAAACCATATGTACCCGTTCTTGTTTATATGTTTCTCATATGAATGTATATAGCCTATACATAATGATAAACAAATTAATGCTGTCTTTTAATAGCTTTTCTCTGGAATAAAGGAAGAAACATTTTCTTGGTTTTATTTTGATTATTTTTAAGCCTGGTCATGTCACAGATGAGGTTTCAGGAAGGGCTAACATTTGAATCAGTGTAACTAAGGAAGTGGTAACCATTGTGAGGACAGAATGAGTGACTGGCATTACTCAGATCTGTTATCGACAGACCAATCCTACATAAATACAATGTTTTTCCTCAATTTCGCAGCATCTATTCATTTAACATGCATATTTTGTAACACACTTAAACATGTTGTTGATGCAGCAATAGCTCATCTTTGCTTAAGACACTGCTGACAGTACTGTCACACACTTTCCATGCTAATAAGAGTCACCAATAGATACCAAATAAAAATAAAGAGGTGAGAACAGCATTTTGGATATTTTATTTTCCCCAAAGACGTAAGAGTGAGAGACAAAAATTACACAGATCCATGTAATACATACAAGTTCACTGATACTACAAGATCAGACAGTTTCCTGTGGACTTTAATTAAATTATTTGTGACTCCTTAAGCATTTGGTCAAAGTCCAGAAGATGACAATAATTAAATTTGGCAGTTTTACAATAAGACCAATCTGAGCTATCAGGAATGCCTGGTTTATTACTACGTGCAATGGAGAGATCAAATCATCATTCCTTCCCACAGCTGATCGTGCCCAGTACAGCATGGAACCCACACATGAGCTTGAGCTGGACATACAATGCAGAGAAAGTATTTAGTGAAAAGTTGCTGCTCATATACTGGGAAATCAAGTTAGATGTTGAAACAATTTATATGCCAGCCTACAGTCTTCTGTTTGGATTAACAAGTTACTTTGTATTCCATTGCAGACAAAGACCATTTATTCAACAAATTCTACTTTTAAGGTTAGATATTTGAGCTGAATGTGACTGAAAGGAATCTTTCCTCAGGACATGAGAAGAGGAGGCACAGGACAATCCAAACAGGCTTAGCTATTTCTGTATACCACTTGTTGCCTTCAGTACATTAGAAGCAAAGCAAACTCAGCATGTTGTTGCAAAGCTAAGTGCACAGAACTGCCGTCATCCCCCAAAGATATTACCCTTTGACAAAATAGATCTTCCCTGCACCCTACAAAGGCTAGTTAGAGAAAGAATGAACTCCAGAAGAAAATAATTTTCTGCTTGAATTATAAGTGCCATAGGAAGACTTCACCCAAAAAATGCTGTATTACCTATGAGATGAGGGGTGTTTTCTGTGCTAGACTGATGGTAGGGAAATGGAGCAGTTGTCTGCACCTATATGACAAACATCTCTGGGAAAGTTTGTCTGGCCTTTACAATAGTGACTCAAAGGAAACAGTAGCATTTCTTGTCCCCCAGCCCCTCCTTAACACTTTACCATGCCATAGGAGAGCAGTGCTTAAGTAGGGTGCAGACAGTTGGCATACCCAATATCTGCATTAAAGCTTAGAAAATCCTGGTCTACCAGTAATGGGTCTTGCCAAGAGGTGTGACTCCTAGAAGAGATCTCATTGTATTTAATTTTGCTCCTGAAACTACTCTCTGCTTTTAGGAGAGTATGGGTAATCTCATTAAAATCTGGACTTTACAGATCATATTGGGTCAAGGTTCTGTTACAGACCACACTGAAAAACACTGGATCAGGAGTCTATAAAATCATGTACAATAAAGTAACAGTAAAACCCCCTGCTAAATAGCTTAACATTAGCCACAACTACAAGTCAAATAAAAAGAGCTGGGCTAGTTTCAGTATAGATTTTATGCCAAACCATTAAGATGTTATCCACCCCGAGACTTGCACTTTCTTTCCCCCTTTCCAGTGGTAAGGACGGTTAGCATCATTTCAATTACTTGGAAGACATATAATGTCTTTTTGGCTATAAATGAAACAGCAGTGCTAAACCATATTAGATCCTGCTGCAGGAATAATTTTCCCTTGCCTTTTCATTAATATAAATATAATGCCACAAGTATACTCTAAACTTAACACTTCTATTTAAAAATTAAAGTACTGTCCTCTTTCTGCTGACTGGTTTTAACTGATGGCAGGCATAATATTGATCAGTCTCTCTCCCTCTCCATTTACAATAACTAACCTCCAGTCAAATACCATGCTACCACTTATGAAGGGGCTCATTCACTAGTCAAGTGAAGGCTGCAGTGGATGTCTGGTTGATCTTGTTTCAGTGTCTTCATTTGAGACTTTATCTACCATATACTTACACAGTGGCTATTATTCTCTCCTCCGAGCTCTTTTACAGAGTATACCTCCAAAATAATTCTGCAGTATATAGAAGTGGTACTGTACTCTCTGAAAAGTGGCAAAACAAGACAGTTTCCTGTCCTTACAGGGGTGCAGACATGCCTCAGCCCTCAAAGAGGGGCAATCAGCCTTCAGTTAGGTTCCCTTCCTGTACAAGGTGTGTGGAAGGCGAGGTGCTTTGCAAAAGCCAGGACACGCTGAAGGAGGTCAGCAGACTGTAAGAAAATCCTCAGTGACATGAGATACCCTGAACTGTATCTCTGTCTGGAAAGGCTAAACCTTTTTGGGGGCAGCAAGAACAGATCCACCTCACCTAGTGTTCATATTTGCACAAAGACCCAAAAAGCATTCAAATGTCACTCCAAAGTAGGGCAGGACACTGGTGGTACAGAGATCACTCGCTCACCCATATGCTTATCTTTAGACTCAGCAAGCAATCAAGGTAACTGATCCTTCCCATATCTGGTCATTGCTGTTGAAATACATCTGGCGTGCTGGGTGTAGTTCTGAGACACACATGGACATGCTGAGTAAGACCAGCAGACTGCTACAAAGATGAGATGTTTGGACCATCTGACACATAGGGAGAGACTAAGAAAGCTGAGCTTATTCAGCCTGCAGAAGAGAAGGCTCGGGGGGAATGAGTGTTTATAAATATGGGGTAGAGGGGTGAGGACACATGCATTATTAATAAAGAGCAAGACAGACTCTTCTCAGTGTTGCCCAGTGGCAGGACAAGATGGCCACAAACAGAAATAAAGGAAAATCTGTATTTATGTGTTAAACTTAAGAGAAAACTTTTTCTGATGTAAAATCTGCAACAGAGTGCCCAGTGAAGCTATGGAGTCTCCATGGCCTAAAAAGATCTGTTTCACCTTTCTCTGAAGGAAGGGGTTGGGCTGGATCTCCAGAGGTGCCTTCCAGCTTCCACTGTTCTGCATTTCCTCTGGTTACGCCCCACTGTTCACAGCTTCCATGCTCTAACCCACCTTCTTTTTGACAAGATTGGGAGCCTTGGCTCCCAGGTTGAACAACAAAGCCTTTTCCACCCTCTCCCCAATCCATCTGTATTTAATAGAGGCAAAGTACCTTCTCTGTAGTCCATTCTGCTCTTCTGCTCTACAGAGTCAGATTTTAAATAATTTTTCGTTGCTTTTTTTTTTAATTAAAAAACACTACCAGGTTCTTCATAACATCTTGTTTCCAAGAAACAGAGCAGCACAACAGTGAAGCATGGTCTCACAAGCAGGCTGAAAATAGATTTCTGTGAGTTACCAAGTTTCTTACTGCTCCATGTGTAAAACCTTATATAAAAATCACAAGCCAGGTAACCCACGTCATTGGAAGCACCTTGCCCACAACAGTAGTTTTCAGCTTTTACCTACCCCTTTACAGAGATTGCTTAAAATGGCTGGTGAGTGGGAACAGTCAGCTCTTTCAGAGCTGTGGAGAAACAAGTTGAGACTAATAATAATTTTCCTGCCACTGTCTTTTTTACATGGCCCTGTTGCTACTTACCATCCTCTCCCATTCACTCCAGGTCTACAGCAAAGCCACTAGTTTCTTTTTAGATATGAGACATCTTCTGAAGACTATGAAGAATAGTTATTAGCCATTCTTATTCCATAAGTATATATCCAAGATAGGTACATCATTTGGGCTGCCAGGCACAACAGGCACAAGATGTTCAGATTTTTTTTTTTTTTTTTTAAGAAAGGACAATAGAAAATTTTCTGGAATTTAACGGGATCTTGTTCAATGCTAAAAATATTATCCCAGAGTAGTCTTTCATCCCTTCAGAGAAAGCTTCCTCAGCTCCTTCCCCATCTCCTATCTCCAGGGAGAGCTGACTTCTCTCAGACAGGCCCCTCAAGCAGACTCCTACTTACTTGCTTTAACATCTGCTAGCTGTTTGCAACTGCATCTATTAATTCTAGTTCACTGAAAGGGTCTATTTTTCCAGCATGAAGCAATGTGAAGCAGAGTTACTGCATCAGAGCCTTAATTCAGCTACACTTACCTAAGATACATACGTAAACTGCAGAGAGAACAGAAATAATGTTTTCTATGACATATGCTACCTGCTCTCGTCACCCAACTCATGATAAGCACTCATCACATAAACAGGTTTACCTTCCTCCTGCAAACATTTACCCATTCTGTACTTCTGCTCTACTGCTCCCTGATGGAAAACCAGCACCTCTAAGCAAATTGTTGCTCATCAGCTTGCAAGTATATACCTGAAAGTCTTCAGCTCATTTACCTTCTGATGTTGCACAACAGCCATATGTGCCAAGGCTGAAACTCTACTTGAGTTACCAACAAGTCTTATCCATCCTTAGAAATTAGCAGCTTTTTGAAGAGCTTGTATATTAAACCATGACACGTTTTGTGGCATTTCAAATACTTTATCAAAAGTAGTGTTTAAGAAAACGTAGTAAAATCCCTTGCATCATTATCCTTTGCCTGGCTATGTTGAAGAGAAAGGCAAGATGACCCTCTAGAAGTTCTAACTTTAGACATCCAGACACAGGCCACCACACCTGCAAGTCACCTGCCATTTGTCTGCTGCCAGTACAGATGCACACGACCTACTTGAATTTAACACATACATCCGAAAGGATAAACATACACATAGGCAAAACACATTGTGGTCTGGAGTCCTATGACAATTAAAAATCAAACAAATGACATCTTAGGTAGAATAGCACAGAGACAGACACCTATATGGCCAGCAGTTAATCCATATTTAGTCAAGGAACTCTCAGGCTGAACTAAGAATTATTGGGAGTCTGCTGAGTTCAAGCAGCTTCTTGTTCCTAACGCAGCCAGCTATACTGAACAATACATTTCAGGGAGAACACTCACAGCAAGAAAAGCCACATGAGTTTAAGTCACCTCACCTGCCATGCTGTTAATGCACCTTGTTTGAAACACAATCCCACATCCCTTTGAAGTTTTGCACCAATATGCAGCTGCCAGTTTTCTCTCCAACCTGTAAATGTTTTATGCATTTGCCATTATAGTATTTCATTAACTCCGTTGTTTGTTAGCTCAGTGCTTTTTAAAAGCGAGCAACTCACAGTCCATGTAGGACTCACTTATGGTCTCATGTTTATTAGCAATTCTGCTTGAGGTTATGAGATCTATAGTCAAGTCAAGGTGCAGGACACAGCTCATGCAGAGTCTATCTTCCAAAGCGGGTACCACATCACAAAAAGCAACAGAATAATGTCGTCCCATTGCAAAGGTCCTACAGAGTCCCACAGTCCTACAATTGGTTATCAAGTTTATAAAAAGTCACATTTTCCATAAAAGCAGCAGTGGAGACCAAATCTCTTAATTTCCCCAGTCATCTGCCAGCTTCCATGTCACCTCTCAGACCCCAAATTAAACCATATCCTCTATCCCCACAAGTCTTCTCCGTCCACAAGTCTATGCAGTGGAGGACCAGTTTTATCACTGCTTACAAAGGCATTAAAACTACTTATGCTCTTCTTTTACTGTGCTAAATTTTGTGGGGGGTGGGATGGACACAACACACAACATAGAGACAGAGGAGGAGGATGGACAATATTTGCCCTGAGAAGGAGCTGCTATTATGCATCACTCAGTTGATGGCCCTGGACTAGGTGGGGATTAGATTTCAAGACTCCAGAGCACTCCAAGACTCCTTGTGTTACTGCATTTCTGTGCAATTACATTTTTTGGTTTAGCCTTAAGATTTAATTCTTGCAGCCTGTCTTCTTGTAGTAGTACTAAGTTTCTTAAAACCTGCAATCAACACTAGAAAATTCTGAATGGTTCTGTCTCCTCCCCTTCTCAAGACTTCTTGTAATAATCCCCTATAGTTCCTTTTTCATTTGACACTGCACAAGCCTACATGACACCCAGAGAAATGTGAATTCAATTCAAGCATTGAGGTGGCAATGTTTTCTGAAACAGCCTCATTTTAGTTATCCAGACAGTGTTTTTAGCCCCATTTCACATTTGTGCATCATCCTGTTGACATAATATTCCCCAAATTCCACTTCAGTAGCACAAACTTACTATCAATTCACAGAAGTTCACCCTCATTGTGACAGTATTTCCTACAAGCTAATAATGAGTTACATTAGTCTGCATATGCACATGGGAGTAATCTCTGTATCTGCAACGTGTAGTATCAAGCATAGTAGTAGCTATTTAAAAAGTTGACCTGTAGGGTGAAAACCTATAGAGGTCTGTATTTTTTACCCCCTTTCCAAGCCCTTCCATCATCATATGTTTTGCTCTAGGGAAAGATAGCATATATTTCAAAATGAGCTATTTGTTTATCACCAAGTTAAATACTAGAGCGATCATTAACACTTCATTAATGCTTTTGTTTACTATCTAGTCAGGAGATGGCTTCAACAAACCATATCCAAGGGAAATGAGCATTCCTAAAAATTTAGATGCTAAAACAAACATCCTAATTAAGTTTTGAGTGACAAGAACGGCCAGGGAGATCTGAATCTACACCACAACACAAAGAATATCTAGTTATGTCAGGAAACATGCATCCCATAACAGGATCACCCTTCTGTTAACACTCCACCTAGTGTGAAATTTTGTTTGAAGGATGTCCTCACACCTCCTTAATAGCCGAATGATATATAGAGAAAGAAAACCAGATACATCTGAGGTGGCAGTACAAGGGGGATTGCTGCAGTTAATTAAAGCACGGGCATCATGTTTACCAGATAAGACAGGAGCACAAAACCAGATTTCCTCTTATACTTCTCATCCTAAAGCTAGGACTAGGTGGCAGGAGTGGCATGCCACTTTCAGGGCTGAAGCAACATCCCAAAGCAGGACAATTCTTTGAGCATGCTTCAATACACTGGCAAGGTGTATTCTTAGTAAGAAGCTCTGTAGGAAAGAAGAGACTGTAGGACACAGGAAGACATTTCCCTGCTAATTGCCTCAAGTACTGATGAACTGAACAGTCTCCCTGTGAGATCAGGCCAGCTACCACTGAGACATCAGGTACAATTTGTAAGGGACCTCAGCTGTCAGAGGATGCTACCTTGGGCATTTAAGGAGGTTTTTTTAGTTGCTGTTTCCTTTGCTCTCCCCAAACTGTAATCTTGTTGCAGTGGAACTATTACAGGCAAAGTGTTAATACAAATTATGTAAATTCCTTGGAGCCAAGGTTATCACTAACTCTTTGCAATCTCTGCAAATTTTTACTGTCCTGATGCATTGTGGCCTCAAACAGTGCAGCCGTTGCTGATCGGCTGTTAGAATTAGAGAAGGAAAATGCCCTGTTTCTGAAGATGCCCTTCAGATTGAGGTAAGGCAGTTTAAACTGCCTGAAGAAAATTTTAGCTTTCACTTTTGTTTTTCCTCTCAACACTTTTTTCTCAGTATATCCCATCAAATAGTAACAACTCAGTAACCAAAACCCCTACCACAAAATATCATTAAATAAGAGGTCAGGTAGATTCAAAATCCTGAAAAATTCATCAGAAGTGAGTTTGAAAAAAAAAAAACATTGCTAGAGCACAGATTGTTTGAGCTGCATCTCAGAACAGGATGATGTTAAAATATTTATACTCACAGCAATATTTGGATTGTAACTCGGTGGGGTAAGATTGTTTTCTACATCTTTATTCCTGATGAAGGACCCCTGCTGCAAAACTGGAATCAGTTTCATGGGTTTTTTAGTGTCATGACTCATGCAATGAGGATAAGGATGACACTGTAGAGAAATAGTTTTGCCTCCTTCTCTCAAACTTTTTTACCCACTGCCTGATTGCATGACTCATTTAACATCAAGTACAAATATAATAAGAACTTTTATTCACAGAAAAATAGTTGTATTACATAGCTCTCTTTAATGCCAAAAGGAAAAGTGGGAAATTCTGGACTGGTAATGAGGTTATTTATGTAGTTACATCGAACTTGTGCACAAATTCCCATGTTTGTGACATCTTTAAGAGTCTGACCTGTAAAAACAAGTTAAATCCCAGCCGAAGCATAAGACAGTTGTTGCATAAAATCATGTTTTATTCATGGAAAAAGCACCAGTACTGTATTCTTTCCACACTCGGTTTTTCAGCGCTTAATCAGCACTGTTCACACTGAAGGAAAGGGCGATATGCACTGTCTTGAGAGAAACCCAGTCTTCAGGCCTACTGAGGTTTGATTTACATTTGTGAATCTTGCCATTTATCCTGGCTTGTGGGGCTTGTGAGTCAGCCTGTCACAAGCCAAATAACAGGCCCTTCACAGACAGATCCATCTCCACAGCACAACACAGGAGAATTCAAAAGAGGAGTGTAACAACACATGGGGTCAGCACACCCTGTTCACTTGAATGGTTTCCTACAGCCTGCTCCAACCAACGCAGAGATAGCGCAGCTCTAACTCATTTAAGGCACTTGAACATCTAGCCAGCTCCTGATAGAAATGGAACCCATAAGTTTCACAGAATCTGCTCTTTGTAACACAACACAGGAGCCTGGCATGACTGAGCATCAGAGCCTTTAAATCCAACAAAGAACAAGCAGCACTAGAAGAAACAGAAAAATTATAGCAAACAAACCAACCAGTGGTACATATGCCCATAATGCAGAAAAGCAAACAAAAAAAAAAGCCTTTGTAAAAGAGAAGTACCCTTCAACAACCTCTGAGGTTTTGGTCTATCACAAAAACATCCACAAACCTCAACTCATAAGGTGAAAAAGAAAAAAAAAAATCAAAATCAAACAGTCACCAAATTGTTCTCCCAGACAAATCTGAATCTAAATCATCACTAGAGAAACAATCACAATCTGTTGCTGGGCTGCTATGTCAAGCAAAACTCTGCACGAGCAAAGAAGTAACCCTTTGATTTCTTCAGCACCTACAGCCTCCTGGAGTTTCCTTTCCCAACAGGAACCCCACATAGCTGTAGCTCACAGCAAAGAATGGGCAGTCCAGCACAAAAGCACAAGAAGGGGCAGCCATGCTTTATTTAACAATAGGCTATGATACAAACAAGAATGGCTTCCAGGAACAGCTCTGAAGAGTGCATTATGCCACACACCTCATTTCTCTGTATTATAGAAATATTCTTCAGCCAAGCCATAAAGTGTCTTGTTTGCCTGAATCCCTACAAGTGACAGAGTACTTGCATTAGCATCCACCCTAATGTTTTTTCATGGCCTACACTTTCACACTTTCTGCTATTAGATGTTTTTTAAACCTTCCAAGATTAATTCTGTAAAATGATCAATGACATTTATAATGTTTAAACAAGAAAGAAAGAGTGCCTTAATGCTTCTTTTCCTGTTTGTACTTTTGCAGCTCCAGTGGAAAATCTACAGGCTGGCTATTGTTTGCTAATTACTTTAATTTGCAGCATGGAGAGAAGAAGGGTTAGCACATGGCAGATAAGCTTTACTCTAAACATGAAAGAAGTCACATGGCAGGGCATTCAGTCCCTAGGTGAATGATTTCCATGCTCTTTATGAATCAGAGAACAGTCTCATCTATAAATTAAATCTCCAGAACAAGATGAATGTATTCATGTCCCAGGCTCTATCTGCAAAGAACAGCATCAGCTCATTGACGCTGTCCCCCACTTGGTTGCTTTAGAAAGTTGACACTAGAAAGAGTTTCAAAATGCAAAGCAAACAATTCTTCTTTAATGCCCTCCCTTTTCAGTGACTATCACTGCTGGTGTTTCTCCTGCTATTTCGTTTCTGCATGCTGTCATCTAGGAACCTGTGTGGTCTTTAAAAAGCTGGCATTCCTGCCAAACCTGCAAAGCCTCAAGCCTCCAGGCAGCTGTTGTTAACCAGCCACACAGTCTCAATACTTCAGTTTTAGCCAATTAACAGTATTCCTCAATATAGTGGGAAATTAGGTTAACTGGACTTATGACTGACATTATAACAAGCTGCTTGATGCTCACCTACCAGACACCACTCTATGATGTTTTTTTACACTAACAGGTAAGTAAATTTTCACAGAGGAGGTGCTGAAGAGGTTCATCATAACTTAAAGGGGCACCTCTAACACAACTCAAGCATGGTGTGCTGGGTGGTCCAGTCTCCCCACAGTACACAGAGAGCACAAAAGAGGGCATGGTGCTGCTCCTCCTCCACCGTGTGACCATCATCCAGGTCCCCTGCAGTGCTACAGCCACTCACCTCATCTCCCTGCTTTACTGTGGGCAACTGAGCTGCCAGCTGGGAGTTTGCTGGCACTAGACTGATGCAGAGACCTCAAGTAATGAACTGCAGAGTCAACTGCAGCACAAATACCACTAACTATAAATCAAGGAAAGCCTAATTGAAACCAACCTAGCAAAGTGAGCATGAGGTGAATGCAAAGCTATTCCACCAGAGGAAACCCCACTGCAACTTGGCAAATTCATTTTTTCACTTTTTTTAAAGCTATAATCCTGAAGCACCAACATAACCTTGTCATAGATATAATGGTGAGGGGAGAGGCAGTAGAGTTCAGAGTATAAGAGACCCCCAACCCTCACACAAGAGGAAATGGGAATATGTTATTACCTTATTGAAGAAAAGTACCAGTATTTCATTTTTCCCAGAGAAGGAAAAAATCAGAGATTATTTCTCATTTCACCTTCTTTAAAGTAGTGTAAGAAAAACAAGAAAAAAAGGGCAGTGATTCAAAACATATGCTGCTTTTGAACACAGATGTTGTTCTCAACGCATCCCATAACTGCACGTTAGGTTATGTTGACTCTCAATGCAATTCTAATGCAGTAATTCAAGGTGGACAACAGAGTACTTGGGTCTTGCTATAATATTTCCCTCCTTTCTGCTTTTCAAGATCCTGACAAATTTACTAGGAGATGTTAGCAAGGAGCTTGAGGGCTTTCCCTGAACCTGGCAATGCAGCTTGCTGAGCTGCTGCATGGTTTGGTCTCCTCTGCCACCCAGTGGGTTCCTGCCTGTCCTGCAGCCTGGCAACGCTCAGTTAAGCCCTGCAGAGGAAATACATTTTGGCTAGACGCTATGGAGTACGGTGACAGCAGAAAGCCAGAGACCTGTGCACATGAAATAAAGACAAAAAGCAGAAGTAGCTTTCACCATAATCACCTGCTGTTTCCCCCATATGTTTTAATCCTGAAGCAAGCAAAGCAAGGACTTAAATGGTTTTCCAGTGTCTTAAGACTCTCAAGCTACAGAAGTCTTAACACTTAGATTTGAAGTTATTTGGATGGGGTTTGTGAAAATCATTAAAGTGCTACTTGCATCCAGAGATGACAAAGTCAGTTGGATTTCAGTTACAAGGACTTCGAAAGGAAATTGTTCTTCACCAAAAATTCCCCGATGACTACTTGAAGTAGCACCTTTGTTCCACACTTAATTCATAAAGCATTCTGACCATCAGGTTTCTTTCTTTTTGACCTCTCAGATCACAACAGATAGTGTGCCTTATATCAGGGAAGTGCTTTTCAAGTAGAAAACCACTTTCTCTAAGTAACCAATTGTTAGGACCATGTGTACAAATGTCCATGACTTGCATAGCTTGCTGGGTGAGCAGACCTCACAGGACACAGCAACCTGCCCTGTACATTTGATGCACTGCAGTTACACATCTACTGATGTATTATAACAGCCCATCTATCCAACACATTTCTGTTCTACATGAATTAAGAACCTGGAGCATCCCCTACAAGGAAAGGCTGAATGAACTGGGGATATTCAGCCTCGAGTAAAGAAGACTGAGAGGGGATCTTATATATAAATATCTGAAGTGGGGGAGATAGAGGGGAAATAGCCAGCCTCTTTTCAGTGGTCTGTGGGGACAGGACAAGGGGCAATGGCTGCAAGTTGGAGCACAGGAAGTTCTGCACCAACATAGGGAAGAACTTTTTCCCATTGAGGGTGACAGAGCTCTGGGACAGGCTGCCCAGGGGGGGTTGTGGAGTCTCCTTCTCTGGAGATATTCAAGACCTGTCTGGACACCGCCCTGTGTGATATGTCCTAGGGAACCTGCTTTGGCAGTGGGGTTGGACTCAATCTCTGGAGGTCCCTTCCAACCCCTAAAATTCTGTGAATGTTCCACATCCGTGGTTATAAACTGTGCATTTAAAAACTCCTTTTTTACATTCCATCCCTTTTGGTCTCTTTCTCCTTCCAAATAAAACCCATCCTTCTTGAAATGCTATCAGGAAAGCCTTGTATACACGACCTTTCACACTGGATTCTAAGTGCTTTTTGCTAATGAAGTAGCTGCATTCATACAGATACAGACAGTTTAATAGACCTCCAGGGTCCTTGAAAATGGAAGTGGGGGAAGAGGCTCCACTTCAAATTAGCACATTGCAAATTGTCAGGAACATTAAGATACATATGTAGTACTAAAAATTAAATTACTGCTTCATGGGTGAAAAGTCAATCTACCTAAAACCTAATGAGTAGCAAAGACAGTGGAGAAATAAAGAGCTGGCAATTCCATTGAGAAAAGCTACCCTGACTCTTGGATCTGCAAGTGACATGAGCTGCTGCATTTCACAAATAATGAGGCAAAGACAAGCTAGCACACAAAGTCATCTGCCACCATCTGATCCATATGCATGAACTCCCAAGTTAGAAAGAAGGTTTGCTGTATATTAGCGAATTTAACTATATATAACTGCTGCTTTTCTACTTCAAACTGGGTTTTCTCAAACCAGCCCACAGGAAAAAAATCATGTCAGGTACTCTATAATTTTTCATGTGGCTTTTAAAGCCTGTCTTTTCAAAGCAGTTATATATTTCAGTTATACACAAATTAGCACTTATCAGTTAGTTGTGCAAACAAGCCAAGTTTCAACAGAAGAAACTTACATGAGCACAAAGTAGCTGTAATATACATATCAACCCTAGTAACACCATGCTCTCCTTTCGTGCAATTCATGTACTTGTGCTTAGCAGTCAAGTTTAGAGCATATAGGTACTATGACTAAATTCAGTGTGTGGTCAACAGCTCAATTTTATCCAAAGATGATTTCAGGGATCTTTTCTTTCCCATGGATACAGGAACAATAGTTACTCAGATGGCAAAGTGCAAGAGAAATTGTGTTTCTCGTTCTTGTATGCATCTCTCCTTCCACTTTCTGGAGGTGCATGATACTGGCACAAAATACAGTGAATTTTGCTTAAAAAAAAAGAATACTAAAGGCCAAGAACTTGGCTACCATTATGCTGAAAAGACACACTACTTTGGGGGCTCTTGTTTTAAGATATTTATTTTCTGTACTCATCCAAGCACCAGCAGACTAGTATCTGTGATGCAGAACTAGGATGCATTAGAAACTGCATGAAAGCAATGTATTTAATGATAATGGACATAGCCAATCTGTGTTTCAGGCAGCCTCAGTCTCTTCCCCACAAAAATAAGATTAATACTGCAAAATAAAGATAGCTTAATTGCTTCTGCCCTTGGGACACGGCTTGACCTTGCTGGATGTTGATATGAATGTAGCAAAGCCTAGTTATTTGTTCAAAGTCTAATCAAATCAAACCCAGGTTGCAGTTCCTCTTACAGCAAGAAGGGGTTTGTTTCCGTGGAAATCTTCATGGCTACTGAACTAAAGTCAGAAATTGTTCTGCAACAGAAGCATTTTTACAGTAGGCATCATTCTTTGATGTGGTCACCTTCTCTTGCTGAGCACACGTGGCTTTATGTCATCCTTGATTAGCATCCACCTTGCCAATGAACGGAGGCAGAGATCTCTTTCTGGCATAACACCTTCAGCATCTCCCCACTTCAAAGGTTGTGACAGGGCTCAGTAGGTTTCTCTCCTCTTTTCTCCAGGCCCTGCTACAATGAGAATCTTCAAAGACTAGCAAGGGCAACTCCCCCAGATGTCTATGCTTCCAAATTCAGAAAGGGCTTCATGTGTTCCCCCTAATGTCTATCCACAATAGCAAGAAAGTTAAACTCACTCATTTAAGATACATAGTGCAATATGTTTCTCAGTAACAAGCTAAATGTACAAGCTACAGACTACAGTGGGTCAGTTTCATATAGATAGCTCTGTCTAAATACAGCTACCCACACTTCCATCCTGTTGTGACCAACGTGTTTTATGTTGTGTTCCCCTCACAGCCTTTGACCAACACCAGTGTCTTGCCTCACATACTGACACCTCTAATCCCTCACCATAATAAAACCAGATATAAACACACTGCGGTCTCTGAATCTTCTTCATCCATTATGCTCACTTCACATTTTACCTTTCCATCCCCAGCACAAAATTAAAATTCAGTCAGCTCTCCACTCAGTTTCCAAGTAACCATTTCCCCCTCTTAATTAACAAAAAAAAAAAAATTTCTTTAATTTCTACTCATGCTGATCTTTGAATCCCTTCCACTGGCTTCCATGTACCCCATTTTTAAATTCCCACTTCCCAGCCTTGACACATTGATTTATTTTTTTAAGCACTGGAGAAACTGCTACATCTCCACAAGGTCCACATAGAAGATCTAAGTTCAAATCTACTTTGAGATTCTGGGTTTCATTCTGGGGAGAGCCAACCCAATTGAGAGCAATTAATCTTGAGTAGCTACACTACAGGATATACGAGAAGAACTACCCTTCGAAGGCTCAGGGAAGCATTTGTATGAGACTTCACAGTCACTGGGTGACCTGGTCTCTCTGCTCAACCCTGTTCCCAAACTACTTCAGTAGTACGTACTGCATCTTGCCATGCCTAGCTTTACCTTCAACTGTACAGTATAAGCAGGAAAAAGGAATTTATATCCCCTGGAGTGCTGAAATTCTATATCATAATCTCATCTTCTGGTGGTCAAATGAAAACTGTACGTTATTCCTAATTTTAGGCACCACTCACAAAGTAACTCTCCACTTTCTCCTTTCCCAACCGTTCAGCTGATTGAATGGTTCAAGAGAAAGCTGCTTAGTTGGGATCTGTAGCCACACCTACACCTTAAAAATGGAGTGCAGGTACTTAGGTGAGAGGAGAAAAACCCCAAACCTAAAATCAATCCTGAAGTAAACAACCAACAACAAAACAGCAAACCAGCCTATTAAGCAGGTTGTCAGGCAAGTAAGAATTCTCTGCCTCATTATTACTCTTTTAGCCTCTCTTGTTTAGAAGTGGTTAGAGCATAGACCCATGTCCAGGAAAATTAATGTAAGGAAGCTGTTGTTTCAGACTTCAGCAAACCTAAACTTCAGGAAAGCCACACTGCATTTCTTTCAACTAGATCAATAACCACACTTCAATTGCCAGGTTTGTTTACATAAGACTGTATGAGCTGTCAAGGCTCATCAGCACTGGATGGAAAGCAGCTAGTCACCCACTCAGCTCCACAGTGCTGACATATTTGGTATTGCCTAGTCTAACAAGCCTTGACAGCCCAGGAGGCAGGAGACCTTTCCCCCTTCCTCCCACACACATGTAGGAGGCAGTTCAGCGTGTGTGTGTGGGGAAGTCTCAAAACTAATGAGCAGCATTTCACCTCCTCCTCAGTTTCATGGTTTTGCCCATGAAAAATATTTTAACTGTTTGTGTAGAACATTAGACGGACTAACACTGTCCTCACCCTCATATCCATGGGTTTTTATTCACAACTGTTGTTCTACCTGTCATATGGGTTTAAAAACAAGTAGTGTCATTAAGACCAAGAAAGGCTTCTGGGCACTTGGCTGAAGTATTGCAATACTGAAGGGCAGCCACTTGCAAAGTTACATGGAAAATACCTGTTCAAGTTCAAGGCAAAGAAGCTCTTCCAGTACCACATTAGATATTCAAGAATTGCAAAGAAATTTCTTCCCCCAGACACAATTACTGACTTTAGCTGAGTCACTGTAGAGATGAACTTGAGTTTGTTAGAAGGCCTCTTCTATCTATTGCGCTACTGACAAGCGATAAATTAAACCGAGAAAAACAAGCTCTTGACTGAAAATGAGTCCAGCATTCTAGAAATGCAGAAATTAATTGTGGCAGAGTCAGACAACAAAACCTTGTTAAGTTTCTAGGATAGAAACAGGTAGTAAGAAAGCACACTGCCACCTCACAGCCCCAGAAACAGTGTCCATACAGCACACCTCTGCACAGAAGCCTCTTTCCTCTCCTCTCCTTTCCCAAGAGTTCAAGTCAGAGACAGAAACTCCAAATCACTGCCCTTTTACATTATCCTTTTCTGTTATTGTGGTAACCTCAAAGAACTGGGGGTGGGGGTGGGGGGTGGGGGGGTGGGGAAGAGGCATGGAAAAGACAGAAGGTGCCAGGAAATCTTTTTCAAATGGAGAAAGAAGGATATTCCGCACTGAATATCACAGTCCTTTATTTGCTGCCTTTATTAACTTTATTATGTTGCCAGACAGTCCAGTGGCATACACCCATTTTAGGTGAACCTCCAGGATTTTCTTTGGTTAAAAGCATAGAGAAGAAAAATAAAAAGCACTGTACCCAGCACCCCTTAGACAGTGAACACAAAATGCTATGCTCACACATTCACAGTGATATTTTACTTGGCAGGTAAATCAAGCAGAATTCTCCCAAAGGAGTCCATAAAGGCAGTCAAACAACAGCAAAATACTACATGAAGATTAGCTGTACCTCAGACTCTGAAGCTGAGCAAAACAAGCACAAGCTACACTACAAAACCTTGCCACACAGCAGTCGTCCTTTCACTGTTGTTACCTACAAATCATGCAGGAAGCACATGGACCACCCATTGAAAACCAGTTTGTAGCATGAGTGTGCACAGCAGCTCCCACACGGAAGGCACGGCCTACCACAGCTACCAGGCCTTAAGAAGTGATGTTAGGCAAAAGTCGTAAAAATTTAGCTGTTGATTAAAAACCAAAGCAAGAAAAACACCCTTTCACTCTACCCTGAGGCACATTGTTTGTTAAACTTGCTGTTGAATGCTTTTTAAAATAAACTTCAGCACACTACAATCAAGTATACTTTAGTTTCTCCAGTGACATGAAAACAAAAAAATTGCCATTTTCACTTATTATAGAATTATTGCCCTATATGCAGGCCTTTAACAGAATTGCTGCTCTTTTTGGACATAATGCCTTTATTGCCTTTAAGGGATAGTAATACTCCTTGGGGATACCACTACATACATTTTTAAAAAGAGCCTGAAGAACAGGAGTTTTAATAAAGCCAAGGACATCTAGTCCTGATTCCTACTTAAAAGACTATTTGCATTTTGCAACACTCCTAGGAGGCAAGGATACCCTCCCCCCCACACTCCCCCCAAGTCTTACACTGCTTGAGACTAGTGTAACTTCACAGAACACCGGGGGTTGAAGTGCCAGCTAGACCTGCAGCATCGCTCTGGAAGACAAGGGGGCTCTTGTTGTGCCATACCCAGCACTAGAGGACCCACCTCTGCTGCTTAAGCAGCTCAGGATGTCCAGAGGCACAATTGTTGGCAGAGGTGTTCTCAGAAAAGCAAACCACCAACATACAATCAAGAAAAATCTTAGTAGTATTTACCTTCATTTAAATCTAAATATTTTTTCTAAGTAAAATAAATCCCCCCAAACATCTCAATGTGCTACTCCAGACTGTAATTTAAAATTACAAACCAACCCACCATAGAACTACTATGAAAGAAATACTGTCTTCTCTGCCTACATTCACAGGACTTTGACTATAGCAATACCAATATTTTTTTTCTACAGAACCTTGGTGCAGTCTTACTCCTCCAGATGCAATTGCTATGTGCTTTGAAAAACACAGCCTCAAAGGCCTTTTGGTAATTCCAAGCTCCAGCCTTAAATGCACCAAAACAACTAGTAATGAATAATAAAAGCAAAGGAAGGGTTTCCTTCTGTAACACATTTTTTCTTCATGGTAGCTGCTAATTCAGAAGAATCTATTCTTTTCCTTTGTTGGTCTTTTATCTTCAGTTGTGTTTTCCTGAATTTTTCTGACTCTACAGACTTGCTTCTGTGTTTCCCCTTCACTGCATCTTCCCCTGTAACAGGCTTAATTGCTGTCTTCCTTGCAATCTTTTTTTCCACCCTGTAAATGCTTTTAATCTGCTAATACCCCGATTCATTTTAAACAGAAAGGGCAGGTAAAGACACAGTTATTTCAATCCTCGCAGCTAATATAGAATAATGCATTATAACCTCACTTGTTAAATCTCAATACAACTTAATCTAGGATTAAAGTTATATATATAAATTTGTAATCATAAGCTATCCTTTACTGAATTTTATCTTAGAGCCTTCTAAAACCAGGATCCAAGCAATTTGTAAAATGGCTTCAAGTGATTTTTCCTCATTCCCTTTAGCTCCCCAGTATCTACAAACGTTACCTTTGGGAAAACAATTTCCATTTAACTGACCTGCAGCAACAGCAACAAAAGTAAATGTCGCTTGTGTATGCAGAATCTCAAGCAACAGCAAATGAAATAGAAAAGGATTTTGATGTATGAGCACCAAGTCTCAGATAGAAACATCATCAAAAGAAAGACTACAGGATTAAGATGTGAAATGACAAATGCAGATCACTGTAAAAAATGATTTAACAAGACACTGCACATTATCTAAAAAGCAGCTGGCTTTTCATCATCAAAATAGTTGCTTGTTTTGCTAAATCAAATGCATATATCTCTGCACAGCAACTTCTTTAATCTCAATTAGTTATATAGGCACAGAGTCCGGACTAGCTAAACAGAAGTGAAAGAGTTCCATGTATTTAAGGTAGCAAAAAAACAAAAATAGAAGGCTTCTCTTAAGGCTTACAAGGCCAGAGATCACCATTAGGATTTACCAGGCTCCTACACCCTGCCAGGTAGCATTGACAGCTGCTACAACCACTCAAGGAGCATTCAGTTTCCATTCCCTTCTCTTAAATCTCTTTCACAGAAGAGAAAACAAACAAACACACCAAAAAAAAAAAGCGAGGCCAATATCCAGTTCTGTAATTTGTTTGCTGTCTAAACAGCTACTCCCCTGTTACTGAAAAGGCCCCAGCTTACTGATGTCTAACCCTAGCCAGTCCCACACTCCTCCAGGTAAGCCAGGAATGGTGCTGCACAGAGCTGGTCACGAGCAGTTTGTTGTTTTACCAAAGGGTGCCCAAACGGATCCAGATATTATTTCTCTATTGCCAAACAGATATTCCTTCCTCTTTACCAGATATTTGATGGAAAGATTGTTATGAGACCTTTCAATCTATAAGAAGCTTATCAGCTCATAACACTACAGAGCCCAAGTGAATATCCTTGAATTAAAACAATACTGCAGCTGAGATTCAGGCTGTATCCATTATGTCATAGCATTAAATGGAAATATAAGTTAAGAAAAAAAAATTTAAACGATTGTCACACACAGAAAATAGTTAGAATACAAGAGAGAGCTGCAGACACCTTAAGCTTAATTCCTTTAAACTGAAGATCTGTAAGCATCCACACCTATACCCCAATTATGCTGGAGGAGGAAGACCTGCACATGAATGCAATAGACTGTTTTACAAGAAGATGCCAAGAATTAGGGATCCATTAGCATTTCAATATCCTGCAAAACGCCTCAAACACTCACAGGTTAAAGCAAAGTAACTATGAATCTTCAGCAGTTTGTCTACTGTAAAGTTAAAAAACAACAACCAAACAAACCCACTTTGCTAGTAGGGTGTTGTGTCCAAAGAGGTCTTGCCTCTGTTTTCAAATACCAGTTCGAACAACAACTTATTCATTGGCTCAAAAAGTCTTCCGCAACAGTCACCTCCGATTTCTCAGAGCAAATTGTCTCTTCAGGTCCATTGAATTCTATAATTCCATGTAATTATGAAACCTAGTGCAAAGTAAGTTATAGGGAAGCCCCCAGGAAGAGATTTAAAACTGCATAGCAAGACATCACTAATATTTAGATTACTAACACAGCTCTGATGCTGCTGCATGCCCTTCTATTGCAGCTCTTGCCAGCACATCTCCCAAGAAATCTGCAGTTACCCTTAGCAGTGCCAATCTCTGACAGGTCTCCAGAACAGGAATGTCACCAATGGAAGGAATGATGAAAACAGAAATATCATTTAAGTGGGGTGGGCCTGGCCTCATCTAATACATGGGAAGACAAAATGTGCTTGGTCACCCTATAGCTGCAGATCCCCAGTCTTTGCCATCAGGAAACCAGGAATCCACAGTCTGAGTGAACCACCAGTTATGACACAGATTCTTGCCCATTACTTGGGCCATGCTTACTCAAATTCATAAACTATTGTTTCACTTGTTCACATAATCATTCTGGCTCCTGAAGGATTTACAATGGGAGTGCAATTCAGTCAAAGCATCACTTGGATTTACAAAACCAAACTAGTGTGCTGGCAAAACATTACAAAAGCATTTGTGTGAGTTAGTCAAACTGAGTTGATAGACCACGATCACCCACAGGAAGTCTACAAGGCTCAGCTTATTTGCATGAAGAAAGATACTTGAACCTTTACATTTTAAAAGCACCAAAACCTAGAGCGCAAGGGATGTGCTAAATCCAGACCCAATAAATAGCACTGATGTGATATCCAAATGTGACTTCTGAAGTTGTTATACAGTATTACTCTGTAGATGGCAGAGTGCAGGCAGCTTGGCTGAGACATCTTACACATTTGTCTGAGCAAAACAAAGCATTATCTCTGCAGCTGGATAACTTGCCAGAGTGGGAAACCCAATGCTCTAGTACTCAAATTTGATTAGACCAGCCCTCTGCAGCTACCTAGAGCAGCAATACAAGGCAGAAATTCATCATCTGCCACAATAAGGGCCATAGAAATTAAAAAAAAAGAATACACGAAATGCATCTTTAAGACACCTCACCCCACATACAATTTAGAGAAACAAGTTGCCTGTTTAATAAATTTTTACTCTCTGATGCCTCGGAAAGCCAGAATGAAGACTCAAGAGCCTTGGTGACTATTAAGCAGGTATTCTTTATTGCAGCGCCGGGCACACAGGGGATCGATCGCCCCTCTGAATGTGTGCCAGTTAAAGCCAAATTTCTCATTTTTATACAGATTAACTATACATATTCATTATAATTCGTAAGAAAAGCCAGGGTTATGCAAGTTATTTCCAGGAAGTCATTTACATTAACTCCTCCCAGATAGAGCATGCTCAGTGACACTCAGGGGGTCTTCCGGTGGTCTTCAGGCATCTTCCTCTCTCTCAGTGCACTCTCTTTACATTTCTTCTCCGTGGTTATCTGAGCTCAAAAACACATTCCTTTTCACTGAAAACAAGATATACTGTCTCCCAATTGGTCATCAGTCTCACCATCCGTGACTCCCCTATCTTCTACTCCCAACAGCTTCAAGGCTGCTACACTATTGTTATGGCTAAGTTTTGCAGCCGCTTTCACGAAACAGCTCATCTAATTACAGCCAGATTCTGCTGAAATCAAAACTAACCTATTCCTAAAAACACACAAATTCTTACTTCTTTATCTTCAATGCTGTTACTATTGCATTGTTATAGTTAAGTTTTGCAGCTGCTCTCACAAGTAGCTTACACAGTTACAGCTCTCTCAAACTGATCTATTCTTAAAACCATGAAAATTCTTATATCAAAGTTATATTGTCTCTTAAGCTACACTTACATCAATCTATCCAGCATTATTATATTTCACTGAATCACTCTCCCGCACAAGAAGGACAACAGCACTGGATTTGTAAAACGACTTAAGTCCTTAAGGTAGTTCACAGCTCAACAGTGGTGGCAGCACATGTCACATAACGAGTCACAAGAGTTTTGCACAGTACCTTCCTCAGTTGAATTTTCTTCAAAACTCAGGCCCCCAGAACAACAACAAAAATCTTCTCCTAATTACATAATACTTCCAACCGTTTGTGGTAACTGAGAGACTGTGCAGGCTGGGGTCCCTACCTATTTTCCTCAACAGAGACAAGGTACAGCTGCTTGAGGTACATCCTCTACTTCTTGTTTAGAGACAAGGGCTAAATTTCTGAAGGACTGGATTAGCAAACAGTTCAGAGTGCAGTGTCCATAAGAGGATCGTGAGTAAGGCATGCCTCCACACAGAAGAGCCACCTATTCCACAGCTTCATCTCCCTCAGAGCTGGTTTGTTGTTTTTTGGGTTTTTTTTTTTTAACTCTGCTGGTTCAACCATTTAAATACAGATGAAGCAGATCTTTTTTGTCCTCTTGAAGGATTAATAGCTTTAACTTTCAAACAGTTCTTTCATCAGTTAAAAGCAGGAGCAAGAAAGAACAATTTTTTTAAAAAAGGTGCCTGGCAGGATTAAAACAAAACCATTCTCTTCAAAAACTAGTGGGGTGCCTGATACTACCCTTCAAAGCCTGCTAACATTTGGGCTTGCCACCAGCTCCACAAAGGCATTTAGTTTTCTGTTTGGTGGTACAATCACTTAAAAATCTCTTCCCTGCAGTAGTTTATGAGAAGAGTAGATTATGTCATCTTGTGTATACGTCCATATTGGCACTTCTAGTTTGGATAAAGTGCCAGCTGTAGAAAAGGTTATATCTATTCAAGGATACATTTGGGGCTAGAAAATGTAAGTAATTGTTCTTCTGTAAGTTCTTCAGTCTGTATTCCTGTAGGATGTTTTCAGAAAGAGTCAAAATAAGCATTTCTCTGCTACACTTTTTCCTCTACACAAACTCTACTAGTGCAATATCACTTTTCTGAACAAGCTCCAGAGCTGGCCTGCAAGAGTTCCCATGTTCACTGGTTGTGTTCAGGCAATTCAAAGCATCTCCAGAAATGTCACCTCACACTAACACTCAGAAATTGTACAAGCTTCCAAACGACTCCATATTTTCCTAAGTGTGTCTAAAGCACACAAATGAAAATACAAACTACACAGAAGAATTTGCACAGCAGCATATTATGACTTTACACACACATATGCTGCAAATAAAGGATGACCTAGCACAACAGCCTGAACCACAGAATTACTAAGTTTCTGCCATGCCTGTTCTGAGTATCCTTGAGTATCTACTTCCTCCCGTGCTTTCCTCTCACCCAGAATCACAGGTTGGAAAAGACCTTTAAGATCATCAAGTCCAAGCATTCCCATCCTATGCTAAACCATATCCCTAAGTACCTCATCTACACGTTTTTTAAACGCATCTAGGGAAGGTGACTTGACCCCCTCCCCAGGCAGCCTGACAACTCTTTCAGTGAAAGATATTTTCCTCACATATAACCTGAGCCTGCCCTGGCACAGCTTCATGCCATTTCACCTTGTCCTAACTCCTGTCACCTGGCTGAAGAGACCATTGCCCATCTCTCTACAACCTCCCTTCAGGTAGTTGTAGGTAGTGATAAGGTCTCCCCTCAGCCTCCTCTTCTCCAGGCTAAACATCCCCAGCTCCCTCAGCCGTTCGTCATACGATTTGCCCTCCAGCCTCTTCACCAGCCTGGTTGCCCTTCTCTGGACTCACTTGAGGATCTCAATGTCCTTCTTATGGTGAGGAGCCCAGAAACAGAACCCTTAAAACAGAAGAAAAAAGGACAGTATTACAAAATGCTCTGTAATTGTAACAAAAGGTGGGAGTTCAAGCTCTTAAGACAGGTAGTATCTGCTTACAACTCTACAGCACAAACAAACTACAAGGTAGCAAAAGCACGTTGAGTTTGTTCTGGCAGAAAAACATGTCTCCCCCAAGGAAGGGGGAGGTAGTATCTTTGGCACGTAGGTTTTTCTGTCTTCACTCCACTGATTAGGTTTAGTGACATAAGGCTTTTTCTGTACATGCAACTTTTCTTACTGAAAAAGATGACACTTTGGCCACAACACTCAGACCTTTTCTTCCAAGTTCACATCAAGAGCCCCAAGTCTGTCTACACTGCAAAGTAGAGTAACAAGGTGACATTTGAGCTAGCTAAAAACCAAGATGCAAGCATTACAACTCCACAGTGTGCTGCAAAAGTTATTTAGGCTAATTTGCACCAGATAGTGTCACACACAACCAGGCAATATTCAGGAGCCACATCTGTAGCTTGGAACCACGTGATTTTGCACTGTGTATAGGTCTTAGTCTGATCTATGTTTAGTATCATTGAGCAAAGAAAGCTGAACTGGACAGCTACACCAATTAGATTTAGCTACAGTGACTGGGGTGAGGTTCACAAAGCAAACTTGTGGAAGAAGAATCCACCCAGAGTTATTAAATGCAGACATCACCTCTGGTTATTTGGAGCACTGGGACAAATCTGTCATCTAACACAGTATGGTCTGCCTCTCAGCTCTTTTAAGCCATCTCTCCACCCCAGTCCTCGACTCAGTCTTCCACTGCTTCCTTTGACTCCACAAATCCATTGGTATCATTTGAGCCACAGGCAATCATTACTTTTAAGGGGCAACATAAGGTGATGAGGATTTTTACAGACACCTTCAAAGCAGACAACTTATTTCTCTATTACATCTCTTTGCAGATATTTCAAGGCACAACATGTAACTACTGCAGAGAGCCACTGTATATTCAAGATGAGACAAGGAAGTTTAATGCTTTAGTTGGCATCGTGATCAATGCATGCTGTACAGTATATTAAACTAGCCAGACTACATCAGACCAGTGCTAGCAATTTTATCCTGTGTAACTCAAAACTCCTGGAGACTGCCTGAAGAAAAACCCAGGCATCAAACTACCTGCATTTAGTTTAAACAAAGTTACACCACTATTTCCAAAAAGAAGAACAAAATTAGCAATTACATTGGCTATTCATTAGAATAGCTGGCACACATTTCACGTGACAAAGACTTTCAAAATCCACTAGAACTTTAAAGGAAGTAGGAGACTTTTTCCTGCGAAGCTTTCTTACTGAGGAATTTCTCTATTCTGCACCAAAACTGGGAACCATCCCCTTTTGTCACCAAAAGCTGCTCCAGTTATCTTCAAAAAGTAGTAGGATGCATTTAGTCAGAGTTTCAACCACCAAAAATTATAAAGTGGATTTCCCTGTATCACAGTGGAGCGTCCACCCCCTGGGTTACTAGACATGCAGAGGGATTTCTCCACTTCTAGCTCCCAGAAAGTCTGCCTGGGTCTCAAGCAACCTTGAGCCACCAAAGCATCACTGAAACCAGTAGATGCATAACGGAGTACTGACTGGTGCAGGCTATATTCCAACACAGCTACCAGCAGATGGACTAGCAGCTCCTCTCTTCCACACTGTTCAAAGGGTATGCCTCATAGGAGGAAAAAAAAATCTAATCCAAACAAAGCTGGGTACTATACAACCCCAAACTTAGTCCAACCCTTAAATGATTTTACACACTCCTGTGGCAAAAATACAGTAGTGGAGCCCAGTCTGCTTTTATGGGAGCCCCCCCCACACACACTGTAAGAAAAAGAACACCTTGTTGAAGCCCTCTAACAAATCTCAACATCACTTCATTACAATAGAGAGATCAGGGCCAGTCTTTAAGCTACATTCACACTGCACATAAGACATGTTTTACAGTTTGCATCTTGTTGAAAACTCAGTTTTAGCTTAGCTAAAACCAGGACAAATGCTAGAGAACACTTAGTTCTTCCTAGTAGCTGCTGTAGTGCTGCATTTGGATTTAAGATGAGAATAATACTGATAGCACACTAATATTTTGGTTGTTGCTAGGCAATGTATAGACCA
The DNA here is from genome assembly GCF_964237585.1 of Gallinula chloropus. Lineage (NCBI taxonomy): Eukaryota > Metazoa > Chordata > Aves > Gruiformes > Rallidae > Gallinula > Gallinula chloropus. The sequence continues at coordinate 70,043,202 of NC_140087.1, forward strand.
AGTCAAGGACTTCTCAGCTTTTTACATTGCCCTGGCAGCAAGGAGACAGGGAGTGCACAAGCAGTTAGGGACACAGCCGGGACAGCTGACCTAAACTGGCCAAAGGGATACTCCGTGCCATATGACATCATGCTCAGCACCCAACTTGGGGGAAACTGTCAGGACTGCTGTTCAGGTACTACCCAGGCATTGGTCAGCAGGGGCAAGCAACTGGGCTCTGCATCATTTGTTTTGTATATTATTTCATTATTAGTCTCTTTCTTTTCTTTCTTATTAAACTGTCTTTATCTCAGCCCATGAGTTTTACCCTTTTTTTCCTCCCCGTCCCACTGGGGGGCAAGGAGCAAGCCAACAGCTGCATGGTTGTCTTAGCTACTTGTCAGCTTAAACCACATCATTTTACACTGTTCAGATATGCTCACACCCTTGTTTAAGGGATATTTACAAACCTAAGTATTTTTATATATATTCAACATTATTTACTAAGTACCTAAACAGCTTTACCTAATACCATATATTTTAAGCTCCTACTTTTCATGGGCTGGTAGCATAATTTCACCTGAGAAAGAAAACCAATCAACTTCACATGGTTCCTTGTGATTTGTATTGACATAGTACCACTCATCTATCCCAAAGCAGTTTTTCCACCCACTACTGAAATAACACAGTCATTTTTAACCCTGAAAACCACTTTGTTCCACAAACACATTAGTTACCTCCAAAGGCTGGTGACACAGCCACACCACACTAATTCAAGAAAACAAAGACAACACAAGAAGCTGTAAGGGAAGAAAAGCCTGCAGACAGCTTAGCATCAGCCAATAGAATATAAAGCGTCTCTCCTTTGCCAGAAAAAAAAAAAAAAAGGAAAAAGAGACAAGCTTTCAGCTTAAATCAAGTATTTCCAATAAATAAGCATAAATCAGGAATTTTGTAATAACAAGCAGTATTTCAGAAATAAGCTCACACATCAAGGTCAACAGTAATAATCTCAGGTGATGCTTTTCCTTACCTGGCTACTTTATAACAAGGGTTTCCTAAATCTCAAGGTCATGAGATATTTCAAATTTACATCAGAAATGCATCTTCTTACAACAGCCAGCTCAAATAAAATACTGCAGGTGACAGAAAATAACAGAGTACAACCACCACACTTCAAACAAAAGACCACAACAAGCTCACCTACTTCTGCAGCTCCCCCACCGACTTGCCTGCCTAACCTCACCCCCTCAATCTCTCCTTACATACCTCTACCTTCCTCCCGAGGCAAGTTCTTTTTACAGCAGCTGTTGCTCATCCATTCCTGTATCCCAGTCAGGGTTGCAATTAGCCTTTCATTAGTCCTGCACCAAGGCAGCTCCTCCACACTACAGCCAGTGTGTGGAAAGGAACTCAGCACCTACCATCTGCCTGCTGTTTTCTGCCACTGAAGTTTCTTGTATGCAGCTGGCCAACACGCTGATAACACCACCGAACTGGGGGTACAGGCACCTCATGTGCTGCCTCTTTGCCACAGGGCCAGCACACCTCAGGAACACACAGCACTCTCTTTGTCAGAGTGCATCAGCATGAGAAAGTTGTATTGGCAAGAACACATTTTCTGTGGAAGAAACACATTGCAGAAAAGCCCTGAGTGAACTCTGTCAGCTTTTGTAAGCCCCGAGGCATGTTTCTTGTTACCAAAACAGATAACAAGATGCTTGCAGCAGCCTATGTAATTAGGAAAAAGTCTCTGGTGTGAAATGTTAGTGCCATCACAAGTAAGAATTAGATAAGCATGTGTGAATCGTCCATAAACTCAGCCATCCTTATTGTTGCCAACAAGCCAAACTGGAAACCTGGCCTGCTGCTACACCGTTTGAGCATGTTGTGTGGAGAGACACTGAGATGGGCAGGGGGCCGCCAACCCTGAGAGGAGAGGCTGTACAAGCTGGACTTGTTAAGCTTGGGGAAGAAACAGCTTCAGGGGGACACAGAAGCAGCAGCCCCACTAACTACACAGAGTTTATTGGGAAGATGGATCTGGGCTCTTTATTGAGGTGCTCTGTGGAGAAAAAGGGACAATGGATATAAATTAAAAAAACAAACAAACAAAAAACAACAAACCCACAATGAAACAGGTTCTAGGTAAAGTAAATAATTTCACTATGAGATTAATGAAGGAATGAGCTACCCAGGGTCCTTGGAGAGTTTTAAGACCAGGCAAATCCATGAGCACTCTTGACGTGGATTCAGTGTGACCTTGCTTTGGACAGGAGACCCCTGAGGGCTCTCCCCACTTGGAGTGTGCCTGCCGTGCTCCTATCCAGCTGAGTCCTCCCCACGGCCAGGCAGAAGCCAGCCGCTGGATGTCAGTCACCCTGCACTCACCCAACCACACCGCTCAGAAGGCAAACAAAGCATCAAGTCCCACAGCACCGGGAAGGCTTCCTTAATTGCAAGCTTTTTATTTCGGGTAACGATCTAGGAGTATTACACTTGTTCAAAGCTAACCTTGCTGAAAAAAACCACAGTGGGGTAGTCCCAAAGCTTTTGAATCCCCACCTGAGGCTGAAAGCTTCACGCTGACTTCAGCGGGTAACGGGAGATCGCAAGTTAACAGCACAGTCCCCGGCCACATCAAGAGTCCTACACAGCCTTGTTTAAAGGCAAAACTGAAATACACATCAAACTGTGCCTGTATTTCCCCTATGCTGGGATAAAATGAACAGAAGCAGACTACAAGATCTTGTCATATAAATAGCACACACTGCATGTAAGAAATTGTGTACATATTACTAAAACAGTAACAGTGAAACTGCTGTGGTTTCTATAAAGAAACTGCAAGGACAATAATCATTGTATGGGAAAAAAGAAAGAAACTAGAAAATCAAAAACATCCTCCTCTGCCAGCTAGCATAATATTGATTCCCCTCTACTTCTCTTCAAGTCAGTTCCTGTTTATTTCAGCCAGGTGCTCTACAGCATGAACACTTAGGGGTCTGAATAGCAAGCTGTGTTGTTCTGAAATGAGCTTCAGCTAAGAATGTGAGATTCAGAAAGCAGTTTTCAGTGTCAAAACTATTGATCTTTAACTGTCAACTTCACTTTAACAGTGCTGCCAACTGCAAGCACTCAAAGGTTTTCTACAGGCATCTTGTGCTTCCATGCTATTTCTCCTTTCCACACTTCTCACAGATTTCCTTGTATAAGTTTGTGATCACTTATCACACAGCATTAGTGTGGCTAAGATTAGGGTTGTCATGCTTCCCTACATTTATGAAGGGTAGAAACTTAAGACTTTCCTCTGAAAACAAGCAATTATCAAGCCTCACCAAGGGGAATTTTAAATTAATCAACCATTGTGAAACTTGGAATAAAAGTGACAATTGAGGCACTTCTCTAGATAAGACCCTGTCAGACTGCAATATCTCCACTCTTCCAAGCACACACATATTCCTTTGCAAAATACCCAACGTGCTTTCTCAGTGTAGCATTTCCAGAGAAGATACTGCCTTCAGAGAGGCAATGGCCATAAAGATCAGGAATTGTTCCATTCATTGTATCATGCCTCTTGTGACTAACATACGAAGTCACAATTCTCCTTTGGACAAGTAAAAAAAAGGATCCTGCCAAAAAGTCACATGATGAAACTATAAATTTTCTCATACATCATACCAGCATTCACTTTGTAGCATAGGTCACCAGTCCTTGTGAGATGACAGTTTTACACAATGTGGATGAATAAAACAAGTACCTATGACATTGTGCAGACAAAAGGTGCTATAAAGCTTCATTAGGTTGGAAATCATCCAGCATTTGCACATTAGAGACTGAATTCAGCAGAAAAGTAGCTTTGCCAGTACAATGCTTCTTCACAGGCTTTATGAATTCCACAAAGTGAACCCTTATCATACTTTCCTCAGAATTAGATTTTCAAGTAGCAAAGGCAGACTTTGATGCTCCTTGGAAGCCTGCCGAGTTATTTTCTGCAGAAATCACTGCAGAACAGGGACTCTGATGACAGCCAGGGAAAAGGCAGAGAGAAATAAATACATATTGGCCACATACTCCCACAATGGCCACAGACTTGCCATGATTGCCAGAAGTCACAGAAAACTGTTTTTCACTGATACTCCAAACATTGCCCTTTGTGCAAGCTCAGAAAGTACAATATATGTATAGCTACTTTCTGTTGTATGCATTCTTTTGTCTTACTGGGCTGAAGTATCCATAGCTCATAGAAGCTAGTTAAAGAGCAAACAGGAGCTGAAAACAGGTAACATCTGCAAGCTTTTCTTTACAAGGACACAGGTTAAGTATTAAGCACAATGTCAAGACTAAAAATATTGGTCTCACTTTATATTACAGAATGTCCAGTTCACCTGGCCTGGAGCTCCTGCATTGTAAATGAAGAGGAAAGAACAGTATCTCTGTGGAGAAATGTATATCAAACTTTCTGCATCTGTCTCTTACACATCCATATAGAACTAAGTACACCAGTAACTCAATGTCTCCTGTACCAGTGCTCAGGGGGGAACAGGGTTATCATTCTCTCCCCAAGGCAGGGGAGGCTCTGGTCAGGCTGTCCCCAGACTTACTCCATCCTCCTGTTTCTCCCCAGGCTTTCAGCTGGAACATGCCCAATGTCAGCACCCGAGGAGTGAGACACGCTTTTGACAGAATACTGAAGCCTGTATTTAGTTGCTAGGGATTCCTCATCTGGTGATTAGCTCTTATAACAGCAATTACTTACTATAGGAAGTCACAAGTGGCTCACCCAATGAAGGTAATTTTAATATCTTAATACAGGGGGTAACGTTATGGTAGGAAAATGCAGGCCAAAATTGCACATCTAATCCCATATAAGCAACAGTTTTACCACACAGACTTAAAGCAATCCAAAGGCTATTAGCTTTATTAACAAGTAACAAAGTATACACAGGTAAAAAATTTCTAAAAAACAAATCCTGTGAGGAACTATTTCCTCATCCCAAGTCACTCCCTTTAAATGAAAACTTTATTGCTTTGAAGAAAGATTACTTGTTCCACAAACATCTATTACAGGAAGGGCTGCATGTTCAGGGAGGCTGTCCAGGTTTCCTCGCATCAGCTTTCCCCAGCAGCAGCTGAGAGTTTGCTGCTTTCGGTGTTATTCACAAAAGAAATCAATGTCCTGAAAAAGAGAGTTAAAAGGAAAGATGTTTTGAGATTACTGAAGGATTAACTTTCCTTTCTCACCCCCCAAAGGTACACCAGTAGATGCACTGAATATACTATAACATACTCAAAGTATGTTCTCTATAAATAAACGTACTTCAGAGAACTGTGGAATAGGAAAAAATCCTTCATCTTTGAACTCCCCTTGCAGAGATGGGATGATTTCTCCCTGACATAAATTTTTAAAGTGCATTAGGCAATACCCCCTTCTCTCTTAATTTCAAATGGTTCCTTTATCATCTTCTTTATTTTTTATTCCCATATCCATGCATATGACTAATAAATCCAGGTAACTCTTTATCCTTAAACAGTTCCTAATCACAGAGGAAAAGAATATCTCAGACAGGCTATGTGATACACTTGCTATGGAGAAATGTGAATAGAGAATAAATGCCAATATTTTGCTTGAAAACTTCCAGCACAGGATAGACTTCTACAGCATATTGCTTTTATCTAACTTCCTGCTATTATTTTATACGGCTACATACATCTTGATTCTACTGCAGGGAATTATCACACTGTGGTGCTCAAACTGCACAACTTTACGTTAGACCAGTGTATCGCGAATAGCTGTCCACTGAAAGCCGAAGACAGGGAGCTGTTTCAGAGGAGATGCTTACTGGTAATGAAAGTACTCTCATCTTAGCCAGCAAATGTGATCTAAGGAAGGCAGGCAATCCAACACCGCTTTGTAGTACACACAGTCTTATTTTGTTGAGTCTATTGTGTTCAGTGCGACTCAATAGCTCAGAAGTAGCAGCACTGGGAGGTGGGGAAATCTCCCAAGATTTATTGCCCAAACAGTAACCAACAGGCATGGATTACCCAGAGCTGTGCAAAAGGATGCTGAGAGAAGTTCACAGGCAGAAACATTTAGTATCAGGTTCTGTAGCTGATGGCATGCATTGACTTCAACAGTGAAAGTTACTTTTTTGGGAAGAAAAAAAAAACAACCCCCCAAAACAAATAAACCAAAAAACCCCACCACCAAAGTAAAATACAAAATAAAATGCAATATAAAATAATGAGGGTGAGAAACACAGGCTAATGTCCTCTTTCAGGCTTCTCTCCGGTGCAGCAGGTGCCCCCATACTACTTCTCCCTATCTAAATCCCTTTCAGTTGTTCCTCCATGCAAAGCCTTTCCTGTGTGTCACCCAGTGCTTTGACTGGGGAGAGGCCCTGCATACTGATTGACTGTGAAGCTTTGGGCATCATCAGGCACCCTTAAATAAATGAAACACTATAGCCAAGGGGTAGGAGAAGGGGACGGTGGAGAAGATGGTTCTCATACCAGTGGCAACCCCATTCCCAGAGAACTATGTCAGGGCACAACACTAGCTCTGTATAAAACAGAACCCCTGAGGGGAAATTTCTGGAGCAAGCAGAATGCCCATACACAGATTGGCCTTGATGTGCTGTAGACCATTTTAAAAGTGAATTTAGAAAGGGTCAGATCCTTAAGGTCACATTTGTAACAAGGAAAACAAGGTACATATGTTGCCCTTCATTTTCACTGCAAAGTTCCTGCATAGGAAAGTGTGAAATGACTACAAAAGTCTGTATCACCAGTTTTGTGAGGGAAAACTGCTTTCCAATTCAGGTTCTGCACTGCAGCCTGACACCAGCCTATGCTGGGCCCCGAGTTGGCCTGCCGGCTAAACATGGCTTTAACCTCCCTCTGCTCCCAGTTCAGCTTTCCCTGCAGCAGGCTAGCTGTCACCTTGTTGAGAAAAGGGCTTAGAAATGTGTTTTTGTCATTCTTTCATGTTCTGCAACTAATGTGTTGCCACAGTGCTTATGGGCCAAATTCAGAATAATACTGTCAAGAAAAGCAATCATTCATCTGAGATTTGCATTTCCTCAAAGCTTGACACAAACCCTAGTGACTGTAAACACAAAATAAAATTCTTCACTTATTTGCTCTGTGTTAACAAAACCCATCTAATAATCTGGACAAGGAAGCAAGCACACTTTCAGTAAATCTGAAGTTCTCTATGACAGTGACCATCTCTATGTACCATTAATAGAAAGTGCACTTGTACGTGATACTGAAGTTCGCAGCACAACATCCAGACTTTAAAAAAAGAAAGCTTTGGGTAAAACCTGTGGCCTCGAAGGAATACTATTCAAATCAAGAGGAACTCTAATAGGATGAAGTCCTTAATGCAGCATTCGTAAAGTCTGCAGTATCAGAGCTTATGTTCGGGATTTGATCAAGGCTATTTGCCTATGTAAAAGCCCAAAGATTAGATCCCTAAGCATCTGTGATATGCTACAATCAACTGCCACAATTATGATTTGTTTTTACAGCAAATTAGCATTACACAGCCAAGTATAATTACGTAGCCAGCTGGGCTTTTTGCAAATTCCTTACCGTTGTAGGAACAGTCTTATTTGCTTCTTGATAGACATGTTGTTCTGAGACTAAACTGCTAGGGAAGTAACCAACTGTCCCCATATGGTCTTCATACTGTTCTCCATAAACCTTCAAGCAAGGAGATGTATAATTAGGTACCTTAAAACAGTCCTCATCTGGTTTGACCTAGTTCATAATTTAGTCAAAAGCAGTTACTAGCAGTGCTCCTTACCCTAGTTTAAGATTTCCTAGTTTCCAATTAGCTGGCACATGAAACAAACCATTACACAAGTTATGATACAGAGATACATTTTTTTTGAGTAAATTAATGTTGCTTATAGTTTATCAGGATTTTTTTTCATGAATGAAGCTAATACTTATCTTTGCTACCCTTAAAATTTAAGAGTCTTATGACCAGCTGTGTTACAAGCTGTGACTCCATAGTTTCACAAACAGGCACAGAAAGAAAAGCACTGTTGAGCCCTTCTGTTAAGGTTCGGTTCATAATTACCATAAAGTTATTGAAATTATTTCATAAAAAAATAAATTGAACCCCTCAAGACTCCTCAATCAGTTTAAGTTTAAACATTCACTCTGAAAACTAAGTTGCTGCTTAAAACCCACAACAACTCAGCATTAGCATCTGTTTCTTGTCAGAAATGCGTGTTAGTCTACTTCTGGTTTGCTGTTATATGTAAGAATCTCCTCTTACGCTTCCAGCCCAGAATTCTCCAGAGTCTTTTTCTTTCACTAGCTTTGAGTAAATATAAATCAACTGCCCTTTTTTAATACTAATGAACCGGCAGTCTGGAGCATTATAATCCTCTTCTGCTCTGGCAAGGGAAATGGTGTCTAGAAAAAAAAAAGAACAAGGTGCACAAATTTAAATACATATATACTTTTAGAGAGAGAGAGATAAAATATGTGTGTGCTCGCATGCACAGATGTAAAATTCATATTAAAGCCATCAAGAATTTGTCCTGCTCATTTTTGTATTCCCCAGTAAGCAAAGTAACAGCTTAAGAACATGCCGTCTCATCGCAGTGGAAGGTACAATGCTTCTTTCTACACTTACCTTCCACCTGAGTGAAAAATGCTCTTTACAAAGCCCTTTTTGCAGTAACGCTGCATGTGACATTCCACATAAACCCTACCATTCAGCTTTTAAAGTTGATGAACCAATACAAATACAGTAAATAAGCAGAGCAGTTTTCTCTTGCACTACCATATCTGAACTCCACAGTCATTTTTGGCAATATTTTGTCCTCAAAATTAAAGCAAAACTACTTACAGAGACAGTCATCGTCAGCACACAACTTCTTGCTGGCAAGCTTGTCCATAAAAATTCCAGTTACAGGAGGACACATCAATCCAAGACTCAAAAGTAAAATAACCAAGTAAACATGTCCTGTCATTTTTCCTTGCTGCAGTGCTTTGCCAAATGCATGCCTTATCCCGGAAATCCCTGTCTTTTATGGAAGAGGCAGACACCTGGACAAACATGCTGGGCCAATGGGAAGGGGTTGGGGTGATATTCCACCCCACCAGAGGAGCCAAAGGCAGGAGGAAAGACCTCAGGGTCCACTTAAGAAACCAAATCCATTCCCATTCTGAATGAACATTTCAATCAGCAACTGTACTATTTAAACATTTTAAGCCTTCCTGTAGTCCTCTGTAGTCTTAATCTTACCTCAAGCGAAGTTTGAAAACGAAAATTAAGTCAGACCCTGGTAAGCAAGCAAAGGAAATTACATCCTTCCAAATCCTCAAATTCATTTTCACAAATGCTTGCTGACAAGCATAATCTTCCCTGGACCCTAAACCCTCTGTGACAGAGATTCCCATTACTCTCTACAGAAAGAGCCCACTAGGACCCCAAAACATGAATGCAGAAGTAAACAAACCATTAGGGAGTCCAAAAACAGTAAAAGGGCTTTGCAGGTCAGCAATTTCAATTTGAAGCCTGAAAGGGTGGAGCATTTGTATGGGCAAGATCCCTTCCACAGGGAGACTGGTGGGGAGCAGAACACAGAGGTGATGCCAGGACACTGACCATTTCACTTGCACTTGCATAGCTGAACGCAGTTGAGAGTTTGCAGATGTGAGATGCTAAACAATGCAACAGGCTGACTTAAAAGATTGTCTTTATGCCTTGGAGAAGGCACCCAGAATTCATCTAACTCCTCAAAATAGACAAGGGAATACTTGTAGGGACTAGTTGAATTAAAACATGCACATGCACACACAGAGGACAACCACCAGAATTACTGCACTGTAAGCCGTTCATATCACAGCTATCAGGCTTCGAAAGGTGGTCTGGATCAATCCTTGAAAGTGGCCAAGAGCAACCTTTAAAATTCCCCAAATCAGACTTCCTGATTCACAAGGAGGCCTGAAGAGCTGCCAGTTGTACCAGCTTTCAGCCCACAACAAGAGAAAGCTGCTCACTGCCACCCAACCCCCCCCAGTCTCTTCTAAAGAACGAGCATCACACAATTCCCATCATCATCCTCCCATTACAGCTGACTTCACCACATTCTCATCTTCCAGCCCATTAGTCCTTCCCTTCAGCGTCCTGCCCTGTACATAGTGCCTAACTTCCTTTGCAGACAGCTCCACACAAACCCTTCCAAGTAAGTGCAAAGAGCAGTGGTAGTCTCATGCACACAGACTACTGAGATGCAAGGACAGCATAGAAAACACCTACAAAGTTATGGCTGTAGGGGGCAAAACATACAGTTCACTTTTGCTCCCTTACAGGCACATTGAAATGCTTTTCACGTTCCAAGTATTAGAATACCTGTGAAATCACACACAAAATAAATCACTACAAAGAATGAAAGTTACATATATGAAGATGACTAATTGAGATGACACTGGAAGGCGCATCATCTTGCAATTCACTATGGGAAAGCAGATCAAAGATTTTCCAGGTCTCGTGCAAATAAAAGTGGTTCCTGGAACAAGTGTTATGCTTACAGAGCCACACTTGCTCAGAAATTGAGCGAACATGCCAGAACTACAATGCATACCATACTTTTATTAAAAAAAGCAGTCATGCTTCCCTGAGGGTGCAACACTGTCTAGAGAACAGTTCTAAGCCAGATCTCAATGGCCTCAGAACACAAACTGGAGAAACACTGCAGCTACAGCTGAGCCCCATATCACACGGTGACTGTGACTCAGCCACAGTCACAGACGAAAGTCTCCAGCCTCCAGCACCCTTCCTCCTGCCCCCATTGACCAAATTACTTAGAAAGAGAAAAAAAATAAAAATCAATACTTGCAATGTAATTACAATGCAGAACATTCTTCTGTGTAGTTTCTTGGTAAACAACAGCTCCTCTAAGTCTTGCCTGAAGTACTTCTAAAGGAAGTCAGGCTAACTCTGTCCAACTACTTCTCTGTCAGAAAGGGTTGTTCAAGGACTCACAGAAAAAGCACGTGAGAAGTAAGAAGTGGTGCAACATAACAAATGTGAACTCAGTGCATCCTCGCTTCCTCTCAAACATTCATCTTCCAGGGTCTGATGGCAATCTTCCACACAACAGCTGCTGCAAGATTCATCAAAATCTAATCATAGTTAAAGTAAATTTAATCATTCTCTTAACCTAAAATGCCTTTCTAGTTCTTCCATCACCTGAACAAAAGGCTTCAGCTTTTGGAGTGATGTTTGCACCCAAATATTTAGAGCAGTTAGAACTCCCAACACTGCATGCCATCACTACATTTACTGTGTTTTGTGTCACATGTGACCTGTAAAAGGTTTTTGAGAAATGGGGAAGGCCCACAGCTGAGCCCAGAAATCATTAGGAAGTGTATTTTGGAAAAATCTGCCCAAAACCAGACCGCTGGGCTGCATTGTCTTTGTAAAGAGCCGGAACACTCTTCCTAAGCCATTTATTAAAATCACTGGTAATAGGGCAGGAAGGAGCAGAAGAGAACAGAAACTTTTGTTGTGGACCTGCTTCTACTATCAGCCGTTATTATAAAGGCAAAACCAAGCTCAACAGCAGTGCTGTCCAACTAATCAATTTCTGCCCGTATCTGGAAAAAACCCCACACTAATGACAGCTTTTCTGAAGTGACAAAATGATCCTTACTGCAACGCAGCTGCCCCCTTGATAATGAGGCTGAAGATTGAGTGTTGCATTCATTCCGAACATGCTGACATGCAGTATTCCTGCTCATTCTTTTTGCTCTGGAAAGACAGCTATTTATCCAGCACTCGCTTCTGAGAAATGAGTGTCACCATAAAAGCAGTTTAACCAATATCCTGAGTAAGCCCTCAAAACCCAACAGATCAGTAATAACACAGATCTGAGAAAAAAAAAAAGGCTTGGAAACAATATAAACTGAATTTATTTTATAAAACTTAGTATTTCAGCACAAACATTTACTGTCCAGGTGATCCATGGAAATCCTACATGTGACCTGGCCATTGTGGCAATTTTACACAAAGTCCTAAGTTTTCTGCAGAGAACAGCAAACAAAGTAGTTGACCAAAGTATCATCATATTACGAAAACAACTATCCACAGAAGTCCTTTATAGGAGCATCCGGTTATTTCTTCGCATAAGTGATTTTCATGGCATGAGATGGAGTAATCTTGAATCCTTGGAGAGCATCTCGAGCAGCTCCTGCTTGATTCTCGTTTTCAAACTCCACAAATGCAATGTCGTGGCGCCCAGGCACTAAGCGTACTTCTTTGAATCCAGGAAACCTTTAAAATAAGGTAAAAGAGTCCCATATTATTTCCTAGATCGATAATACATCTCTCTGCAGTAGCAGTAAGACCTTAACAGAAGCACCTAGGAGTTTAATATTTACTAATGGAAGATTTAAACTGAAGGGTTTTATGCACAGTCCTTCAACCCAAGCCTCAGTTAAGGATCATCACATGGAAGCAATTTAATCAGTCTTGCGCAGACACAGAAGCAACTAAAGCTACTTTGAAAACTGTTCCTGCTGTTGTAAAGTCACCAGCTTAAATCCAGTGCAGATTGATAGTAGATAATTTACACAATCCAAAACAGCTACAAAGAAATCGGGTTTGCTTTCTGCACCAAGTGATCAGAACGGACATCTGTAGTCTTGGCAGTAAGACAAAACCAAAATACCTTCAGAAGAAACTCTAATTTCTAGAGAGTCAGCTTGCCAACTGAGAAAAAGCATACAGGTAACAGAAGAATTTGAAGGATAAGTCCTTTCTATTCAAAACTTACTGATTGAATAACATGGACAGCATCATCTCATTTGTTTCCTCAGGCAAGTTATTAAGGAAAAGGATATAGTTCGGTGGGTTATCAGGCACCTGCAACAACAGAAGATCAGAGCTCAGAAGAGTTCCTCTGCATCATTATTTGAACCAAAACACACATGAAACCCTTGCTCATCATGCTGCTAGCTAGACTTCAGTATACCTTCATGCAATACGCAGACATAGCCTCTTTGTTCTTTTACAGGGATATATTAATTTGAAAAGGCTCTCATTTCCACAGAAATCACAGTAACATATTGTCTTATATGTCATATTTAAACTTAATGGGTCAACAGCTAATACTGCAGTACCCTACTGCCCCAGATGTCAGCACTGCCAAGGTGGGATCCAGGTACCAAAGCACTGGCTGCCCAAGACACCTGTATGGCAGTGGAAGGACCTATGAAGACTCTCATCCTTCTGGAACAGCAGTGGGAGGCCAAGATACCCCGTTCACCTGCAGTAGTACTGAAATAGAGTATCTGTGGGCAACTGAAACCCACATGGTTTTACTACAGTGTGCTACTTGAATGTATTCATCAGAAAACCCATTAGATTTAAAGCTTTTGGGGGTCTTCAAACAGATACCCCTGCTAATCTGAATGTGTAGCAACCCCAAAGGCACAAGCCTGAGTAGTCAGTTTGCTGACACTGGACTGAAAGGCTGGAAATTCCCAAAGTCATGAAGGATAAAAAAAAACCCTGGACACCACAACTTCAAATGTCCTAATAATGGTACCAACTTAATGCCTCAGCACAACAATTTTCTTCAGCAGATGGAAATATTCCAGGCCATGCAATTACAAAATAAACTTCTAAGGTTCAAACAAATACCTAAATGCTCAGTGTTGTGCTTCGATGCAAAGTGCCATACACATACGGTGCCTCGTTACAAGTGATACCCGAAAGAAAATCCAGACTGGGAGCTAAACATTCTTCCCTGGGGATTATGTACACGGTTTTCAATGAGAGTACTTAAACACAGGGCAGGCAAAGATACTCCTCTGTAGTATTTGCCTTCCTGCAAATCCTGGATCTGTAGTACTCCCACTGCTAACACATATGAATCATTTTGAAGGTCACTGAGAAGACAAGAGTACAGTTATTCCTATATCTCTACACAACCCTTCGGAAAACTAAGATATCTATGAAAAGAGAGCAGAGGACCCCCAAACCCATGAAGAGAAGCTTTTAGGCAGATAATCTGGCACCCTGTGTAATCTTCTTTCTGCTGTTCTACTTCTAGAAGAAAAAAGGTTAAGAAAATTTGTTTACAACAATAAAGAATCCTTCAACTGATACTAAGCAACTTCCATATTTGAGAACCAAGTGGGATTTGTTAATAGTGCAGTTTTCTGTGTAACACTGAGAAACGACAAGTTTTCATTTCATGTCAATCAGATACAGTGAAAGCGGAATTTCTTTTGTTTGTTTACTGTGATTTAGCTGTTAGACAAATTCCTCACAGAACAAAAAAGAACCTGAAAAAATATATCCTCAAATTTCCATTTGTAACAAACTATTATTCATAGAGAACAATTTTAAACATTAGTGCTTTCAGTCAGAAAAGAAAACCCCAAACATTACCTGCTGATTCTGCGCAGCAGTCCCTGGGGCACTGGCTGAATTTGGTGTTGCTCCCTAGGAAGTACAACATAGTTTTACAAAGGCTTTCTGTTAGAAATACATAAGCATACATCACTGTGTTTCTCTACAACTCCAGAACCATGCTGAGGTTTTTTTAAGCTAATCCCAAGAACATCTGTTGCTTATGAGATACCTCCTGAAGGGAAATTCTCACATGTGAACTTCACTGAACTCCAAAACCAAGCAAAGAAAAAAATCTCAATAGTGTCTGATCTAATGGCAGAGTTGGAAGATACAGTAAATCACTGTTTCTCCACATTAAAAAATGTGGTTAATAGACAGGAAGAAAGTAGTTTGGAAAATGAAGGCCTAGACAGGACATACCTAATAGGAGAAAAATAGGTGTTTCCACTGAGGACTCCAGTTTAACAAGGATAAATAATTCCTTGTATCTAGTAGGAATTATTCTTAAGAGATTTATAGATAATAATAACTTTAAATAAATACTGAGAAATCTGAACGTTCTACCTAGATAGCATTGCTTTCTATGAATAGATTTAGACAGATAATCTGGTACCCTGTGTAACCCTCCTCCTACTGTTCTACTTCTAGAAGAAAAAAGGTTACCTTTATACCAATTTGCACCTTAGCAGGAAGAATAGTTAAATAACACTGTTCACGAGGGCACGTAGCAGTAGGTTAAGGGGTAACAGTTTTAAACTCGAAAAGGGGACATTTAGGTTGTACATCAGGAAAAAGTTCTTCAATGTGCGGGTGGCAGAGCACTGGAACAGGCAGCCCAGAGAGGGAGTGGAGGCTCCATCCCTGGGGATATTAAAGGCCAGGCTTGTTGGGGCTCTGAGCAACCTGATCCAGTGAAAATGTCCCTGCTTACTGCAGGGGGGATGGACTAGATGACCTCTAAAGGTCCCTTTCAACCTTACACATTCTATGATTCTATGTTATTCAAACTCTGTGCCTTGATGTTTTCTGCTCTACTTCAGCACATAAATTACTAAAATCGTTCTTAGTTGAGGCCAGACCAACCCTTAGTGGAGATACATTCTAAGCCAACTCCTTTTTATCTAACTGTAAAATGAATTATCTTGTTCTCATTTACCATTTTTCAGTGCTTACAGTGTGATTAGGGCATAAAACATTGAAGGAAAAAGCTGGCTGAGCACTTGAAGCTGCCGTTAAAGAGAGGACACACCCTTCAAAAAAAAAGTTAAGTTTCTACTTGTCCTAGTTTTGAGTGAGAGTTAATTTTCTTTCTAGTAGCTGTTACAGTGCTGTTACAGTTTTGGGTTTAGGATAAGAATAACATTGTAATGCACTGGTGGTATTAGCTCTTGCTAGGTAGTTGTAGTGTCTACACCAAGTCAAGGACTTTTGAGCTTCTCACTCCCTGCCAGGAGCAGAAGCTGTGAGAGCACAGCCAGGACAGTTGATCCAGACTGGCCACAAGGATATTCCCTACCACACAACATCACACTCAGGACAGAACTGGGGAAGCTAGCCAGGAGCCAGGATTGCCGCTTGGAAACAGACAGAGCATTGGATTGTTTTTTCTGCACATGGTGAGCAATTGCCTTTACGTGTCATTATTACGACATTTACTCTCCTTCTCTTCCTTTGTTATCCTATTAAGCCGTCTTTATCTCAACCCATGAGGTTTTGTTCATCCTCCTTCCCATCCTTTTGAGGGCAAAAGGGTCAAGTGAGCAGTTGTGAGTTGCATGGTGCTTCATTACTGGCTGGGTTTAAACCACAACACTAATTTGGTTCTACCTTCGTCCTATGTCTTTTCTGTTCATCTGGTAAAAAAATCCCCAATACATAAAGCCAGAAGCAGCAAGGACTGTATAATCAGCTCCCTTTCCTTCAACTTTTAGTGAGTGCTCAAGAGCACTAGATATCAATAGACCATAATTTCAGGAACTGAGGAGTGCCAAAATACAATATTCAGTCCTAAAATACCCCATCATTTAAAAAACACTCTTGCATTTGTTTCTTTTTCTCCTTTAAACACAGAAATAACTTACCTGGATAACCTTTTTATTTGCTGCATTGGCTGACTGCTCCAGAGACTTGGCCTTCTTCTTTTCCTTCCTTTTTTCCTTGTCGGCAAAAGTACCTCGCATTTTAGAGATGATGTCAGAGTCTGTTTTTGCATACTGAATACGCTTTTTAAAAGAAAAACATAAATCAATAACAAAACACTTTGCAGTTACTAACACTGACCATTTTGCACCACAATAACTGTCTTCTACTGTGCACTTATGCAATTTGTTTTCAGGGATTTCTTATATTAAACATATTGTTACAGACTTTGGGTATGCTTACAGAGCATCTAATCATCGTAATTCATGCTGAACACAACTATGGAACTCACACACACACCCCCCACAAGATGAAACTGCTAATTTTAACTCACTGAAATCAGAACTCTATTAATCTAACAGCATCTTTTAATCTTTTCAAGGTAACAGACGTACAAAGAGATAAAAGGACAATTGATAACACTGCACTACCTTCTGTTAAAAAGTCTGCAAGGAGGGTTTGTTTTTTTTAACCCATTTTAAAAGGAGTTAAAGTTTTACAGTTATTTCTCAGAACTCAGCAGAAAACTGACTTCACCAAAACTCAGACTTTTTAAATAGAACGGCAAGCACCTGCCTTAATCCAAACTGGATTGCTTAGGTCCCGTCACCTGCACAACAGTACTGGTTTTCTGACAAAGCTGCCCAATGAACAAGCCACGTGTGTAAAAGCAGATCCAGGTATGAGTAGAGAGGAATGCAACATTATATATGTATAAAATCCTAATCGCTTTTTGCAGTAAGACACTACCTCAATACCAGTTGAAGATCTTTTTTTCCATGCCTTTGTTTAGTGCTGGGATTGAATATTGCCCGGAGCACGCATAATTTTAGAGGGGAATACACCTAAAATCTTATGAAACCTTAAATCTTTTTACTTCCTATTGAGTTTTACCCTTAAAGTGTCACGTGCTTGATAAACAACAGAACTGAGCTCATGCAATTCTTTGTAACAAGGACTTCAGTAGAGACTCTGAAAGTGTTAATAAAAAAAGCTCATGTCTCTGCAACACAAGAGCTGTCTGTGCTCTCCTTAATGCTCAAATCCAGTATTAACACACCCACTGAAGAAAAGCAGGCAATTTACATGTTATCCTTACGCCTCACAAATTACTGCAGAATTAAGAAGTGTCTAACTATCCAAGCAGGCAGCAAAAATGACATGTCAATTGTAGTGCTGTCCTGCATGTTATCAAGTACATAATTAAAACACGTTCTATCAACCAGCAGTATATTCGCTTCATTGAAGTTATACAGAAATTCAGTTACTTGGTTTGGTGACCTGGCCCATGCACAAGCAGAACTAGCCATCAATTTAAAAATACATCACTGGGCACATCTGATGATTTCTGGAAAGCAAAACTGTAGAGATCTTGACCCTAATCACCGTTACCTCAAAAAGGAAGCATCATATTCCAGCTATTTATTAAAAATATAATATTAATTAAGGTTACTCTTGATAAGTTACCTGAAATAACCTAATTTCAGTAATATTACAGAATGAATTTAATCAGCTCATCAGAAGATCAGTAAAACGGGAAGTATTTAAAATCTTAAGAACCTTAATCCAGCAAAGAAGAACATAAAACGCTCACACAGGAAACCTTCGTGCCAAATACACCCATTACCAAGACAGGGTGTGACTGAACAGCAGTACCAATATGCATGATGAGAAACTCACAAGGTGCAAGTACCAAACTACAAATATTTTTCCTCTAAAAAGCAAAAGAATTAACTTACCATTGGTTTCCCATAAAACGGAAAACCCTGTAGTTGCCTCAAGGCGTTTGTAGATGAACCAAGTTCTTTAAATATAACAAAAGCCTGTCCTCTCATCTTCATAGTCTTTAATGCCACAATGTCGACCACATGACCAAACTGTGAGAATAACGCATACAAGGACCTCTTCAGTTCTGTTGGCAACATGAAGACATGGATTACAATGGGTTACACTTAAATATCTATTTCTAGAGTTTGCTGTGCATCAGGGACAGTATTTTCTGCCAGCTTTAGCTCACACTGTCAGACATTACGTGAGTTTAGTCTGAACTGCTACATGAGCACAAGTTTATTTGCTCAGTTTTTGTAAATTGGCACAAAACACTCAGTTTCATACCTCAAGTACTCAGCTGGTGAGAAAATAGTACCACCATCCATGCTACCATTGGAAGAGTAACAGTTACACAGGGGTATGACATATACATCCACACACTCTCACACATTCAAGTATGATGCATGACAGCCATCAAAGATGGATCAGAAAACCAGTACTGTAACACGCAGCAGTAAAGTGGCATGATTTAAACCAGTAACTACTTAAAGGCCAATTACATTTGAAAACTTTGCTTGCAACTGTTTAACCAGTTCTCATGCATGTGAAATATTTTTCATCCCCTGGATCTCAATGTGGTTTTGTATCTCACTGTACCTCACAGCTGCAATAGATTTATTTTCGTTGTTTAAAATCACCAGTCTAATCAAACCTTAGACTTATGCAACAAAACTAAGCAAATTCTCTGCACTACATAATCTTGATCTGAAATATTTCAGCAACCTAAAAGCACTGCCTCTTCTTTATTGCTGTTGACACTTGGTAACACCAGCTTACTGTCACTTTCTCCTGCTGCACTTGACCAAGTTTTCTTATCAGAACACTTTCTTTAAGAATAACTTTAAACACATATTAAAAATAAAATTGCATTTTTAAGCTTGACAGGTAACTTGAAACCTTATATTTAAAAACTATAACCACACAATTTCTTAGGGGAGACTAGCCAGTTTGTAGGGGACACTTATTCTACAAAACCCCAAGTTGAATTTATTCAGTAGAACCATTTCTCAGCAAAGCTGTTGCCACTTTCAGATCTCACTCTGAAGAAACATTTAAGAGTTTGATCCAGCCACTCAGTTCACAAACGGTAACAAATAAGTGACCGTGATCACGAGCTAAGCACAAGCATTAGTGGAGGGCTCTCTGCAGATACCTGCAAGGCTCATCTCTCACGCAATGATGCAAAGCAGGACAGCTCACATCATCTTTGCTACTTTTGTGTGATGACAAAAGAAACAAGGAGCAGCCTAAGTTTCAGCAAGAGGGGACTGCTGACCACTGAAACGGAGACATGCCTCTCTCAGCATCACCAGACACACCAATTACTTCTATCGTTACTGCTATACTTATCGTGCACGGTTCTGTATGATGGGAACGTGCAATCAGCTACAGAGCTACAGCAGAGAGGCAACCAAATGCTTCTTTAAACATGGCCATGAGTCCAAACAAACGCAGCGCGACGCTCGCTGGCTTGAGCCGCTGCTCCACTACGTGCTCAGAGCACGGCCACCGTCCGCAGGGTGCTGCCGAGAGCCGCCAGAGCCAACTGCTGCGAGACGTGCGTGAGCCGGCCCGGGAGGCTGCCCTGCGTGCCAACACCCGCTCTCCAACGGCGCGCCACGGCCACCGCTACCTTCTTTCTTGATCTTGTCGTTGATGTTGTTGATGTAGATGGTGTGGTTCGGCCTGATGTCCATCCTCCGGGGCTGCGCACCTGCCTACGGGCAGAGCACACGCGGGGGCCGTCAGCAGCGGCCGAAGCACCACCCGAGGCCCCGGGGGGATGGAGCCGCCAGCGCCGGCGACTCCCCCCCCGCCCCAGGTAGCGCAGCTGGCGCCGGCCGTCGCGGGACCTGCGGCGAGGCCCAGGGGCCGCCCGCCCTCCCGCAGGCCTCCCGCGCGCCCCGCTCCCACCCTCCCGGCGCGGGCGGACCCCAAGGACGGCGGGACGGGCGCTCCCGGGACGCGTCCCCGAGGCGAGGCGACCCCTCACCAGCCCCCTCCCGCAAGCGGAGACCCCACGCCGCCGCCCGGCTCACCTCCTCCCGCCGAGCTAGCTGCCACCCCGCCCCGACGCTGCGCAGGCGACAGCGCCGCTCCCGCAGCAATCGATGTGCCGAGCGCCGATGCCGAGCAGCGCCTGCGCAGTACTGACTGACTGGCTGGCTGACTAGCGGCCTGCGCGGGCTGTTTCGCTGGCGCAGGGTGGGTTAGGAAGCCCCCAGTGCAGCGAGGCAGAGCCGGGTGTCGCGGAGCCGCCTGACTGGCAGCTCGATTTAAATCAGGCGGGGAAATAAACTGTCTCGGTTATTTGTTCCTCGGTCTCACCGCAGAGGTCAAGCAGCCTGCAGTTCGGTCTGGTCCCCCGGCACGTACTGCCCGAGCTGGAGAGCTGTCGCGGCTCTGCGGTCTGACACAGGCTCTGACAGGGCTCCGTGGAGCTTGGGCTGTCTTTGGACCTGGCCCGAGGTGAGCGCGGGCTGTAGTTGAGGCTGTGGGGAAACGTGTGAGCCTGGAAGCAGGCTGCAGGAGGCATGGTGGGGCACTGGAACAGGTTGCCCAAAGCGGTAGTGGAGGCCCTATCCCTGGAGATATACAAGGTCAGGCTCGATGAAGCTCTGAGCAACCTGATCTAGTGATGATGTCCCTGTTTACTGCAGGGGGGTTGGATTAGGTGACCTTTAAAGGTCACTGCCAACCTAACACATGCTATGATTCTGTTGCCGTAGTCAGTTGCCAGTGGGGCTGTAAGCAGCGGTAGATGGGATTATTGCCTCTTCACAACTAACACCTGACACAGCAACTTGTGGAGAGTGAACAGCAGCTGTAACTTAAAAATGCCGGTAGACATTAGCTAACGTGCAAGTATGTTTGAGCACGCAGTTTTTGAAGGTACTTTGAAAATCCCCGAGGTAGTGGCAGCTCAGGATAAATAAATAGAGATTGAGGTTGCAGCCCTCGAATTTTTGGAATAATTTTGCAGGCTGCATACCTACGTTTCTATGAATAATTCTGCAGCCTGCCTCAGAAACAAGTTGCAGAGGTTTAACCCGGTTGCATATCAAAAAAGTTCTCGAGGGGGGAATATTATGAGTGAGATTGTTCTGACTTAAACTGTAACTTGTGTTTGGGCAGGTCGTCTCTTTATAAAGAGACAGGAATGCTAGAGAGTTCTTGGTTCAGTTACATTTCAGGAAATAAAGCAGCATTACTCCAAGATTTTAGAGTTTCTTGAGCAAAAAGAAAACCTGATATTTAGAAACCTATAAATAACAATGGATTAAAGTGAGCTGAACAGAAAAGAAAAAAAATCTGTTAAGAGAGTATTTAGTATTAGAAGAGAACAGTGTGTCATGCAGTTGTTTACAGTATGGAAAATGGCATGTCAGTACGACATCATATGTAATGTATGCATGCCACAAATTCAGAAGATTATAGGCAGCAGTTCCAGGGAAGTTTTTGGGTCCTTTTCTATTTTTGTTTGTTATTGTTTTATAAGTAATTGTTAAAATAAAGCATAACTTTGAAATCCAAGCATGAACAATACATTTTTTAAGTTGGGCTGCCATACTCCCTGAAAGTTGATGGAAGGTTGGTTGCCCTGACTAGGAACACCCCAGGCCCAAATGTTATTGGGGCTGCTGGTGGGCTACCTGGGGAGGTTTAAGGCCACGAGCATCTTTCAGTGCTGGCACCTTTGATTCGGGGGCTATTGTTGGACATGTAGCATTTTGGAAGTTTGGCTTTCATTATTCCCTAAAGTGGTGGAAAGTTAAGTTAGTTCCTTGGACTCAGAGAGCCCTGACCGCCAAAGTTAGTGGGACTGCTGGTGGTTTACCTGTGGAATTTTCAGGCCAGGAACACCTTTCAGTGCTGGCAGCGTTAGTTTGGGAGCTGTTGCTGGACGTTTAGCATTTTGGAAGTTTGGCGGTTGTAGTACCTGAAAATGATGGGAAGGAATTCCTCGGACCAGGAAAGCTCTGATCCGCAATGTTAGTGCGGCCTCTCGTGGGCTGCCTGGGGAGGTGTCAGGCAAGGAGCATCTCAGTGCTGGCAACGTTCAGCGTTTTAGAAGTTGGACATTTGTAATGCCTGAAAGTGATGGAAAGGAAAGTTAGTTATCCTTTTCTCTCAGGTAATCTTTCCTCTGGATCCCAAGTTGTAACAAGATGAACTTTTAACCAGCGGAGGGATTCCTTTATCTCCTGGATCAATACGCAAAATGTTTTTGGGTTTATTCAAAGCCTTAAACCCGCTTCTTGCAATAGTATTAGCAATCTCACTGTGAGAAGGTGTGCAGCCCATCCTTTCTCTCTCCTTGGCTTTACTGTTGATTAAAAATCCAGACAAACAAGGGAAAACACAGCAAAGAATCAAACTCACTGTTTCATCCCAAACTGCAGACTGGCCTTTTTCTCGTGAGTTTTACATCAAGTTTCCAGTTTTGTTGTCAATTTCCATTGTCCTTTGCATCAAGACCTCACACACTTACTGCCTAGGACCTGCTCCTGAAGTTGTGCACTGTCCATTGTATGTCCCAGCCCAGGTTTTCTTCTTTGATTCAAAAAAGGAGTGTGAAAGCTCTGCTGGATTTAGAGCTAATGGATTAAGTGTGGCTCACTTCTGTCTTGACAGATGTCTGCTACAAGTAAGATTTTAAGCTCGTTAGGATAAGCAGACACCAGCCAGTCAGCACCCGTGTTGTATTTATAAAGGAAGATATTTTTTTCTGCACCATATTAGGAGGCAAAAGGGGATTCATACCTGTCCCTCCTTTCTTCCCTTGTTGCAGAACCATAAGATAGAATTGAATACAGAGATCCAAAGAGGCTGTAGTTTCAAGCCTGTTTGAAGCGAAACTATTTGAACAGGCACGTAAATGCTGCTAGATACTTCTTAACCAAGAGAAAGGTGACCTTGACTGAGAAGGTACCCACTGGAGAGTACAGGACACAAAATTAAATGGATTAGAGATGCCTGTTAGACTTCTGCTTTGAGGGGCTTTAAGATTTCCCCCTACTTGCAAGTGACAAGCTGTTTACTTTTGCCTTCTAAGACTTCCAAACAAGATTTTGCTTTTTTTTTTTCCTCAGGTGATCATTCTTGGAAAGTAATTTTTTCTCTTCTGGAGAGCTTCCCAAACTGAAAATCCAAACTGCACAATAACAGCACTTGTAGAATGAGTTTTACGTATGTTAAGGTGGTGTCGGTGTCTAGTAAATCCAAGCTTTAGAATTTCTGAATATAAAAAAAAAAAATCCTTCCTATGACTGTCTATTCTAAGAGAAAGGAAGCCAACAGAAATATAGACCCCTTTTTGAAACCAACAAGCCAACAGAAAAAAAAATAACTGTTGTTTGACTCACTTCTGAGGTCAGGGCAGAATAATGCCATTCTGCAAGAGAAATTAAAGAAGCCAAAGTAGGAACTGGCTGAAGCAGAAGATAATTGTCTTTGCCAAGCATTTATTTATGAAGGGCAGGATGGGGGGGATAATAGCAATCACCCCCCATCTCCCCCTTCATTACTGAGAGTGGACTAAATGGATTCATTTTTAGTTTCCAGATGCAGCTTTTCTACTGAAGGTGACTATTTCCCAGTGCCACAGAGGTTTCAGACAGCAGTGGCCAACTCTAACGCCGACTAGAAGCCCACTGCTTCTCTCTGGCAATGTGATTTCTAGCTGCGTGGTCGTGGGTATCTTGCCCGTAGAACATTCCCAGACTTTGAAGAACTGCTTCCGTGATTCATTCCTTGGTGCTGGTCTGCAGTAGCTGAATATCTGCATGGAAAGTCATTATTTTCTGCAGCCTTATTGTTCACATCCCTTTTTCTGTTCAGCATAGGCAGCAAAATTACCTTGTTTGACAGGGGACGAGGCGTGACAGCGATTCCCAGGGAAAATGTTTAAAACTCTATATATGCTGTCGTGGTTTTGCCCCAGCCGAGAGCCGAACACCATGCAAGCTGCTGTCTCTAAGAGCTGAGAGGGTGTAGGAGGGAGAATTGTGGAGAGCCAGGGGGGAAGGAAGGGAAGGAACAGGAAACTCAAATAAACCCAAACCTCGCGGGTTGTGATAAGGGCAGTTTACTGGGACAGCACAGAGAGAGATATAACAATAACAGGACTTTATAGTAAAATATGCAGAATTGGTGATACACAAATGCAGTTTCTCACCAAACTGCACAACTCAGGTCGTACAGCTCAGAGCCATCCTGAAACCAGACCTTCCCCAAAAACTGGACCTTCCCCATAACCGTGTGTCCTGGAGCTGAGTGCTGCTCCCCCCATCCAGCCCTCTTTTATGCTGAGCATGATGCAATTGGCATGGAACCCTCTTTGGCCAGTTTGGGTCACCTGTCCTGGCTGTGTCCCCTCCCATCTTCCTCGGTGCCCCCCCTGCTTCTAATTGGCAATATGAACAACTGGAAAGCCTGTGACTGCTTGGCAACAACTAAAACATCATTGTTATCAGCACTGGTCTCATCCGAATTCCAAAAAACCACATTCCACTGGCTGTTAGAAAGAAAATTAACTCTATTCTAGCTGAAACCAGCACACCCCAAGTTACAGGTCCATCTGATGGGGTTCCTGGTAGCACTGCAGTGCCTCTCCCAAGGTCTCAGCACCTGCCTTTCCAAGAGGCTCTGAAGATGAGGTAAGCCAAAGCATCTGATACTCCAATATGCTGTTCACCTCGTGCTTCTCATCTGGTGTGGTTATTTTCCACAGTCAGCTCTCCAACATATTTATGGAAACTTCTGTCCATTCACCCTTTTCTTTGTCTATGATGATCCAGCACAATGTCAAAACCAACATCATGCACTCTTAAGACCAGGGATGGTGGTAGGGAGGAGGAGGAGGCAGCAGGATTTACGGGTACCTTAAAAGCATGTGCTCACTGGAATCAGACACTGATTAATTCTGTAAGTTTTGTGGTTCTATTTGGGAAGATTTAAATATGATTTTAAGATCAAAAGGGGCAAGGTACTAGGGAACAGTTATAGGGCTGTAACTGATGGAAGGATATTTGCTTGGGTATGTGAGAGCAAGTCTAGCTGTCAACCTTATCCTGCTTCTAACGATAAATATGGAGTCACAGACTTCCAATTTAAAAGCTTCGGCATGAATTTTAAGGTGCAATGTGAGTATACTTACCTAACAGTTGAGTTGGAAAACCCCTTTTTCTTCTTGAAAAAGCAGCGAGCTGTAGCACTGCCCTTAGAGGACAGCAGTGGTACTACCATGCGTAACAAGATAACGTAATCAGTTTAAGGCATGGTCAGGCAAAGTGAGGATTCTGCAGCAACATAATGGTAGTTGCCCTCAATACAGACTTGTGACAGCTTTAACATCTCTTGCTGATTCGGTGGGGATGTATGTAATGCCTGGTTTCGGTCAGGATGGAGTTAACTTCATTTGTAGTAGCGGATGGAATGCTGTGTTTGGGAGTTAAAATGGAAGCAGTGCTGATAACACCCTGATGGTTTTAGTTGCTGTCAGACAGTCAAGGACTTTCTCAGCTCTTCGTATTTCTCTATTCATGAGAAAGGAGGGGGAAGCCAGGACAGGTGACCCAACTGACCAAAGAGAGTATTCCATGCCAGTTACGTCCTGCCCAGGATATCGGGGGCTGACGGGAGGAAGGCCGGGAGCGGCTCCGGGACGCGCGGTTTTTGGGGGACGGTCGGGTTCCGAGACGGCTCTGGGTGGCACGGCCTGAGCTGTGGGTTCGGTGAGAAACTGCATTGCATATCAACAGCTTCATATATTTTTGCTCTAAAGTCCTGTTAGCATTGTTATATTGTATCTTTCTGTTATCTTAGTAAACTATCCTTATCTCAACCCACGGGCCTTTTAGTTTCTTCGTTTTGGGGCTATTTGCCCCTTCTTTTTCCCTTCCCTCCCACCCCCCCTTCCATCTTCTCCTGCTCTTTTCCTTTAAAGAGCAGGCAGCTGCGTGGATCTCGGCTCTCAGCCGGGGTAAAACCACGACACAGTGAGAGGCACTTTGCTCCAAAAGGAGAGCCAGTTAAGGCCCAAGTTGAAAAATGGCTCCCATGTTTCAGCTGGAGCTTGATGAGCAATGCGTGATTCCAACAACAGAAAGTTTAATGCCAATTTATCAGCTTTGTATATTGTTGGTTTTATGGGTTGTGTTTCCTTCTTCATCAGAATTACCATGGTAAGAAAGGTTACCTTCTTTAATGCTGTACCCCACTTCTCTTTCTATCTCCTTGTATATTCTTTTATCCTTCGTTTTCTTAAGGCCAAGATCAGGCAGCAGAAATGAAGACCCTTAAACATCTAGGGAGGTAAGTATGGCTCTCACAAAATGACCACTGGAATACTGACCCATGGGTGGCACTGTGGTAGTTGTTTTGAAAACTATCCTGAACCTTTTTCAGTTCCTCAGTGTGCTCAGACAGGTCCCCCAGAGCCCAGACACTGGGGAATGTGCTCTGGTGATCTAGTGAAAATTACACCAACATGGGGTTATGAATGGCAGGAGCTGGAGAGGTGCCAAGGTACCCCAGAAATAGACACAAGGAAAGGTAAACATTTCTTTACCTCACACTCATACCTTTTATCTCCTTGCATGCTCTCTAGTGTCACAAATATTAGAGAAAATTGAGGCATTTTGCTTGAAATTAGAAATATTCCCACTCTTTGCTCCTACATGGAGAAAATAATTCCATGCCAGCCAAAACCAGCCCAGAAGTCCTTGTGAATTTTCCATTTACAGAGAAAGAAACTTTAAAAAGGATCCAGCCTATGTAGGATCTGAGCTTTCCATCCTCTTAAAGCACAAGCCTAAATTAATGGAGAAGTAATGAACTGAGGTTTCCTTTTTGCAACTTAGTTACCTCAAACCACATACACTAAGTTTATTGATTACAAATCTCTCCCCTACTCTGTTTGCACATGTCAGTATTGGAAACTGAGG
Source organism: Gallinula chloropus (assembly GCF_964237585.1). NCBI lineage: Eukaryota > Metazoa > Chordata > Aves > Gruiformes > Rallidae > Gallinula > Gallinula chloropus. Next base: position 70,070,487 of record NC_140087.1, read on the forward strand.
CAGGAGATGCCTACTGGCTTCTCCTCCCTCCCTGACTTGTATTATCACTAGCAAGAAGGGCTCTACAAGACAAAATACAGTGTCTAGTGCATCTGTGTCAGCCAATATTTTAAAAGTTGAAAACCTCAGTGACACTTGCAGTCCTTTTGCCATCTCTGGATTTGTAGTGATAGGAGAGATGAGAGTTTTAACAAATAGTTTTGTTGATGCAGAAAAAGGGATAAGAACCACTGGTCCCTCAGCTCAGTGTTAGTTCTGCCAAATAATGGGTATGCCCCATAGGAATAATTTCATTATTGCTGATATGCAGCTGGGATGCTGAATGCAACTAGGGAGAAGTATTGCTGAGGAAGTAAGGTGATATTTTTTCTGGATACAGTCTCGACTAGAAATGAGCTGTATCGTTAAAACATCTCTCTCTCTTTTATTATTGACCTGACCGTTTTGCAGTGAAGAAAATCCTGATTTAAGAAAGTTATTCCTTTTTTACTGCTTGGCTATCCCATGATTTTATCATCTGTGAAGCCATGTAAGGAATGGTTAGTTTTCTGAGTTTTAACAGCTCTGTTGGAGAGTATTTCAGAATGTGCTGTGCTATTCCCATTAAGAAAATCAGCCTTTAGTCAGGCTGCTCAGAAAGTGGGCTGATCTGCTACAGTTTAGAATAAAACCTGTGTGTGGGGAAATGATTTACCTGTCTTCAAGAACACAATTCTGGGTTTGGCCACACTCTAGCAATCCTAAGTGTTTCTTTGAATGGCCTCTAAAATATTCCAGCAGAGAGGAGGAAATGTTGATTTCTACCTCTACAAAGGCCTATAGCTATTAAATAACAGAAGTTCTTTCAGTAACTGGGAAAAAGAGGATGTTTACTAAAATCGGAACAGATAAGAGTCTTTTTAGGAAAGGCAATCTCAGTTTCTCTGCTCTTCTCTATCAAACACAGCCAGTGCAATATGGTAGATATGGCAGTACCCCATCTGTTTGGAGAAGTTGTGTGCACCTTGATGTTTTCATGCACAATCCTATCTGTCTTACGAGAGCTCCATACTCTGAGACCCATCTTGCCAGTTCACCAGCATGATAATGTTGGTGGTTTGAAGTCCGCTGATCAGTGATGCAAACCTGTGCCCTTGTTAACATGATGCCTCATTGAATCAACAGGCCTCCCACACATTCATCCCAGGAAATGGATCATTCCATGAGCCCTCATCTGAGCGATGACGAATTCAACAGCAGTGGAAGGGTAAGGGCTAAGGACAGGGGTGAGCAGGCTTCCTTTTCAGTGACTGGCCAGTGCTTAGTACAAAATGTCACTGAAAATCATGATCTTTCTCTCTTGGATGGTGGATTCTCTAGGGAATGCATATGACAGCTACAGAGCAATTGCTTGAGTATTTTCGCTGGGGCAGAAGACACTGGTTGTGAGGCAGTGCTAAGGTTGCACAAGAAGCTGTCTTTATGTACAAAGGGCAATTCAGAGCAGATCTGAATGACAGAAGTTACACATCAGTGAACACGTGCAAGTGCGTGCTCAGAGCACAGAAGGAAAGATTGTAATGTTGAGTGTAAGCAAGTCTGCAAAATAAAATGGGAGAGATTGTTTTTTCCTTGGTTACCTTACTTGCTCTGTCTCATGGCCCTCTCATTCTCCAATTTTCTATCATTATGTCCAGTGTTTCTCCAACTTGTTTTCATGTGGCTCCTTTTTTGGACTCCTGTGTTCTCAGCAGCTGAGTCCTTCAGAAGCAAAGAAATGAGAAGCAACTGAAATTACTTGGCTATGAGTGTTAAGAAACAGCAAATTACCTCTCATTGCTGGTTATTGCAGATGGGTTTTATTTGCCTTCCCTGGCCTGTAGGAACTGAACTGTCTATTCACTGGAATGTAATGTCAGTTCTTCCTTCAACTTGGAGCACTCTTATGGCTCTCGGTTCAAGCAAGGCTTCCTGACAAGGACTGAGAAACTGTACCTTGGACCAGTGGAAATTTATGGTAATAGGTGTTATACATCACTGGGTGTAATTGTATGCCGAGGTGAGGAAAGGAGGAATTGTTCTGAAACTCTTGGGATGTGTACAGACCTGGATTAAAGACTATGACGCGCTATCACTGTGTTCCTCGTGAGGTGTTGCATGTGGTTTGTGTAGCTCTCTCTGCTCCATGATAAATTTCCTTTGCAACTAGATACATATTACCTTGTCCAAGTCAGCTTAGAAGAAAATACAGCAGAAGAAGAGAAAGATGGAGCTTCTCCATAGACAGAGGGGAAAAAGAAAGAAGAGTCCTTGCAGCTCCCTCCACGGAGTGTTGACCCTGAGGATGCAGCTGAAAAACGTAAGTGGTTACTGTAGTTGTGGGCCGCCTTGTTCCCTTGCTTGCTATTTGCATAGTGTTGCAAACGTCTATGAAATCAGACTGGAAGGCTGTTACACTTTATTGCCATTTTCCAAGGAAAAAATGCAGGGGCATGAAGTGTCTTGCCAATGGCCCACACCGAGTCAGTCACAGAATATCACATTTCCCCCTCCTCCTGTAATGTCTTTCAGAGTAGATAATTCTGCCTTCCAAACTGCATCAGGGCTTCAGGCTCTCTTAATAGAGAATAGCCTCCAGGAATGGCTGAGTTCTAAAGAACGCTTTTCAACCAAGGTGCAACCTGGAAGAAACAAAATTAAACTATTTCTAATTAAAACACTATAGAACTTGCTCACATGGTAGGACAGATTATCCTGCTCACACTAGTCCCTGCTGAGGACCTCACATTGCAGAGCTGGGCTGGAGCCCCTAGCCAGAGATTATGTTTTACCCACATGAGCATGCAGCATTAGTGACTTAATTGCAGCTGACGGGCTCTGAGTGCACATGCTATCGTGAGTGCAGCAGCAGGGAACTTAAAGAGTCAGCAGTCAGCCCAAGGACATCAGGCAAGGTTATCTGCTCTTTTTCTTGATGTTATTTTGTGGAGCACTGGTGAGGAGTGCTAAAGTGGGAGCTCCACAAATGTAACTTCCCTATCCAGCCTCTGAGACTGGAAAGCAAAAGAAAGAAAAGCAGTATCAAGTTTTCCTCATTTCTGAGGGAAAGCATAACTGCATTTGGTTTTAAAATGGAAGACAGCAAGTTTAAACTAGATACAAGGAAGATGTAAAACACTGGAACAGGTCACCCAGAGAAGTTGTCGATGCCCCATCATTGGAGGTGCCCAACGTCAGGTTAGACAGGGCTCTGAGCAACTTGATGTAGATGAAGATGGACTAGATGACATTTAAAAGTCCTTCCCAACCCAAACTGTTCTCTGATTCTATGATTTTTATGATCACTGTCCCATGTTAGTGTGCACTTGGAATTGTTTGGGATGACAAAGGGATGGTACCCAGCTCCATCTGGGAAGATTTCTAACCTCCCAGCCACCTGTCCATCACACTCCACTTACGAGGTCCCTTTGGTCTCTGCAGGCTTTCACCTACCACCTGCCAACAGGGCAGTTTCCAGGGCCCTCAGCATGAGCAATACATGCAGAAAAGAGAGCTCCACTACTACCTTGAGGAAGCAGGTCAAAAGTGCTAACTCCCCAGCATCCCTGTCATCCACCAGAGTGGCAGCGGCCAGCACAAGTCCTCAGGTGAGCCTGCTCCACTGCAGCCCCACCACCAACTCTTCCCTTGCACAAGGAGCACAAACTGCCTCATTCCTCAATCACAGGTAGGATTTCTCGGGTCTAAAGCTGAAGAACTGAGAGCAAACCTGCTTTGGATCCACTCCACCTTGGTGATGCTGAAGCAGTTGGTTCTTACAGATCCATTGGAAAGTTTCACTGAATAAAGTAGTGGCAAAGGTTTAAGCTCTATCTTTTGCCTGTGCAGATAATCCAAAATACAGCATTGATGCTGGGAGGCAGCTGTAGCTGCAGGGCTGAGCTCTGGGGCAGTCTGGCAGGGTATGCTCACTCTGCACATATGTGTACCACTTTGATCAATTAGCCACCCACCGTGATCCTCTGCCCGTGCTTCTCTCTGGCTCTCCAGCCAGCTTTTCTGCTGTTGCAGCATAGGTTGTCTCTGCATGGAGATTAGTGACTTGGTACAATCACACTGTTGCACGAAGAAGTGCTGAACGGCTGTTAACCTCTCTCATCCCACCACCATTATGAAGCAGTGCCTCTTCTGTCCCCCCACCCATACATGATGGCTGTGTGTAGCAGATGACATACAGGAGAGGCTGCCTGGTACTCCCAGGCTGTTTGCTACCTGCAATAAATATACAGCAGACAGCAAGTCCATAGTGATTCTCATCTCTCCTTGATGGGTGGCCTACCTCATGTCAGGATCCTGAGTAGGGTGAGTTAAGCAAGTGGAAGCTTGGAATGATACTTTGGATGCTCTTTTCTTGTGATGCTACTCCATTTTTCAGAATTGACCAGAACTAGGCTGACATGGCTCTCCCCTCCTATTGGCTGTCGATGTGTATGTGCATGTACTCATGCAGTGACATCCAAATTAGTCCCTGTCTGAACATTTTTGATTGTACAGTTCCTCCATCTTCCATACTTTGTAGAACACATAAGGCACCGTAGAAGCCCTACAGATTCCATATCAGTTCATCTAGATTCTGTACAGTATTTATACTCGATACTTTTAGACAGCTCAGATGTTTTCATCTACACTTTAGAAAATGAGCTTTTGAGTGCAAGACATGAAATTTTTGACCTACGGTGCTTTTGATGACAAATAGGTTTCATAAAAAATGCATTTGTCATTTGAATTTTCCTATACCTTGTATATTTATCATCAAGAGAGTGTGTTTGCCAACCATTTGCATCTGTATTTACATATTTTTATTCTCAGTTCACATTTGGAGGGCTTTTTTGTCACAACTATCTATACCAGAAATTGCATTTTTCCACAAGAGAAAGCTTAGGCATTGCACAGTTTGCAAACAAACACATTTGATGACAAATAAATTTCACCTCAGCATCTTCAAAAAACAGCCAGTGGGTACCTCTGAAATAGTAAATATTCATAACACTTGGAAAACAGCAAAATCCATAAACTACTACTTTCCCAATAGCATGCTAAAATGTATGTGTACTCAGCTACCTGCTGTCTAGAGTATTTGAAGTAAATAGAAACAGAGGCACTGTCAGATTTAGAGGGTGATTTATTACACTGTTCCCTGGTGGCGGCTCCTCAGGCATTCACCCAAGCCCAGCAGGACTTGGTTGTCTAGGCTAACTGTGGGCAGCTGGAGGCGTTTCCTTGGAAAGTTAGATGAGAGCTCTGTCCCCAGCACTCCAGGTAATAGGGAAATGCTGCAGGGAACTATGTGTACATCTCTGGAGCTTTCTCCTTGGGTAGCAAGTCGTGCTAGGTGGCACCAGCTTCCAGCAGGCATGAGCATTGTGTCACTATGAATCTGCAGGCTAGCTGTGGTACCTATATGGATTTAAGAGCTGTCTGCACTTTTCAGGTTTACACAAGGAGCTGGTGACCAGGTGGGGGTGACTGGGAGATTGTTAGATGCTGGGGAGAGCAAGGAGCCAGACAGTGGGAAGGTCTCTGAACCGATGCCAGTCTGCACCCATATGTAGTCTTGGCTGGGAGACTGTGTTGCCATCTGCTTGGTGGTGGGATGCCTTCCCCTGTGGTATGCAATGATGATGTCTGACTCTCTCCTTAACAGTGAGCTCGCTGCTTGCCATTGCTCTGGACTTCCTGGAATGTGAAGATGAGGCAGAGGGTGAAAGTGCCTGGGAAGTCAGACCCTTCCCTGAACCACAGCAGGAGCTGCTCATTGCACTGACATGGCTCAGCAGCGATAACATGAAGAAAACCCCTTGTTCACTCTTTCTCCCTGTCAGTGTAAATGTAAATTAGAAACATTTTTCTAGTGCCTCTGAGGCCAGACAGCTCAAATGTCCAAAGGGAACTAGTGAAACCACTCCAAAGCAGTCACACTCTAAGCCTTTGATTTGCCTTGGTCCATAGCAGTGCTACAGCTGCAGCAGGTCCATGTTGTTTCCTAGCTTTTCCTTCTGCATTATGTAGCTGCAAATGAAATCTTCAGGAAAGAAAGTTGTGGAGTAAGATGATTTGCTGGCCAGAAGCAGACAGAAGTGGTCTTGAGTTTAGAGATCTGGGGCCCTCAGCTCCCCAGGTAGGGCTGATCAAGGATTTATCTCTGGTACCATCACTGGCAGCAACAGTAGGAGACAGGGCTTCCCTATGACCTCCTGCATGTGAGTCTTGGGAGTGCCTACAGGGAGTTCCTGTTTCTAAGAAGTGGACTAAGACACGGTACAGAGATGCTCACCCTGTCATTTCTCCTGAAGGAGACAAGAAAAAATTAAATCCTGTGGCAATCTTGCACCACTAGAATTAAACTTATTCTTTCTCCTGCTTAATATTGACCAAAGATGTTTTGTTGATAATCACAGTGTACCCTGAAATTAGACACAGGCAGGAGGAGACGCCTATAAATTTCAGGTGATACTGGTTGTCCTTTTGATTTCTGGGTCAGCATCCACTCACTAGGGCTCCATTCACACTGGGATAACCATGAAATATCTTCCATGATTTATCTCCTTGTGCAGTCACTTTGTTGTTCCCCTCTCCTTTTTCTCTTTCCCATTTTTTTTGGTGCCCCGTGAGGTACAGAGAACTGCTGCAGATTGGAGGGTCTGGATTACACTGAGGGACCCCAGTGGGGATGGGTCCCCAGTCCTGGCCTGCAGTCCTAGTGAAACAGTGAATGTATCATGTGCCATCATGTAGCTCAGGTCCTTCACAAATACAGTGATGAAAGATGCAGGTTTTACTACTTTTTAAACAAACGTGGCGGTAAGTAGGGAAATAGGGACTGTCTGGAAGATCCAGCATTTTGGCTGTTCTTGCCCAGGTGTGGAATCTTTTAGGACATACTACACTTTTTTATTTAAACTAGATTGCAGAGTGTGAACTCAGCTGGGAATGGCAGTGCAGGTTCTCACTCTTGAACTCTCCTCTAGGCTAGGTGAAGAAGGAAAATGCTGTAGTAACAGCCAAACAGGACTCTATCTTAGGGACAGGGTACAGGGAGGGCGCACAAAGCAGAAACATGTCAGTCTCCTAACTTCTACGAAGCAGCAATAGAGACTTCATGTGCTGGGAATTTCAGAAAGATTGTTTTGTATAATGGCCACAAATTAACCCATGTGCTGGGAAATCATCTGCTTGCCTTTTAGATTTATGTATGCTTTTGATTGTCACAGCATCCTGTGTCAATGAGTTCCACAGCTTAATTGAGTGTTGTATGAGAAGCATTTCCCTTTGTTTAAGATGACACCCAGGTAATTTCAGAGGGTGCTGCTTGGTTCTTGGGTGGGGAGAAAAATTCATCTTTTTGGTAATTGCCTTTCAGGGAGCAGAAGGCAGAGGGACTTTTCAGCATCAGATGCCTGTCTATCTGCCACTCAGAAGTCCTTCATCCTAGACTTCATGATGTTTCTTTGGTGGTTACCAAAGAGGTAAGAAGAATGTGTTTGTGTCCCATGTACCTCGTACATGGGGTGTAGAGTAGATATGTGCTTCTTCATTTACTTCTGTGCTCAGTGTCTGCCTCATTGCTACTTCTGGACCTCATTTTTTTAATACCTGTGTCACCTATCTGTATGATCTGTCTGTACATATAGTTATATTTACTGGTATATAGGGCATCTGTCTGTCTCCTCTTTGAGCTAGATGTCATTATAATGCAATATACAAATGCAGAAACTGAGACACTAATCAGGTGGTTTGCCACAGCCTAAATCTCTGCCTGAGCTGTAATTAAAGACTGCAGCTTTTGCCTCCCAGGTTCCTCCCACCACCTCCTCCTCCGCATCCTGTGCATTTACTGCACGTATTTATTTTCCAGTGTTTCCTGATGATGTCTTTTCCTTCCTTTCTGTGTGCTTTGTGGTAATGTGCCCTTTCCGTTGATCTGTTGCCTCTGTGCACTGGTGGCATTTTGCACTGCAGCCACTGGGTGGCTGGAGTGGCCTGCCTGTGGGGCAAGCCCTTCACTATATCATCGCTCACACTTTATTTATCATCTCTTACTTATAGTTTAAAACCATCCCTTGCTTTAATTAATTTGTTTTTTTCATAAACGGGCCTAAAATGAAAGCAGTAAAAAATATGGGCTATGTAGTGTCTAGGTGAAACAATTTGTAGGCATTCAGTCTCCTTAAAATTGTTTTGTATAAGTGAAGTTGTTTGTGTCAGAGTAAATGTGTTTCTGTGCTTTGGGGTCTTCTGCTCTTACTGTGCTAGACACAGTGAGAAGTCTTACTGCTTCCCTGGACTTTTCTCTAGGGGAGCTGATTTTCTTTACAAGGTGATTCTCACATTTCCCCTCATGACTTCCCCAGGTGAACACCCTCTACTCAAAAGTATCTTGCTTTGCAGTTGGCACTCTCAGAGACCTCTTCAAGACCATGAAGAAGAACATGGACCATGAGGTCGATATGACTGTTCAGGTCTTGCTCCAGAAGATGGGGGACTCCAGTGATTTCATCTAGAAAGGAGCCAGTTGATCCTTGGGGCTGATGGTGGAGAATATCACTCCTGCATGAGCCATGACCACTTTCACGGGAAGTGGAATCCAGTATGTAGTTCTTCTCTTAGTGATACCATTCACCTTTGTGTGGGTTGGGGAAAGGGATGGGAGGCAGAAGGGGGAAGACAGAACCTTCTGTGAACTTGGTGATTAGATTCTCTGTTCAACCTCACTCTCTTCCTCTTGTCATCAACTTCTGCCCTACTGCAGCCAATTTGTTCTCACAGTCTGTCAACAGTGCCTAGACATGGTGAATGATGGGGAAGCGAAAATCCATGCAAAGGGTGGTTTGTGGTTTTGCAGGAGGAACAATGGCAGTTCCAGCAGTGAGCACCCTTTGATCTTTCGCAGTGCTAACCACAGAGGCACAAGGAAAAACCATGCATCATTATACCATTAACTTGAGAAATAAGGAGGTTAATTGCTGGGACACGGAGCGTGTGGGGGAGAACCTGCTACGTGCAGCACAGCCTGCTCAACAGGTGAAACTCCTGCTGAGAGGAGCCTGACTGTCATGTCTTCACAGCCCCACTTTCCATTCAAACTGATGCTGCATGGTGACCCATCTGACAGGCACCTTCACAGGCCGACTTCCTTGGGGTAACTGAAGCAAATGTTGCCTTCAAATGTTAGTGCTGTGCCCATTTCAAATAGGCACCGTGTAGAAAGGACAACCTGGCTGAAATGACTGTTACCCTTTCCTGAACTTCTGAAAAGGGCAAAATATTTAAATGTACCTCTTGTCAGCTCTCAAAGAACAAACTGGTTGCATGGCTGGATATTCTGCAGCTTCATGGGCTTTATCCCCCCCCTGTTGTCTTTTTCCAAGGGTATGCAGAATTGCAGATTTCTTGCTGGCGCCTTCAGCGCCTCCTCATCCCTCTTCTTCACTGACCTTGGTGTCTGCAAAGTTCCTTACATCTTCTCACTCCCTTCTCTAGCGGCAAAAAGCAGCTGCTTGCATCTTTTTTCTCTTAAATGTGATTCCCAGAGGCACTGTGACTGCTGCTGATGGGCTCGGCCTTGGTCAGTGGTGGTTCTGTCCTAGATCCCAGCTGGTGTTTACTCTGTCGGGCTTAGGGGAAGCTTCTAGCTGCTTCTTGCAGAAGCCACCCCTGCAGCCCCCTTCCTACTCTACACCAGAACCTCGCCACACAAAATCACAACAGAGATAAAGAGGTAGAATAAGCCTCAATCCTGCTGTAGTTCTGTCTGTGTAGTGGGAGCCCTCTGAAGAGTCAGAATGAGTTGTCTTTCATTTGCCTCTGTCTCAGAGTTAATTTTGGGAAAGAAACGGAGTTATCACATAATCCACAGAGATTGAATTCTTCCCTTTTCCTCCCCCTGTAAAATGACAACTTTGTATTTATCTGAGGACAGGATCTTCTACAGGTGGCTAAACCTGCAGTGAGAACACATTCCTCCTTCTCAGCAATGACAGGGAGCATACTAAGACCAAAGCCTGTGCTTCTGGCTTTCCTTTTCCCTCTGCTCCAGTGCTTGTTCTCTTGTTTCCAGGCACCACAACGTCATGGTGTAGAAGTGTGCGGCTGAACACCTGCTGATGGCAGTAGAGAAGATTGGAGCTGAGAAGCTCCTGTCAGACAAACATGTCAATACCGACATGCTGGGTGGATGCACTGGTGAGGCTTGCTCAGGATTCTCATCAGGACATGAGGTGATAATCTTTATTTCACCTTAAAAAAATTGAAAACTGCTTGATCTCTGGCTATAAAAGAGAAAACCACCGAAGAGTGGAAGCTAAAGTAAAGGTTAAGAAAGTTCCTTCACATTGTGCATAATGTTTGGGGAAATGACTGTATCAGGTAACGTGAGGTTGTCCAGCAAGAAGGACCATTGCCAAATTCCTGTGACTGGGATGATTATTCAGATCAGCTGAGCTCAGGTTAGTCAGTCAAAAAATTTTGTTTGATGTTATGTGTGCAAAGCAAAGGTGAAGTGTTGGTCACTATTCATCACTGGATGATCCAAAACATGTATTTCTGGTCAGATTAAGGCTGTCCTAGAAAAATTCCAGCTGTCTTCAACTGATGTATTCAGTCTTTCTAAATACCTTCTGCAGATTCAGTTGCCTGTGGTAGTCACAAATCTTTTTTTCCAGTCACTGTATGATGTTGTTGTCAGTGGCTGAATGACCTCCACATTTTCTCTTGAAGAGAATTATAAATTCATAGTAGCAAAGCCAAAACCAAACCCTCAAACCCCCTTACTTTGATTATTAATTTAAATTCCTATTAGTAGAAGGTAAGAACACATGAGCAACTAGCTGCCTGGGTGCATATGTTTAGTATAGAATAATAAAACAGCAAGCATGAGGTGATTTATCCTAGTTTCTCTGCCAGCTTAAGAAGCGTAAATTACTGTGCAGTGGCAGTAAGACACTGCAGATAAGCCATGACAGCACAGCAGGAGATGTGCATTGCTTGTCCCATGGGATCCTGTGATCCCACAGAAGCAGACTCAGAATTTCAGCGTGAAACTGTATTTTCCTATTGCTCTGTGTTCTCTTGTTGCATCTTGTGTTCAGCTGGCAGCATCGTGCAGTGGCTGTCAGTGGAGGTAAACATGTCTTTGCTGAATAGGTAATAAGTATTACACATGCCAAATTTTAAACAGTTTATTTCATTAAGACTTTTTCTTTGTTTATTCACAAGGGAGAAAAACAGTCATTCATTTTTTATCTTCCCTATGTTAGGTATTATGGATGGAAGATACTTAATATGTTGATGAGTCATCAAAAGTTTCCCAAGCATTTGAAACAGTCTGGCCCTGCACATGATTTGAAACAAGTTATGGAAACAATTAAGCAGAAAGTAAGTACTTGGCAGGAGAAATGTCTCTCTTCTGCAAGTACTGAGATTACTAATATGAGATGAAACATACCTAATTTTTCTTTATCCCATTTCTTCTTCCACTGAATTGTTTTGCTTCTGGGAATGAAGTGTTGATCCTTAGCCTGTTTATCTGCAGACAGTGAAGGAACTAGTATGGTTAGAGATAAAGTGGGTGTATCTTGAATATCAGCCACAAACAGGAAAGGGAAGTAGGAAAAATGGTTTTACCCTTAACCATAAAAAGCCCAACACCAGCCTCACCCCTTGATAAAGCCTGGGAACGAGAATAGTGCTTCTGAGATAACAGAGTCTTTGTAACAGATGAGAGGAGTAGTAGTGCCAAGAAAAAATGGAAATATACAAAAGATGCACAAGGCAATCACAATACAGCCCTGCTGTCATGCACTATGGAGCTGGAAGAAGCTTCCTGAATTCAGCATCCAGTAGAAAATAATCCCCTCCCCCCCCCGCCCCTCTCCTTTCCCCCCTTTCCTTTCCACTTATTGTACAGGAATAGTGAGTGTGAACCAAATCCACTTGTACCACAATGGGCCAGCTTCCAGAGAGTCAAAAATTTCCCACTATTCCATTTAAGAAGGCTTGTTCCTGACCAGATTGTATTATTCCTATTTGTGCTCAAGACTAATGAATTCAGGATTTTATACTGCTGCCCATTATGGTACCACTCACAGCCTTGGGTTACTGAAAACAAATAGTAAACATCACTGAATTGCTGGCATCTCTCCCTCTCCATGACATGTTTCCCTAGGCATTTCTTGGTAGCCTTGATCCTGTTTCCTATTTTATATTCTATAGATTTGTGGGGTTTTTTTTAAATATATGTATGTGTATATATAGGGAATAGAAGATTATAAATGTGAACCTCCATCTGTCAAAGTCCATAAGAAGCCTAGGAACAGCAGTTCAACGATGCCTCAGGACAAGCTGCCTTCTGATGGAGGGTACTGAGCACTTCTGTTGTATCTGACAAAGCACATGACAAGCTTTACCTATCTCTTCCTCAGTAAATTCTTTCTGGTAGAGATGAGCTGTGACAGATGTTGTTGCCTTGCCCTACAAACCTTATGTGATAAAACAAAATGTCTACTGCATTAGGCTAAACACAAGTTCTCTGGAGGGTTTTGCACAAAATTTGAGAGGAAGATCCAGTGCAGTGGCAAGGACAGTGTTGTGGAGGCTGTGAGAGGGTCATGTCTCTGCTGTTTGATTTGGGACAAGTAATTTCAGTTAGGGTATTCTTATCTGAGTGGAGTCTTTTTTAGATGGGTGATTTGGTGAAAAGTCCTGGTCCCTATTGTTCCCATAAATAGCACTTTCCATGTGTGTGGATTAGCCTGAACATTGCTTTCTGACCTTCAAACAGTAACATCAAGACAATTCCTCGGCAGTTCTGGTTAACAGATGTCTCAAAGTACACTTTTCTGTAGCTATTCATTGACATTCACACCATTACTGGGTGGTTGATGGACAGCATGTTTTTTCCCCTGTGCTGCAATCAGCATTCAAAATAAGGATGTGGTCCTGGCTGTCTCCCCATGCCAGTGGGAGACTACTTGTACCTTCTCTCCTTTGATAGCAGAGCTCTGTTGTTCTCAGCAGTGGCAGGAAACTGACCACACTCCTCACTGACATGGTTAGGATCTCCCCATGCTTGTGGCAGAGATAGGGTGATCCAAGAGTTTCCATTGGAGAACTCGTTTGTTCCCACTGGGTTTGTGAAGCTGTGGATCCAGTCCCTAGAGAAGCAATAATGTGAGCATAGTAGTGGGATGGATGGCTTCTGTTTTTTTGTCCATTACTGATCCTCTGAGCCTTTCAGATATGCCCCTCTGAAGATCTGTCCCTTAATCTCTCTGGGTAGGATTCATCTGTTCATATGTATCTGAGCTATTTAACCAGATTCCCACACCTGTTGTAGAGACACTTTTCCAGAGTAATTTATTTCCTTATAATACAGACACCTCCCATAGGATGAGGCATTTAAACTTTGAAGTAGTGCCTATTTTGCCCCACAGTGGGTTGCTAGATGAGTATCTGTGAAGATACCTCAAGGTAAGTTAGATGAATCCCTTCCTCAGTGCTGTGGTTTTCCTGAGTAAGCACTAGCAATAATGTTCCCTTCAGACTGCCTCCTGTAATGACTGTCATCAGATCAAAGTTGCTTTTCAGATCAGAATCTAGCTGAAATCATGTAATTAGGAAGTCTCCTTGAGATGTTTTCCTTCACAATTAACTGAAGATATTATCACCAAAATGTCCTACCTTGGTTTTATTTTCTAGCTTGAGAACTGGCTCTGACATATGCATCTTATCCCATTGGACTGTGTCACATGTCAATTCAGACTATGGAAGATACTGTCCAGCTCAGGGAGCTTTACAGGCTCCTGTCAGACAAGGGTTTTCAGTCATAAATGGAGGGATTGGTGCCTCTACTAGAGTAGTGCAAAAGCAGCCCCCAGCTCATTTCCAGTAACGTTGTCCAAGTCCATAGGGGATCTCTTTTGCTTCTGCCCCCTTAACTCCCTTCCCGAGCCTGTACCAGTGGAGTTAACTCTGTGTGTCTTGGCACCACATACTAATTGTTTGCAACAGGCTGGTCCCTTCTCACCCAAAATAATTTAACTCAACTCCAGATTTTTGGGTATGTAATTTCAGTCCAGATGTATTTATCTGTCAGGTGCCCACGGTTGATGTTCATGAGATGATAGCATTTACTGTTGCTGTATCTTCTGTTTTCTACTGCCACTTAGGCTGAAATAAAGGAAATCTAGGCACTGAGGTTGGAAATTATTCTCTGGAACAAAAATGAGTTGAGATGGGGGACAGAAGAAACAGGTTGCGTTGCTTTAAAAAAAAAAAAAAAAAGGGAAAAGGATGGTCCACAACTCTGGCTATTCACTTCTGTCCTTATCTCTTTCCTGCTTGGGAAGACTGTTTCCACACTTCATGGGGGTCCTAATTTCTCTTTGGGAACAGAAGGAAAATGTATAGAGACAGATCTATTCCTTTTCCCAGCAGCTGCTTTTTACCCCTTTTCTAGGAAATGGGGCCTGATAATGTGTGGCTGTCAAGGAATTGAGCCTCTGCTAATGAGAAGTGCACAGCACATTAAACTTCAGAAGTCTACCTGTTAGCTAGACAAACGGTGTGGATCCCAAAGAGTTCATCAGACCTGCACTCCTCCAGATACAGGTTCTGACATGGAAAACACAAAATTTGGATCTCATCCAGCCATAGTTCTGGCAAAATTAAAACTACCCTCAGTACTTGAGTAAACTTCATGGAAAAATGGGCATCATAATTACCTGTTTGCATACCTCTATACTAAAGATACTATTTTGCATTATTAAAATGGGGTTAATTTAATGATTTATAAGTAAAGAGAAACGCCATATGAACTACTCTGTCCACGCTCAAACCTCTTAATAAAATATGAAAATCTTTTTAACCAGCATGAGATTGTGCAACCCTTAGTAGCCCACAGGAACAGGGTGAAATTATGCTAGCAAGTGCTGGCCTTGGCAGAAAGGATTGCATTAATTTTTTATGTTCCTGGGTACTTGCTTCTATTTCCCATCTTGAAACAAACACATTTTAATCCAGGTTTCATGCTGTTTGTTTTCTTAGCAGATTTTTGACATTTTTGTCCTGAGACTTCATGATTACAACAGAAATGTGAACCAGCAGGCACTAGAGGTCCTGGCTTTGATGACACCCGTGCTCAGAGGTGCCTTACACCCAGCGCTGGTCTCCCTTGTGTCAGCAGTCACTGAGAACCTGAACTCAAAGCACTTGGGGATTTATGCAGCAACTACAAAGGTGCTGGAAGCATGCACTGCTCACCTAAGTAAGGTTGACCTCTGACTCCTCAAGTGTGGCTCCTCTGTCTCAGAGCCAAGTCAACACTGACTCCGTTGATAGCTTTTGTCATCTGTGGAAATACTCAGATGCTGCAAGGTGTTTATGAATCCTGCCTGTACTTGTTCTGTCACAGCCTGTTGTATTGTGTTGTGATGTGCAGCTGAATGGCTGCTGCTTCTCACCTGGATCATATGTCTGATTATTAATTCAGTAGAGAGGACATTCCAGGGATTATTTAAAGTTCCTGCTGGAAGAGACTAGCATCTGTCATGACTGGTTTTCCCCTTTCCTCCTGGGAAATTGCATGTGTTTTGTTTTATTGAATTTGGTTTCCAAGATGTGCATTCTTGGTAAGTTTACAGCCACTAGAACAAGGTGAAGACAGTGTGTATTTTCCTTGAAGGACATGGTGGGAATGGGTAGTGGAGGCTTTGTGCTCTCACTGGGCTTTGTTCTGTGCTCAGTCAGCCTTGGCTCTCCTGAGCAGATGCGTCTGGCCCTTCCTGGCGCCGGAATGAAAAGCTTTGAACTCAGTTCCTCATTTTGCAGTTTTAGGTAGTAGTTTAGCCAAGTGAAGCCTAAATGAAAATGTCATTTTGAATTTAAAGATTAAGACCTTGAATTTAATAAGATACTGTGTTATGAAAGATCATATCAGAAGTCAGATGAAGGATGAAATGCTTGTTCTGTAGTCAGCCTGAAGGTCTCCATGTATGCAGCCTTAGCTCCCTTCCTCCAGAAGGGTAAGGAGCCCATTATCATCCCCTATTCTGGATGCTTGAGTATGGGACTGTTGATATAAAATATGTACCTTTATTAGGAAGAGGGTGGTATCCCAATATGCCCTGTCCCCCAAACCATATGGCCAGCTGCAGGTAGTGCAGCATGTCTTCTGTTGCCTACCAAAGTCATGCTGAAGCTCTTGGGGATCAATCCTCAGGCTCATTTTGGCTGGGAGCTCATGCCCTGCAGAGTACACCTCCACCTCACCCCTTACTGCTGTCCAGAAGCTATGTGTTTGCATGCAGTAGCTTGGCAAATACAGTGGTGTGTTCCTTCATGGGTAGTACTGTGGAAATTACATCAGTGTCTTCACAGTTCACCAGAACAGCTTTTAACAGCTACTTTTTGGTCCATGTATTTGAAATTATTCCCTTGTGATTTCTAGAAACAGATTGTGCACAGGTGGGTAAGTGTGTATTTCTTAAAAACATGGAGATGCACTGTCCTGTTGTTAGCTCTGTGCTTCTCCTCCCTTGTCACAGGCTTCAATTTGCCTTAATTTGGGTGGTAACCTAAAAAGGGAGGCAGAAAAACAGAAATAAAAGGATAGGAGTAACATAGAATAGGATTATACTTAAGATTTTTTTCTCTCTCATCTGAGTTTTATGGTTGATGTTAATGATTCACAGCAACATGAGTACAAGGCTACGCAACAGGGTGGCTCTCTTAAGAGAAGAAGGGGCTTGTAGGTTTGGTTGCAGCCAGGGGACACGGTTGAAAACCAGACCCAGGTGTGTAGCCAGTTTTGTTCTCTGTGATTCTTAGGTTAGTTTTAGACACTCCTCCCCAGGAGGATCTAGCTGTAAGGATCTAGTGGAGAGGTGTTGCTGTTGCCTGTTTTACTTTTTGCACACATTTCCATCAGGGAAGGGAGAAGTCTAAGGCTACTCTGTGTAGCTTGCTGGAAGGTTTCATGTGTGTCCACTGAAACCTCAGTGAAGTGTATAAAGTTTGGTGAGATGAATCCAGGCCTGAATTCCCCTCTTGATCTTCTGGTGTAGATTCAGAAGCACACTGCCAATATTTGTGTATCCACTGCTATCGCTGCAGCTGTGGCCAGAAGTTTCTAGTCCCTGGGGCTCTTCATCTGCTGTTTACTTCAGCTCTGACTTCTGTTGAAATGTGTATGCACAGAGTTTGGTTTTGGAAAGATGAATGCTGTCAATGAAAGTGTTCACCAGGATGGTGGAAATTTTTTTTGTTTAATTGGCTGGTTTTGGTTGGGTTTTTGTTGTTGTTTGTTTATATTGATCAAAATCTACTGCAGAGAAGAAGGTTCCACGTAAAGTGTTTGGGTTCTGTAGCTGATGCCAGGTTTGCAGATCACTTGTATCTTTTATGCTGTCTGTCCAAGGACCCGAATTCCTGCTGATCTAACCGATGAGCTGGGTTGCCAGAAGCTGTGGTGGTGCAGTCCTTATGCACTGGTTCCTGCACTGGTTTGAATGTGTACCAGCACATTCCTGAAGTTCCAGGAGCCTTTGGCTCGTCTCCTCATCTGCTTTCATACAGAAGGAAACGAACAATAAATCCTGGAATACAACTTTGCTAGAATTTGGGAATGAAGGGATTTTTGGAGGTTGTTTGGACCCAATTTGACTTCCCAAATGAATTGCTTTTCTGTTAGTGTGAAGGGACACTGGCCCATTGGAGCTTCTGCAGAACAGCTTACCGGAAGACTCACCATTATGGGTATTAGCTGGTTCTATTTTCCACCTTTCTTCTTTGTCTTCTTTCTTTAAAGGGGATTTATGGTTTGCCAAGTTCATTTCTTTAGAACAAACAGGTATAAATCTGGCTGTAAATGATGGCTTGTTCCAAATGTTGTTCTGCATGGGGCAAGATTGCTGTAGCCCATAACTACATAGCCAAGGTCTGCTGTAAATTCCCTTGCCACACAGATTTACAGCAGTTGTGAAGAGGCAGCACTGGGTGAATATGCCTGAAAAATTTAGTGTCGAGGAGGCAGATCTTAAAGGGGAATTAACAACTTTCTCCACATCAGCTGCTCTGGGAACACAGAGAATTTGCTGACCTCCTGCTGTTCTGTGTCCCAGGTATAGGGCTGTTACTCATCATGAACTGGGGAAAAGGGTGTGAGATCTGTACTGCCTTTGGCCCTTACCCATTTTTTGTGGTGCCTGGGAGAAGGTTGGGGAAAAGCTGCAGAATCCTGCAAACAGGATGTGGCAAATACATCCCTTCAGGGTTTTGTATGGGGCTTTCTGTCTTTCCCCTCTCACTAATTTGGAGTGATCACTGTAAATTTTCCATGCTGGCAGGTGTCAGAACAGGAGCAAGGCACATCTCTTTCTCAGTCAGGCAAACAAGGTGGCTATATTTTTTTGGTTCTGCTCATTTTTATGGGCATTTGCAAAAATTCAAACAGGCAACTAAATCACAAATATTTGAAAATTCAAGACCTAGGGCTTTAGCAGGGGAAAGCAGGCTCTGTGGGAAAAATGCATGAGCGAAGCCTTCCCACATGCTTTGCAATTGTCTGCCTTTAAAATTTAAAAAACAAGTGGCAAATGACAACCCCCCCTCCAAACCCTAAAGGATTGTGCAATGCTCCTAGCTTAGAGTGAGCTATTGTAATGTCTTGCCCTATTGCTCCACTGAGCTTCATAGCTAGGAGCCCAGCTATTGCTCCAAGGCTGGGCTGACATGTCTCAGTTCTGAGTTTTAGATCAGAATTCCTCATCTGTAACCTTTAATGATCCAGGCAAAAATGCAAGCCAGGTACAAAACTCTTTGATCCCTTGATGTAAAAACAGAAAAACAAACAATCAAAAAATCCCTATCCCCGAGATCAAAATTCTACCTACAAACAAACTAATTTGCTTCCAGATAATACTGGAATCATTTATTTAGCTTAACCCTGACTTTGGTTTGGACATCTTCAACTGAAGGCCACACCCATACATTGGTTGTGACCTGGGACCCTAATCCCACTTGAGGGGACGACCTTGTAATGGGGCTGAATCAGCAAATCAAGACCAACTGGAGTGGTACCAAGGCATAGATCTTGCTCTCATCTGACATTTGTCCTATCCTGTCCTCTGTCATGAAAGAAATACCCCTCAGATGGCCACTGACTGATGCCAGGACATGGAGTCAGGCCAGCAGCCTGACTAACTCCCCGAGGAGCCAGCCCTCTGCAAGAGAGGTAGGGAAATTGCCCCTCTAATGGTGCTAAGAAGGGCCTGCAGTGAAAATGAGAGCCTGGAGAAGTTGATTTTTCTTTTGCTCATATTCCAAATGCTGGGCTCTCTGTCCTGTGGCCAACAGGTTTAGCTAGTATGTAGGGCAGAGAATTAAAGCTGAGTTAATAAGAATTGAACTGCCTGCTGCTTTGTTTTCTCCAGCAGCCATTAAAAGCTCCTCTGTCTTTAGGTCTCTCAAGGCTGCTAGAGTAATGTTTGGGTAAATTAGTTATTGACTCGAGCTTTACTGTGTCGAAATGCACAGGGCATTTGAAAGGTGAATAGTACCTATATACTGAGCTTCCTCAAGCCCAAGCAAGTTAATAGTTCCCTCTCACCCACCCAAAACCCAATTGTTCCCCTGAAAACCTGTGTAGATACTGATATTAACAATTAAATAAAAATTTAGGCTTCTTCAAGATTTCAGGAGGGTTTGTTCAAAGCAGCATGTGTAAGCTAACTCCAGGGAGGAACAGCAAGTGTGAAACAGCATCTGCCAATGCTGCAAGAGTATCAGGGGGAAAAAGTGAAGTGTCTGTTTAAAAAGGTGAAAAAGAAGAGTGTAATTACCAAAGCAGAAGCTTAATTATGGTAGCAGGATCAATTCTTACTGCATGCTTGCAGGGAGATCATTAGGGACTTCCTTTTTATCTCTCATGCAAAAAAGGAGCACTCAGTATAAGCACAGTGCTACTTAAAACCACTTTGGGACTGGGCTGTGAAATAGTTCCCAAAGAAGTAGGTCACCTGCTGTATCGGTGCCACTCCTGGTGACACCACAAGGTCCCGTGGTGCATCCCACCTGCAATCTGATTCCAAGAAATGTTTTGCTTGGCTGATCAAACTGGTAAGACTGGAGGCTTGCAGACCGATTCAGGCACCAGTTTATAAATTAAAACTACACACCAAATCAACAACAGGCAGCACAGGGAAACCTAAATACATACAACAGTGAAGTGTTGGGAAATCAGCTAGTTTTCTATGCCAAGATCTGATTTCAGAGATGCTACAAGAGCCTGCGAGAGCGGATGGTGCTGGCAGTAAGCAATAATTCTCTCTTACAAGAGCAACTTGGAGTCTTGTCCATAGATCCCAGCAGATACCTTAAAGATTTAACACCAGCTTATCCTTAAAGCAATTATGGATGCAGGGACTTCTGAGCTTTCTCAGTGTTGTTCTTTGAGGAGGGAGGAGGTTGTATGTACAAAGCTCTAGGACATTAAACCTCTCTACTGCTTATGTGTGATTTAAATTTTGAGGGCTGTGATGTGAAATGTTTAACACCACTCCTTGTACAGCAGTCAATTTTGGATTTACACATGTGAAATGAGAATTCTTCTTTTTTAATTTAATAATCTTCCCAAGTAAGCTTGAAGAAGAAGAAGAGGCAGAAATTTATTTTAGGAAGTGCAGTTACCCTTGCCCTTCCCCCCCCTTTTTTTGGCGTCTTATAACCTCAGAAGAGTGACCAGAAATAAATGTTTCAGATAACATGCTGATTGTGCAAGCCTTAGCCCAACCAGCACGTTTGCTCGGTGATCAAGCTCTGCTCAACGTCACAGAATGTATCTCAGGTATCACCTGCTTCTGTTGATCTCTACTTCTAAGTCAGGAAGTCTTCAGAGGGAGTATTTAGAGGGAACACCTTTTAATAGACAAGGTGATAGCTCATCAAGCACCAGAAGGTCCTGGGCGTGCCCCTCCTGCAAAATGCATATACTAAAATAGATTTGGCAGGGGTTTGTCTGGCTGCTGTGGAGGTGTGCAGCTGTGAGATGAGGTTGGCGCTTGGGGTCCGGCGCTGAGCTCTCACTGGGGCATCTCAGGACCCACCTCCGGGAAAGAGAGTGGCTAAAAATACCCTGGCTGGCTCCTCTCTTTGAAGGACAGTACAGTAAAGGTCATGGAGATCTGTAAGAGGTACCTTTTCTAAAGCAAAGGACCATCCTTCAGCAAAAAATGTGGTGACTGGCATTTCTGAGGATCAGCTCGGTTTATCATCGCAGGATTCTCATTTTCCTGTTGGAAACTTTTGAGGCTGAACCCTGCAGAGCCTGGGGGTTGTAGAAACAGGTGAAAAATCAACACCCATATTACAGGCAAGGAGTTCGTGCGAGGCAGGGTTTGGGGACAGAGGGGGAGAAGCAGGCTGTTCGGCCCAACCCACCGACGCTCCGTGCCTGTGTTGCAGATGATGACATTGGCATTTCGGGACGTGCAAACAGTCTATTTCTGTATCGGTGGCGTATGACACACTGCGAACGGAGCTGATAATTGATTTATAATAGTAGCTTGCTATGTCAGCAATAGCCAAGGAATGGAAACAATTATAATCTCAATATATACTAGAGAGGACTATTTATAGCCTTGCTTTAATTAGGACTAAATCCACTGCTAATTATGCCAGCATCTTTTAATCCTAGGTTTAATACCCTTTGATTCTTCATTATGAATCTCAAACGGGCAAGTTTAGCCAGAGCCAATGTAAAAGGCCCTTTAAAGATAATTTGAATAAAGTAAATCTCCATAACCATAGAATTTAGTTTTACAGTTATTTTAATCTCTCTTTCAAATAAAGCATTTGAACATAAATTTGGACTACTTTAGAGTAAGCAGGTGTTCTCACTGGGATTTATTGGGACCAGGCAGCTCTTTCTCTTCTGGAGCTGCACAGTGACCACTGTGTTTAACAGCATTTAAAATCCAATTAACTCCCATTTTAAAATGGGTACCACAACCTTTTTCCTGCTTAACCAGAATTGTTTTTAGGCACTTTGAGGAGCTGTTTAAACGTTGATGACTGATGCTAGATTAACAGTGTGGAGGAAATTAAGGTCTTTCCACTACAGAATAATAAATGGTTACTGCATTATGTTCCCACTGAACAGAAAATAAGAACTCTGCCTTATTTTGATCTCTCAGCAAAATCTGCCATGCATGGAACTTAGTGGTTGTATTTAATAGTTCACTTCAGAAAATCAGCTGAGAGCAGACTTCAGAGAGAATGAGAAGGGAACGCTTGTTTTTTGGTTAAATTTCAGCCCCCTGTGTAAGATTTTCTATCTCCCTTTCCCTATTTCAGGTAAAATAGTGAGGGCAAATGCTATTAAGATTCTGAGATGCTCAAATGCCATGGCAATAGGGTCTGAGTAATTATCTAAGATGTCCTGAGGTTTGAAACAGCTGCTCATTAAAAGCCACCAATAGGAGGGGAAAAAGACCTTAAATGAGACCATTCTGCCAAAGACATCAGTTAGTCACTGATGTTGCTAATAAAACTGTCAAGCAGCACACATCATTTGTAGGCTGGAGTTTTGAAGAGTGGTATAATACTGTCATTTGCTGTGTGCCACCCAGCAAAGGGAACTGCTGTATTAGACTTCTGGCATTTTTTCATCAAAGGTCACAAAAAAGTAATAATCCTTTTTATTAGCAGCCCTTCGATCACCTCTCGGGACTGCATTTCAAAGCCCTGAGCAGCTGCTTTAGACAAGTTCTTAACGGAAATAAACAATGATTTGATGTTTTTGTCATTTGTAATGCAGAAGCAGGTAGTGAAATGATTTACAGAAAGCCTATGATTCTCTTTGGTAAGTCTATCATGGATGCAAAGCCTCTGATTTGGAGAAATTAAGTTCCTCAGAGGTTGGCTGTTCAGTGAATGATCAACCACTATTGCTTGTTTCTGGACCATTGGGATCTTTGTGCTTATTGATACTAGCCAGAAAAGCCTTCCAAGAACCAAAAATAAAGGCAGGGAGCTGTTTGCATTAAGGTTGTTAAGAAGCTTTTCTCTCTTGTCTGACAGTGCTTGTGGCATCTGTTTATTCCTGGAAGCCCTAAGCTGCCAAGCACTGTGCCAAACCCACGCTCTGGTTCTTCCTGGGAAACAGCTTCCTGCCCATCCAAAGTGGCAATGTCGAGGTGACCACGCTTGCAGTGTGCCTCTACCAAGTGATGGGCTCCAAGCTGAAGGAGCATGCTGCTAGCCAACCTCAGCATGTGGCAAAAATCCTCTGTACCTCTTTAGATCTGAATGTTGAGTAAAGGCTTGGTGTGCTCCAGGAAGCTGATGGAGAGCTGTTGAGTGGGAGAGGTGAAGGCCAAGGTGGATGTGGCATTGGCATTAGTTTTATTCTGTCTGTCTGAGGAACGGAGTCTATCCAGGAGTTTCTAACTACAGATATAGGCAGCACATTTGGGTGTAGTCCTTAAAATAATGATAAAGTGTTTGTCGAAAGTTTTGTACATTGAGCTCATCTTCCCTAAGAAGCTTGCATAGATAGCAAAAAAAGAAAACCCATGTGTAAATGCAATTTGTACCTGTGAAAATGAAAAGAATATATTTATGTGCACAGTTAGAAAGTGAGACATATGCAAATAAATATATATATATACAGAAACACATTTACTCATGAAGTAATAGATGGGCTTTGGAAGCATTGGAACTATAGGATTAGGTGGCTTGACTCAAGAAGCAGAGACCTGCTTGCCTGGAGGATATGCAGTGGGGTTTTGAGAGGATGTGCAGCTCTCTGTGTGTGCCAGTGTATGCCATAGCCAGGCTGACAGGTGGGCCCTTTACAAGTCTCTGGTAGCTGCTGGTGCAATGACAGATACCTGAAATGTTCCATGACAGGAGAAATCGCCCTGGGGGAGCTGATTTTTTCTTCCCATTCCAGGAGATGTATCTTGCCTGCTGTCCCTTACGCTCCCCTGTGCAATGGACTGATGTGGCAAGGTGACTGGTGCCACCTGATTACTTCCCAGCACTTTGGGGCACCTCTGGAGAGGTGCAGGAGAGGGGCTCAGTGCAGGGGGCTGTGGCACCTTGCAGGAGGATCTGGGTGATACATGGGGTGCCAGGCAGTGAGGGGGCTGAGGGTGTCCTACAGAAGCTGCAGAGAGGTAAGCTGTGGCCAGGCATCATAGGAAAAGGTATATTTTTAAAAAACATGTATTTTTCTTTTTGTTTTTTCTCCCATCTTGTGAGAAGTGAAGGGTTGGCCTTACATGTAGCCCAGTGAAGCACTTCTGAACCTGAGATTCAAGAAACAGAGTGAGGAAGGGATGTGCCAGGCTTTCAGCATACAAAGGGGAGAAGTGATGAGAGAAGAGGGAGGGCTGAAAGCAGCAGGTATCAGTGCATCTGTACAGTCAGATCTGAGAACAGAGCAGCCTGATCTAAACCTTCTAATATTTTTTCCCTGCTTTTTTTTTGTTTTTAACTCCCAATTTCTGGTAGCGGGGAGCACTCAGGAACTCACATCTCTGACGTTTCAGTGTGTGATCTAGGGACCTGGCTCTGGAACACCGATGCCTGGGGATCCTGCAGAGCCTGGTGGAAATCATAGCCCTTGCAGATCTGCTAACAGCATTTCGCTTTCGTGCATACTGTTCCCCACAGTCAAGGAGAATAAATCATTGCTTGCTGCTATGGCTTTTCTTGGTGCTTTATTTTCTTTAGCTCTCCAGCTGAGATGGTTTCCCTGTGAGAGGGTCACTCCTACCACGGTTACATCAAATTCAGCTGACAGTGTGACTGCCTTCAGTGAGAAGCAGCGAGGTTAATGGCTAGGGCTTAACTCAGATCAGGTGAGCATTCCTGCCACGTTGGCAGAGGTGTGCATCTCTGAAGTTATTAAGAAGCTGCTAAGGTTTTTGGATGATTCCAAAAAAAGAAAAAAAAAGCAGAGCCGTGTTGGACATTCTTACAGCACTGGTAAGATTTATATATATATTTTTTTAAAACTTATTTTTGTTATGCTTTTATTACAGAAGTCTCGCCAGAGAGGACACTGCAAGCTGCATGTGCAGGGACAGTTTAATTAATTATTGTATTCAGTGTGCAGTGCAGCTGCTAATCCACAGAAGTTAGTAAAGCAAAAGAAATGTATGACAGTCTTATACCTTGGCTTACTCTTACCCTACATCCTGTCAGAGCCCTAGGACAGACCCTGGCTGTCACAGGTGGTTCCTCCTGCTCGCTGAAGGTAAGAGCTGCTCTCATCAAGGGAAGAAAAGGTAGCATGACTTTAGCCCTAAAGGAGTATAGGAAGTTTATGTTTCACAGAGTAGTAAGAGAGTGGTCTTGAGCTGTCTCTCTGTGTAGGGGGCACCAGAGCTCTGAAGATGTGTGAGCAGAGAGGGTGGTGCTACATACTCCGAATCCAGTCTGCAAAATTCATCATGTCCTCAGATGGGCATTTTTTCCTCAGCAAGCGCAAAGCGTGTGCCTGGTGCCACAGCTTGTCTGCTGTTCAGAGTGCTTGTGCCATCCAAATGTGTTAGCCCAACCCCGAATTTCCCTGTGGAAATGACACCACAAACCCTGGCAGGAATGTAAATACACAAACCTGGCAGTGCCAAGACACCAGGGACGGGAATGGTATGGAAAAATGAATGTCAAACAGGGAGGGTGGGCAGAGAGGGAGGACAAGGAGGAAGGATGGACCTGAAGTATGGTGGGGAGGTTGAAGGCTCCTGTTGTAAATCACGTCGATGCTGCCTCATGGTGCTGCTGTGAGAGGGGGAGCAGGGAATAAAAGAATGTATCTGAAGGGAACTGCTTTAGCAGAGATGCAGCTGGGTCATGGGGTGTAACTAAGTGCTTCTGATAGAATTTGCTCTGGCCAAGGGTCAAGGTGGGCTTGGGAGCCAGCTGCTGAAGTCCTCTCAAGCAGAGGGAGCTATTTTTATCCTGGATAAATAGTGATGATGGGAATAAAAGTGATTGCACTGCTACCAAATCTCTGACAGCTGACGCTGAATCCTGATACTGTGATGCTGCCTTTGATACAGGCAGAGGTGAGAAAACAACTCTGGTTAAAATTAGAGTTGACCCGAACCTTTAAGCCTCCTCTCTGCCTTGGTATCTTCAGCTGAAAAAAGCAGTTAACTTTGTTTGCCAACAAACTCCCTCTCTGTATCCTTCAAAGTCCCCCTTGGCAGTTTTTGAGTTGCAGCTGGCAGTGCTACAGAAGCTTATAAAGCCTCTCTCAGTGCTAATAGCTGTGCCCTGGATAAATGAAGGCTGTGCTTCTTCCACAGCCATTTAGCACGTTTCATCTCTGCCGCATTTGAGAGCGAAAAGTAAAAACTCCGTCCCCTTTGCAGACCACTGTGAAGGTTGTAGGATGTCACTGCCTGCTTCTGGGTGCTGGAGAGGACACACAGGCCCAGTGACCAGCACTGTGGCTGTGGCTAGCTCTCAGGCACAGCCTGAAATGTCATGTCCCTTTTGATTCCACTGCTGCTGCATCAGCTTCCTCTGCAAGCGCCTGTGGATCACAGTCCCTCTGTGTCTGCTGCCAGTGTATATAGTGCCTCAGGCTATGAAACTGCTCAGTGTTGACACATTTCTGTCAGTGCAAGCACCCAGATGGTAGCACGTGTTATTTCAAGAACGGAAATCGGCTATACAACTATTTCAGAATCACAGAATCATAGGGACTGGAAGGGACCTCCAGAGATCATTGGGTCCAACCCCCCTGCCTAAGCAGGTTCCCTAGGATAGATCACACTGGTAGCCGTCCAGAGGGGTCTTGAATGTCTCCAGAGAAGGAGACTCCAGAACCCCCCTGGGCAGCCTGTCCCAGGGCTCTGTCACCCTCACTGTGAAAAAGTTCTTCCGCGTGTTGGTGCAGAACTTTCTGTGCTCCAACTTGCAGCCATTGCCCCTTGTCCTGTCTCCACAGACCACTGAAAAGGGGCTGGCTAATTCCCCCTGTGTCCCACACTTCAGATATTTATACACATTAATCAGATCCCCTCTCAGTCTTCTTTACTCGAGGCTGAACAGCCCCAGTTCTTTCAGCCTTGCCTTCTAGAGGAGATCTACAGGCATTTAATCATCTTTGTAGGCCCCCGCTGCAGATGTAACTGTGCCAGTACAGGGATCACTATTGCTCTGACTGCTGTATTATTCTGGCAGGTTTTTATTTTCAGCAGCACCCACTGCAAATGAAACCATGCTCTGGTTTGCCCAGGAAGGAGCTGGCCCCTAGCTAACTCAGCCCAATGGCTTTGGTGGGTACCTTGCAGGCCGGATCCCTGCTGCAGTGGGACCTCCCTGCGCAGCCTGGCAGCAGCTGGCAGGTCCTGCTGTTTAGATTGCCAGTGACCCTGTGATTAACACTCCCTTTAGCAGCCTGGCCCTCTCCTGGTCCTGCCCAAGGGTGACAGTAGCTCGCATTTCACACCCGTAGGAAACTTACTTTTTTAAAAACTTATGAATTACTCTTGTGTCAGTAAGCATGGGCCTAAAATAGACCCTACTCACAGGTAAGTCTGCTGCCTGCCTGGCACCCAGGTCAGGGACATCACTAGGCAGCTTCCTAAACTGGTATGGCCCTCAAGCTGCTGCCCACTTTTGGCATTCCAGGTTGGCAGCGATGAAGTGGTGGAGAGAAGCCCGAGGGCTGTTTTAAGGGCCTGGAGCATCTCCCCTATGAGGAGAGGCTGAATAAGCTGGAACTAGTTGGTAAGGTCCCCTGGGAAACTGCTTTGGAAGGCCTCAGAGTCCATCAATGCTGGTGACTTTTTAAGGATCATCTTCTAAAAGCACAGGAACAGGCAATTCCAAAACATCTGAAGTCAAGCAGGTGGGACAGGAGGCTGGCTTGGCTGAACAGGGACCTGCTTCTAGAGCTCAGGTGGAAAAAGGAAGTGTACAGCCATTGGAAGCAGGGTCAGGCAGATTCTGTGATTCTATGAAAATTTTCCTTAGTGCAATTCCAGTAAGGAGTAAGTCTGTTCCACCATATGCTTTCCTCACTGTCCCTCTCTTCCTCTTTTCCCAAGGCCTCTTTGTTTCATCTGTTGCTTCTATTGATTACTTAGCATTACCATGGTGTCATTAATTTACGTGTTTGGGGGACAATGTCCCTGCGAGGTCCTGTACAGAATAAAGTTTTCTAACCAGTATTCTGTGCTCACACTTGGTTTGAGCAAAGAGAGCGGCCCAAATCCCAAAGCTTTGCACATTTGCAATCCGAGTCATTTCTGGCTCAGAGCTGTCTTCGATCACAATTTTATATGTAAGAAGAAGAAATGTATTTCGCTGGGAAAGCCGTGCTGGTTTTGAAAAGACATATATATATATATATATATATATATATATATATATATATATATATATGTATGTATGCTTACCCAGGACAGCAGTCAAGTAGTGTTGTTTGTAAACTTGTTTGCAGAAGAATGAGCTGACTGTAAGGCCAACAACAGGTGAGAAGGTAGTCGCAAGTCTATTTATACCCCAGCCTGGGTGCTGTTCAGCCCAGAGCTATGTGATAATTTATTGCCGCGGGCCGGCGCTTGCCAGCATAATGAATGCCTGCGTAGCTGGGACAGGCGCTTCTGGTTTCGGCTCTGACTCTTGGTGGACTGCATGATCACTGGCAATCCTGCCTTTTAAGGAATTATTCAACAGGTTCATTTCATAATCATTTGACGCTCATAAACTTTTAATTTGCAGGTGCCATTATTCCCCTGCCTTGGGGAAAACCACTTGACAGCCCAGTGCAAACTCTAACACTTTGACAGCAAAGCCTGCATGGTTGCCAGTCTCTGATGTTACAGAGGAAAACACAGGTCTAATACGTTAATTAGGCTTCCCAGAGGTAAAAAAAGCATGTGGCCACATGTGTTTGCTTAGCTATGGATCTAATCCTGGCCTAGTAAAGCCCAGGCAGGATAACATGTTGTAGGGAAGAAGAATCTGTGAGCTTATAGGGTTGCCATTACCACCACAGGGAATGTGACCATTTGGGCTTTCCTTGAAGACAAAACTCAGGAAATAAACTGCCTGGTTTTGCCCCTTCCTGACCCAATATTCTCTCAGATAAATACATCATTGTAAAGACAGTGAAGCTTTACACCTACCCACACACCCACGACATGAAGGGTGGCATTTTTTCTCTCCTTAAAGTCATTGCTCTTTCCTAACAGAAACATTTTTTAGTCTTCAAATGCAGTAATAAACAAACATGGATGATGCATGGTCCTTCTGATGCTGCTTCAGAGTACTGGTAAGTGCCTGGTTTATGAAAATAACTTTAGATATAGCTTGTGTCTTGGCTCAGTTTTATGCAAATTTAGGAGGAAAAGAAAATCTGAGATAGAAAATTTGGGATAATTGGATCCATTGAGCCTTGTGGTAGCCTTCTGCTAGCCTTCTGCTTGCCTTTTTGCAGGACTGGCTTGTCATCCCCAAATGGGAGAGTGGGAGGTGGTCAGCCCCAGCGCTACTGCTTTGAACTTCTGGAGCAGATCACTCCCCTGGGAGGCATCAGCCACAGAGAAGCTCACACAAGTCCTTGTCGCCTTTTCACTGCAAGGAGCCTGAACTAAACCTATCAAAGGACTCCTTCCATCATTAGAGCAGTGCTTATTTAAAGAAGTAGCATTCTGTTTCTACCAGTTTGTAAACAACCTCTGAAGAGGATACAAGTTCTACCCTCTCTTGGGAGCAGGCAGGCTCACTGGTCAGCCAAGGGACACTTGAAAACACAGCGAGCTTCTAAATTCCTACCACACTCCCCGTGCTGTGCTGTTTCCAGAGGCTTTTCTTTTTTCTTTTTCTTTTTTTTTTTTTCCTGTGGAAAAGCTTGGAACTCTGTGGGGATGGAAATGGCAAATTGTTGACTTGCCAGGGCTAGCAGAGCTCAGAGTTGCAGTCCATGCTTTCTCCCTCTCTTGGCTGTTGGTTCTGAGTTTTTCCACATGAAGAAGTTAGTATTGCAGTTTGTTTTTTAAACTGCCCACAGTGTTTCCTGGTTTATTTCTTTATTTTGTAGCGTAGAGATATGCTGTTACCAGCTGTTGTGAATATGATATGTGGATTGATGCAAAATTTGTGGCTCCGAATTAGGTAACTGTTTACAGGAGTCCTGTGCCTTACTAGCTGCTCATCTGAGGAGCCCTCTGTAACTGAACGGCATCCCTGATGCTCTCTGTTCCTTGGCTCTTCCACATGAAAAACTGGGCTATGGAAACCTGCTTGTATGCCAGGGCTTCAAGTATGTGTAGGCATCTGGTTTCTCTGAAATGTGAAGATGAGAGGATCTGTGAGGGTATCGGGTTATTGAAGAAATCCTCCCCGTGTTAACAAGTGCAGAAAGATGCATTGCCTTGTGCCCTGACTGTTTACAAGCAGAGAGACACAAAGCTTCAAAGTGGAGGAAGACATTAAAAAAATAAAGCCACTGTATGGTACCGTCAGGTTTCATTTCCAGATCAGATGTAAGGGATACCAAACTTCTGTTAGGTTTAAGAGGGGGTACGGCTGAGAGATGGAGATTTCCCCATCCGATTGCCCTAGACTCACCATTAAAAGTCAGCAGCTAGTGAATTGTAGCTTAAGTTTTATCTGCGGTCATCTCTGTCTTGCTATGCGTCTTTGTGCATCTGCTGGAATGCCTGGAAAGTTTTGTTCATGGCTTTCCAGCTCCTGCTCTGGGGAAGGACGAGCCTTTGTTAGCATCCTGAGGCTTCAGCTTTCGTTCATTCATATGTGAAAGACCCAGTGGTTCAGCAGTGGTAATAATAAATGAAGGGCAGCCTGTAACAGGGAACGCTTTCAGTTTCTCCTGAATTGCTGTATTATCAGCCCATCTTTGCCTCAAGGAAAACTTCATTAAAGCTGGAGGGAATCATGTGGAGTAAGATAGGTTTATCACCCCTTTCTTCTTTAAAATAACCTTGATAAAGGGCATACACTATACAGGCTAACTTCAGAAATCCTCACAGGGTTACTTAATGCAGTCACAGAGTTGTCTGTAAGTAAAGAAAGAGAAAATAATGTGAAGATGCGAGGTAAGAGGCCAGATTTTGAAATTCAGAACATCGGTAAAGAGGGGAGCTGTTAGGGGTGGTGAAGGCTGTAGATAATTTTGTACTAGCAATGGTGGAACAAGGTAGATGCAGGACAGGCAGCTGTGAGATGAATGGAAATGAGATCGGAGGGATAACATGGCCCTGGGTCTTGATCACTTTGTCCTCCAGAGTATTTACTGCCTGTAGCTGCACATCCCTTTTTGACATTAATATTGTCATTATTCATCCAAAATGGTCACTGGGCAAGAAATGCAAACTTGGGATCTCTGCCCCCAATTTTCAGATGATCTAACATACAGTTGTGAGTTCACATTAACTGTCGTGTTTACCAGAGGACAGCATGGAAGTGAGCCCCTAATCCATACTACACCCATTACAAAACCTTCAGGATCTTACCCAGGGAGATCAACATCTCAGTTTGAAGTTTATACCCACGACACACACCTCTATGTGCTGCAGTCATGATGGCATTGAGTGTATCTGATGTGGAAGGCTTAATGATTTGCTGATCTAGAAGGGTTTCTCTTCAGGAGACGTTGGCAGTTCCTTACTGGTAAGATGTGACAGAACGAACAGGTCACTTTATCTCTGTGCTGTGGTTTCTTTCCTTCCTACTTGTAGCAAAGGGGGTACCTTCTCAGAATATTCCTTAATGCGAAAACTTCATAAATACAAAATGCTTTGTACATTGAGGTGTGGCAGTGCAAACACTGTAATATACTGGTTTTACTGGTAACCTGCATAGTACTGTTGACAGTATTGCTAATATTTGGGGTCATTGCTGAGGTCCAAACCAGTTAGTGGAGTGTGTACTGTGCTTTTGTGTTCTAGTTGTCTTCAGACACTGAGGATATGAAATGACAAGTCCCTTAGAGGTCTGAGGTTTGAGCAGTGTCACTGGCAGCAAGGGCAGCTGCCAGCTTGTTAAAGGCCTGCCCATAAAGCACAGCACAGAGCTGGTAGCTGCTGTTTTCACAGCAATGAAGCGCTGTCTGGAAAACCAATACCGCTTCACCCGGTGCTCAGCCCCTCTGCAATGAGACTCCACTGCACTGGGTACGCTCTGGTTTTAACCCTTAGGACAAAACCACTACCCTGTACTCCAGTTACCTCTGTTTGTATGTAGAAGCTTAAATCAGAGCAGGGGAAGGGTGGAAGTGCATCTGCCCTCTGCTCTGCTCTGTCAGTGTCCAGGATGGATCTTGTAGCCTAAAAAGGCATATATGCTTAGTGGAAATACAATCTAAGTTAACTGAGGTACCAGTTAAACATAAAACCAGACAAGCTTGTGCTGTGGTGGGGAGGAAGCAGGTGGATTTGTTTATAGCACTAGTTAGTGCACTGAGGAAGGAATTAATAGTATAATATTGGGCTCAGATTTAAACCGGTTGCATGCAGAATGTTAAGAGAGATCAGACTCTTACCTTGTGTATAAAAGCTTTGATTTATTTACATCAGTAAAAAACAAATCTTAAAGTTGAGTATGGCCTTATAAAACAATTGGATTTCAGAAAAAGAAATGTATTGATGAAAAATGGAAGTGTTGTCCAAAAAACCTGTAAAAAAACCCAAAGTCTTTTTCAGAAAAGTCGCCAGCCAAACCATCAGTTCCTGCACACTACAGCTGCTTTTAATCTCATGCTTGCAACACAAACTGACGGTAAACACCTTACTTGCAATAGTCCTGTACATGAACAGTACCGAACAGAATCCGTTAGCTGTACCTAGTCACGAGTTCCCATCCAAACTTGTAGATCGCTCCTTAAGAAGCTGTTTCTTGAGCATAATGCTCTGTTGCTGCAGCATCCTTCGGGCAGCATCAGAATCCTTCAGCAGTCTCGCTTAGCTGGGATTGTGTTTGCTGTGAGCCTCCTGACAACCATGGCCTTAGTCAAAGCTGGGAGAGATGCTGTGGTAGGGTGCCAGCTCATGTACCACGTCCTCAGGAGAGCCTCTTTTTTGGGGAGAGGCACTTTGGCTGACTCCATGTCCAGCTAGCACATGTGTGAGGAGGTTTCCAGCCTGATTGCTGAGGTGAAGTGTTGCTCCGTTTGCTGCTCAAGCTCATGCTCTACAGAACCTGGTGCTCATGGGATATAAATAAATACTTTCTCTTACCACCCACCAGGCATGGTGGGAGATCTCAGCATGAAACCATAAAGAGAGAAAATCATTGTAGTAGCTGAGCAGAAGCTGTTCTCCCACTCTGTTACATTTTCATCTTCAAAGCTACACTTAGGGATGCAAAGTGCTGTTTTTCTGCTCTCATGTTTCTGAATTGTTTCTGTTCTGGGTGGTTACTGCCAACAGAACAGACAAACCCAAAATGCCTGCAAAAAGGTATTTGTATTTGTATGCAGTTCATAGAGAACGATGCTTCTGATGAGCGGAAAGGCTGTCCTGCAGAGTTTCTCTGTTGATGAACTTTGCAATCTCTCCTTGGTGATTTTCCAACTTGGTAGATGCATCTGCCTCTGTGCTTACAAGGTGGATCTGTTGACATCTCTTTGCTCTTCACTATGGGCACAGCTGCTTTGGTACCCTAAGCTCACAAACCCCTGACAATCCAAAGCATCTATTCACCACAAGCTACTTCTTCATATTCAACCCCCACCTTTAATAAAACAATTAAGGTTTCCTTGTGTCAGTGGCATTAAATGGCACTGAACTTATTGAAGGATGGTTGTGGTTAAGGCACTAGACTAAAACTCAGGAGTTCAGTATTCAAAGGGGTTCCTGGTACAGCTTAAAACAAGCCTCAGTTTTCCCATCATGAAGGTGGGTAGGAAGGTTTAAAAATTCTGTGTAAAGTACCCAGATGCCACCATCATGGAAACTGTAGGAAAAATTGAAACCATTTCTAGATGTTGTTTTCTACTGAAGTTGCATATGAAAACAAGTCAAATTAAAATAACTAAAATTAAATTAATTAAAATCTGCATCTTAATCGCAATAATAAATTAGTTAGGTGGGCAAGATCCAGTAAATTCTGAAACTGTGTACCAGGGGGTGCAGTAGCAGCCTGGAATTAATCAAGTGTAAATAACTTGTGTTTTTGTAAACAAGACCGTTTAAACTCTTCAGTGACATTACAGTAAATACCCTCAAATTGCTTAAATCAGAAAGAATTTAAACCCCTTTTGGAAAGAATGGGATTATCTATGCTAACATTTTCTTCTTTTAAGAAAAAAGAAGATACATGTCCTTAGGTGCCTCAGGATTTATAATGTTGTTTGATTGGACTATTACAAAACTCTTCTAATCAGGATTAAGCCTTGTATCCTGGAACCTAGAGGTGATGAGATTATGTGATAATCAAAGGTGATTTAGAAGATCAAAGCCCTTTTGAGGGAATAAGATCTCTAATTTTATGCCTTTAAAAAGGGTTATTTTGTTTTAACTTACATTTGACCTTACTCTCTCTCTGCATGTTGATAAACACTGAGGGTAAAGATGGGGCTTTGCTGAAGCCACTGGTGTTTCTGCAGTAAAACTCAGTTCGTTTGGGATTTTACTTCCCCTTAGGTAATGTCACAACAGCTGCTTTTTACAAAACCAAAACTCTGATTCCTCCTGAATAAATAATCAGTCAAATAATAATAATAATTTCTTAAATTGTTTTTGACTCCTTTAGCTGAAGAGGAAAACAAAGGACTTGGCTACAGGTCCCATCTTTATCGATTCAGTTTGCCCCAGACTCACCCAACTGTGAAGTATTTCCTTTGCTCAGAGTGAACCTTTGAGCTAAACCATAAAATGCAACCAAAGGAGAAGCAGCTGGCTACACTCTGCTGATGGTTCCTTAGGCTGTTTGGGCCAGTTTGGGTTCTTAGATGCAGTGCCATCATATGGTTTCCCTCTGAGAAAAAATGAAGCCACGTTTTAGAGGCTTAGGTAAGGCTGCTTCCTCCCTCCAGGTCCTCTGGCCTTGCACTTGCCTCTGACTTCACGGGTGCTTCTGCTCTCAGTCTCTCTGCAGCCCCTGGCCCACAACATAGAGCTCAGGGTGGGAAGCAGATCTGTTGGACTCTTTGATTTCGGGGGCGCAAGGGCTGTTCCAAGAGTCACCTGCTTTTCTAGGGCTCTCCTCCAAGCTGCAGAAGGAAAAGATGCTTAAGTTAAGAGGCTAATGAATTGTGACTTTTTAAAACAGTGCTGATTAGGCCAAGTTAACCCACAGAGCACAAATGCTGCACGATCCTCTGTCATTCCCTGTCTCCTCCTGTATGCATGATCCAGATTTTATTCTTGTGATGCCAAATGCATTGTACTGTCCTCTCCCAAAACCCCCTTGGGAAGCAAGCATTTTTTATGTTTAACAAGGGATCAGTATGAATCTGGGTTCACTCTCAGGTAGAGACAGATCTGAGTAAAAAGTCTTCTTCCAGACTCCACCAAAGGGAACATCTTAACTCTGTTATGCATCTGCTCGGTGTGGTTACAGTGATCTTGGAGTACGTCAACAGGACCGTGCGATGTGCATTCTGGTGGTGTAAATCTGACACTCCAGAGACAGGGGAACTGAGACCTGGCATGTGTAAATGATGTTCCTGGGGTCGCACTGGCAACCTCTCAGGGCACAGGGACTTTATGAAAAAAGATTGATTATAGCAGTGGAACTACCCGTTAATATCTCACACCATGGGCCTTCATGCTGAAATGTGCTCTGTGTTGCTGTAACTAATTAAAGTGGTTTAAGATCAGGAGGCAATAGTCCAGAGTTATCTGGGAATCATTATTGTATTTCAAGTACATAAACTGCTAAACTGAACCAGCCTTCGAGTACAGACAAGCTGTTACGGTCCTATTCTGAGTGCTAGGACTTTAACAATTTGAACCGCCAAATGAAGAGATTAGTGATACATGACAAGTCATGAAGCTAATCCAGATTCAAATATCCCCTGACTGCAGAAGGTCTCACTTCGGTCACTTGCTTTGGGCCTGATTCAGTCAACCCAATCCATTCTCAAGCACTCCTTAAAGGCAATATAGGGTTTAGTCTATCTCTGCTCTTCCCCCTGGGAGATTAGCAGCCTCACTGAAACATTATTTCGTTTAACTGCATATGCAGAAATCCTATTACAGATTAACAGGGTTTCTATGAGTAGAGAAATGTTATGCCCTGATAAGGCATATGTTATGTTACATCATCAAGACATGTTATGCCTTGATAAGAGAGATGCCATTAACTGCTGATTGCTGTCAAATGACCAAGCTTAGATACCAGCAAAGTTAGCTCAGTCTCTCCATCCACAGGCTGTCCAGATGGAAACCAGTTGTACTGACCTGAGCACTGAAATGGAAACTCTTGTCCAGGTACCCTAAGACTAAACACCAAAGCTCTAGGTCCAGCCTTAGTTAGGACTAATGAGCCCTGATATTCCTTAGAGCAAGGGATGAGCAGGAGACATGCTTGGGAAAGGAGTGCTTTTTGCTTTCCAGGAGAGCAGTGAATGTGCAGAAGATGCACAAATCTGCAAGCACTGACATTTAATGCCTGGCAAAGCCAATTAGCAAAATGAGATGGAAGTCGCCTCTTTTTTTCTTGTGTGTGTTTCTGATAAAATGGGGTGGGTGGGAGAGGGGACTCAGCTGCCTGATGAGGAACACATTGGTCCTATCTTTAGCAATCTGCTTCACAGCAAATGGATGTTTTAATTGGGCATGGAAAAAGTGAAGGGATATATCTTGGAGTTTGGGAGCATGGGAGAAACCTGCTCACTCACTGATTTTCAAAATGTTTTACCTGTAAAAAAGTGATGCTATTGCAGGTTTGACTGTCTCCCCTGTCTCCTGTGACTAGTGCTTGAAGCTGCTACTAACACACAACTCCCACCAAACAGACAAAAAAGGGCATTGTTATACTTGAAGAGGTGAGGTAGAGCAAGGGAAGGAATGAAGGAAAGCAGACGGACAGCTGGGTGGGAACAGACCAGATGCAAACATGGCCAGAATGAGGAGGTTTACAAACACAACATCAGGTTTAGGCAGACATTTTGAAATCTCCCTTTTGCAAAGTAGAGGAAGCCCTGCATGCTTAATGAACCTGAAGAAGAAAGATGGATCAAGGTGTGGTGGTTTGTCTGTTATGGCATTTGCTGTAAGAGCAGAGGTCAATGTCTGTGACTGGGGATGTGGTGCTCACAGCTGTGGCAACTGCAGTGATGTGAGGGGCTCTCAGAGCTTTTGCCACAAGCTGTTTCCTTAAAATGGTCCTTCTTTGCCCATTGGCACTTTTGCTGTGATGTTTGTATTAGGCCATTCAGGGCCAGGTCTGTAAAAGTTTACTCCAGGCAGCTTATTTTAAATGTGCAAAACCATACAGCAGTGTAGCGCATCTTAAACCGCTGCACGTGGTAATGAATGGGCTAAATTTCTCTTCTGCTTACTTTGATATAAATCTGTACTCAGTAGAGGTACTTTTGATGTCCATTTGTATAAATAGTAAGCCAAATTTGGCTCGGGATATATTCGGTTCTTCTTAAATGCTGTATATCCCAATAATTCTTCCTTTCATTGAAAGGAATGATTTTATTTACAGTGGGGTTTTTTTGTATTACTATCTATGCTCTGACAGATTTCAATAGAAAGATAATACACCTCACTGAAGCATAAACTAGCTAACAATTTATAATAGAATAATAGACTGTTTTAAAAATTGATCCATAAAACTACTGGGGCTTTTGTCTTCCAAGGTTTGACATAAAGCCTCCACAGAAAACATTACTTTCTGCTAGCAGGCACTGAGGTGGGCAGAGCTCACTTCACACAGTACCTAACAACAGAAACACCAGCAACCATGTGCACAACTTTTAAGAAGTCTTCAAGTGCCTGAATCTCATGCTAAATAGTTCTTTGGTAAAAACATCAGGTTCCAACCAAACAACAATTTTAAGCAGAAATTGCTAACTTTCCAGGGATTTATTTCTAATTTGTTAAACGTTTTTCCCAACAGAAATATCATACAGTTAATGCCTAATGGGATCTATTTTTCTGCTTCTCAGTATTTCCATTGTCTGCAACAGGCTTAGCTCCCACGCTCCACTCTAATCACCAACTCCTTATGAGAACTGACAGCACAGGAGATACAGCCTAAGCTAAGACCACAGTGGACGAGAGTATAGGAACACTGTCAAGAAGGAAAGTGTATCCATCCAGTTGCTGAGACACAGCCGTGGTGCTCATTTCCCTGCCAGTGGTTTCACAGAGCCTTTTCTACCACCCTTCATTGGTTTGTCCTACGTGCATCTCTCCTGTTAGGTTTGGCCTGGCAATCCCTACTCGTGGGGACAATTCATGTTATTTCAGCTGTTTTGTGTCAAGAGTAGTAATACTCCTCACGTGAGGGAAGGTTACCTGAGAAGGGTCTTAATCCTCTTGCGTAGCTTAGAGCTTAATGGATTTAAACATCCTAAGATGCTAAGAAACCAGTATAACAACCACACTTTGTACTTCCAGGCTGTTACACTGATCTTTGAATATTCCCAAATACTCATTTCTCTTTTCTTTCTGGTTTTGTGATACTTTTTAAAGTAGTAGGGAAAATTTAGATCTAAGCCCAGATATTGTTTTTTTTTAAAAGGCCACTAATGGTTGCAAAGATGGAATTGGTGTGTGTTGATGCTTCAATTTCTTTAAACTGATTTTTTTCAGAGCAGTGAATCTCCAGTAGCCTTGGGAGGTTTTTCCATTTTGAAAACTGGGATTGGACTGTGGAGCCATCAGAATTGAAATCAGCACCTAGATCTGAAAGCCTACACAAGAAGCTCAAAATTTCAATTATGTCCATACGGATCCTGCCTACATAACATCTGTCCATCATTCTTGTCAGCTGATCTGAAACATTCTAATACAGATTTCAGCTGAACAGTTTACTGGCTTAGAGACTGACGTTAGGGACAATATCCTTCCTCTCGGTCCAAGCCTACTTTCTCATGTTTATTTAAAGATGCTTATAACCTCAAAGCTTTTAAGAATTGAATGTGGATGTTCATAGCTCCTAGGCAAATAAGGGAAGTTCTGTGCCATGAAACCAACACTGAATTTTCCCTGGGCGCCTGTCACAGCACATGCATTAAGTGTAAGGCTTGGGAAGCCACGAAAAGTTAACTCTTCCCTTTATTCAGGCTGGTGCTCTGCTGAAATCTGGGGCAAGACAATAGAACAGAGAAAAGAATAATGCAGTTGAAAGGGACCTAAAATAACCATCTAGTCCAACTAGAATGTTTTGGCCCAACCATCTGTTCTGTACATAAACAGGGCATTTTTCTGGGAAATTTCTTAAGGACATTAAATTCCCCCCAGGAGTTTAGAGAGCTGGTGCAGTGCTATACTTCTGCTTTTCCAGCCCGAAGTGGAAAGTTTCCTACCTTGTTTGGTTAAGAGCAGGTTCACTGCTGGCTGCTACAGGAGCTGGAAGACGAAACTGGACCCCTGGTCTGCGGTCAGAGAAACTTCTCCTCACGAATGGCTGAGGACTGGCATGGCTCAGGGACAGCTTTCTGGTCCGGTCTCCGGTCTGCCGGTAAAGCAGGCTGCTCTTCTGGGAAAGTGGTGAAGCTTCAGGCTGGGTGGTCACCTCTGCATCAGATTTCATGGGTACTGGGGGAGGCCTGGCTTCGAATAAGGAAGAGGTGGCAGGGCAAAATATTGAATGGATATTGCTGCCCCTCTTGGAGGAGGACAGCTGGTGCTCGTCCCCAGCATCCAGCCCAGCTTTCGGCCCCTTGTAGGAGCGGGATGGGGAGGTTGGTGGGGAGGGGGCAGTGGGGAATGGAGGGGGGCTTGCCTCTTGTCGGTATGCTGGGGAGCCCAGCAGCCGGTGCAACGTCAGCGAGCTTTGCTTGTGCCCTGTGGGAGGGCTGAGTGGTTTTCGCTGGGGTGGCGGAGAGGGCAGCTTCTTCTGCAAGGGTGGACTGGGCACCCTGGGGCTTGTTGGTGGACTGGGTTTCCTCTGCATGGTGGGTGAGCTCAGTTGTGGGTTGCTAAAAGCCTGGAGAGAGTGCCTGTGGCGTGTTGGGGAGCTGAAAAGCCGTTTCTCAGTTGGTGGAGAAGGAGTTCTTGTTGGAGAGACCCTCCTGGCAAACGCTGAGCCTTTTTCGTTTCTCCTCAGTGAATCCGGAGAACTGTGCTTCTGGTATTGTGCTGGAGGCACAGGTGAACTGGGGTCTTTGCTCTCTGAGCTGGTGCTGTGTAGTTTTGAAATCCCACTGGGATTTTGAAGAGGAATAATTTTATGGGTTTGCTTGTACAAATCTGCAGCCTCTTTTCTCTGGGTTGCCAGTATCTCCTCCTGGCTAGGGATGTGCACATTGGTAGGGTTCAGCTCCAGAGAGTACCTCTGGAGTTTCTCGTCCTCTGCTCCGGTGCTCCTTAGACCTTTATTAGTGATTGCACTGGGGCCACTGATATTTTTACTTGGCAGTAAATCAATGGACTGAAGGGAGGCTTTCATTTTTGGGGAAACTTGTGATCTCTTGGTAGCATGTAGTTCTGTTTTTGTGGGGGTTTTGGCATTTTCTGAAGAGTTTCCTTCTATTCTTGTGGTTTCTTCAGGCTCAGAGAAGTCAAAAGAAGTGTTCATTAACATTTCAGGTGGTGGTGGTGGCAGGTTCTCAGTGTCTTCGTCAGTTTCTTCCTTTGTGTCATTCTTGCTTAATTCTGCAGCTAGTGCAGGAGGAAGTGCATTTGGAAAGCTAGAAGAAATCCCATTGGTGTTTGAAAGGCTTGTGTCTTCTACTGGTGAAATACGATGCTTAAGATTTAAAGGTGCCAGGCCTCTCTGAAAGGGACCCGTGGGTGGGATGACCGGAAGCCCAAATTTTCTGATGCACTTTACTGGTCCTAAAGATCTTAAAGGTGCAGCTTTCACAAGATCATCGGTAGGACTGAATGTTTCAATGAGCTTTTTGACAGATTGTCGAGGGGCACAGCTACTGCCACTGAGCATCTGTGCCCCAGGAGGCTCCTTTTCTTTGCCTCCCGATGTCTCCTGGGTGGGCACAGTAGCTCTTAAAGGCTTCCTGCCTCTTTTGTCATCTAGCTTCTGGGCAGGATTTTGATCAACCATGAACAAAGGGACTTTATCCTGGTTAGGCAAGATGCTGAAATTTTTTGAGAGGCACGCCTTTAGTTTGCTAGAGGACTTAGATGTTATTTGCTCATCCTGCAAAGAAGGTCCTGCTCTTGATTTCCAAGGCTCTGGGTTGCTATCTGTATCTTTCTTTTCGTAAAACATTTCCAGCCTTTTGCTGAGCTCTTTTTGAGTTCTCTGAAGCTCTAGGAGGGTTGGGTCCTCTGCCTGGCTTCTGAGGGACTCCTCTGACCTGGACCGTCGTTGTTTCCCAGAGGTTTTCTGGCTTCCTGTTGCTGTGCTGGGCCTTGTTGTTAGGACTGCTCTTCCGCTCTCATCCTCTATCCATTCTTTACGCCCAGATTTAGCTGGGACAAACTTGATTTTTTCACTGATGGCATCTTTCATCTTCAGAATAATTTCCTCTGTCTCTGCATTCTCTGTCCTCTTGATGGACTGCCTTTGTGCATTATCAGTGACTGCAGGTGAAGACAGAGGCCTCCTTGGCAGACCATCCTTCCCCATTTCTGATAAACTTGTGTTGTCGTCATCCTCCCCCATGGTGCTCCCTCCATCATCATCATCGTCATCATCAGAAGGAAAATCTGTTGATTCACAGATTTTGAAATGCTGACCTTTCTGAGTAGAATGAAACTGGAAGGAGTTATAGGAACGGATTTTGCTCGAGCTTGCACGTTGAAGCATGGTAGAAACGCCTTCTGGTGCTCCACCCTGGCAAGAAGCCACTTCCGTACACTGCACAGGTGAATAAAATATATCTTTAAAATGCCTTTCAAGTGCACAGTCATGGGATGTAGCTGTGTTGGGTGACACTATGCCATCACGTACGTGCTCTGCTGTTCTGGTGTGCTTTTCATATGGATGTCCATGTGCACGGGAATCACAGCTTGCTTGTTCTCCATGCTGGCTGAGAGCACTGAACTCTTTGAGGGATTCATTGTCCACACCAATGCCACTGTCCTCAGAATAGAGAGTCCTGTCATCACTGTGGGACTGAGAGGGTCCCACTGTTGAGGCTTCAAGCATCCTTACTGTCCATAGCAGGCGCTCATCAAATCTTTGCTTTGCCTTCAGTTTTCCTTCCAAGTTGCTAGCAGCAGACTGGAGGTAGCTGCATGTCTCCTGCAGCGCGTCAGAGGTGAGGGAGGCCAGTGTCCCACTCAGTAACTGCATTTTATTGACTGTGTACTGCAGTAATTGTTGCAGAAGGTCAGGGTGCTCCTTCAAATCGCCCTTTTCTGCTGGCCATGCCAGATTCCCACCTACGTCTCTGAGAAGATTTTCCCCATCACTGGTGATTTCTTCCAAGAGCTGGTTGATTTCATCAAAGCGAAGCATGAGAAAGCTTACCATCTGCTGCAGGAAGAGCTGAGTTTGGGTAGCCTGGTTGGCCATGTGAAGTATAGTTTCATACTTGGAGAGGTTGGGGTTTAAGTAGGCGTATGCACTCTGATGAGCCTTAACAAGCAGTTCTGGGAAATCTACCTTTTTCTCTGCCTCACACAGGGCCAAACCAGACTTTTCTTTAACTTTGCTAGGTCGACCTTGCTTTGCCAGCTTATGATTTTTTTGCTTCTTTCCTTTCTTTGGGATTTGCTTTGCATTACTTTCATTCTTGTCATCCCAAATGGCAGCTGATGCTTCTGATTCACAAGAGCTTTGCTTTCTGATCTGTATGGCCTCAGTGATGTGTTTTTGAGACTCAATCAGTTCAGACATAATGGCTTCAGCATTTGTGGCTGTCCTCTCAATTTTCTTGTCTTCCCTGGAAATCTGGGGATCTGAGTGAGCCTTGGAAGATAACTGAAAGTTATAATTTTTGGCCTGCTCTGATAGTTCATCCTCCTTTTCTCTCAGGTAATCTTTCCTCTGGATCCCAAGTTGGTGGAATTCATCCACATTGTAGCAAGATGAACCTTTAACCAGCAGAGGGATTCCTTTATCTCCTGGATCAATACGCAAAATGTTTTTGGGTTTATTCAAAGCCTTAAACCCACTTCTTGCAATAGTATTAGCAATCTCACTGTGAGAAGGTGTGCAGCCCATCCTTTCTCTCTCCTTGGCTTTACTGTTGATTAAAAATCCAGACAAACAAGGGAAAACACAGCAAAGAATCAAACTCACTGTTTCATCCCGAACTGCAGACTGGCCTTTTTCTTGAGTTTTCCATCAAGTTCCCAGTTTTGTTGTCAGTTTCCATTGTCCTTTGCATCAAGACCTCACACACTTACTGCCTAGGACCTGCTCCTGAAGTTGTGCACTGTCCATTGTATGTCCCAGCTCAGGTTTTCTTCTTTGATTCAAAAAAGGAGTGTGAAAGCTCTGCTGGATTTAGAGCTAATGGATTAAGTGTGGCTCACTTCTGTCTTGACAGATGTCTGCTACATGTAAGATTTTAAGCTCATTAGGGTAAGCAGACACCAGCCAGTCAGCACCCGTGTTGTATTTATAAAGGAAGATATTTTTTTCTGCACCATATTAGGAGGCAAAAGGGGATTCATACCTGTCCCTCCTTTCTTCCCTTGTTGCAGAACCATAAGATAGAATTGAATGCAGAGATCCAAAGAGGCTGTAGTTGCAAGCCTGTTTGAAGGGAAGCTATTCGAACAGGCACATAAATGCTGCTAGATACTTCTTAACCAAGAGAAAGGTGACCTTGACTGAGAAGGTACCCACTGGAGAGTACAGGACACAAAATTAAATGGATTAGAGATGCCTGTTAGACTTCTGCCTTGAGGGGCTTCAAGATTTCCCCCTACTTGCAAGTGACAAGCTGTTTACTTTTGCCTTCTAAGACTTCCAAACAAGATTTTGCTTTTTTTTTTCCTCCGGTGATCATTCTTGGAAAGTAATTTTTTCACTTCTGGGGAGCTTCCCAAACTGAAAATCCAACCTGCACAATAACAGCACTTGTAGAATGAGTTTTACGTATGTTAAGATGGTGTCAGTGCCTAGTAGATCCAAGCTTTAGAATTCCTATGACTGTCTACTCTAAGAGAAAGGAAGCCAACAGAAATATAGACCCCTTTTTGAAACCAACAAGCCAACAGAAAAAAAAAAGAACTGTTGTTTGACTCACTTCTGAGGTCAGGGCAGAATAATGCCATTCTGCAAGAGAAATTAAAGAAGCCAAAGTAGGAACTGGCTGAAGCAGAAGATAGTTGTCTTTGCCAAGTATTTATTTATGAAGGGCAGTATGTGGATGGGGGGGGGGGGGGGATAATTGCAATCACCCCCAATCTCCCCCTTCATTACTGAGAGTGGACTATGTGGATTCATTTTTAGTTTCCAGATGCAGCTTTTCTACTGAAGGTGGCTATTTCCCAGTGCCACAGAGGTTTCAGACAGCAGTGGCCAACTCTAACGCTGACTAGAAGCCCACTGCTTCTCTCTGGCAA
The DNA here is from genome assembly GCF_964237585.1 of Gallinula chloropus. NCBI lineage: Eukaryota > Metazoa > Chordata > Aves > Gruiformes > Rallidae > Gallinula > Gallinula chloropus. The sequence continues at coordinate 70,115,120 of NC_140087.1, forward strand.
TGTGATTTCTAGCTGTGTGGTCGTGGGTATCTTGCCCGTAGAACATTCCCAGACTTTGAAGAACTGCTTCCATGATTCATTCCTTGGTGCTGGTCTGCAGTAGCTGAATATCTGCATGGAAAGTCATTATTTTCTGCAGCCTTATTGCTCACATCCCTTTTTCTGTCCAACACAGGCAGCAAAATTACCTTGTTTGACAGGGGACGAGGTGTGACAGCGATTCCCAGGAAAAATATTAAAATTCTATATGCTTTCTCTAAAGTAATTTTTCTGTAACACAGAAATTGTACTTAATACACGTGATGGCACAGTCATTTCCTTCAGTGCTTTTCTGGAAGCTGTCAGGTAGTTACTTCTTGGCTCTGCTGCTTGCAAGTCATGTAGCTCACACTCTGGCTGCTACTGTGTCTTGTCACAATGTAGTTTCTACACAACGGCCCCAGCTCTTTTTGCATTCCCTTTCCAGCACGTATCTAATGCTTTCAAAGTGGAGAAATGGAGCAGCTGCTTCATCCCAGAGATCCCGATGAGCAGAATGCTACAGCTCTCCACAACAAGACAACGAAAGCACATCAGATAAAGCAACTGGCCTTAGTGCACCTCTTCTATTTATGGTGGTACTTGAGAGACATCTTGATGTAGCTGCTTAACGTTTGTGCTGTAAAATCTGTCGTGACTTTTCTCCAAAAGGCAGATCCAACAGGTCCATTGTTTGCAGTGGAAATTTTGACAACTAACTCCATGCGAGTTTTGTAGTATTTGAGAAGTTTTCTTTTTCCTTTGATTTTCATGTGGCTTTTGTTTATTGTTTCTAGCTATTTTCAGGTCATGCGTTAATGTCTTACAGGAAATACATGTATGGTTAAAAAATGCTAAATCCTGGTTAATGATAATTTGTTATGTATTCATTTATTATTTGAAATAGTAATATGAACTCAATATTAACTTTATTATTTATTTATTATTAAATAGAGATCCAGGATCATAAAAACACATTTTAATAAGGCATCTATTTCCTCCTAACTTTAATTGCAGTTTGCATGTACATGCAATATGACTGTTTAATGTTGCCTCAAATTTTTTAGCTTCTGTGATGAAGCGGGAACTTTTGATGTGCCTGTTTCCAACCACATACAAAGCTGCATTTTCCTCATCAATATTCTTGTTACTAAGTACTTATATATTGCTTTGCATGTCTTGAGCCACTTTAGAGAAACCCAAATGCTTTAGCTCATGGAAAATGCCAAGGTAAAGGCTTTTGTCATGCAACAAAAGAGAAGACAAATTGATCTTAGGTAAAAAGCAGTGGTAGAAGAGAAGTATTTTTGAGTGTAAGAGGCTAGATGAATTTGTAATCTGTAATTTATGATTGCTATATGTCATTCCTGGTGCAGTTGCTATAGTAATGTATTTTGTTTTAGGATCCTGCTGTTTGCCCAACACAGATTGAAAAGGAAACAGTTGGTCACGTTCAGGTGTTACCTGTGGATTTGCAAGTATCCCAGATGGATGCAAATCTGTATTTGAGGAACAGACCCTAGGAAAGCACCAAAAATAAACTAATGAAGGGTTAAAGGAGGCTTTGCTTTGCGTGTGGACTGTGTGTAAATTGCCTTTGCTCCTCCCTTCATATAATTTCTTCATACTGTTAAAATTGCAGTATTGTCATTTTGAGGGAGTTGCCTGGTCACATAGCACTCCTGAGGGAAGAACTGTAATGTGCAAACCCTGTTAGATATAGTTGGTGTAACTGGTGATTAAAACCAAAAATTAGTCTGGAAGTGACCCTGTAAGTGCCCTAGAAAAGGGAAGAATAAGTTGTGACTCTGGACAGAGGTGTGCGATACTCAGACCACAGAGGGGGTTACAATTCCATAACTACAGGATGGATTTTAGGGCCTTATGAACGGTGGTGTGATTAAAAACTTATGAAATGTCAGTTTAAAACTAGTAACATAAGCTTAAAAATTATGGAAACAATGGAATATGATAATGAGGGACTGTTTTTGAGAGGCTGCAGGCTTTAAAAAGGAAATGTGTATAAACGCTTGTACCAAGTCTTAAAAATTTAAGGTTTTTATTTGTGGATGACTTATGGGGAAACTGAATTTCTTCTCACAGGAATTGCAGGGAGCTTGAGTGATGGCAACAACTTTAAAGAGCTATTTTACTCTGAATGAAATCTCTCTTCTTTTATGTCAGCAAATTGAATATAACCAGAGAGCTGTTCATATTGCTGGCCTAGATACCACTAAATAAATAAGAAATTGCTGCTTTTTATTTCAGCTTCTCCAGCAGGGCTGAAACAGTTCTAGGAGATGGAAGAGATTCTCTCCTTTCTGTAATCACTTAGACAAATACTTAGAAAGCTTCACCCTGTTTCCCCTGTGGAAACCTGTTGACAATGGTTAGGAATAGGAATGTCATGGTTTGAAGGAAATCTATTTGCAAAGAATTAAATGGAAGCAGTGAGTCTATAGAGTGCCCTTATTAGTGGAGATGGTGCAAATGAAAGAAAAAATTCATTTTAATTCTGGGTCAAGGGTAAACTTTTCAAAACCGGCTGGCTGAAGCTCAACTCATGCTTCTCCTTTTTTTTTCTTTATTTTTATTTATAACTTGTAAGTAAATTGCTTCAGACTAACTGCATGAGACATTATGAACTCGAAGCTTTCCAAAACCTGGTTTGCAAAACCAGAGCCTTTAAAACAAACCAACCAACAACCAACCAACCAACAGGAAAAGAGCAGCACATGAAAAACACTTGGAAATAGGTAGGAAGCCAGTTCCCTTCTCCAGAAAAAACACTTCATACAGGAATTAACATTCAGCTGACCCAAAGGAATTGAGAAAAACTGGATGACCACTTGTGGTCAGCAGTAGTTTTGTGAGATATATTTACATTTGTCGGTTGTTTTTGGAATGTGTATTCTGGTCGCTTAGTCATAGCTTCTCTTTGCTCAGAAGTCCATGGGTATTTAAAAGCTTGCTGCCTGTAATGAATAGATTCACTGCTGGTTTCAATGGTTAAGACAGTAGCTGCCAAAAGGTAAGGGTTAGGACCAAAAATTGTGTGAAACAGCATAAAGCTTTAAGTATCTATTTCCTGAATTATGCAAATCTAGGAGATTAAAAGGGCACAGTCCCATTAGCCTAGGCAGTGGTTACATCAGTTCTCATATGCGAAACGATTTCAAGGAATTGAGGTGAGGCAATTTAACAGGCAGGCGGTGGCTCCTGTCATTTTGAGTGAAGGTGACAGTGTTGATTTGGGATCTAGAAGTGACATCCAGGTGATTTACATTCCTGAAAAATACCCTAAGAAGCTACAGAAAAGAGCACAGCTATTTAGCCTCATGCCTCTTCCACTTCCCAGTGGGTTCTGTCACCTAAAGCATCTCAGGGTTTGCCTGAAAACCGATGTAAAACCAGCACTCCCCCTGGCAGAAGGTCTCACAGCACAACGTGTGTATGGTAGCTGCATGAAGCCACACCGAACCCGTGGGGAGCCTGCAGCGCGGCAGCTGCTGCCCAGCAGTACGGCATGCTGGGGCAGGGGTCGTGGTGCTAGTCCAGACATGTGTGTGTGTAGCAGATGTTTATACTGGAGAGATGATTTCCTTTCCCTGACTGGGCACTAATGAGAGAGGAGCCGAGTGGCTCTTGATGAAGTGCCAGGCTCGAGGTCGTGGATCCAGAAGCAGTGGAAGTGATCCGAGGAGCTGGGAGTTGCAGGTCTAGCACAAACTGCAGAGAGCAATTTACATGCTGGGGTGCTGACTGATGCTTGGAGGGACGAAGGGTGGCATGTCCCTTGGGAAATAATGCTGGAAATAGTACTGGAAAGACCAACAATGATGACTGGTAGCCTTTTCTGTAGGAGAGAAATGTTCTGACTGAGGGCAGACACGCCGCTTCCTTGTTTCACACGCAGCTCTGAGGGTAGCTCGTGGAGTATCCATGGTCTTTGGAACATGCTTTCTGTTCTGAAGCCACACTGAAAGGTGGTATGTAAGCATGCTCACTTTCAGAACCTCTCTGCTGCCCTAATTCTTGCTCTAGAGTGGCTCTGCTTGAAGCTACAATGTCTTCCAAAGCCATTTAAATGATCCCTTTCCTCTGACACATACATTTGTGTAGATGAAGGAACTGGTTAGTAATACCCTATTTCTGCCCAAAGGAGAACCAGGAAGTGAAATAATATTTTAGTTAAAACAGGCTTGTTGCTCACAAGCATTGTGTCTCGATGTTCCTCCCAAGGTGTAGCCCATTGTTTGGAGTTCTCCAGGTGCTCAGCAACTTTCCTGCCCATGGCAGCACTGAATGAGTCAGACAGGATAGCTCAACAGACTTTTATTTAGACTCATATCCTGGTACGTCTGAGTGGCTCTAAATGATACTGTGAAAAGGTACAGAATGAGGTTGGGGGGGGGTTTTTTTGTGGGTTTTTTTTTTTTTTAATTTCTATTGTAGGGCCTGGGGGGGAAGTCAGGACAGGCAGAGCTTTTGGCAGGCAATGGTGTCTGCTATAGTTGTAGCACTAAGTCACAGGATTCACTCTGAGCTGAAATGTTTGGGGTTTTTACCTTCACTGCTCCAACTAGAAGGATGTTCTAGAACCCAAGATACTTTGTTAGGTGATTGCTTTCATTTTCTACCATAAAAATATTCACAGACATTCACTCGCATTCAAAGTTTCTTTTGAATTCACGCATCATTTTCCATGGTTAATGGCAGATGGCAATCATGCTGCCTGTCTCAGCTTTCACTCTGCTGCATTAAACAAGCCACGCTCTGGTGACCTCCTAAACCAGGCTGTTCTTTTCCTTGACTGTGCTAACAAATCATCTCTGGACACGCAAGATTAGCTGCCTCTCGGTGAAGAAAGGTTGGCCAAAACTGTGTGCCATTTCCCAAAGGGATGGCAGAAACTGCTGGCACCAAGACTTCCCTGGCACAACTCTCCAGCTATGCACCCTAAGACATGTTTGCTTTTCATGCCATTATCTTGCATTGGTAATGACATTCATTGTGTAACTGTCGACTGCAATCACATCATTTTCTTCTTCAGTCACTTCCATAAGTTTATCCCATACATCAATCTTAGCAATTTTTAATTTCAGTTTGCATGTCCATACGATATGACTTGTTAGTTCACTCCTTTTTAACAGCAATTCTTTCCTGTTTTTTTTTTTCCTCCTCATTTTGCTGTGTTTCTTCTGCCAAAATCATTAAAGAAAAATATGAAACAAAGATTAGTTCCAAGAATAATACCCAAGGATTTCCCTGGTAACCTCCACCCGCCCAGTACCTTCCATTCAACTCAACACAGTTTCCCCCTGTGCTTGCACTTTACCTCCACTGAAGTTCTCCTAAATTCTACTCTTCTTGAGCATCGTTAATCATTTCCATTTCAGGCACTTCCCTACAGTCCATTATTCAATATCAGTCATAAAACACTTCCTCCTCAGAACATCAAGCATCCTAGAAAAGGCACCTATCAACTGCAGATGGAAAGTTTATATTTGATCTTACTTTAAATCCATGTCTTTGGTTATACTTCGAAATCTTTTCCTAAAGTACTGCTGAGGCCAAAATAGCAGGCCTGCATTTCTCTGCATTACAACTTTTCTTTGCCTTTTCTGACGTATGGAACATTTCTAAGAAATGGAAAAATTATCTTAGCTTTTCTCTAGCCATCTGGTATGTTATTTACTATCTCAACTGCAACTGTATGTTCGCTTCTTTCGATTTTCAAGTCTCTGGGATCTGAAAGCACTTACAGTTCTTCACTTTCCCAGTACTTCACTTCTCATTCCCATTATTAGTCCTGCCTCTGCTCCACAATTAATATTATCACTGGAACCCCCCTCCCCCCCCAAAAAAACTAGCTATAAGCAAATTATGTTTACTTAATAGTGGCTCACATTGAGGACAAAAATATAGGACTTAGACATCTGAGTTTTTATCCAGGTTGAGTTCCCTTTGAGTGGTCTGGATTTGAACCATACAAAAATGGGTTTACCACTGCATGGGTTTCTTGGAGATTACCAAACTTTGGATTTAGATCCTTATTAGGTTTACAACACCCCCTGAAAAGCCCTCTTGGAAGTTGCTGCTTTTGTTCCTCCAATTGGTTAGTGAGGTAACCGGGAAGTGCAGATTTCTAAGTTCTGTGCTTAAACCTACCAGTGATTATGTGTGACCTTCAAGCAAGTCCCTTTCAGCAACTGCTGGTGTGTACACACTTTTTGGTGCACACAAGGACTCAGCCCCTGAAGTCCTCCATTAAGAAGCACTGCGCAGCCATCTCTTGGCTGTCTTCCCCCAGTCGTACCTATCCTCACCTTTTATTTTGGCGGGGGGAAGGGGGGCGGGCAGAAGGAATGGAGCAGTGGGGGACCAGTGGAGAGCACTGGTATTATTTCCCTGTTCACCCATAAACCAAAGCAGCCAGAGCAGCGGTTTCCAACTAACTCTCCCTTGACCTTATTTCTGAGCGCTGGTGAGGGCAGTCGCAGCTGGGCTGCAGTGTTGTGTGACCGGGGGCAGGTGCAGTGGATTAAGCCGAGGGATCCATCCTCTGCGTGGCTCGGGCCGGTTTCCAGGCCGCTCCCCGCCCAGGCCCAACGCTGGCCCGCAGTGCCCCTGGGTGAAACGGCCCCTTCGGCCGGTGTTTCAGCGGGGCAGGCTGAGAACCGCCTCCTGTGGTCACAACGAGCTGCGGCCGGCCGGCTGCGTCTTCCTGTTAGGAAACCGGAGCCTGTAAACTGCATCCCCAACGACAACGCCGGTCTCGTACCTCCTTTTGCCTCAGCGCTGGAGCTCTGCAGAGCGACCCGGCCCACGCCGCCCCGCCTTCGGTGCGGAAAACCCGCCAAACACCACCTGACCCGCGACGGGTCCAGGCCGCAGCCAGCAGCGCGCCAGGGCCCGGCGGCAGAGAGGGGCGGGGAGAGGAGGGCGGGGCTGCCGCCGATAGGCCGGTGGGCGGGGCGGGCGCCGGCCTCGCTGCGCTCCCTCAGCTCCGGGAGGCCGTGGGAGCGCTCGGTTGGTTTCTTCCCGAGGAGAACAGGTGAGGGGTTGGAGGGCGCGGTCGCGTTCCTGTGGAGGAGCGGGACGGGGACCGGTCCCCTCCCGGCACTCTCCCGCCTTTCCTCCGCGCGGTGCGGGAGCGGGCTGGCCGCGCGGGGGTTGCCGCAGCGGGCGGGCCGCGGCCGGCCTCGGCCCCCGCAGCGCGGCGATCACCGCCCCCCCCCCCAGCCGCAGGCACACGCGCGGCTCGCAGGGCCGTGGGTCAGCCCGACGCGCCGGGGCGGCACGGGGCAGGGCGGCGAGGCGGGAGCGCCGTGTGGGGGGCGGGGGCGGGCGGCTCGGTGCGGTGGCCTTGTGGGGCCGGCCGTGGTGAGGTGTTACCGAATGAGGCTGAGGCGGCGGCTCCTGCGGCTGGGAACCCCTTCGGCTCCCGGGGACTTGCTCAGGTGACCGCGGCGCGGTTCCGTCTGAGCGTACCTGGCTTTCTCGGGGAGGGGGAAGTAACGCGGGCGGCTCTGAGCGGGCAGCGCCGAGCTGGACAGCTCTCGGACCTCAACTCTCCTGAACTTCGTTTCCCAGCGCTCAGTGCCGAGTTGCAAGAGAGCTCCGCGGGCCGGCTGGAGAACCAGTTCTGAGTGTACCTCTGTACACCTGGCACGGCCGCTGCTCGGGCTGTAAATCCTGCGGAGCGAGCAGCGCGTGTGTCAGGGTCTTGCTCTCTGAGCTTTGCTTGTCTCCCCGAGTGTACGTGACAAGCGGCCCGTTGTACAAGGGTAGTGTCAAAAATCGCATCGTGCCTGTGGCAAGTTCTGCTGTCAAAGCCCTAGCACAGTTGTCATTCGTTGCTTGAAGTGCTTTTACTAGCATCTGCAGGTTTTTTATAGTGCTGTGGGAAAACTGCACTTTAACACAAACTGCAGATTACAAAGTCTGGAGTAGGTGAGAAAGTTAGATCCTGTACTATACAAGTCCCTGTGTGTTTGGGGTTTTTTTTCAGTATGCAGACGTACCAGGTGCTTGGCGGTAACACGTGGACATCAGGACACTTATTTTCCAGTGATATTTCTCTTTTTTATTTTTAGATTTAATTCAGAAGAACGTATGGCTGGCAAATAGTGAGTATGATACTCTGCTGCACTGAACCGTGCTTAATGGAAGCTTGGCATTGCTGTGAACAGGAAAATTCTGTCCCTTCTTTCATTGAATTTCTCTGTTTCTTTCTGTCTGGCTAACCTCCTCTTACTAATGTATGGAAATCTCTTCAGGAAGACCTTCCCTTCCCTTTCACCAGGACTCTTCTCATCTGTGTCTGTATGTGTTACTAATACCTCAGGCACTTGTGTTTTTGCTCAAAACATAAGTCATGAAGAAGGCAGTGTCAGCTTGTCTTTTTCCCTCTCTCTGAAATAGTTTTCAACCTTTTGCTTTTCTTTTGCCTTCCCAGGTATGCGTGTGTGACACTAACTGATTGCGATGATCTTATACCTGACCTAGCAGTCTCTGGAGGTAGTCATGGGTGCAGAACATGTTGTTGCCTTGACATTGCATGGTTCAGTACTGTGTCGTGACATGGTAATATACTACTAGATCCAAATTAAAATTCCACTATGTAAGGATGTGTGTGCACTTAGGTCGGGGGGTGTTGGCACTAGTGTGAACATGCGAAGTGAACATACGGAGTTTGGACAGCATGTGTGGTGTCGTGTTTGGGTCTCCATATCACCCACCTGGCAACATGGTTGCTTTCCTGCCTGCTTTCCTTTGGTAGCTTGTGTGCTGAATTCTTCTCGCTCACGTGACAGATTGTATTTTCCCTGTCTGGCCCCTCAGAGTAAAAGATGCCCTGGATACTTGTGAACAGACAGATTTTGTTCTGTTCAGTCTCCTGTGTACATTAAAGAGTGGGGTTTTTTTTTGTAATAATTTTGAAGTGTCTCTGATTTCTATTTCCAGCAACTTTTGTCATCGTGTTTTACAATTCTCATCTCTTCCTGTTACCATGTGCTCAATCAGGTCTGGCAACTTTTCATTGTGTTTCTTTAGCTTCCTTGGTGTTGTACTGGCAGCACTGTATAAACTGCTTGTAATTCCTTCCCTGTCCTTCTCTAACTTAACAGGTTCAGCTCTCGTCTCTTTTACGCTTGTGCATATTGTTTCTTTGTGCATTTCATGAGTGTCTGATGTGCTACCTGTGAAAAAAACGTGTTGTGGAATCATGTTTTACAAAGGTTTGCATTGTTTTGCTGTAGGCTCTGAGCAAGTATCAAAAGGTAGCAAATTTATTTCACTATTGCCCTATAAAAGAGATCTAATTAGTGACTTGCAGCTTAAGAGACTTTCTAGTCCCTTGAACAGTAAAGTCATTGCCATTGTGTTGATGGTGACTATAGAGCCATTAAAATGTAAACTCTAACTTTTCCTTACTGGATGAAAATAATAATTCAAATAATGAGTGATAGTTTTGGCCTTGTTGGATCTAAGGATGCTGAAATCAATGCAATTTGGTAATGCTGTGAGAAGAAACAGTTCTGCCCTTCATAGTGTCTGCCTCCTTGGCCTTTCCTTTGTGCCAGCACATGGACTAGTACAGCTGCATAACACTGAGGAAAAAAGCTAGTCAGCATTTTTCTCCGTCTTGATCTTTTTTCCAAGCTGAGGGCAGTGTGGGCTGTACATGATGTGCCAGAAGAGAAGGTTTTCATTTTATGTCAAGATTAACATCTGTAATCCCCTGCTAAAATGCTTTTTATATTAGGATATAGATTATGGAGATCCCAAAATAGTGTGACTAACTTATCTGGGGAAATATTAGCACAAATCTATGCACGTAGCTTCTTGGAGCCTTGTAGGATACAAAACACAAGTCTCGGAAATGGATGACTACTTATTTTCCCTGTTCACTTGTGTATAGATTAAATGTAGTAAAACCAAACATGCTTTAAAGCTCCACAGATTCTTTCTGCCTAGCAAACTGGCTAAACAAATTCCTGAGTAAAGAGCACTTTATAGCAATCTCCAGAATAAAAAATGATTGTCTGGTAGAAGCACAGCTTTTACCCTCAATATTTAACCATGAAAATTCAAGATGCAGAGTTTTAGTTTTCAACTGTAAGATAGTCTCTGATAGGGCAAAAATGTCCTTTTCTATTAATAATAATGGGTAGGGTTTTGGGGGGTTTTGGGTTTTTAGTTTTTTTTATTTGATTTGCCTGACTAGATGCCTTAGAAATGGTAACCAGCTCTTCTCTGATTTTAGCGAGTGAGCTGTAACTAGAATGTAACTTGACCTGGTTGTTAGAAAATGTCTCTATAATTGTGACCCTTTAATCTACCTTTTTTTCCTCCTAGGTTTCTCTAAGGCCTGAAAAGTTTATTGGAAACAACCAGAGTGGAGGTGGTAAGTATGCTATTTTAAAGCATAGAGGGGAGAAGCTGGGAGAAAAGCTGCTGTGGAAGTGTGAGTCCGGCAGTGAATCACTCGATGATGAATTGTCTGCAGCTTTGTGTGGGAAGATTAAAGCACTGAGAATTTTAAGAGGAGAAAGTGGTAGCTGGTAGCACATGCTTATTGTTCACAGTGAAGAAAAGGAATATCCATGCAGAGTATGAGGAAAGGTACTTGATACTTCACATTTTCAGAAAGCTGTAAAACGTACTAATCCATTCATCATCATCATGTACTTCCTAATTGTTTTCGTTACTGCTCAAGAGGAAAACTGGGGAGAAGTATCATGTTTTACATTAATAATATGCAAGTTTAATGATTAAGTCAAAACTTGGAAGTTGTGTGTTCTTGACAGCATGTTGTACTAGCTTTCACAATTAGTTTGTAATGGTAGTAGTAATCTGTGTTTGCAAACAGGAAAGACTTTAGTCTCATTGCACATTATATTTTACTATGATAGAATGAATCCAAAGTATTTTGAATAGGGGTGGTTATTCTTTTTTTCTTTTTTTTTTCCCTCCTGAAGTGGTTTTCTAGAAGATGACCATAGAGGATCTCCCAGAACCTTCCTTAGAAGGAGATTCCCTCACTGAAAGAGAACGGCTCTTATTCCCAAACTCTGTTACTTTTTCTGTTGCTGCAGCACCAATGCCTTCAGACTGTGGTATGTACTTGGAGCAGAAAATGTATTTGTCATCAGCTGAGAAAATATTTGAATAATACATTCTAAGCAAAAGCTCTCAGTTCTTCATTTATTCCTTTTTTTTCAGAAGCAGCTTACTGCTTGTTAAATGTGTTCTGGTTTTCAGCTGGGATAAAGCTAATGTTCACAAGAAGCTGGGAGGGGATGTGGCCAGGACAGCTGACCTAGCCAAAGGGTTATTCCATGTTATGACGTCATGCTCCAGATATTAATGGGGGAGCTGGTGGGAGAGAAGGGGTCACTGCTCTGGGAGGGCTGGGCATCGCGTTCCGGGTAGTGATCAAACTGCATTGTGTATCACCTTCTTTGTATGTTCTGTTCTTAAGTATTATTATTGCTTTCCTCTTCCTTTGCTGTCCCAGTAAACTCTCCTTATCCCAACCCAGGAGTTTTACCTCTTTCTTCCAGTTTCCTTCCCCATCCCACAGGAGGGCAGGTGTGAGCAACCAGCTGTGTGGTGCTTAGCTGCTGGCTGGGGCAAGGCCATGGCAAATGTACTTTCTATTATTTTTTGAAATAAGTGAAATGTGAGGGCCCAAGCTTTTTCTTTATTTCTTCTTGTGTACACTTTAAATGATGATACCTTGTCCTTCTTAAATTATGATACCTTATCCTCCCCTATGAAGAGAGGCTGAGGGAACTGAGCTTGTTCAGCCTGGAGAAGAGAAGGCTGCGGGGCGACCTCATTGCAGCCTTCCAGTACCTGAAGGGAGCATACAAACAGGAGGGGAATCAACTTTTTAAAAGGGTAGATAATGGCAGGACAAGGGGGAATGGACTAAAGCTAAAGGAGGGAAGGTTTAGATTAGATATTACGGAGAAGTTTTTTGCAGAGAGAGTGGTGAGGTGCTGGAACAGGCTGCCCAGAGAGGTGGTGGATGTGCCGTCTCTGGAGGTGTTCAAGGCCAGGTTGGATGGGGCCCTGGGCAACCTTGTGTAGATCTAGGCCTGGAGGTTGGTGGCCCTTCCTGTGGCAGGGGGGTTGGAGCTCTATGATCCTTGGGGTCCACTCCAACTCATGACATTCTATGATTCTTACTGTTTCTTCCGTGACTGTGGTCAAATGTTTGTATGGTGGCTTTTTTTTGTTTGTTTTTTTTAATTACATCTCAGTGTAGAACTGGATAGTGTGTTAGCATGTAAAATTGCAGTAATTAAACGTAGTTAAGCATCTACATCATGTTTAAAAACTCTTGATTCATGCTTTTTCTCATGCTTTCAGTATGCAAACAATGCTGAAGTTTCTGTTGGCAGTGTAGATGTTTGTGGTGGTAAGGACAGTGAAATGAGTGTTCACAGAAAATGACAGCAAATATCGATGACTGGCTTTAGCAATAATGTTGAATTGTCTTCATGTATAAATTATAATATTTAAAACAGGATATATAATATGTTAATATGTCACCATAGGTAAAGATTTTCATAGATAGCTACAATTATAATGCCTTTGAATATTGCAGATGATGCTAACAACATCAATATACCTAGACATTGCTGTCTCCACCTCTGTTTTTTCCCATGGTTTGATTACAGCAATCAGCTGTACTCAGGAAAAACAAATGCACATCCCGTCACGGTCTGTCTTTGACCCATGTGATGAGTTAGCACAGGTTGGAAGTCTAACAGTACCATGGGGTATGTTGTAGCACCTGAACTAACTGCCCTGTTATCATGACTTGTCAGTTTTGTTCTTATCTGAAGTACTACCATGAGTGTTTCTGTTCTCCTTTCCTACCCCTTAGAAAAATTTCCAATTTGTCCGTCTCTAAACACTGTTATGTTGTGATATCTTCCAATAACACTACAGTATCACTACTATCTGTCGTACTCAGTCTGTGCTTACTTGTTGAATAAAAAATGCTTTTTGAAGGATGCTGCTGTCACCTGTGTTACAGTATGACTGAATCTAGGTAAGGAAGTCCAAACCATAACTGGCAAAGATTCTTGGTCATTACATTTAGTGCATTCGCTTTTATTTAATCCAGTCAAGCACCATCAATGCATGGGAAGGAAAGAGGTGGAGAAAGTAATGTTTTAGAGTACATAGACACCATTGTTGTCCTTCCATGGAACTTGTTGTTTTAACAGATTTTCTGTAACAGTTATTTGGTTTGCAAACACAACAGTTGATCACCTGTCAAGTCCTTATGATGGTTGTTATTAATAGTTTAAATATTCTCAGGATTTCTTAGCATGGCCGTTGTGACAGTGTGTTAGACTTTATTTCTGAAATATAAGTTGGTTTAGGTTAGTAGCTAGAAAGCTTCCAGGTGAAGGAAGAATCGTACATGTTGTGTAAGATCATTAATTTTTTTGGCCAGTTGTCTATTTGCTTAATTGTTTTCAGGGTGAAATCCACTGTGGCTTGTGCGGAAGTTCAGTATCAGTGGGTGAATCAGCAGATCTGTGCCAATGCATGCACAGCATGTAGGCAAGAAGCACGCTTTGGGTTGTGCTAGGAGATAATGGGGTTGCTTTCCTTTTTATATGCTAGGTGCAAATAAAAATTCATACTAAATATCAGCAAGGTTGTTCCCCTTTTTCATTCCTATTGAATGAAGGCAATGCAGTTAGAGAAACTCTGGGTAGCCAGGAAGTGAGCTCGATAGTTTTACTTATCAGTTAATCCCATCTTGAAGCATGGCATGCTGTTTTTGAGGAAAGGTTATGATGATTCATTCAGAGGTAGTTTAAACCATGTCAGACACACAAATGGCTGATGCTTTATTTTACTGAACCTGTATGTCTGTTCCGTGAGCCTTGTATCTGTGACTGCTGCCCTTGTACATTTATTTGAAGTGTTCTGAAAAGACAACTCCCTGATAGCTTCAGTGGGGGTAAAAGTTCAGTGTTTTCCATGATGAGAATAGGTTCTGATGCCATTCCACCTCCTAACAGCCATTGTTATTCAGATTCTTTCTTGTGATTTTCCAGAGTAGGAAGAAATTCCACAAATTATACAGTATGTGGATATACGTGCATACAGTAACTTTAGTAACAAGGTGGTAATTTACACCTATACTTTGGGTTCCCTGAAACAATGTGAGGCTGAACATTGTAAAAATGGGTTTTTTAAATCTATCGTTTTTTTTTTTTTTTAAAACTTCCCTGATACTCATTCATGGCTTAATTTTTAAAGATGTTTTTACCTGCAGCTGCAACTTGCTGGGATTGATACACCTACAAAATACCTGAAAATAATGGAAGCCACATAATGCCTTCATGATTTTTGTACGTGTTTATATTTTAGTATGCTTTGTGTAAATTATAATGGAAAAAGAAGGAAAAGACATGTTATATAGCATATGGATAAACCATGTACCCATCTGATCACTGAGAGATGAAGAGGCTTGTTTCTGCCTGGGAACAACTTAAAATCAGCAGTATTTGGCTAGTTAAAGCAAGAGTAAACCCTTGTAAGCATATTAACCACCCATCTCTGTTAGTCCTTGCCTAAACTTAAAATATGGCTTCCAGTACTGTTGCATTGGTTGCTGACTCTCAGAATCAGTAAGGTTGGAAAAGACCTTAAACATCATCTAGTCAAACAGTCCCCCTACCACCTATTGACTAAGCCATGTCCCTAAGTGCCACATCCAATCTTTCCTTGAACATCCTGATGGACGGTGACTCCACATCCCTGGACAACCCATTCCAATGCCCAGCCACTCTTCCTGAGAAGAAATTTCTCCTAATTTCTAACCTGAGCCCGTCCCCTGGTACAACTTGCAGTTATTCCCTCTTGTCCTGTTTCTGTTTATCTGTGAGAAGAGTCTGACCCCAGCTCACCACAACCTCCTTTCAGGTAGTTGTAGAGAGCAATGAGATCTCCCCTGAGCCTCCTCCAGACTAAACAGTCCCAGTTCCTTCAGCGGCTCCTCATAAGACTTGTGTTCAGACCCTTCACCGGCTTCGTTGTCCTTCTCTGGATGTGCTCCAGGGCCTCAATGTCTTTCTTGTAGTGAGGGGTCCAAAACTGAGCACAGTATTCAAGGTGTGGCCTCACCAGAGCTGAGTACAGGGGGATGATCCCTCCCTGGTCCGATTCAAATCATTTTAAGAGTATAAGCAAGATCTTATTAATAAGGAGAGACTAGACCAGATGATAAAGAAAATGTTGTAAATTAATTCCACATTCTCATTTTTCCAGTGTGTCTCCCTCTGTTATTTTTTGCCTGAGTTCGAAAAACGTCAATACATGTTTAAACTAAAACCATGTTGTACCTAATGATTAATGTTTTTTTCTTTTAACAGAGTTTTCCTTTTTTGATCCCAATGATGCAGCGTGCCAAGAAATACTTTTTGACCCCAAAACATCAGTTTCAGAATTGTTTGCTATCTTAAGGCAGTGGGTTCCACAGGTCCAGCAGAATATTGATATTATTGGGAATGAGGTGAGAGATAATTGAAGATCCTTTAATGCTTTCAGTGTTAAAGAAATGCTATGTTGATAACAAATAGAAACAGTTCAATGAGAAGCAGAACTAATCATAAACACAGATATGGTTTCTTCCTCTTAGCAAGTAGTTACTAAGCAGTGCCTTGCATTGCACATGTCAGCTTTCATTTGGAAGGAGGAAGATGATGGATAAAAATTCAGAAGATTTGGATAGGTGGTAGAAACAATGTTTCTTCTCAAAGCACTTCTTCAGAGACCTTCACCTTGGTGCTTTGGTTTCCTACATGGCAGTAATAAACTCCAAAATATGAGGTTACAGTGAAGCTTGACCTAAAGGGCAGTGTTTCCAAGGTACAAAATTAGTTAGGAACCAAAATCTCTTTTGCAGCCTGGAATAGGCTGCTTTCAGAAGACTCTTCCTTTCTGGTAAATTTATCCTACTTTCTTCTGGATTATGGACCTTTCTAGACAGGTGGGGAAGTATAGAAAAGATTCATCCTTCTTTAGTACAACCAGGGGCTTTTTTTTTGCAGGAAGATGAGGGAGGGATTGTTGAGAGATCGAAGGACAAGGGGGGAGACTTCATAAATGATGTCATTTTCCTCTCGTTCAGTTTAGCAGTTAACTTTTCAGTGTGTGAAATACATGTTAGAATTAACAATATAAAGCAGCTTTAAGATGTGTAAACAGTGAAGGTCAAGAATATTCATATAATACTACTCATTATGTTTGTGCACGTTGCTCAGTTTTGCCATTACCGTCGGTTCTGATGGGCTTCTTTGTTATTAGCTGCTGAAATGAACCCAGGAGTCAATATATGTGAAATAACTTACTTAATAATACTGATGCCAAAGCTAATATGTGCTTGTTTTCCACTGGTCTCTCAGATCATTAAAAGGGGTTGCAATGTGAATGACAGAGATGGACTGACAGACATGACTCTCTTGCATTACACTTGCAAATCAGGGGCACATGGTATTGGTGAGTAAAAAAAGTCAGAATTATTCCTTGCAGTAGATTTTTAGTGCTTTTTGGCTCTTGTAGTTGTCATCAGAAAGGAAGATACAGAGCTGTAGAGCAGTTATAACTGGCAGTTGTGAGTATGAGTTGGTGGTATAGGTGTTGCGAAAATGCTATGGTAAACATGTATTTAATGTAACAAAGGCTGTGTCATTCTGAGGAGAAAACTGAAGTAATCTATAGACAGTTTTCTTGTATCAGTGAAACTAGAACATTTAGGTGATTGGCTGGTTTTTGTGTCATTGTCCCCCCCCTTCACCTTAATTATGTCAGAATACAGCAATAAGCTTTGTTTGCATTGTTATGATTGTAGGTACTGGAAATAAGAGCATATTTATCTCTCTTTGAACATCCCTATCAGTTTTTCTATCTTGTGCTCGTTGGCCCAAATCCAGTTCTTGTGAGTTTGAACTAAATTTCTGAGTGAGGTCTGATATAGGCTAGGTTCCCTGGTGTTGGTTCGTGTAAGAGCATAATAGCACGTAATTTTTTTTCTTCTATCAGATACTAAAACCTCTGGGTTTGATGTGTGATACGTTGTTCACATTAGAGATAGGCATGTAGTTTTACTATATACTATGCTAGAGATTTCAACCCCTCATGATAAAAGGCAAAGACTTTTTGTGTCCTAATCCTAAAAAAAGGGCATAGTAATTGTTTTGCTCTGAGCTTTAATGGTTTAATGTACATTGTTTTACACATAAGCATCTGAGTGTTTTCTGAGGTCAAATAATGCAAACCTTATAAAATGTACCTTGCAGGTGATGTTGAAACTGCTGTGAAGTTTGCCACACAGCTTATTGATTTGGGCGCTGATAGCAGTTTGCGCAGCCGCTGGACAAACATGAATGCCTTGCATTATGCTGCCTACTTTGATGTTCCAGAACTTATAAGTGTTATTTTGAAAAACGCAAAGCCAAAAGGTAGGCTCTCTTCTGCCTCATGTGGCTGTCCATGTTCTGTTACTCTGTTGAAACTAAGCTTATATGTAGTGGTCTTTAAGTGTGGGGTTTGTTTATCCGTTATACATAAATAATTTCTAACTGCTTTTAATCAACCTCACTGGTTCATTTTTCTCTTAGCCTGTTTTTTTTTTTTTGTGGCTTAATGCAGTGATTCCACTGCTGGTTTTTAAACCTGAGCCTTGTACAAGATGGCACAGAAGTATCTAATAGAATGCAAAACATATGGGTTAACTCCAAGTTATTAAGTACTTAGAGAATGTATTCAGAAAACCAAAGGTGTAACTATTCTGGTAAATCTTAGGGTTTCTAAGATTCATTAAGCATTGAGAAGTAGGTTTGAATCACTGCAAGAAAGGTAAAAAAGAAGCGATGTCATGGGGCAAACTAGCAATTGAAGCAACATTGACTGGCTCATTTTTCCACTTCTTCGTGGCTATCTAGAAGGACATGTTTAAGGAACTGTTTGACTTTCTTTAGCATTTGGAATAGATACGTCATACTTTTTGGAGTGATAACGTAAAGGACTGGTAATTTATACTAATGTGAATGGAAATAAAGAAATGGTTCTGAACCAGAACAGTTTGTTCCTAACTTGTTCGGGTTGTGAAAACCAGTAAGCAATTTTAATGCTAAAATTGCACAAACATTAATTTGTCCTTCTGAATAATCTTCTGATTGTGCCACTTTGCAAAATGCCTTTTTTTAGCCAGTTGTACCTAAAGACTGTCTCAAAATTCTGAAAAGCTGACAAGTTTTTAGAGTATACGAGGCTTGCTTATCACATTTTGAATTGTCATAGAGGTAGCTGTTAAACTGTGCTGTTAGTGTTATGACATGCTTAAGAGGTAGCAAGAGTAGATTGGTATCAAAAGACAAAATAAGACCACATGGTAATTAAGTCCACATCACATTTCAATAGTTTGGGTCTCCATTACTTGCACCAGCAGATGAGGTTTTATTTCAGATCTTGTTTGCATTTGTGTTTTCTCATCTCTTCCTGTGCACTGCCTACAGAAGGGGTGGGAATTTGCTCAGATGAATTTGCCCTGGTGAAATGCCTGAGCAGTAGGCAACTCTTGAATAAGCAGATGACCGTTTTAAATCTCAGAAACGGTACAAAATATTTTGCTCCGTGACGTGAAGGCAGTGGGTGATCTCAATAGAAATTCTCTGCAAACTGCCTGACAAAGCATGGAGCTAAAGGAGGACGTACATAGAAGGCAAATATGCCTTGCATGAATCCATGCTGAACTGGAGAGAAAAAGGTTGCTGATGTATAAATAACTTTTTAAGACTGGTTACTGACTCTGAGGCACCCATCGAGAAACAGCAAGTATCACAGAAAATTTCCTTTTGATTTACTGCTAAAGTGTTTTCTTTATGACACTCTGCAGTTAAATTCTGTGTACGCATTTACTACGTAATTGTGAAAACAGAGAGCTAGTTTGATCTTAGATTTTTAGAAGTTTCACGTATAAAAATTGTTGCATGCTTAAGGATTAGAAATGTTGTGTGGTGCTATTAGACAATGATTGTAACCTGCACGGGCAGCCAATGACTGACAGACCATTGCTGTGTAGTAACTTGCCCTAGATAGTTTAGGGGTAGTTTCTGGGTAACACTGGAAATATATATGTGTGTGCGTGTGTGTTTTTCTTTGTCAACTGCACTATGCCAACTTAGACCCAGAACAAAGCTGTAAGAAAACAGTATTTAAAAACTCCAAGCATGAACTATGCAAGTCTGAGGAAGTCACACTTTTCTAATAAAGAAAACTCAACAAAACAACACAACCCTAAAACTATATGTCATTAACTTCTTAAAATAGGAATACAGGCAATTTTTCCTGACTTTGGAGCTGACGTTACTGCAAATACCTTTTCTGGACACTGGTTCCTATGTGTGCAGAAAATACTTGATAGAAGTGTCAGTGGTTGTGTACAGTGACACAGCTTCTACTCAGTTTTAAACTGGCAATGTTTTTTTGATGTTTGATCTGTAAAAGATGCATCTGCATATGTAGCTGTCATTGTGATTGTTTTTCACAGATGCCAATTAAATGTAAAATCACTGCAATTGTAAAACTTCTATAACTTCATCATAAATTTGTTACCTTTGATCTTTATAAAATTCAGTTAGTATGTATGAAGTTGACATATCTATGCTGACATATATATATTTAGCTGTCTTCTGGATACACTGATGTTTTATTTTGCCCCCAAAATATTAGTTGACTACAACAAGGAAGTTGATACAGTTAGGATATACTCTTGTTTATCATATTGTGAAAAGGGCTGGTATTTTTAGGATGGAGACTGATACTGGAAAGTACTAGGAGACTGTACAGCCCTGAGGTGGAAAAGTTTATGTTCCTTACCAGTATTTCAAATTGGAACATTATTGCTAATACGTGGTGGTTTTGAGTTTGTGTACTAAATTTGCTGGCATTTTTAATTGTCACATACATAATTGACTCAAATTGACATCTCATATAGTTTAGGAGAGGAGCTAAAGACTAAATAAACACGAAAACTCCAATCTTCTAAGACAGCAATAACTTCGTAGCAGATTGAAAGCTATAGCGGGAGCAATTGATGGAAATACGTTATGCTAAATCTCTTCTAGCCCAACACACTGCTCCGTTTTCCAGCTATCAGTGCACAAGACACTTCAGAGTGCAGTTCTTTGAAAGCAACAAAATTACAAGAGTCACAAGCTCTTACTTCATTCTTGGCCATTAGTAATTAAATCAATGTAAGACAGATATTTTCCCTTGCATCTGTGGTGGTTTGGCCCTGGCTGGAGGCCAGACACCCACCAAAGCTGCTCTGTCACTCCCCTTTTCAGCTGAACAGAGGAGAAAATATATATTGAGAGGCTGAGGAGTTAAGGACGGGGAGAGATCATTCTGCAATTAGCGAGACGGGCAAAACAGCATCAACATGGAATAAAGGAAAGAAAATTAGCTAATTTATTACACTACACACACACACACACACACACACACACACACAGAGTGAAACCAGGGTCATATAATGAGAAGTATGACCAGATCTTAAAATGCCACCCCTCACTCGTCCATTCTTTGCGGACTTAACTTTAGTCATGATTTCTCACCCTTCTCCCCCTGCCAGGATGATGGTGGTTCTGGTCAGTTCCTCATGAGTTGTTTTACTTCTTAGCTGAGGGGGTGTTCCTTACAGCCTTCCCCTGCTTAAGGGTGGGGTTCCACCCACAGGAGAAAGTCCCCAGCAAGCTTTTCCAACATGAGCCCTTTCCCACGGGCCTTCGGATCTTCCTCACCTGCCCCAGCGTGGGTCACTTCTGTGGGGTGCAGTCATGAATCATAGAATCTCCCTCAGGTCCAGGCTGCTCCAGCCTTGTCCCTCATGGAGGCACAAGTCTCCCCAGTGATCCTGCTCCAGTGTGGGCCTCTTTGCATGGGCTGCAGGTCCTATCAGAAGCTTGCTCAAACATGGGTCACGATGTCTTCCCTATGTCTCCACCTGTTCCAGTGTGAGGCCCTTCTACAGGCTACAGGTGGGGTCTCTGCTCCCCATCATCTTCCATGGGCTGCAGGGGACAACCTGCTCCACCACGGGTTTCTCCACTGGCTGCAGGGACATCATTTTCTCTGGCATTTGCAGTGCTTCCTCCCACTTCTTTACTGCCCTTGGTGTCTGCACAGTTTCTCACATCTTCTCACTCCCTTCTCTGGGGGCAAAAAGCCGCTGCTTGCCTTTTTTTTTGTTTTTTCTCTTACCTGTGATTCCCAGAGGCTCTGTGACTGTTGCTGAATGGGCTTGGCCTTGGTCAGTGACAGGTGTGGCCCTGGGCCTGACTGGTGTTTACTATGTTGGGCCTCGGGGAAGCTTCTAGCATCTTCTTGCAGAAGTAGTGCCTGGCCAGAACCAGGACACTGTAGCCCCACCTCCTCCACCAGACCCTTGCCACGCAAAACCACAACAGCATCTCATTTTAACAATTGATACCTGGAAGCAATAAAATATAAACATTTCAGAAACATTCATTTACATACAAATCCAAAATTACAAACTTGTTAATCTTAGCACGTTGGGCGTTCCAAATAGCGACAATTTTGCAGTTAAGACATCAGTATTGTAAAATCAATGAAAGTAAATGCTCATCTTCCACATTGGTTTGTGGTGTGAATAAATAGACGCAGACAAGTTTGATATTTTATGTAGAATTATTTCTCATATACATTTAGTTCATAAATAATGGTATCTCTGCATAAAGGTTAACATAAGCTGTAAAAATGAATGTCCTGTCAGGGAATTTGTAGAGTGAAATGTTCAGGCAATAGACTGATATACCTCACATGTGATGTTTAATTGCAGATGTGGATGCCACCTGCAGTGATTTTGATTTTGGAACAGCTTTACATATTGCTGCATTTAACCTATGTACAGGAGCTGTCAAGTGTTTACTGGAACATGGAGCAAATCCTGCCTTTAGGGTAAGGAGTTAGGTTGTAGATTCACCAAAAGGTAAAATAAGTACCTGGAGAAAGTGTTGTCCAGGGTTTTGGTTAGCTGAAAAATGTGT
Organism: Gallinula chloropus; assembly: GCF_964237585.1. Lineage (NCBI taxonomy): Eukaryota > Metazoa > Chordata > Aves > Gruiformes > Rallidae > Gallinula > Gallinula chloropus. Next base: position 70,137,256 of record NC_140087.1, read on the forward strand.
TCCATGGAGTGGTAATGCCTCAGGAAAATTATTTTTAGCTTGCAGGGGATGATTTTGTATGATTTGTCGTACTTGTGTGTTGAAGTTTGTGCTTTTGTGTCGCAGTTTAGCTTATTAGTTCAAATAGCTTTCAAGATGATCTTCTGTTTCTTGCTTGAACTTTGAGTTAACGCTCCTTTGTGTCTTGCAACAGTTGTTGTGGCAGTGGTGGACCTCTTCAGAAATACAGGAATGCAGTCTGTGACCTCCTGTGTATTGCTGAGCAGTAAACTTACTCTTAGCATAAGTAGTTGATCATGAAGAAACATTAACTGCTCTGCTTACTAATCTAATTACAGGCCTAATATAAAGTACTGCGTTATAGTTTTGATTGGATTTTTGTGGTTTGGTTTGTGGGGTTTTTTCTGTGTGGGTTTTTTGTGTGAGTATGTTTTGGTTTGGGTTTTTTTTTTTTGCATGGCAGTATCTTGGTTTCCCATTTTCAAATTCAGTTTCTGTTTTTTTTGGTTTTTTGCTGATGACAGATGTAAGGGTACTCAAAAGTCATTATTTTATGTGCCACTGATCATGCAAAATCTTCTAGAATGTCATTGTTCATACAGTTATTAAAGAGATCTAGGATTTAACATAATTAAAAATGCTGGTTTTCTTCTTTGTCTCCTTACTTAGTGTGCATGTACCCATTTCAAATTCTATGGCACCTGTAAGTTTATCAGTCCATTGCCACAGAGAGTACTGCTTTGTAGTTGCACAAGCATTCTGAGCTGTCAGGTGTCCCTGTGCCAGTGTGCCTGCTTCTTGCCTCCGTGCCTCTGCTCTGCCCCCTACCTTGTGTTGACACAAAGACTTGTGGGGCACCTGGTGAGCTGATCTGACTGAAACAATCATTAATGTGATGACTAAAAACTTGAAAGCAACTGTTTTTAAAGGCTTCCTGTTTTTAAGGTACTGTGACTTGAATAGGGCCGACTTCTTACTTAGAGAGGGACTGTCTACTTTTAAGGAAAGGTTGGTGGTTAATTCTTCAATCCCACAATAAATTTCTGACCAAAGTTAGTATGTAGGCTTTGCTTATCTGAGGACAGCAGAATGTAAATGCTGGGCAAGAATTATAGTTTTCTGGGGTTGACACAGGGAGGTTTATAGGGGGCTCAGGGATGTTGTGATTTTGGCCTTTTTTTTTTTTTTAAAGGAAACAAAGCAAGTACAACCTTTCTGTGTGTCATTACCTCTTTGAGCTTCCTGTTCTGAGTCCAGGGGCTCATTTGAGACAAAACTGTGAGATAATTTTGTTTCCACAAACTTTGTGAAAGTTGGCAGATAGGCAAGGACCCAAAATAATGCCTTTGGTGAAGAAAGCATAGGTAGAACATGCCATTGTAGCAGCCTGACAGCCTAGTAATGTACTTGGCCTTGAGTTCAGGTTAATTCCAGGTGAGCTGGTACTCCCAACAACTCTGGCCAAGGATGAGCATCACATAGGACATACAGGGAATCACAATCTCTGCTCCCTGGAAACAGGAAGCATTTGGAAAGGATTCTGTTCTCAATCTCTCATGGAATAGTCTGTATCTAAAATTGGACAGATGTGTTTAAGTATTTATGTGAGACATCAACTTTGTGTATTCTATACATGCAACGTATATTAAACTCATCTTATGTTTGGAATATGACTCACTGATGAGTAAACTATACACTGGGTAAAGATAAGTTCTTTGGGAGGTGTTATCTTCACAGTATTGGCATTACAGACCAGAATTACAGCTTTCTTATCAATCTGTGTTCATTTACATAGATAGATACGGGGTTCTGACTTGTAATAATGTTCTTAAGATAAAAAAATTGGTAATATAGCACTGTTGAAAATAAGACGCTGTAAACGCTACCTTACATATCTCAGAAAGTTTTGCCATCCTTGTTTGACAATGTGGCTGTTTTTATGGTTTTTATCCTTTTTTTTTAGTGGAGAGGATTAAAAACTGCAGGAACTGCTGTGGTTTTGCCTGGTTAGGTTTATCTTGTCACAGCGTGCAATCCCGTGCTATGTTATGTCTCTGCAGAATGACAAAGGGCAGATTCCAGCTGATGTGGTTCCTGACCCAGTAGATATGCCCCTGGAAATGGCGGATGCAGCAGCCAGCGCCAAAGAAATCAAGCAGATACTGCTGGATGCAGTGCCTCTCTCGTGTGACATCTCAAAAGCCCTGATTCCAAACTACGATCGCGTCACAGGCAAGGCCATGCTTCTATCGCTTGGCCTGAAACTCGGAGACCGTGTTGTTATTGCAGGACAGAAGGTACAATCAGCAACCTGATAATGCCCTCATCTTTTCTGGACAGTCAGTTTATTTACCCCTTTGGAGACATACCTCAGGTTTGATGGTCTAAAACACCACCTGCGAGGTGTGAGCTCTGGATGGCAGTAAGGATCTGGTTACGGGAAGTAGCAAGCCGAACAGTTATGTGTTAAAGTCACTACTATGAAAAGCTGTTTTGACAGGCATAGTCTGCGTTTTGTGTCTGTAAACAATTTTTTAACAGTCTCCTGTAGTACATCAGCACAGCTCAGCTTTTATCACCGTTTTTGGTGCCACATCAAAACGATGGTAAAATTTACAGATCACTTAGTGAGTGGCCCAGCACTCAATTACGAGTGCGTGTTCATCAGTTACCCCTGATAGTTTCCAGAAGGTGGTGAAAGGAAACTTTAATTCTCCTTAGCCTGTAGTAACCCAGTTTCATTGGTGCAATGCAGCTAAAGTCTTTGAAGTAGTGCTGTGCCACCAGGGTCGTTCCAGTGTTCTGGGAAAGTATGAGAATGTAGTTAATGCTGGTCTAGCTGAAATGTGAATAGCTTTTAAGGAGATACCTTGCTAGACACATGTAAAAAAATGTATTTGAAAGATCTAACATTGATAGTGCAGTAGTTATTCATACCTTTTATTTCCTCTGGTAGCAAGGGCTCTGATATTTTAAGAGTGCTAGAACTCTTTTAAAGATTTCAAGTATGTTTCTGGTAAATACTGAAGGCAACTGTAAGCAAAATTTTATGTTTGAGTAACTTTAATGATTTTTCAAGTGTAACTTCAGATTTGTAAATACTGCAGCTGAAATAAGTGTTCTAAAGTGAACACTGAGAGTGCAAAGCAGCTTCCATTCTCTGTTTTCATTTGGCGTATTCTAGAAATTGGGTCAGGAGAAGTGAAGGACTAGCTGTACAGAAGGCTTTTTAGCTGAAGTACGTACAGGAAGCCACTTACTCTTCACAGACAGTAAGAAGGTCATGGAAGTTTCTTTTACAGAGAGCCAGTGCACAGCAAAAGCGAGGGGATGTAATATAACTGCAGGTTAACGGAGGCTTTATGGCAAGAAACGGAAGAAATCAGACCTCTTGTGTATCTTTTCTCCAGATAAGGCACCTAAAACTGCCTGTACTGTCACGTGCTTGCCATATATGAATAAAGCTTCCTGGGTGCAGTTAGTTGTTTTTTTAATTGTGTATGTGATTACAGTGGCTTTTAGGAAGTTGTTGGAAGCTGTTTTGGCACGTGACTGTGGTTTTTTGGCCTTCCTTTCCCATGTCTGCTTTTCGCCCTTCCTTTGTGTGCAAGGAGCTGTTCTCGTCACTTCTGCACCATTTCCCACCTGCTCTCTCCATTTGTCTGAATGGAGAAGTTGATCTCAGCCCTGTCTTCCCCTATCCCTTGATACTGGTACATGTCTGCAGGGTGGAGCAAAAGTGAGAACAGGATGATGAGTATGGGACCCATTTCCCAACCTTCTCTTGAATGCTTTCTGAAATATGGAAGCTGGGACAAGGGCACAGGAGTGGCAGCACTTGTACAAGCAGTGCTTATGGATTCCTGTTCTCTTTCTGCTCCTGCAGTCTCCTAACACCTCAGCTTCAGTGACACTTGAAAGCCAGGCACATTAGATGCCAGAGGGGAAATTGATTCCACTCTTGATTCCCACTGCACCTGTCATTCTAGTTGTTTTACTGGGTGGGAAGCTGTGTAACAGGTGTTTATGTGTATCCAGTATCCCCCAGCTTCACTGGTTCCCACTGTGATAGATAATATGTGACTTGAATGGACACTCAGTGAAACGTGAATGCAGGGAAAGCAGTAGCTGGAATAAAACTCTCTTCTCCTGTTTCTGTCACATCTCTCATGTGAGATGTCCTCTGCTCCTTGCTTGCACAAGTCTTAGGCCTCAGTTTTGCCATCTCCACCTCCAGTTTAAGATGCCTGTTGGTCTCTTCCCTCTGTTTGGTAAGTGCCCTTTGGCTGGTGCTGGGAGAGTGGAGTTAGGCCAGGCTTCCTCCAGATGAGTCTGATGTCCAAGTTGGTAGCTGAAAAGTTTGGGTCTAGATTAGTGTGATGTACCTGCTGACAACAATCAAGTTCAGAGGAGATCTTCAGAGTAAAAGAACTGGCTCTGGGTGAAGTTTATTTCTCTACACAACATGGAAGGTTTTGTAGTAAAGAAAAACACGGTTTCTGCCTCTTTATGCTCTGAGGGCTGGATCAGACAGCGAGTTCACAAAAAAAAATTACTTATTAAGGTCACGTGAGATAATGAAATCAGCAACTGAAAGATCAAATATTTTTTTTATTACTAAAACAAATCTAAAATAAAACATAAAGATTAATTTAAATCAGTTTTAAATGCATGTCTGGTAGTTACTCCTCACCTGTTTGGTTGAAGTGTGTGAGTTTTCAGTGTATATTTATGGAGACAGGTCTAATGGCGATAGTGGGCTGTCTTGATGTTCTTGATATACTACTTATCTGATCAGAGAATATGGTATGGTGTATGTTCAAACAACAGCAAAATGCTTAAAATATTTGTTGGCTTTTAATTTTTTACTTAACCATAAGGCAGGAATAAAAGAGTTGTGAATGCTTTCCAAAGAAAAAAAGCTAAGTATGCTCTCTGCAGCTTACTCTTTAACCTTTGCAATATTATAAATATGTATAAACACATGCATGTAAGTAAAAAAATTCTGTAAACGTATCTCTGTGTGTATATAATGCAGGATTTGCAGCCCAGCAAGATACCTAGCCATGATTCTGAAACACTTGTGGAAGACACTGAAAGTAAATCTTCTTGTTAGGCATGTACTCTACCTTGCTGACTTGGAGTTGTGTTGTGCAGTCGTGCTTACAGTCTAATTCCTCTCTGTTATGAGGTCTGTCAATAGCCACTGCTTTTGTTTAGTACAAAACATGCACAGAAACAATAAGATGTTCTGGAAAATGCACTGGCTGGCACTGAAAGATGGGGATGTCAGTAAATGAGGGAGATTACATTTGTATTTCTGTTCAAAAACTTGGGAGTTGATTTGCCATCTCCTTCAGAATCTATGCCATGTCCCCACGGGCATTACTTGTTTAACAAAGTCATTCTGTGCTGATGCTTTTTGCTGCAGGTGGGTACATTAAGATTTTGTGGCACGACGGAATTTGCCAGTGGGCAGTGGGCTGGCATAGAGCTGGATGAACCTGAAGGGAAGAACAATGGGAGTGTTGGGAAAGTCCAGTACTTCAAGTGCGCCCCAAAACGCGGTATAACTTCTATTGTTTTTCTTACACTTCCTTCAAACCTGTATTTTTAGAAAAAATTGTGGAAGATAGGAACCTTTTGCAGAATATAAAGAGATAACACACTCTGATGCTTTACTTTTTAGTGCTTGCTTTGTCTGTTGATTCTTTTAATTGTTCCTAGTTCTGTTTGGCCGCAACTATTTGCAAAACCTCTGAAACAACCAAACAGTCAAAATTTCTGGTTGTTTCACTGAAACTGAGACAATTGTTTCTCCATCTGTATTGTTGAAGGTATTTGTCAGTGTTGTAACAATAATAACCATGTTTCTTTACCTGCTTTGCCTTTCTTTTTAAGAGATTCACGCCCATAGCTGTTTTCTACCTTTCAGCTCGAGATAGTTTAATTGATTTTCCATGGACAGTCTTGTCTTTTGTAGCAGCGGAGGGTGAATGTTAGCATTAGGACAGAGATCGTGATTGATAGTTCTACTGAATTCCTGAGTTACTCTTTTCAAGTTGCTGGATAAGCCTTTTGGCTTCACTGATCACTTGAGCTACTCCTTCCCCAAAACTGCTTTGTTGGCATAGCAAGCTGTGATCATTGCTGAAAAAGACCCCTGAATTAATTGATGGAATAGATACTAGCGAGAAAGCTTTATTACATTAATGTTACTCCTGGTTCTTTTTTGGCACACATTAATGTTACTCCTGGTTCTTTTTTGGCACATACAGGTATATTTGCACCTCTCTCTAAGATCAGCAAGGCTTCTGATCGCAAAAAAAGCTCCGTACGAAGCTCTTCTGTGAGGTCTTTACCTTTGGTCAAATCCAAAAAAATAGATGTGATGCACGTAACTTCCAAAGTGAATTCTGGTGAGTATTTCCTTCAATGTTGAGAAAGGATTGAGACACTAATCTTTAGGAATTAACACCAATCATGTAAATCTTGGTATAATAATACTTGTTTGGAATTAGTTCATCAATTGGGATGAGAAGGTATTTATTAACTACATGTTCTCATTAATTATTGAGTAGCCTTTAAATTAGTACTGGAAGGACGTTGTGTGTAGCTGCTTAGTGATTATAGTTCTCTGATGTACTAATAGAGGTCTTTATATGCTTTATTTAAAAAAAAAGTTCACCACTACATTTATTTTTGAGCCTTTAAAGTAAGTTCTGGTTGGCTGAGGTATCAGTTACATGTCTAAACATAATGTGATTTCTTTTGCTAAGATCTTGCTGGGTAATTTGAAACATCTCACTAAAGTCAGTGAAAATCCAGAAATTAATATATGTAACCTTTTTATATAGAAATTGAAGATACTTATTTTCTGGAACCAATTAACTGTTTGTGTTATCTGAGTAAAGCCAGAGGCACATTAGAAGAGAAAGAACATCCTTGTAGTACAGCTTCGGTCTGCTGACTGGAGTTACAGGTTCAGTCCCTGGCTCTGGTTTGGCCTTTTAGTAATTTATTGTAATTACTTCAAATTTTCTCCCCCCTTGTGTAGTAAGAATGATGCATCTTTTCTCATCTGCTGGGTTCCAAGGTGTTTGGGGGTACAGACTCCTCCCAGCTGTGTACAGTGCCCACCATGCACAGTCTAGGCCCATGTCTGGCTGGCTGCATCATAATGTCCATAAATATATTACATTAACATTTCTTTTGCCTTTCAAACCCACTTTAAGTGACTCACACTAAAGGGATGGAAGATATGCATTCTCATCAAACATATTCAGACACCCTCAACTACTCCAGTCTTTGCCAGTAATACACAGGGTATAGAAACAAAGTGCCAGGCTGGTGGAAGAGATGCGTTTTGGCAGCATTTTGGGTGACTTGCATAACTCTTCTCTGTATAGATTGAGGGGGAAGTAAGCCCTAATTACACGTATTTACAATTAGCACAAGATTTAAGCCATTTATAAATAGACATCCCACATAAAAAGCTGCTCAGAATAATCGGTTTGTTGAGAGTATTGCTCAGGATCAGATCTAAGCTGACCTTTTCTGTTAAATATTTTTCAGTGTTGGATTCAGTTTGTTGTGAACTGTTTGTGACTCTTTAAGCGCTAATGGGAAGCATTGTTCCCTTTGCCACAGACCATGTGTTTCAGAGGGTTTAGTCATAAATGTGCATTTGTATCTATAAATTTTAAACATTTGCTGCTAGCTTGAGGTAAAAATCAGAGTGAGTTATGCATCGTGTGCCAGGCAGAGCTTGCATCCACTAGCAGTATAATTTGGAAGCTGCCGTTTGTAAGACGTTCCTGCCTTGAAAGGTCCATTAGAATTGCTATGCCTGGCTGATTTGCTGGCTGGAGTTGAGAAGCTAAAGCTGCAGAGGCAGAACTTTGTTTTGCTGTGTTTCTGTGCATCACCAGATTACATTTCTTTCCCTTCAACTTCATTCTTGCAGTACCCTGGTTTGTAATCATCCAAGAAAAAATAGGACTCTTTTTGTGGATACAGTTATAAGCTGCAGAGTAAGATACAATGCTGTACAGGGATTTTCAGATTTTACTTGTTTCTACTGGATTTGAATAATCCATTGGACTGATCAAAATAGGCGTCTCTCAAGTTTTTAGGAAAGGGAGTCCTGTGGTCAAGCTGGGAAATGTGTTACTGGTTGCAAAGACTATTTTTTTGACCTTTGCAAACTAGTTCAGTCCCTGTATCTGAATTAAACAGATATGTAGTTACATAAATCAGGTGTGATTTTTGTGACAGGGAGGGGATAAATCGTAGATAAGCTTGTTCTTCATTGAGTTAGGGTAGGAGACTGTTAGAAATGCAAACTGACTATTCACAGATTGTAACTTCCTGGTTCGTATGTGTATCACAACATTGCTGCTCTAAGAGTCAGGCTCTTAAAATCCTATTGGCATGCGTCTTTCAATCTACAAGTAACCAAGTGAGATTTGGTCTCAAATATCTCTCAAACTTTTATGTGTAATCTTCAGTGCAGAAATTGTGAAATTAGTACTGGTGAATAGTGTACCTTAAGTACTGTAAAAGTCAGTGTTGTATTTATAATAGATGTAGATGTTTGAAAGATTTCCTTCAATATAAACATTCATATTTTGCAACCAATTTTTTTGTTTGGCAAGATAGTTTGGACTGTTTTAATGTGTTAAGGGGTTTAACATCTGTCCTTATCCATCAAAACCATCCTGCAGTCTTCTTTTAGCCATTTATCAAGAGTCTGAGGAACTGTACAGCTTTATCCATACCAACCTACAAATCTTTCAAGTTGTTTTAGTACATGACTTCCCTGTAAAACTATTGCTTGTTGTTAGGAAGTATGTATTTTTCTCTCTCTCTCTTGCTATATATACACACACATATAATCTTTTTACAGGCCTAAATACTGCAAAAAAAGACAGTGCTTCTGAAACCAACTTTGTGACTGCTAACAGGGGGAAAACTCTACCTGCAAAAGATGGTAAGTCAATCTTTACTTTTTTTTAATTTTTTAACATCTTGAGAAAAATAAGGTAGAGGAAGTATTATTACTGCCTTACCCCTGTAACAAAGTCCTACAGAAAACAGTTGTCTTGCCTGTCTCTATTCAAGTCCCAAACAGGCTATACAGGTTTAGTTTTACTGGGAGCAGGAGTACTTTGTGTGATGCTTGGCTGGCATTCTGTGTTGGTTTGGTAACAGCTTCAACCCAAACACAGGGACAAGAATATAGACAAGCCCTTAAAGCTGTCTCTTAGTGAATGCTCTAACACAGGATCTGCAGAATTATCTTCTTAGGTTTCTGGGGGGACCCTGTGTCATTACTGCTTGGATTCTGATGATGAACTGTGCGTGTATTCCATTTTATTCTCCACCTTATCAGTATGTTCAAGCTCGTATAATGAAGCACACATCTAACAGTGCTGAGCAGTCTTGGCATTGTGTCAGGGAAGGCTCAGTAACAAGCTTCAAATATGAAAAATGAAACTGTAGCTTAAAAAGTTGCTTTGGCAAATGAATTGTTCTCTGCAATTTTCTAGGTTAAAGAGTTGGATATTGGCTTGTACTGCATCAGTGAGGTGAACTTCAAACACAGAGGGACCTCAGTTTCAGGGATGTCTTTAACAAGCTGTAAAATATTGTGGGCTTGAGGGTTTTTTTCCTATAAAATTATACCTCAAGTGTTGGTAAAAGTAGTATTTCTTACCAATAATTTGGATTGTGAATTTAAATGTACCTGGTTTTTTGAGGAAAAGCATCTTTTTGTATCCTCCACCAGTGAACAGGGGTAAGAAGGAGACTTGGGGAAGAGACTATCATAAGGTATTTAAGGTATCCTATATGATACGTTTTCAGAGGTGAGCTAAAAAATTTGTGCAGACAGCGTTTCCCAACATTGTGTTCATGGAGGCACTCAATGGCTTGTTCTTCAGGTTCTGGTCACACAGTGAAATTCATCAGCAGTACAGTGTCTCAGCCTCCAGAAACAGGACTCCAAAAGCTTTCCGGGCTCCAAGTGATGTGGATCCCTCATTTTGGGATCTGGTGGTTTAGATGGTACTGCCACAGGGCAGTTCCAGAACCTTTAGGAAGATCCAACATCCAACTTAGAAAGTAGCTGTCAGTGGTTGTTTGTCAAACAGAAGGCTGTTCCAGCCTGGGGTTTGTGCCAAGTGTGGCAGTTTATTTTTTTCTGTGTTTTTTGAACACTAGGCATGGAGGGTCTGTTCATGAAATATGCAGGTGATGCCTGGCAGATAAATGATGGGCTCAACATTTAAAAAACCCCTACCTTGCTCCAAATAGTCCTTGACAAATTGGAAAGAACATCTTGGGGGAAGGGAGGGAGAGGGCATGAAAGAGTAGTAAGGACAACTACAAAGTTATGTAGAAAGGCTGAAACAAACAACTGTATAAATGCACCTTGGGAATGAACTTCCTAGTAGTAGTTTTGTAGAAAAGGACGTGGGGCTGTTGAGTATTACAAGGTAAGTGTGAGTCATCTGTGTCATACTGTTGCAAAGGGAAACATACTAGAATGTATAAAAAGGATCATCAGCCATAAGAGACATGATGTGACCTGTCTGCTTTACATGGCAGAGGTAAGGCAGCAGCATTTAAAAAAAGATGTGAATCAACTGGAGAGAATTAGGAGAAACCGCCACATAAACTGGAGGTAGAACACCTGGTTTAGGAGAAAAGAGTGTTGGAATGTGTGTGTGATTAGAGAGGCAGATGATTAAAGGGATAAACCAGGATGCTTTCAAATACAAAGAACAGTATAACCCTGCATGTGCAATGAGTGTAAGAAATCTTGAGCTAAAACTTTGCTAATTTAGATGGTACATTAGGAGGAAAGCCCTGTAAGACTCCAGATAGTGATGTGATGAAATACATTGTTCAGCATGTCCTGAGGCCTCCCTGATAGGAGGTTTGTAATACCAGGTCAAACACTCACTTGTCAGGAGTGATCTGACAAATAGTTGTTTTGCCTGATGGCAGAGGGTCACAGGACCTCCTGAAGTTCCTTCTGCTCTTTCTTCTTCTGCCCCTTTCTTCTCTTTTTTTCCTGCTCTTTCTTCTCCCACCGAAACGCAGCATCACAGGGACTGGTTCAGTTTGTATACTGCTGCCTCAGCAGTTTTGTTGTCTTCCTGTCCAAGTGGTCTGACCCCCCCCAGGGAGTCCATCGCTGGACTGACTTCTCAGTACAGGCTGCAGTGTGTGTTCCCACACACTTGGGTGCGCTTGTGCCTTGGGCTTGCAGCTGGAGGTTGGCTGTTTGGTCTTTTGCATTGTCTCCGCTGCTGCACAGCTGCAGCCAGCCTTGAGGCTCCCATCCCCCACAGTGTGTGCTTTGACCCACCACATTGGCCCTTCTGCAGTTCTTTACTTTTTTTACCAAACTGGAGAATTAGATTGCACTGGACAGGCTAACCTTGTGTTGGTACCGCAGTGCTTTGTGAAAACACTGGAGTACTGAGAGGCTTAATTCGTTAGAGTTTGATAAGCAGTATTATCTTAATTTTTCCATTGAGAACCTGAGCTGTGGCTGTACCCTGCCTCATTTTTGGCAGAGTGGGTAGGTAGGAAAGTGAAGAACTGAGGAGAGCCTTGAAAAGGAAGGAGGAAAGCTGAACGTAAGTCTTATCAGACAGTTTAGACATCAGGGTTTGCAAATGGAGATAAAAATGATTTATTTCCCATTCTTCCTTCATACTTTATTAATATTAAAATATGAACTGTCTAATGGAATAGAGTAGGCTTTAATCCAGACAATAATTCACTCATATAGTATCTCCTTCCTTCCACTTCTCATCAAATCTTTAATAGGCTGGATGCTGGCAGTGTGGTGGTGTGATCCCTTATTCCTAAAGTCCCCTATCTTAATAATTGTGCTTGGGACTGTTGGGAAGAACTTTCACAGAGTGACAAAGAAGGGGCTTTGGGAAACCTATTCCAGCACTTGACTGCCACCCATTTCCCAAGGCGGGGTCAGAGGTACCCATGTCATTCCTGACAGGTGTCTGTGTAAATGCTGCTTAGTAACCTCGTAACTTTGGCTCTTTACTTTGTATTCGTCCTGCTGTGGAGAACAGGTAACTAACTGCCTGCTTCAGAAGCCTTCCTTCTGCTTTATCTCTTCTTTTCTGAGTAGGATCTCTGAGGGAGTATTTCCATTATATCTTCCAGGGTTTCCTGGGTACAGCAGCTCTTCATCTTCGTCTACCTCCTTGGAAGGCAAACAGAATTACTCCAAGAAGCGGACCTCAACTAGCAGCAATAAAAAGGCAGCGACTCGAGTGCCTTCTGTCTCACCTAAAATTAGTGCCGGTATGTCTGTTGTAGTGAATACTCACATACAGCTACTTGTCCTCTTTCAGCCCAAGATTGTTCAAGGCAGGCACTTGGGAAGTAGTTTAACCATAAACTTAAGCTTAGCAAGCTTTGTAAAAAGCTTTTGGACCATCTTCCATAGGAAATTGTTCTTATAGCTGGGCACTGTACCTTCCAACTGCAGAGGAAAGGCTGCAGCCCAGAGTTTCCATGCTGAAACAAAGCGATTCTTTGACTACACAAACCTTGGAGTGTGTGCTGCATGTTAAAGCTGTACAGTGTTAAGGGCAGATGCTCTATTTACCTGTCAGTTGGCTCACTGTTTAAGACTGACTTAAACTTTAAAGATATAATGGCACTAACTTTAGCTCCTGTTTTTCTGTTGAACAGGGTTGTATAGTTCTCCAGTTACAAGGAAAAATCCTTTTGATGGAGAAATTCAGGTGGGAGACAGAGTGCTGGTGGTAGGACAGAGGACAGGCACTGTTAGGTTTTGTGGGACGACAAAATTTGCACCAGGTATTTATGATACTCTTTCTATATGTTGCAAAATCAGCATGGAATAGCTTGCATGTAAGGATATGAACATAGAGATAACTTTCTCTCTTTTTCCTCGTTCCTTCCAAAAAATTGCTAAATGTAGTGGTTTAATGTTTGTTCTCTCTCTCTTGTATTTCACTCAGTATTTTTTTACTTTAATGCAACTACCAGGAAAAAAATGTTTTCAAACATGAGTTTTACTTGTCCACTAATACAGCTCAATTGGGAAAAATATTTGGATGTCGAAATTGTAGGTATTGTTACAAAGATTTCTGAAAATCCTTGATTTTTGTCTCCAGAATGGTATGTAGTATATTGAGGGCACATGCCGTTGCGCCTTTCTGACAGCTCATCTCTTGCAGTACTGATACTCTTACCATGTGATATACTTGACTCATCTTCTTGACTTCTTTAAGAGGGTAATTATGAACATTTAAATCTGAACTAAGAAACCTGTATGTCACAGGGCAGATGAAAAGTTAGAAGCATCTCCAAAAGCCCCAAAGTCTACCCATTTTCTCGTCCCTTCCTTTGCTAAAACCCACATGGCAGTGAAGCCAGGTGTCTTCAGAGGAAGCAAGTTGTTCTAAATTATAACAAATAACTTCTGAACACTCATTCTGTAACCAAATTCGAGGTTCTTTTCTATCTGTAATCAAATTCTTGGCAACTGTAACACAAAAACAGTTGGTGAGTATTGGTGGAAGTACCAATCTGATGGTTACATAAGCAGCAGTGAGTGACAATAGAGTGACAGAATGGGAGGTTGTGGAACAAGTTCGTACTGTTTTGGTCCTGCCCCTTTTCCCAGTTTAGTTGTAGGCAGTCCTTGCCTAGGATGCTGCAGATGATTCTGCGCTTGCTATTTACAAAGAAAACAGTGAGAAAAGGACTGTTTTTTCCAAAGGCACTGTAACAAGTGTAGAAGCAGAAAGCTGACAGTGTAAGTGTGCAAGTCTCCTCACTCCTTGCCTTCCCCACCGCCTCCCTCCCCTCTCCCCCACCACCCCAGCAATTAGGGCGCAAATTTCTTCTGGAGAAAACCATGATACTGTAAGATGTGAGGATAGAAAGATTGCAAGTCCCCACCACTTGCAAACCCAGTAATTTATAGGAAATGAAACAGATGCATTTTAGTATTTCAATATTAATACATATCAACGCTCTGGAAATTGCACAAACTGCCCTTTGCTGCAATGCAGATCTGTCTGTAGTTCTAAAAACAGGAAGGGAAGAACTTCTGACGTACCGAGCCCTTATAATTCGTGAGCTGTCAGTCCTGAGTTTCTTGAGCTGATAATTAGAATTACCATTTTATCTAGTGCCTTTGTACCGAGTGACTTGAATTATATTTTGAATCTTTGGGGGATGGATAGCATAAGGACTGCTAATGGAGTATGAAATTTAGCACCTTTACATAATTAGCTCACATTTATCAGAGGTTATGAATGATCAAGCTTATTAACATCTTGATGCCTATTCAGTGTTCTGCACGAGATGAATTGCAGGCCAGTTCTGATTCTTACACCCGTCTCTCAATATCACAGAGCCAGCCTCACAGTTTGTATTAATTATAACTTGCTAGATGGAGAGAGTGAATGAATTAATATAAAAACTTTAATTTTACTGTTGATGATCTCAGCTGAGGCATAACCCATGTGGTCAGAGACTAGCGACACTGCTCTCCTTTCCAGTCTCCTTTCTGTTAAATAGACACTGTCATATTCAGCAACATTCTGCTCGGCTTCAGCTTGTGCATGTAGATTTGTACCTTTTCTATATTAATTAAGATGGCAATTTAAAAAAAAAAAAAAGACATAGAAAAATGCTGACATAATTCTCTTTAGGTGTATTGTGATACCAGTTTTTGCAGAGTTACAAAGATAGTAAATATCTAGACATTTCTGACTAGAAACTGTTTTCCTCGGTGCACGCGAATGCTAACTGTATCAACTCTCTAGATGCAGAAGAGCCTTTGCTGGCTTGTTTGAAATGCTGTGATTTAACTGTTTTGAAACGTAGGCTTCTGGTGTGGAATTGAGTTGGACAAACCTCATGGGAAAAACGATGGTTCCGTGGGAGGTGTTCAGTACTTCAGTTGTCTTCCTAGACACGGTATATTTGCTCCACCGTCTCGTGTACAGAGGTAAGCACCAATGCTGCTTTTAATGTCTGTGTTGCCAAACTCTTGCTTGATACATTTCCACTGGGAAACAAAGTTTTGTACCAGATACAGAAGGAATAAATGTTTTCTACCGCTAATGGAAGTTTATAACCTCCATTAAAAAGCTGTTGGGTTTTTACATCAGCTTTTTGAAAGCAGAGTATAAATTGGAAATGCAGCTCTTCCCATTTCTCTTGCAGTCACTTCAAGAGTTTTCATTCCATAGCTTCCATTTCTGATACAGCCTGTGCTCATTAAACTTTACTTTCTTGGCTTGATCCGGATGTGCTGAGCAAAATTTGGTTATAAAAGGAAGTTGCCCTTGAATATGGTTGGGAATATGTTCTTGTTGCAGCAAGACGCACAGAGGAACCAAAGCACCCACTGCCCTGTAGTCCCTTTGTTAGGTTTAAGAGAGAACATCTGAGGAATGCTGTGCTCTTCCCCCCCCTGTATTTTTATCTAGTTACTCTGCTAGAGATGTTCTTATTTTCCTTTCCCTGAATATCCTAGCACAGGAGAGCTGTAAAGAACTTGCCTCACAATTATGCAGGTTCTCTTGCTGAGTAAAAGGCAGGTAACTTGAATAAACTAGTTTGTTCCAGGTACCGCTTATGTATCAGCCTGACAACAGCTGAAAAGTTAGTGTCTCTTGGTGGTGGACAGGGAAGGGAAAGAACCAGAGCCTTAATCAGCATCTCACAAGGGCTCTTGCAATAGGTTTGTTCAGAGCTGAGTTGAACTGACTACTTTGCGTTGCTGCTTTTCAGACTAACGGGTTCTCTGGATTCTCTCACAGAGACGTCGGCGAGTAAAAGAAATCACACTTTTCCAGGTAGGAGCACGAGACTCTGGCATTTGGCTTAGGCAGCCTACGGTGCTACAACCAGAGCCTACTGCACAAAGCCAGCTTCTCTGAAAGCACCAGAGGTTCTCTAGGAACCCAAATGACAGCTGATGGTCCAGCTAGTTCCTTCCTAAAAATGTGGCCTCCAGAAAGAACTATGGAGTACCATGTTGTTATTAACCCTACACTGGCAGAAGAAACTATGCCGGAGCTAACGGATGCTCGTCCCTTGCCACTGTACTGTGTTCTAACTAGAGTTGGCCTCGAATTGAACCTGCTCCTTAATCTACCTTGATGTTGATGAAGGGCCCAGTGTAGGGAGGGATTCACGTGAAATTACTACATCTTTTGTGAGATACTGAAAGTAGATCTTTTTCCTTACCTAAGCATTTTGGGAAAAGGCTGCTTCAAATTACTCATTAAGTTTTCAGTGAGGACAGAAATTAAACCTAAGTATGTTATAGACACTTAATTTCATGAGAAGTTTCATCATTTAATTTCTAAATTGGAGGGGAGAATGTGTAGCAAATGTAGTGGAAGCAATATAAAAGACCACACTGAATATGGGTTCATAAACGTGGAGGTTTTGGTTTTGTTTTATTCTTCTTTTCTTTTTTTTTTAAAAAGAAGTCCTACACAGCCCATTATCTTTCCACTTAGGTTTTAGACGCAGTCTAAGCACCACTTCTGCATCTTCACAGAAGGAGATAAACAGAAGAAACTCCTTTGTTAGGTGAGTGTTGAAAATGTTTGTGTGAGCTGGCTGTTAGCTGTACTGTTCCTTGGTAAAAAGAAAGTCTTTATGATCGTATGATATCTAGATATTTACGTGTTCATTCAGGGTTTTTTTCCTTCCAAAATGGACCCCAGTATGTTGTCTTTTCTGTGGGTGTCCAAGGGTGCAGTCCTTGGTTTTGGGTTGGCATTAAAATTGTTCCCAATTGCTGATCACTGCAGCTTCTCTAAGCTCTTGTATTTTCACACAGCTGGGTGAAGCTCAGAGGGTCTTATTAAAGGGCTTCACTTCGTTCTTCTGATCCTGAGTCATGCTTACACACCAGAAGGTGTTTGGCTAAACTCTTTCAGGCCCCAAATGACATGTTTTGTTCTTCTTAAGTTACTGATACCATCACCTGTGGTAAGCAGCGTAAATCCTGGCATCACCTGAGAGAAAACTGATTTTCCAAGTCTTTTCCAAGACTGCCACATGTACCAGCCTTTTAATGTTGTGCTCGTGACATGAGATCAAAGCCAATTTTTTTTAAAAGCAGGACTTGAGGGCTTTTCCCACATGCCTCCCTGAGTTACAGGTTTAATTGGATGTTTTACAGGTCAAAAAAAAGTCTTCCCCTCCCTTTTCTGTTTTTTTATCCTAACTAGATCTAAGAGCTCCGTGTTCCGGCGCAGCTGGAGTAATACCACTACAGCCAACGCTGAGGGGCCGGTGAAGCTGCACGAAGGCTCTCAGGTTCTTCTGACCAGCTCCAATGAAATGGGGACAATCAGGTATATTGGTCCCACAGACTTTGCACCAGGGATATGGCTTGGACTTGAGCTCAGAAGTGCCAAGGGGAAGAACGACGGCTCTGTGGGGGAAAAGCGCTATTTCACCTGTAAGCTGAACCACGGGGTCTTAGTTCGACCTAGCAGAGTAACCTATCGTGGGATTAATGGGGCAAAGCTTGTAGATGATATTTGCTGAGCCAAAGCGTGCTCATGCAATAGGAACTAAGGATTTTTAAACTAATGCAAGAACCCCATCTAGAATGCAAACTTATTTTTAAATTATTAAATCAGCATTTGGATTTTACATATATATTAATATATCTCTGTGTGTACATATAATATATATTTTAATATATATATATACAAAAATATAGAGAAAAAAGGTTTGGTCACATTAGGAAGTAAAAACCACTATTCTGTTTCCAATACTGCAGCAGCCCTTGCTTGGGGAGGCTGTTGCAAAAGCATCTTGGGTTTGAGGTGCTGTATTATTTGAATAACGTTCCAGTCAGATAATGCCAGTATCTCCACTTGTTCCTAAAGCTGCTCTGTGATTCACACAGTATTTAAACGGTTTTTCCTCCACATAGTAACGCCCTGATAATGCTTTGTGCACTGCCCGCTCCTGACAGAGGAGGCGGTTAATGAGCGGCATTACTCTGGTTACCAAGCACTTTGTCAATTCCAATACCCACTGCTGGCAGTAAGGAAGCAAAAAACCAGGCAGACCCCTTTTTCAAGCAGTTCTGACGTACTTTTTACATTTTATCTGCCCCCCCAGAACGCAGAAGGGCTGATAAATACAAGGATTTGTGATTATCTTAGTGAAACAGCAGCAATTAAATAAAAAGCCTCTAAAAAAGCACAACTACGCTGCACGTCAGGCTGTGCAGTAAAACCCCACTGCTGTATGCGCTTGTAGAAGGAGCTGTGTGTAAGAAGAGCTCTCTGCAATATGCACTTTGCACTCTCCTGGAGAGTTTTCCTTTATTTTTAAAGACTTTTCTTTGCTGTGCTGCAGGCTCCCAGTGTCGCAGTTTTTGAATGCAAATAACCGCAGAGTGGAACTATCCATAATGGCCTCATCATAAATATTAAGCCTGTATAAATACAGCATGGCAATTCCTGCCAGTGGTATGGAATGTATGCAGGGCTTTCAAGCAAGCTATTAATGTCATTGTGATACATGTTTCCTTTTGTTTCCTTTGGAACAGCTTCCATTATAAATTTCTTCTAAGAGTCTTGGATAAATGAGGGATAGTTCTAGGTACACCATTGTAAAACACCTTGAAGTGACATTATTTGCATATCAGCCTTTTGAAACTGCTAATACTTTGTTCATGTTTTAAACATATAATGTATTTTAATTGCTCAGCATATGTAAACATTAGCTTATCAGGGTGGTTTTGTGTTCTGGAACAGTCCTTATATTCTTGTAAGTGCTCTGCTTGCTCTTACCTCCTTGAAGACGTGACACTTTAAATTGCATCATAATACTCTATTTTTAGACAGAATTCTGCTGCTGTTACCTTCCTTTAAATAGTGCTGTAGCTATTTTTCCTGAGCTGTATTTAAAATAATGCACATTGTATTCTAACTTATAGGAATTTTTAATTCGATATAAAAGCTGTAAATTTTAAATGTAAGAAAAAGACAAACCCAACTTTATATTTGATGATGCAAATATTTAACAATGTACTGAACTTTGTCCAATGTCTGTTCCTTGCTCGTGTCAGTAAAATGAAACCTTGGTGGATAGTACAGCAAAAAGAACTTGCTTCAGGTCGTTGCAGAATGTCCATCCTCTCGTGTCTGTTCTTACATACAAAGTAGGCAGACAGGGTAACAGCATGACTGTCACCCAGAACCTTTTCTATCCTCTCCCTAGTCGGTACAGAACTGGCACTTGTCAAACAGCCTTTGTTCATCATGTTTCGCTGTTGCTTGTCCAGCCTCCTGCTTCTGTGTGGGCAGTTTGGTGTCTGCTTTTCCTGCCTGGCACAGCAGAAGGAATGTAAGTGCTTTAGGTGATGGTAGCTGGGTCCTCAGGAGCTGCACAGGGGAGCGAGTGCCTAAGGCAGCAACCTCAGGCAGTTTGGTGTCATCATACGTGTTCTGTGGGGCCTGTCTTGCACACATAAGTGATATATGGGAATAATCTATTTGCAAGAGTTCCCTGATTCACTGGTAACATTCCCCCCTCACCTCCAAGGGTGTCAGGCTGTGCCTTCCACAGCTCTGTGGCTACAGCCACTTCAGCTGGCAGTGGGTCTGGGTGACCTGGGCTAACAAAGACTGCAGGACTTCATTGAATCCTGCCTGAGGGCACAGATGCTGTCTGAGGGTGTTGTCCCTTCAATTTCAGCTGCAGCTACCTGCACACTTCTGAAAGCTCTGGCTGTAATCAGTGAGAGCGCTGGGGGGGAGAGGAGCAAGTCAGGACTGCTCTCAGTATGGAGCTGTTGCAGCAGCATTGAGAATCTTCTGGAAGGAAGCAAGAGGCCCTGTCAATGTATGCGGCCTGAAAACAAACTAAACCAGTCCCTCCATCCCAGAAAGTATTACTGATGTTTGGTGATGTGAAGGGACTTGTGCTTCCCTAAATCCAAGGTAAGTTGCCATAATCCTTGCCTCCAACTCTTGCAGGACAACACTTGGTGTCATTTAAAAAAAATAAATCTGAAAATAACTGGCAGTGAAGTTTGAAATTAGGTGCAGTGCTGAGGTCTGTGTGATCACAGCCCCAGACTGGCTAGAGAAAGGACACAAGATTCCCAAAGTCCCTGTAAACCGTATAGATATTACGTGTTCTAACAAACAAACAGGCGCTGCCCAGCAGAGCCATGCTCCCTGTGTGGACTTCAAGCCTTGTCCTTGTTCCACAGCCTGGTTCTGCGGCCTGAACTCAGAAAATGTACTTCTTCCAGCTTTGTAGGGCACTGGGTGGAAAGGAGAGGTTACAGGTGTGACAGGAGGGGGAGAACTTCGTGCCCCAGGCTGGGGAGTTAATTTCTTGTGACTTCAGTCCAGTTGGATTCAGTGATCGCGTTGCAGATGTTGACAGTAACGGCTTTCTGGGCACAGTGCCTGTGTTTCGCAGTGTCGCTCTCCAACAGACCTGAGGCATGAGCATCTGTAACTGGTGCTGCAGATGTGCAAAGCAGAAGCAGCTTTCTCTGACAAGTTGGCTCTGTTACCTCTGGAAGTCTTGCACAGGTGGCAACTCCAAGCATTTACCTCATGGCTTTAATGGGTCAAGTTTTGCAGAAGCCTTATCAAAGCATGAGGTGGAAACTGAAGCCCTGTCCATGAAAGCCACTGAGCCAGGCACCCACCTGCAGCCTCTCCCCTGCCTTGCTGCAGGCAGGCAACTCTGAAAAAAATGGAAGTTAGGGCAAAGATTGCCAGCCAGAGCCAAAACCGGGTTGGTGGCAGCTGGCTGGTGGCCTGTGGTGCTCCTAGAAGAGCACTGAGGTGCTCCCTTCTCAATGAGGATAAGGACGAACCACAGTAGAGGTGAAATGGAGAAGTCTTGTGGAAATGGAAACCACAGCCCTGTCCTGCAGGAGAATGAGCATGTGGATAAGCAAGTGAAGGAGAGTAAGGGGTATAGCTAAGTCCATTCAAGGACTGTTTTTTTAGAAAGCAGCTATCTGTGGTGTGAGAAAAAAGTCAGTTCAGAGCAGGAGCTGCCTCTTCCTTATAGGACTCCTAAGGAAGTCCTTATAGTGCTTATAATTAGACCTACTCTCAGTCCATGTCCAGATTCAAAGAAAAACGCTGTCCTAGGGTATAAGCATTTAGGAATGAAAATGCCCATGTAGGCTCTTCTCTGGTCGTTTATATGGGCCAGTTTCCTGCAGGTAAAAGCCACCCATCGTGGTTTGTAATAGGAGGAACAGTACCCCTCAACTGGAGGTATGACATCAAGTCCTAAACACACTGTGGTCACCTGGGACGGTGGCTGGCTGAGCTGAACACCACACCTGCTCCCTCCTATGTCCATACCTGAAATCTGTCCTTCTGCCAAGAAGAAACTGCTGCCCGGAGCCCTCCCTTGGTTACCTGACAGTGACAGAATCATAACACGGCCCAACACAGACAGCCAGCTACAGTCATTTTATTGTCTTCATGCCTTGTGGTTCACTACACTTGTTTACAATACAAATACACTATTCAATACAAAATACTCAATGACCATATATTAGTATTTTTCCTCATGGTATCCCTGAAGTGCACAGGCCCTTCCTTTATCAACAATGTTGCATAAACTGCTGCACATGAGACAGATACTCGGACAATGAGGCTTTGTTACTGAAAGAAGCCGGATGCAGACACTTCAGACATTTTCCTGTGATGGGTTTGACTTTGGGACAGACAGACGGTGATGTCTTTGCTGCTGTGAGAGGCTGTTTTATGCTATTCCTATGTCAAGGTTCTTGTCACCCAGAAGACAGGCTCAGTAACAGGAGCAGACGTGCAAAGTTGAATCCTTCATAGCCTATTTCACACTTCTTACATCACACAGTGTGTACAGGACTGTGCCCAGCAGTGCTGCAGCTGCTCCCTCACTGAGCCTGTGTCCTGTTGTGAACACAGGGGGAGGGAAGCTGGTGGACCCCCCAATACCACACCATTCTGAAAGGCTGACAGCCAAATTAATGCAGCCCTTGTGCTTTCAACCCCTGGCCCCTGTGCAAAGCCCCTTTCCCTCCACCACTCCTCCCACTGCTCCTCCGGGAAGCAGAACCACTCAACTTCTTGCCCCACTTCATTTCCAGACAGGATGGAGAAACACGGTTCAGTGGCAAAAAGGACGATGCAGAGACAACTGGGAATGCAGATAAACAAACATCCCGACCTATTTTACCTTCAGTGGCTTACAGAGTCAGAAACCTACCTAACAGCTATAGGAAATGGGGAACATCCAGGTGGGAATAAGCCATTTTCAGAGGATGAGAGTGGTAGCGCAGGATTTTCCCAGTCGTGCTTCACGTCCTGTAGATCATACTGCTTCCCACATTGCCACTGTAGAGTGAGGAAGACACATAAGGCCAGAATGTAAATATCACCAGGGAAAAAGATTAGCAGTCTTAAAAACAAGTTCCTTTAAAAAAATGTTCGTTGTCTCACTAAACTGTATTTTAAATGTCAAACCCACTTTTGTCTATGACAGTTAAAACAACATCAATATTTTTCCCCTATTACTCTGCAACCCTAGCGTGGAGGGGTTTAACAAGGGAATTTGGGATTTACTCATGCCAGGGTGGATCAGTCTGGTGAGCTCTGAGAACTGAGCAGGTGACTCTTTCTAGACACAGACATTAAAAATGCCCAGGTCGTGATGGGACAAGATGCTGCCGCTCAGGGTGCGCAGCAGCTGCGGGAAGCGCGCTAGAGCCCGGAACAGAACACACACAAACACCAAACACTTCCAGGTGTTGCAAGAGAAATGCTGAAGTAAATTCAATGAATCACCTCCTGGCACAGAATTTTAGCCAGTCTCTTGGTCTTTGCAGACACACCCACTCGATAACCTCTTTACTGCAGCCTGTGAGTGGGACCCCAGCAGACAGAGCAGAGTTTCTGTGGTTTCCCTCAGCCCTGCTTGGACTGTCCTTGGGAAGGCCCTTCAGAAGCATCTTTCCCACTCTGCTGAACTTCTGCGGGCAATTGCAGCTCCCTTGTGCTTAGGGGTTAAATGTCACACTGCTTCTGTCAGCCCTTCAGCTAGGGTTGAGTTGGGGGAGTAATTCACAGTGCCAGAGTGCCAACTGGTACATTAGTGACAGAGGAAACAGGCACACAGAATTACAAGGCTGGAAAAGACCATCCCGTCCTATGCTAAACCATATCCCTAAGTACCTCATCTACCCTTTTTTTAAACACATCCAGGCTGGGCAGCCTGTTCCAGGTCCCAACAACTCTTACGATGAAATTTTTTTCCTCACATCTAATCTGACCCTGCCCTGGGGCAGCTTTGTGCCATTTCCCCTTGTCCTATCTCCTATCACCTGGCTGAAGAGATCATCACCCACCTCTACAACCCCTCCTCCAGGCTAAACAATCATGGAAAGCTTTCCTTGCACCATCCCAGTGGTACAATCTTGCCTTGTCACTGACATCCTGGCACTGCCTTAGCAGCAGGACAGATGCTTAAGCAATGCAACTGCAGAATGACCAGGAAACTCTTCATGCAGCTGGCATGAGTACCAGAGCACCCTTTGGTCCAGGCAGTAACTCAGGGAAACCATTTGTCACTGATAGCATTACTTGTTTTGTAAGAAGGGGGACAGCCAAATGCTCCAGCCCTTGTTTCTGAGTGGCATCAGTATTTGCAAAACAATCACTGCAAACTGGGGTGCTGTGCTTGGAGACCACCCAGGGGTACCAAACTAAACGCTTGCTGTGGGAGAGCTCACACAGGACTATTTTTTCCCATTAAAAATAAGCCCAGACTCGATTTCTGAATTCCTCCAAATTCCAAGAGTTAGGAGAGGGAGATTTTAAAACACAAACCAAAAGCCCACAACGCACACACACAATGCCCCAGCACAGCAAAGCATTTTACACTGGAGACACTGGAAGGAGATACTGGAAGGTGATACTGGAAGGTTTTTTTACTTCAAACCAACTGCAAGTGCTGAACATAATTGATGTTCCATACCCCACAGGCTGGAGAATTTCAGTAGTGATTCGCCACTTCCCCTGGCCAGAATTCTCTCTTCACACACTTCATAGGTGAGAAGCAGCAGTGTGTTTAGCTCCTTTGGTGTTTACAACTCCCATTCTAGGAGCATTTCAGATGAACTGCTGTGATATAGCAGCAATGCAGCACAAGCTGCAGAGCAGTCATAGCTGCCAACCACGGCTGGGGAAAGCCTGCCTTTCCCCCCTTTGCATATCATTTCCCCCCTCATAGCCATCTCTTCTTGTGCTTTAAAAGCTTCTTTAGAAATGCCACCACTAACAACAACCTGGCAACTTCGCTGCATTTGTGCCACAGATCCAAGAATCAATCATTTCAGCAAGACACAGATCATGAATCATAGAATATTTTGGGTTGGAAGTGACCTCAAAGATCATCTGGTTCCAACCCCCTGCCATAGGCAGGGACACCCGCAGGAGACCAGGATGCCCAAAGCCCCATCTAACTGGGCCTTAAACACTGCCAGGGATGGGGCTTCCACAGCCTCTCTGGGCAGCCTGTGCCAGGGCCTCACTGCCATCATAGTAACAATTTTCTTCCGAATGTCTAACCTAAACCTCTCCTCTTCCAGGTTGAAGCCATTGCCCCTTGTCCTATCACTGCACTCCCTGATGCAGAGTCCCTCTCCCACTTTCCTATAGGGCCCCTTTAAGTATTGGTAGGCCGTAATTAGGTCTCCTCAGAGGCTTCTCTTCTCCAGGCTGAACAGGCCCAACGCTCTCACCCTGTCTTCATAGGAGAGGTGCCTCATCTTTGTGGCCTCATCTGGACTCACTCCAACAGCTCTATGTCTTTCCTGTACTGGGACCCCACAGCCAGACACAGAACTCCAGGTGGGGTCTCACCAGAGCAGGGCAGAGGGGCAGAACAATGTTGTGTGGTAAGAAGACTCGTGGGCATCCTGGTGAGAGAGCCTCCTCTCCGTGACATAAGAGGCAGGGCAGCAAGAGCTCGGGAGCGTGCTGCTGGGCAAAGGGGAGCTAAAGACAGCAGCGAGGAGCTTCAGCCCTTCTGACAATGAGAAAGCTGGAGCATTTAAATGGAAGTTGCTATTTTATATGTGGAAGTCTTCTCACTGTGCTTACCTGCTGAATTAATCAGTTTTCCCTACTCTCTGGAAAACTACCTGGACTGAGCTTACCGAGCTGTATAGAGTGGGCGGTGGGGCACTACACAGCCCGAAGCTGGACAGAATCGCTCCTCAGCGGCTACTCTGTGACAAGGGCTGTGAGCCCACAGATCATAAACATTCTCTTAGTGCAGCATAACAAAGCCTGAGCACAGCAGCAGATCACCCAAAGTGGGACCCTTATTATTCCCACCCAGCCCACGCTGCAGAGGTGCAATGGATCACCAGGAGACAAACATGAAATGCGGAGCAGCTCCTGACAAGAGCTCAGCCCTGTTAGCAAACATGCCCCACTCCCACCCATCCTCCCCCCCAAGAAAAGGGGGTTAGTCCCATGGGTCACAGATATCAGATAGGTGAGGCAGGGGACCACACTACTTCCCTCCTGCCCCAAGTTTTTTTTAGAAGGGTGGTGGCTCAAACTAAGCCCTCAAATCTCAGCCTGCATATCTCAGATTAGGAGTATGTAAACACAGATTCGGGTTTGTTCCCTTAGGAAGACAGGAAACTTACCTCATTGCTGGGATCTGGGACTGGACTGAGTCACTTCACTGAAAGGAAGAGTCTCAGACTGAAGAACACCTTCACATTCCTTGGCTGATGCTCCAGTACACCCATTTCTATGGAAACAGGCACCCCTTTTTTGGATAGCGTTCATGCTAAAACAGCTCCTTGCAACCCTAAATTGAAGTTACTAATGCACAGCTTTACACATGAATTATTTCCTACATCAATGTTTTGACAATACACTTAACTGGAGTATTTTTCATGCACAAGGTGTACAAAATGAGTCAATGCAGTGCTTGTCTTTAAACCGCTATCATACACGTATTTTGTTAAAGGAACGAGGGCTCTCAGCCCTTTAAACACAGACAGTATCTGGCATCCGATTGTGGCACGATACAGTCTTCAGCCTTTATGTTGTTGTTTGTACAGGGCACATCAAAGGCTACTGCAAGCCTCTGAGGTATGCAGGTGGCCATCCATTTTCAGGGCATGGTGAAGGTTTCTCTCATGACCATGGTCCTTTAAAACTTCATCTTGGTTCCACCTGACACACACCAGTTCCTGATGAAGGACATGCCTACTTCTGTAGGCCAGATGGAATTTGAAAGGGCTTTACTCAGTTTTAGTGTTTCAGCGCAGGAAAAAGAAAGAAAAACAACCAAAACCCCACCCAAGCCCCCTCCCCAGCCCTGAATTCCTCACAGCATCCACACCCATCCTCTATGCTTCCTCTCCTCTCTCAAGCAATGCAGTATGACCAGTGTCCTTCTACTGCCCTGCCAACACCCCGTAACTCTGTGTACTCAAGGACTTTTGAAGACCGGACTGTAGCTGGAACACAACCTGTGAATGCGCCACCGTGTCACCGTTCAGCGCTGCTCTATCCTTTTCTTGATTTGGATAGGGATGCTCTCCCCGAATCCACTACCACCTCTGCCAGCTGCAGATCTCCAGGTGTTCCACAGCAACCACAAGTTTGGCACGGAAAACCCCAGACATGAAACACTCAAGGCAGTGAGCGGCAGCTTCACACGTAAGCAGAGAACGCACAACTGAGAAAAGCTCACAGGAAGGGCATGACAACAACCATGCGCATGAGTTGATGTGACAGCAGCTGGGCCTTGCAGGTAACATCTGTTTCCTGTATCCTCCCTCCCCCTTGTTTCTTTCACCATGTCGGGCCTCTGGTGATGTGAAGCCTCTCGGGTTAAGTTGAAGTTACAGCTTTGAGGGTGGCACTTTTGGAGCAAGTTAGCACAACGTGGAAGGTAACGCTGTCAGGTCCCTTGCTCGCGGTGTATTGGGTAACAGGACATCTCTCCAAGGCTCAGGGGCCACCAGGGGGAAAGTCATGAGGGTAAGGGGCTCTCATGGCCCCTGCTGGGTTATGTGGCTCTTGTTTCTAAGGACAGGGTCCTCGTAAGTGCTCGCGCAAGGTGGCGTGGAGGCTTCCAAGGGTAAGCCCTGCTGTTGGTATCCATAGTTGATGTTCCCACAGGGGAAGTGGCGGAGCCTAAAGAGAGGCACTTCTTTAACACTTGCTGTTAGGGACGATGGCTCTAAGAGCAGGGAGGAGCCTGGCAGCCTGCCAGTCACAATGTTGGGCCCCACAGTACAGTTTCCTTCCTGTCCCAAATTCTCCCTCTCGGGCATCTCCTTCTCCAGCAGAGAACTGTTTTTGCTGGCCTGCTTCTCTGCAAACCAGGAACCGTAGGTTGGGTTCCAGAGGTTGGTGGGCTTGTTTCTGGAGCCCCGGCTTTTGTGCAGCTCGGAAGGGGGATTGGACTGGGCATAGGCCATGTTGATATGTCCCCCCACTGAGGCCGACTGCACCTTCCCTGGGGCTGGCGGTTCCAAGGCTCCCACTTTCCCCAGAGGTTTTCCAGCAGTGATGGCTGACGGCAGGGATGCTGGAGATGGCAGAGTTTGCTTGTCATCCTTTCTGTCCTGGTGCGTGGAGACCAAGAGAGGAGGAATTCCTTCCGGATCATCAGGGCGCATCGCTACCTTCTCCTCCTCCTCAGCTGATGGGCCATATTCTACTGGCAAAGCAGTGTTGATGACATCTGGGTCCTGCCAGAGAGAACGATGAGAATTTCTCAGTCTGCTGCCATCGTGCATACTCAGGCTTGACTAAAACCACAGAACATCTGACAGCTGCATGCTGCCATCGTGGATCATCCTTCCCTGAGCCCATCTTTCACAGTGCCCATACTCCATGTGCAGAGGATGCTGACAAAATGCAGTTAGCTGTGAGATGCGATGGGATACCCTTAAAATCAAACTCTCTCTGAAAAAAAAGCAACCCTAAAACTCAGCACAGAACAGCAGAGGCACAAAAGCAATGAAAAACATTTTTTATGTCCAGCCAAATTTCCTGTGGGAATGTTGTTTTGGAATCTATATCATCTTGAAGTTCATAACGTTCTCAGATAATATTGAGAAAGTTTCAGCCATGAAAATATTGGCTCTGCACAACGAGGGAGGAATGAGAATGCAGACAGAAGGCAATACTGGCAGACCCCTTGAAGCCTGAATCCACAGGGACTGCGGTTCTGAGCTATTTAAGCAGTTTTGAAAATTAAACTGAGAGAAAATGTGGTGATCTGGGCAACCTTTAATTATTGCTAGGTGCCACAGTGAGCTATAGATAGCAGAAAACAATGCCTCCCAATACCAGGATCCAAACATCCATGGGAACCAGACCAAGCCTCTTGAACAGCGAGGGGAAGCAAACTGAGGCAGGTCACTATGTGAGGCCACACAAGACGCCTGTGCTGCGGCAGGTGGACAAACATTTTCCAAGTTACTCCACTCCTCCTAAGCTAAAAATTAATAAATTGATCAATCAGGTTTCAGCCTGGAAAGCCAGCCCCCTCCTTTCCTCTGGTGCTTAGCCTTGGAATCCTCACTCCCTTAGCATTGCTGTCCCCACCTGCTCTCTCCAGCACAGTGGGACCCAGAAAACCGCCGACAGCTGCAGGAGCCACCTGCTGAGGGTGCTCTGAGCCAGGACCATTTCTGCTCAGTGCCCACCAGGTCTTAAGGGCAAATAACTGGGATGGAGCCCCTGGCACAAAGCATATGAAGTGCGTATGGGTGCTGGCCTGGCTCACCTCTTTTCCTTGTTGGAATCTGTGCCTTTATAAGCAGGAGCAGAGCTACAGGTCTGCTGTTTGTAAAGCTGGGGCTGCTCGTGCAAGCCTGCGCCTTTCAGCAGGGAAGGACAAGGATCAACCACCCGATGGGTGTCAGGTGCCAGGGTGACATCAGTCTCCCCGGACTGCTGACTGCAGTAACACAGGCTGCCTTCTCATCTCGTGTTCTGGCTCGCCTAAACTGCTCCTCAACAGGAATGCTCCCCACCTCTCTCATGGGAAATGAGCGAACACCGATACCTGAGTGCAGTACTCGATCCTCTCCAAGATTATGGCAAAATTTGGCCTGTCTTCAGGCTGGTGCTGCCAACACTGGGTCATAATGCGGTAGCTGAAAGAGCAGAACGGGAGATGCTCATAAATGGCAGATCCTGTGTGCACACGACAGCTGGTTGCTGCAGCCTAGAAACCATGAGCATCTATCAGCACTTGGACTTACAACAACTACAAGTGCTTTGCCTTCCCCAGAGTCAGACAACTGATACACTGGTAACTGCTGAAAAGTGGCCACCGGTGGGGTGATGTCCACAGCACATGGGAGAAATAACCCACTCACCCAATCCTCTGGGAAATTCACTGAAGGTAGGCAGGGCTACAGGCAGAGGAGCCCAGTTCTCCCTACCTTTGAATGGTCTCATGCACTTGCAGTTTCACAGCTAACCTAAGACATGGAAATATTGCACCACCTTTGATCAAACAAGCAATGGTGAGTACTTCTCAAAGTGGCCCTGAATTATTCTCTAAAAGAGACAGAAAAATTAACTAGTAGAGAAGTCACTGGCACTCAAGGCCAATAAAGCAGATCGGCCAAGATAAGATCCACCTCAAAAGTCATCAACTTTTGACTAGAGTACAGAATTAAAAGCCTACTTGCACAAATATATAAAAGTTAAAATCTCATACACAGGGCCAGGGCAGTTTTTAGGTGGATCCATCCTTCCTCCATTGGTCACAAACTCCAGAACCTCCTGGTTACTTTTGCTAGGGTAGGGCATATATCCCAAAGAGAGTATCTCCCACAGCAGCACGCCGAAGGACCTGAATACAAAAGAGAAGGAAAACAAAGTGAAGGAGGCATGAATGGCTCCTACAGAAGGGCAACGTCCTTAGCTGCAGTACATCAGCACTGCTCCCTGCAGTCTGTGCTCAGGCACCTCCTGGACATCACCGTGGCAGGACTCAGACATAAATAAGCTGCACAGTTGCAACGATGGATTTTGAATCACTAGCTGAATGCTGGGAGTTGACTGTTAAGTGAGTGAAGTCTACAACATAAGTAGGTAAATCCAGTTGCTTTGCCTTTGTACTCAGCACTGTTCAACTAGTTGTAACAAATAGGAAAGTTGGGCTGTGCTTTTCTGAACCATCAGCCACTGCTGGAGCCAGGGCTGAGTGGAACAGCAGCCTCACAGTTATGATAAAGTTTTCCTCTAGGATGCACTACCCTGCATGAAATAACAAGCCAGTGAATCTCCGCTGATGCTCTGAGCCCCTCAGCCCTCACCTGTAGCTCACAGTACAATAGCAGTATTCCCTGGCTAACACACCACAACCCTGGGCCTGTATAGGATGGTCTGCCAAGCCCTGGGGACAAGGGCTGGGACAGGACCCCCTCCAAAGCATTCATATCTGGGAAGTGGCTTGGAAATCTTGTTGAATAAAATGGCAAAAGAGCTTTAGGCAGCAATGGGGATTCTTCCACTCAGTGCTAAGACAGGCAGCAGCTCAGCAGTACAAGTGCACCCTCCACCCCTCTGCTGGGGTGTGCTCAGGGGCGGTGTCCTGACCCTCCACACCTGTCCAGAGGTCTTGCCTCCTGCTCACCCAAATTCCCTCCTCCTCCTCTGGCCACCAGCAACTCAAGAGCTTACAGTGCTGCTGCAGGCCAGGACAAAGATGAAAGCCACAATATATGATGCTCTTCTCCCTCACAGGCAGGACAGACCCTGCCTGTAGTCTCCCATCCTGCTTTCCTCCCTGTGGATCTAACACTTTCCTTCCTGTAGCAGCAAAGCAGCACCTGCATCTGCCTCAACCTCCCTTCCCTGCCTGTTCACCTCCCCAGCAGCACCCACACTTGCACAGGTCTGATGTTCCCTTGCCTTCTCCACGATTACTGGCTCTGAAAGGCCCCTCTTGCCTTTTTCAGTAAAGGAGAAATGAACTAGAACATGCATTTTTTTACAAAATATTCACACTTTACAAAACAGGTTACATGACAGACAGGATGGAGAAGGAAAGGAAGCGCACCATGTATCTGTTTTTGATGTAAATATCCCTTCCATGAAAGCCTCAGGAGGCATCCATTTGACAGGCAGCATTGCACACCCCCCCTTCCGATAGTAGCTGGCTCTGCAAAGAACAAACAGAAGGAAGAGTCAGCCAAAGAATTCAGAAAATGGGATCTTTCATAATTACAAGTATTAAAATTATGAGCCAGAGGAGAGACTAATTTAGGCAAAACAGCATGGCAGAGCAAACGCTGAAGAGACTTGTTCCTTCTCACAAAAACAGTGGGAATGGGAAGACCATGGAGGGACTGGTCCAATCTCCATTGCTTTAGGCCTGATCTGGCGAACCCAAGTCATCCTTCCCTGTGTAAGTACTTCTAGTGAGTTACACAGCACATTGCTGCTGGCTGAACCACCCTTCTGCATTCTTCAGCCACAGCAACATCTCTACCTCACGTGTGGTGGGTCACCTTGACCATCCCCACCCAAAATCAACAAAGCCTGTCCCAGTGTACTTGGTCTGAAGTCCTGCAAGCACAATCCAAACCCTCAGTGAGAACCAGGAGCTGATGAGGAGGATGCTCAGCCCTCAGAGCCGGGGCAGTGTTACAAACCCCACTTCCTGTGCCCCAAGACAGGAAGTACACCCGTCCTTCCGTGTCATCACCATTTAAAGACAACCTGGAGTCCCAGATCCTGCGCTGGCAGCTGCAGGCAGGGCTCATGCAAGCTGCTATCACTGCTCATCACTACCCAGCCAGAGCATCCAAAGGATATTCCTGGACACAGAAACATGTGTAAACTTCAAAGGCACCTTTGAAAACTCGGCACCAAAGCGTTCGCCTTGGCAGTGGGTTCTGCTGATTGTGTGAGTGTGACAGATGCTACTTTGTCTCAGCAGAGTTCCACCTGCCAGTGGGGCAGTGCAGGGGCTCTTTGTGAAGGAGGGGCGGGGGGGAAGCAGCTCTGATAGGCTTGGGTTTTTGAAGGTAGCACTCTGCATCACCTCAGGCTGTGATACTGTCAGATCTCCAGCTAAGCAGAGCCAGGCCTGGCTCAGTAATTGCACAGGAGAATCCCCAAGCAGGTATTAAAAAAAAAAAAAAGAAAAGAAAAGAGAAAAGGCAAGGCCCTGGAATAAACAGTGTGGGTGACTGAGTGTGAGGCATTCCTTCCTCTGAGTCAGAGGCAAATCAATTCCTCAGCACAGCAGGACAAGGTACTGCACTTCTGGAGGTGCTATCTGGAAGATGAGATATCAAACTGCAGCCCTGGCTGCTTGTGGTCATTAAAGATTTCCTGGCACTCCTTGCAAGAGCAGAGTAGTTAACCCTGTGTCCTGGCTGAATTCCAGTTTGGGTGATTACATTTTCCTGACCTTCCTCTGCACCTTCCTCCTTTATCTGCAGTAAATTGAGGAGATTTACTGATGTCACGAAACCAAAGGGGCAGGGGTAGTATCAAGGAGAGAGATTAAACTCAGAATGATTTGGGACCACAAAACAAAAGGGCACATCAATGCCATTCAGTGTGGAGAAAGTAAAGACAAGAAACCGAGGACAGAGTGCAAGAGGGAGGAAAAATGCCTCCCATGACCCTCAGACTTCATTACCCAGAAGAAAGCTGTAAGGAATGGGAAAAGTCTCCAGAGCACAGTTAACTACAGATGAAGGCAACCACCAAAAAAAAAGCATTAGCTGGGATCTCTCCACTCCAGCCTTGCTCGGCTTATGCAGCACAGCACATGAGCCTGCTATCCTGCCCAAACACCGCTCCTCCCTCATTTTAGCAGGCTTCCACTTGCAGGTAGCCTGGGTTTAGCTCTGCTACCTGTATATATCCCGAGCCATTCCAAAGTCTCCAATTTTAGCCACTCTCCCAGGCCCTCGACAGGTAAGAAGGCAGTTCCTGGCAGCAATGTCCCTACAAGGAAAGGGAAGACAAGCAACAGAAAGAACCACTTAATCATTCAACGTTTTTGTAAGCTGAAAAGGAAGCAAAGTACAGTACCTACTTTCCTGGGTTGCAGAGCCCACAACAGCCAGAAATTCAGTGTTTATTGGTAACTAGTGACGCCCCAAATTCCAACCTACCCCAACAGCAGGAGCAGTTCTGCTCTTTGACATTTCCTCCTTAAACTTTACGTTAACAACTTCCAGCTCAAAGAATGAGCGTCCTGTGAGCCTCCCTTCATGCCAGGAGCTGTTTTTAAGCCTTGAAGGAGCTGCAAGCAGTGGGGCTGATTTCAGCAATGTACTAGTCCCAGCATCAGGGTGCCTGGGGAACGATCCACTAACCTGTTCCTAGCGTGCTTTTTCAAATATTGTCAACTGGGTGTTGCACTGCCAGAGACAGGAGGAACAACATGGTGCAGGTGCTGCTCTGAAGACTGAATCTGGGCCTGGATCTGCACATGCAGGTAAAGCTCCAAGCTTCACCTCTGCTGTGCTGAGGCAAATGGTCGAGATCTGAGTGACATGGTGGCACACCTTGTGGGGGACTCAGAATCTACTACAGTCTCTCTCTCCTCATGTCTACCGAACCTTAGGGGCCAAATTTTGGCCACTTGCCAAACACCCTGTTCTGTGGGAGCAGGTAACAGTCACAGGGTGCTGCACTCCCTGCTGCACTTGTACAGCCATTCTTCAGGACCGAGAGGAAAACAGTTCCAGAATGAGCAGAGAGGCACCATGCAAAATTCATGACAGGGCGAGCTTTGAAGGCTTGTGTCAGAAGATTGTGTTTCCTTTGTGGAGAAGCCAAATAGGTTGCACAAGTGCAGGCACTGAGACAGAGCCTGGGATCTTTGGTAAAACCACAGTCCTCTGCAACATGATCTGTAGCAGCCTTTCTGTTAATTGCCTTTATTATTCTGATTTTATAAACCTTGCTTAAAGGTATCCAGCCACTAGAGTGCAGCAGGACATAAACATATCAAGCAGGGCATTACTAAGCTATGCTGGCCTGTATGAGAGCCATGTACACAGATGAGTTCACCTACCTGTGAATGAAGTGGTTCTCCTCCAGGTACTGACACCCACAAGCAATGTCACGAGCCACGTGGAGCAAGTCCAGCATGGAAAGGGAAGAGGGCTGATTCTACCAAAAGACAAGGGACAAACGTGGGTTAAAACCAAAACCACAGCATGATTTGTCACTGATACAGCACTGGGAAGTCCCCCAACAAGTGATGTAGCTCAGATGTTAATACACACAGGGACTGTAAAAATGCACAAGATAGGGTTCATATCCATGAACTATGCAAAGGATGTGCCGGCACAATGTCATACAAACCCCAGGGACAGGTTCAGAACAGCTGGATCCGACTTCCCAGCTCCACTGAGATGCCCCTGTAAGCATTTATCCTAGTTGTCATGGGGGACGCTTCTGAATTTTCAGCATGATTTTTGAGGAGGCCTGAACTGGTCCTCACTCAGTTTCTTCATGTTATTGCTAGCTCTTTCTCTAAAGTCACCTTGAACAATGAAAATGACATTTTATATAATGGCATGAGTCACACTTGCTCTTTCCCTCCTCCACATCTGTGTAGGTTTTATCTTGCCCCTCAGAGCGCTGACACAGGTTTGCGTAGCCAACGGCTATGGAAGACTAAGGCTGCCAACTCCTTGTTCCTGCCCCTCTGCTGAAGTCTACAGCCCTTGCCAGCAGGAGCCAGATGCTTTAGTAAAAAGGTCAGGCTCAGCACCAGCGCACATATGCCGGCCTCTGAAGCCAAACCATCACCTCCTGCACGGAGGTGTGAATCAGCGATCCCTGTGGCCAGTCCTGTGGGGGAGGAGGAAATGGCTGCAGCTTATGGGAAGATGACAAACAACTGGGTGGCCGTGACTGCTTATTCCATCTGCTAGCCAAGTGTCTGTGGCTTTAGTTATTGGACCAAACCGGCTTATCCCACCCTCTAGCCCTCTCTTATGACACCATTATCCCCAGTGCTCAAAAGGCCCACATGCCCATGGGTCTCTCCCACTGATACACAAGCCAGCATGGGTTCTCCAGCAACAGAGACTGCTGGCTCTGCCAGCCCATCTGTTGTGATGAAACATATCTCCAACCTGACGCAATTCTGTGCTGGCCATCCCACCTGACCTTAACTACTGCTAACTGGGACTAGAAATAAGTTCAGGTTCTGTAGCAGCAGCAGTTAAACAGTGGACATTGCCTGAAAAAGTCTTAACATCTTCTGAAGAGATTAGGAAAAACCTGGCCTCAATACCTGGCTAATGACATAACTGAAAAATGCTGCATCTCTGTGTGAACAAAGCCTGTTTTTTTCATTGTGGTGCCATAAACCAAAATCATTTATGACTATGTGTCACCTGCCTGTATTTTATTACTTACACAGTACAGTTCATTGCATATATATGTATATATAATTAACTGATCCTTGAAATCACCAGACTGCATATCCCCCCAAACCTTTCTTTTTGCAGAGCAACCAATTCCTGAAAGCATAAAGCCTCTCCCCCCTGCCCTTCTGTGGGGAAGGAGTAATAATCTGTTTTACCTCTTTGAGTTAAAGTGACTCACCAGCTACACAAGATGGCTACAGTAAGAAAGGATGCAGAAGCCTTCTTTTTCCCTTTCAGGGCATAACCAAAGGGAAATGAATATCTCGATCTACCCACTCCCTCCTCTTCTGAGCAAGGGTCAGAAACCTGAAGTGAAAACTGAGTAAAAAGCCCGATTCTTTACTGTGCAATCGATTCCAGACCTGAGCTGTACTGCAAGGCAGTCAGTAGGCTGAAGCCACAAGCTGATTTGAACAGCATTTAGCTTTATTCTCTTTTTCCCTTTTTTCCCCCCTTCCTTCCTCTCCCTGGATGAATCCCTTCCACCTTTTATTTGGCTAAATACAGTCCTAAAACAGATGTGACTGCCCAGCCAAGGACAATTTAGCCATGTAATTTGTTTGAAAAATGGAGGTTTGGGATTCATTTTGCAAGGGGAGCAGCCTTGAGACACCAAAGGATTCATTACAGCTTTTGGTCCCCAGATGAATGGGCAATGCCAGCTGCAACGCACCGCTGCTCAGAGCGGCGGGCAAGCTGGAAGCACTAGTGTGACACCTCCCTGTGTGAGGTGGAATCTTGCTAAAGGTGAATGAAATTCTGTGTATTGTTCAGTGTAATCACTGCTCTATGCAACAGGCTGCACCACACAAAGGAGGGGAATAATTTATCCCTGTATGATTTATCTTCCAGAGCTGTTCTTTGATTGCTGTGCTGTGTGTGAGGAAGATCAGCACTGAACTGCCCAGAACGGACAATTCTGCAACGCTGGTAATGAGCAAAGGCTCCAATTCCAGGCGTCTCTGAAGCTACCAGACTGCCTCTCTCCAGACGAGGGGGAAGGGGTAATCCTGTAATAGATGTGAAACTTTATTAGAAATGGAACACAGAACCCTTCAGGGCTGTAAACCCTGGACCCACAGAGAAGCATGAAGCTGAGTAGACCTGGCTGGCATAAACTGACAACATTCCGCCGGAGTCACTGGTACTGTGTCAGGGATGCTGGGTGAACATTTGGCTTACACATGATTGTTCTTACACAGGGTCCAGAAAAATCATTATGTGTGGGTTGGTGGAATGTTGCTTTCCTTATTTACATGAAGAGCAGAGATGGACAACATGCAGTAACCTGTACTGGCAGCACTGTGACCTCCCGCTAAGTTAGATCCCACCTCCTGACACCTCCTGTGGTAGCCCTAGCTTCCCATTTCCTGACCCTCACAATGTCTTATGTTTCCCCTTCCCTCACTAAACCTTCTTCTCCACCCTTCCCTCTGCTTCCTTTCACATTTTTCAGCAGCTGAGTGGCTGGCAGCATGCTGCACGTGTCTTGCTTCAAGTCACACAGGTATTCACTGGCCAGTGGCAAGCCAAACTAGACAGCTGTTCTGCTTAGTGGTCACTCTAGGATAGTGCTTTCCTTCTCCTGAAGCCTTGGAATCCATGACAAACTAATGCCTTTCACACCTCTGTTAAATCTGACTGAACATGGTAAATGAATTCAAAGTTACTGGCAAGGAAGTGGGGGAAACAACTGGGGGATGAAGGTAGAGAATTAACATGTAAATCTCTTTTTTGCAATCAGGCTGAAAGCCAAAGTAGGTGAGAAAGACATGGTAGTAAAGAAATCAGCTGGAAAAAAAAAAACTGGAAAAAACCAAGGGGAAATGACAATAGTAATTCATACAGTGCTTGCTGCACGGTAAGCAGCACACCTCTGTTACTGAGTCACTCAGCTAGGTCTTGTGTGTACAATTAATTCCTGTTGGAAGCAAAGCTCATCACAGCCTGTTTAGTCTGCACTGTTCCTTGTCTTTCCTTTCCTTTGATGGGCCTGGAAAGGTAGACGTCCAGCCTGCTACGCCTACCTTCTGCCTGTCTTCCTTGAATGAGCAATAGGAGGAACAAAGCAGCTCAGAGTCCATTAAGAGCAGTCCGAAGATACATCCAGCAGTAGTGAGCAACAGACTTATGCCCAGAGCCTCTGTCACACCTCAAGTATATGCTCAGGGAAAATCCACTTCCACAGCTGGATCCCATACTTCACAGAGCACAATGTGCCGCACGCATCTCATCTCTCATCAGTCTCCCAGCCTCATAGTTTCTGAGTCAGCAGTCAAACATACCCACCAGAGGCTGATTTCTCAGCACTCACAGATGCCATTAGCCCCAGAAGCTGCCCCAGCAGCCAGACAATGAATTGCCCTGTCACTCTTGCCAGGCAGCCATCACACAGGATGGTAGCAGAAGCAGGGCAATGCAAGGGGAAGGAAGGCTTTAGAAGAGGAGCAGAAGCATGTGGATTTGTGTCTACACACAGTCAGGCTGTCCATATTTACCCAGCTGTTAAAGAGGGACTGAAAATTGTTTCTCTGAATCCTTTCCAGCTTGCAACTGGCCCTCTGTGTTTGAACCCCAGCTTTCTTGAAGTGAGGCAGGCAGGGGACAGAGCAGAAAACAGCAGCATTAGTCCAGCTCTGCTTCTGTTCTCAGAGGAAGTTAAATGCAGGAATAGGGAAGGATCACCAAGGGGCAGGGAACAGGCCCTGTGTATAGCAGTAGTTATGGTCACACTCAGGTAACCTCAAACAGGTCAGTGAAGACAAGGAAAAAAGAGGAAAGAAAGGATGGACTGTGAAGGCAGAAAGAGAAATACCAAGGAAGTAACGTGTGCTGTGCCTGGAGTGACCCATCCACCCCTTCTGATGTTTGTTTTCACAGGGGTAGCACAGAGCTACTGCTAACAGAAATGGAAGCCCCGGCATGTAAGGACAAACTCATGACTGGGGTAGGGGCAAACAGAACTAAATTCCTCAGATCAGAAGGCCCCCATGACTGCATCCTGTAAAGATTAAGGGCCTTTCATCCACAAAAGCAGCTGGTTCATTTTACTGCAAGAAGGCAGAAATTCCTGCTGTTTGGAACAGATTTCTTGTTGCTTCCTCACAAGACCCAGATTTTTACTGAGCTAGCTAGCTTTTTTTAATTTAACAAGCCAAAAGAGGCTTCCACTGCAAAGTGATAGATGCCCTTGTCCTATACCCTTCTGTTTCACCTGACACTTTGCACATCAAGCCCAGCCTGTCCTGGCAGTTTGGAGCAAAGCACCTACACCAGGCAGCATACCCTGCCCATGCCATTTTCCATCTGCACCAGGTGAGGGAGGAGCCCACATTGCAAAACATGAATTTCCCCATTCACCTAGTTCAGCCCATTTATATGAGGTAACAAGAGCATCTCTAGGTGTTACAGAAAACCAAACCCTATAAAGACTGCTTGCTCACATTTCAAACCTTTTGACTTTCTGGGTGTTTGGCCTTCTTATCTAGGCAGGAGCCACTTTATAGCAACCTAATTCAAGACTGTGGTGCTCCTGAGCAACACAGACCATTTTATATGTCTGAAAACCAGACTGCAAGTCAAAAATACTAAGTCAATCTGTTTCCAGACAGCTCAAGGAAGAATTTTGTTTTGATCTGTTAGGCCAATTTGTGTCTCTCTCGTACTGATACAACCCAGCATTTTACCCTGTGACAAAGAAACGTAGAGACAGAGTATGAAGCTGGGCCCTGGTGCTAAATTGCAACAACATCTGTGTGCCTTTCTGATCCAGGGACTCTACCAGAAATACTCCACTGAAATACAGATTCATCTCTAGAAGTTGTAATTGATTTCTCGCATGTTTCTAACTGACTGTCATTTCCTACTGATGCTGATTTCAGTGGGAAAGTCTTTGAAACTCTGGACTAAAGATATTTAAGTCAACAGCTCCAGGCTGGATTCTCAAATTGCCTGTGTCAAACTTGCACTGACAGATATCCACAAAAATGCAACTGATCAGCAGTTTAAATAATGGATTTATCATTAATAGCTCAATGCTTCCCCTACACTGTCCTCAGCTGATGTGAGGAAGGTTAGGAGTAGAGTTTAACTTTTTTGTCTTTTAAACTTTGATTTTATTCTTTCTTTAGACAACATCTGCAAAGTCCAGGGATGAGGCACCTCTGCATAACCCCAGCAGCAACTTCTCCCTACAAATCTGTGTCCTGCCCCCACAGTGGTCTTACAGAAACAGAAATTTTCTGACCCTCCAAAATGCTGGGAAATAGTAGCTGCATGGATCAGCTCTTTTGCAGTTATGTATTTGCCTTGTGGCAGCAGCTTACTAAATAAAATTCAATTTTCTCTTTTCTTACCGGTCTAGGCCGTGTCTCTCTCAGGAATGATTTCAGGTCACCTCCAGCCATGAGCTCTAGCAGGATGAAACGGGGCAGTGCCTGCAAGCTCACCCCAATACAGCGCACAATATTCTGGTGGTTGAACTTGCTGTGGAGAAAGGGTGACTCAATTAAGGAGTAACTTTGATCAAAAAAGTGCAAGAAAATGTTTTGCTATGGGGAATGTTTTGGGGTAGGTTTTTTCCTTCCCAGAAAGTAACAAATCTCTAAGGTAAGTTAACTGGATAAAGCTAAAGTGCTCCCCTATGCTCTGTGTCTGCCTGCACAGTGCAGAAACAGAGGTAAGAAAGGAGTGGCTTTTGGCTGCTTTTCCCCTTCTGCATCCTTTTTGGGCAACAGCAAGACTTGTGGGCCCCGGAAAGAGAGCATCTGATAAGAGAGAAAAGTCTGCTCCTAATTTCCTTATTCAAAGGACAGAGGATGAGCTAGGGCAGAGTTGTTCCAAATAACATACTGACACAGGAATCTGCTTATGTGGGGGATACACCTTAAGATCTAGTCTCTAAAACTTCCTTATTTCTACAGACCTCAACATCTGGAAGCTGCTTCCACAGATTCTAAGATTCACAGTTTGCCCGGAGGGGTTATGGAGTCTCCTTCTCTGGAGATACTCAAGACCCCTCTGGACACCTTCCTGTGTGACCTGTCCTAGAGAACCTGCTTTGGCAGGGGGGTTGGACCCAATGATCTCTGGAGGTCCCTTCCAACCCCTACAATTCTGTGACTCAATCACTGACATTTGACACAACAGCAGCATTAAGTCAATGCCATCTGTTAGTTTTGACTAGTCAAACCCAAACTGCTGGGGTTTGTTTCTACCTCATGTTCTGATCTCTAAGAAAAATCGAAGGATTCTATTATCAGTTCTGAAAACTGGGCCTAAGGATTTGTACTTTGGATAATGAAAACCAGTGTGGATCCTCTTGAAAATTTAGCCCTCAATCTAGCACTGGAACAGGCTGCCCAGGGATGTTGTGGAGTCTCCTTCTCTGGAGATATTCAAGAACCATCTGGATGTCTATGTGTGCAACCTGTCCTAGGGAACCTGCTTTTGCAGGGGGGTTGGACTCGATCTCTGCAGGTCCCTTCCAACCCCTACAATTCTGTGATTCTGTAATCATTTGGTGCCTCTGCATTTTTAAGAAGAATAGGAAATGGCAGCAATGCCTACCCTCTTTGTAAAATACTGATGGCCATGCACTAGAACTAGATGTGTTGTGTGGATGTCACCTCTCAAAGTACCTTTTTTCATTACAGCGCTGGGCTTTGCAAATCTGCACGTGCTGTTCATCTTATTCATACACACCTAATAATGAGAGCTTCCATGAGGAAGTCCAGCTCATCTTGCTCTGAACACACTTCTGGCAATGTCTGGAAAAGAAAGAACAGGTTAACGAGGAAAAGATATTTAAACTTAGAGGTGTAAAACACCCAATACAATCAAATGCACTAACATTGTTTGCAGCAATCCTTGTTTCTCTAAAAGAAGCCTTACTCTAAGATAATAGCTAGACCATTACTAAACTAGACTGTGAAGCCTGTTGAAAAGTAAAGATCAGAACACATGGCCCACCAACGCCACTGTCATCCTCCTCCCAGCAAAGGAAACGTCCCAGAGTGCACAGGGAACTGCACTCAATGTATAGCACTCTGCTGTATAGAGGATGAGGAATGAGACCACAGTTCCTGAGCTCACTGACAGTTCAATACTCCTGCCTGCCAGCAAGGCTATGAACTATAGCCAGTAGTAGGACTGCGCTGCTGTGTGACCTCTAGGAAAAAACAAGCCAGCAAGGTTGCTGAAGGCCTGGAGAACCCTACCAGGGTCTCTTAGGATTTAGCTTCACATCCAGTCCATATCCATCCTGTACTGGAGGATGAGATACCTGGAAAACCAGCCATCTCTTGCCTGCAGGCTCTTTGATGTATGTGCCAGCTGCTCTTGGTCGTGTGAAGACTTTAGCCCTCTGACTTGAAGGCTTTGGACAGACTACCACACAGCGTGTGGAGGACAGACAGAGGATGGATTTATTTTTCATACCCGCAGTCTATTGCAGCTGTATGGGAAATCTCTGCCTATTTACTACTTACAGACCTCATTTAATAGTCTCACAAGCCTGTACACTACAAGCTGTACTATTGCTATGATGGATTAAAGTGCTGCACCAGAGCAGGAACCTTTCCAGGCACATCCTTCAGAACCACAGCCACATTTAATTCATCTTCATTTTTATAATGCATTGGGACTCTTGGGTGAAAGGTGCATGAAAACATTGTAACTCATACACTGTCACTTACTTTCACAGCCACCTGCAAGGGAGTGGGGTCGCTGGGGATCCCTGTCACCTGACCTTCATATACCTCACCAAAGGCTCCGTGGCCCAAACCCCTGGACAGACCAGAGAAGACAAGAAGGTTTTACTACAGATAACACACATTACAACACTGTGGTCACAGCTCACAGAAAGGGCTCACAATTTTCATGGCAGTGAAACATGGAGAACTAGATATTGACTCTGCTGATACTGCTCCTCACACTATGTAGGGGACCAGACCTTGATGTGATCCTTCCCAGACCTACAATGTATCTAATTGGTAGGGAAAGCAATGCTCAAAAGTGAACAGGCTCCAGTGACATTAAGATGCTGGCACTGCAGTATGTAAAGTATAGTACTCTTCTGTGGCTAAGGTGCCCAGTGCTCTAGTAGTGGCTGCTTCAAAACAGGTCAATAAAGATAGGTCTTAAGTCTCAGTGTTCCCCTATCCTGAACACATTTGTGTGTTCCTATAATGTTTATGTATCCCTAGTAAAGAAAACATTGAACAAGAAACTAGGAATCGCAATGGTGCTCAAAGGACCTGAATTCTAAACCTTTTCCAGAATTATTTTGTGATTCTGGGTACAGAGCTTAGGCAGTAAATGGTGATAATAGTGCTTCATAAAGCACTTGGCTCTAGGAGTTTGTGTTGAGAATAATTTCTGGCTTACTATGAAATTTACAGGGTTTTTTTGAGTAAGGGTACAAGAAAAAAAGATAAAAGAATTAAAGTATTCATGGAACAGATCTTGTCATGTGTCCTTCTGATACAGACTTTGCACACCTGTCTCTTCAATCTTCACTCCCTTAACATTAAGTCAATCGATACAATAATAGCTATTACCACATAGGTGGCATGTGATAACAGCATAGCAAACTCCAGCATAGAATGAGGCAGCATCCCAGACTGAGTGTTCTGGACATTGGGCAGTATTAGTCTGAGCCTCTAAGAGGCATCTCGGTCCAGTTAAAACAGCTCCCACAAGGCTCCCTTCTACCACATGCACTTTGCTGGTAGAGCCAGGTCTGCCCTGAGAGCTGCACTGATTCTGTTCTCTGGTCTACTGACAGGCAGGTCTTGGATGGGCTGTTGCCCTCCTCGCCTTTCAAGTGGGTGCTGCTGAGGGCAGCCTGCACTGCTGTTGCATAAGCTCTGTCTGTAGTTTTGCCAGGATAAGACCAGTCTAGGCAGAGAAACCACAGCAAGGACTTGCATTGCCTGTGACTCAATCACTTCTTTTAATAACATTTTGTAGCTTGAGACACTATTCTTGGCTATGCCTGATCAAATTATTACAAACTGAGGTATAAAACAGATCTCCACAGCTCATAAATCTCACTCTTCCCAAAAAGCCCACCTTTCCTGCCCTTATACATTCCCAGCTGTATCCTCTGATCTCTGCTGCATGCCACAATTCAAAAATCCTTTCAGACCCCAAGAGACAAAGGCAGCAGCACAGGGCACACTGGAAACTTCCAGATGTAGTCCAGCAAAACGTGCAGGTAAGGGGGAATGAGATAAGAGACAGCAGAACACTGCAGACTGCACAGACTGCTCTGAGCATCCTATTTTTTAACACAATAAGCTCGGTAGTTTTCCAAGTTCTCCTGCTTCCACTTTTTGGCTTTTGTGTAAAACTGCACAGTACCAGAGTAATGTCACATTCACATGTGACATGTGCTGTTACCCTGCAGTAGAATAAGGTCAGAAAGAACTCTGAATTTTCAAGTTTTTCTTAAGAAACTATTTCGAAGTTTCCAGAAGCTCTGATCTAGAAATGACTACCTTGCTGCCATTATATTCCTGTCTTTTTTAATACTGTCTGGCAGTCTCAATCCTATTGCTTTTCCTGCTATTGTACTTAAGGATGTCTTCATCTTTACTAAGGATCCTAATCAGACTTTAAAAGAGCCTCCTACAAGCCTCAGCCTTCCTAGCATTTCATCAGTTAATACAGTCTGCAAAAGTGTGTCTGAATTACCAATGATGACTCTTCAGTTCCTCTCATAATCCCAGAAGATTAACACTGCACCTGTAAAAGGTCAAGGAGACTGCCAAAGCCTAGTCCATTCCACATAAACCTGACTACTGCAGCCTTACATCTGTCTCATGAAAAGGGGCACGAGTCTAACAGGGCATGAGAATTCCTATGTGCCTGCACAAAGACAGGAGTTCACAGCCACCTAAGAGAGATGGTGCATGTGAAGGTACAGGGGGGAAGCATGGGGAAGGCAAAGATGGATT
Organism: Gallinula chloropus; assembly: GCF_964237585.1. Taxonomy (NCBI): domain Eukaryota; kingdom Metazoa; phylum Chordata; class Aves; order Gruiformes; family Rallidae; genus Gallinula; species Gallinula chloropus. The sequence continues at coordinate 70,181,725 of NC_140087.1, forward strand.
TACCGGATGAGGGAGATGTTTTTTCGAGGCACCTCTTTCAGGTCACTAATGGATGTGGTCTTTCCTGCAAAGCAGTAGTTGGGATTGTAGTCAGTCATGATAGTGGAGGTACGCAGCTTGCTCAGCTTGTATTCTGGGCTCTGTAACTCCATCTGCATGGCTTGCAGCTCCTGGTGCTTCCGACGATACACTGAGCAGGGAGAAGACAGTAAACCAGAGACACATCTTGATTCAGGAACAGGACAGCAGCCGTGTGGCTCTTCTCACTGGAGCCTGCTGCACGGCCAGATTTCAGTGAGTCAAACCAGAGAGCGGTACCGTCACCTTTCTACACGGCAAGTCATTACAGATAGAAAATGGGATCTGAAGTTATCCAGGAGCCTTTGGTTTATGGATCTCTGCAAGAAGCAGGCTTGCTCACAAACTGTTGGGAAGAAGTAAAATAAATTTCACTTGCAGAGATCTTGGATTTCAGAGTTCTGAGGTTTTTGGTTTGTTCTATTCAGTTTAATTGAACCTTCCAAGTATGAATCCAGTTCCAGATTTGAAGGAGTCTGGGTATAACCAGCTTTCCTAAACGACAGCGTTTAGTCTGAGACTGAGATAGTTGGTCTTGTTCAGCCTGGAGAAGAGGAGGCTCCAGTGGGACTTTATAGCAGCCTTCCAGTACCTGAAAGGTGCTTGAGAAAGCTGAAGAAGAACTGGTCATGAGGACATGTAGCAACAGAACAAAGGTAACAGTCTTAAACTAGAAAGGTTGGATATTGGGAAAAAAATTCTTTAATATGAGGGTGGTAGATCACTGGAACAGGTTGCCCAGAGAGGCAGTGGAGGTCCCATCCCTGGAGATATTCAAGGTCAGGCTTGATGGGGCTCTGAGCAACCTGATCTAGTGAAGATTTCCCTGCTTACTACAGAGGTTTGAACTAGATGACCTCTAAAGTTCCTTTCTAACCTTACACATTCTATGATTCTATGTTACCTTAGAATAACACACTGCAGATATAATTAGCTCATTTTGCAAAACTTCCTCTGTTTCTAAACACCAGAATTGGACTAAACCTGATATTAGTTTACAGCAGTGTTATAGTCCTTGAACCACTTCACTGATACTTCTGAAACGTCACTAGAAATCACACCCTGAAAGAAGACATGCTGTGGACAATTCCTTGAAATAGTAATTGATACTGCAGTATTTTTTTCAAAGCAAGATGCCAATCATGAGCAGGTTAAATCACTATTACCCTTATTATTGATTTCTGTGGGAGTTGGATTGAGCCCAACGTGTGGCGGTAATAGCTGTTGCATCTTCTCCAGCAGATGTTTTAGGGGAAGAATTTAAGGGGTAAAGATGCACTTGCAAAGGCAGACAGATGTAATGACCTATCCACAATCCCTTCCTGTCCTCCATTTTCCTCTTCATTGCTTTGGCTTTCATTTTTTAAATCACTGCTCTTTCCTGAGATGGCAATGATAGGCTGGTTGGATGGAAAGAGGATTACTCTTCCACTCCCTGAGAAGTAATTAGTAATTTTAAAGGGGTACTGTCAGGCCAGAAATCATACACATAGGACCATATGTGTGCAACTGATAACTCCTGAAACTCTGAAAACTGAAACAGCTGCAGAAATCTAATTTAATAGTTGCCATTTGCTGCTCTGGGTACATCCCTCCCGTCCCCCGGACTATACTCAGTGTGGACAAAGAAAGGTGGCAGAGCTGTGGTCTGAATCCCTGGCTGCTTTTCATTGATTCAAATCTATTCCCTTGCAAACAAATGCAGGAGAGCAATTGTTTAAAAATAAGAAAATGAAAGGGTGAAAAATGCCTTTCAGAAGTTCAAGCAAAGGTGCCAAGAATGCCCACATCCTGCTAAGTAGCAGTTTGTAAAATGGGAACCTGTGTGAGAATTTAAAGTTTAAATACTATATGTTCAGAGTCTAAACCTGTATATAGGCAAACAAATAAAGAAGCTTGCTTTCAGGCATTGAGCACCAACAGCTCTCACAAAACCAGCAGCAGCAGTGTTCTGGCAGCTTTACACTACCATAATGTCTCCTTTTGACATGCAGTCAGTAACCAAAACCTCTTCAAATTGGTCACTATGGTAGAAACAACTGCTGAAATCTGAAGTTGAGGTGTGTGTGGGAAGGTGTTATTAAATACACCAGTAGCTAAAAACCCGAATCCTTTTGCCTCCCAGTCAAATTATCCCTGGCACAGATCCAGCCCCCACATGAAAATATCTTTTGCAGAGAAACACTCACCTATCATGATTCCTGAAAAAGCCAAAATCAAAGCAGCCACCAATGCTGAAGTCACTACAGACAAGACCAAGGAGAGAGGGAGATGGACCACTGGCTCAGCTGTAACAGAGATTGGAGAAGAAGGAATGACATGTCTCAAATGATCTACCAGCAACCACTTTTTCAGATTTTTCTGCTCTTCTTTCCATTTACTCATCTGCTGCCCCTACAGCGTAGGAGCAACCTCTGGTATGATCAGTTCCAGGATCTATGACCTCCAATATCTCGTCGTTTCACTCTCCTCAATTAGTATCAAGCCATTAAAACAGATGGTTTGCTATCAAGGAATTAACATGTGTACTCCCTGGGTATGAAAACAAGACCATAAAAACCGAGGGCAGGAGGTTGAGGAGGTGGAAAGAAGGTTTTCTTGCCAGGGTTAAAGTGCTGCTATCAGTGCCAAATCACAGCAAAAGCAGAAGGAGAACTGCAATGTATCACCTCCTAAATGCATCTAATCCATGAAGAAAAACCTGGTAACACTAAGTATAGTACATAGTATTCCATAGCTGCAGCCTCACTTGGGACCACAAGGAATTAAATTAAGCTTTACTTCACCCTGACAAAATGACCATGCCTTTTATCCATTATACAGATGGGAATGGTAAAAATGCAGAACAATTTTCCTGCACCAGTGACAAAGCTGAGAGCAGGATCCCAAAAGCCTGGAGTCACTTGCAAGAAGGTGAAGGAAAGCTAGTAAGGGAGCTCTGAGCACCTGGTTTTTCAAGTAAGGCAAGCCCAGGCACTGTCTTCAGCTTTCCTCAGAGATCTCTCACTGGCACCTTATATACCCAAATCCACAGGAAGCAGATTCTTCCTGAGCTTGTAAAACTTTTTGGAGGACTGACATGGAATTTAAGTTGAGCTGCAGTATGTGAGCATCACTGTCACTAAGAGCAAAACCTGACTTTCATCAGTGCTGCTGTTGTGAAACAAACCAACAATGATGCTCTTTGCACCATTCATCAGCTCTGATGTGTCTACATCCCAGAAAAATAACTCTGCAGCACAGACCAGCAGGGAAGCAGGTAACATTCAACAGAAGACAGTTTTAAGAAAAACTAGATAAATTTCAGGATGCCTTACAAGCCAAACTACAGGGTTTTGTCATGCATTTTTGTTTCACACTAACAGCCTACACCATACAACCACTTACCTATGCAAGACACACCATCCTCAGCCAATTCTGTGCCTGGCTCACAAAAGCAGATTACTTTTTGAGTCTCAAGATCAACACGGCATTCGTCCATCTCACAGTGACTGCAGTTAAGATGCAGCTTAATATCCACCTCTCCGTGCCCCTCTGTCACTAGGGAGTGGACAAAAGAAGCTGAGTTAATTACTGTTAAGATCATTCATATCGTTCCCTTGGGCTCTGACAGAAACAGGGATGTGTGGTGGTCACGGTTGGCAGATGTGCCAGGGTGGGTTCCCATCTAAGAAATCCATTTCTCCCCACCTTCCATAGCTCCTGTAATTTCTTATGTGGAAAATAACATCCAGCTAAATTAGGCCCCCTGCAGATGAGGTGGAGTAGCTCCCTCTGAACAGACAGACCTGCCAGGTTAGCAAGGAGGCTGCTGTCAAGGACGAGGGAAACTTGCCCTTTCAGCGGTCCGTGGGGCTCACCCTTTTCTTTCCTGGCCTTTACTCCCTCCGAGATCAAACACTGCAGTGATTTAAAAACTTTCTGGCTGAATCTACCAGGCCAGAGTGCATCTGTATTTGAAAACACTTCTGGCTGTTCTAAAGCAGAACTTTTTCTTTTTTTTTTTTTTTTAGCAAATAGATATTTTTGTGTTTTCTGAACACATAGCAAACATATTCAAGACACTGACTTCTGGGCAAACACGGGCTGGAGTGGCAGTATTTATCACTCCCACGCACTGCTGGGCAGCACTGCTCTGTTTTCTCCATTTCTCCCTGTGCTGAGGGATGCTCTAAGGAAAATATTTGTTCATGAACAGCCAGGTGCTTTGTCTGTTTCTTTTGTAAATTATCTGAACTATGAGGTTCTGTTACCACTTTCCTTGGCCAAAATTTTTCTATAGACTGGTAGACTATATTGTTGGGACGTGTTTCCTAATAGCCCTGATATTCTCTGCACCTGCTTTCTTGCTCCTACCTCTGTTTATTCTCCACTGGAGTTACGCTATCCTTCTGCCTTCTCTTCATGTTCATGACACTAAGCTAAACCAAAAGACACTATCAGAAGTGTCTTAGAGATACAAACTATTCTTAACATGAAAAGAAACCCACTAGAAGACTTCTGACCAACGCGAATACCTTTAAGTGCTGGAGTGTACAAAGTACCAATTGGATTAATAAAGGACACACCATCCTCCCCATCCATCTCTGGGTCATTGTCCACTGCAGCATTGCCACCTACATCAAACCAGAAGTTACCTTAACAGACAGTGGCTTGTTAGCACTAAAATACAGATAAGCATTGCAACATGCATTACTTCAGTATATTTAGGGAGGCATTCAAATAAGAAAAGAGAATAAATCAAAGTATTTAACATATAGGGAGCACTTAGTGAATTGTGACATGAACCACTGGTCTTTCATCTCTAGGGCTTCAATTTAATTGCAGCAGCTTAAGAGAATCAATGCCTTAGTTCTGTTTTAGGCAGACTGTTACAAACTAAGGCACATCTAAAGCACAGACTTCATCTTTAACCATTTGGATGCTGTGAAAACAAAAAAAGCCCTTCTTAAAATTGAGGTGGCAAAGAGACTGGAAAACACCAGTACACAAGGTCTAAATTCAGTGCCCTTGCTGATCGAAGTAAGTACTGTGTCAGCAGAGGGAATGAATAATCTGGTATTTGCACCCCAAAAGCAGGGTGCCCCACCAGGGGTGGAGATTGAAGGAATTGATGAGTGCTTAGGCATATAGAACATTTTGGGAGCAAAATATGGGCAATACATAGAACGTATTAGAAACACAGCATCGGCCATATATTTAGTATTACAAGCATGCAAAGAGTCCCCCAGCCCACCCAAAAATGGCCTTTCCTCTTTAACCATCTTCAGTGAAATTAGAATTATGTGATGTGAGGCATTCTGTTGGAAAAAACAGCATTACACAGTAACATTGGTACAAAACATGCACTTAATCGTTTAAACTCATTGCTTCCTCACAGGATTTCTCATCTATCACAGACTTGATTTAAGTTGTGGAAAACCAGGGGTTAAGGAGTTCACCACAGTGCAGATGGCTGAAGAAACTATGTGGCCCAGGAGATTATGGGTTAGTAGATCTTGAATCTGGTCCACACCAGTTATAATCAACATAATGCCATCTGACAGCTGTCCTGAGACTGCAGCACATGAAATTAGCTCCTTGTTGACTCAAGTCAACACCACTGTAGTTACTAAAATGGATCCTGGCTGGCAGCCCGAGCCTCTGCCCCCAGAGACCACCTGTGCAGGACAAAGGCACACCCACAGCAGGGCAGGACAGGGCAGGGCAGAAGTAGTTTTGTCCTTCCCCTGGCATGAAGCCTGGCTGCCAGACTCCAGGACCAAGGTACTCAAAACACAGGTGCTGGCAAACAGGAGCACAGAGCCTGTGGCTGCTCCTTCTTCAAACCCCCAAATGGAAGGCTCAAGAATCACAGCAGGATCTTGATGGCACGTTTTGCAGAGTGCAAAGCCAGGATTACAGCTGAAGGACTGACATCTGGCTATTTGCTCAAAGACTGAATGCCATACGTTCATCTACTGCTAAAAAGGCAAGACACAAACATACTAGAACATCACAGTCAAATATACTCGCTACAGGAGAATTATCTATCAGCGTTTTGCTGATCATTAGCACTAAAGGAGGGGAAGGGACACCTTGAACATGAAGCCACTTTACCTATATATCCTCCGCCTCCTCCACCTGAGGAGCACCCCCCTCCACCCCCTCCGAAACCCCCTCTTGTCTCCCACCCCCACTTCTTCATGGCCTGGGGGCAGGATCTTCCTCCAGTAGCACCTTCCAGCAAGGATTTTCCTGACCACAGGAAGGAAGTGTTATCATTCCAGCCACCTCCACCACCTGCAGTGAAGAGAAGACAAAAGGTACAGGTAGAGGTTATTTTTGTGTAAAAATCACTGCAGGGATCTGCAGAACAAGCACTCCTTCAAAGCATCTCAGCTGAAAGTAAGAATCTCATGCCTTGGTTAGAAAGAGGGGATGTGCTTGCTTCACAGTGACCTTTCTATAGGGCTTCTGACTACGTTAATCATCTGTACCCCTTCTCACCTACCATGCAAAGACAAGTTTTTTCTATGGAAAATGTTAAAAGGTATCACTGCCTATTCCCTAACCACTTGTTTCTGGCTTACAAAGCCTTCCCCTTCTCTTTGCAAAAAAATACTTCTGAAAAAAAGCTCTATGTCAGTTCTGAAGCGGAACAAAAGGAATTTCGTGAAAGGGATGTGAAAACATGTCCCAGCCCCACTCTAAATGCAATATACTCACCAGTGACTCACTTTCAGCTCTGCTGGTTGTTCAGTCCAAGGTCTCTTCACAGAGACTTCTAGCCAGGGTGCAATTATGCTCTTTCTGCATAAGTCAGGGAAACTGTGAGTATGTCTACACAGCACAAAACAGTGCAGGGAGGAGGATGGCCACATCAGCGCTGCAAACTCCCACAGCAAATATCAAACAACTTTTCTTATCAGACGCACTATGGTATTTTGGGAGAATGTTGCCATTGCTATGGTTATACCATCTCTGACAGTCCTATTTATGCCAAGCATCCTGGACTGTGGGTACATCCTGCATGCATCTGTCATACTTCCATATCCCTCTGAACTGTGTTTTCATGAATTTCTCCTTGCCTGTGAGGAGGAATCTGGGAGTACCACATATTCACAAATGCTTTCATATAAAGAAACTTTCCTTACCTGCAGCTCCTGAATTTCCATTCAGCCCTGGAATAGAGGAATCATTCTCAAGCCTTTCTGGATGAAATGTGTCTGTTTTGGCCCTGTAGGCCCTGCCACCACCTCCTGCTGCAATTATCAAGGGGACTGGCTCTCCATTCTCCATCTTAAAAGATTAATAAATAAAGACAGTATTCAAACTGAACTAGACAAGCAAATAGTAATCCAACCACTTGCTAGTTACTGCTCAGCACTACAAATTACCACTGCATTGTTTAATGCACCCACAAGATCAACAAGTTCAGCAAGATTAATGAATAACACTAGTCCTACCAAGTTCTGCAACAGAGAATAGTGGCATCAGCAGCTCTGTGAATTGTACCTATAGTGCTGATGGCTCTTAGAAAGGCTGTTATGCTACCACGTGATGACTTTTATCTAATGGAACAGCTCAGGAGCTCTGCTCTGTACAGTGCAATATAATGTCTGCACTGGTAAGGGACTGCTACACTGGACACTGTCTGGGCATACAGAGCTATGTACAACTATGTAGAAGATGGGTCAGCTAAATGCACTGTTATCACTTGAAAACTGTGTTTGAAATGTGCTGTGTTGCAGCCAGTACATGACAGGAAAGATCAGCAGCCCCTGGCTATAGGGTTGCCAACAGAAAACACACAGACTGTCCTCAGCTTCCCTTGTCATTGCACCATATAGGCCAAACGTGTAGCTGAAGTCTAATGTTCTACAATGACACATTTCAGTGAAGTCCTGTGGATTTTGCCCTTTGCTGTAGAATTACGTTTCAGCCTCTCAGCTTGCATTGAAAAAAATCCAGTCCAAACTACTATGTTTGCAAAGGAAACTCTAAGCCACTGAAGCAAGAGTGGGAATACTGCACAGCGGTTCGTAGACGTGCGAAGGGCCAACTCGACTCACTACAGGTACCAACTAGAAACGAAGGATGCCCGGAGCCCTCTCTATGGAACCTTCCCCAGAGGTGTATACTGGGTTTCAGGTATTTCAGACTGCAATACTAGAGGCCAGTGGCAGGATATGTTCGTGCTGAAGGTGGATGGGGACTGCATTTCCATACCTTAAATATGTAAGTTGCACCTCCCCCGCCTCCACCTCCTCCTGCCCATTCATTGACACTTCTGTTCACACGGATCTCTTCTTCAATCACATTGTTTTCTCCAATGCAGACTTTCTGTATAACATCATTAGTCTGCAAACAAAACACCAGGTCTGAATTCTGGTAAGAAATTTCCAAGTCCTTGTTCACACACAGGCCTTGTGGACCCTTCATCCTCCCAAACCAGTAACTCATCCTCCAGTGAAACTACATAAGCAGAAGCAAGTGAATGCTCTTCTAGATGAACCTTGGTTTTTGCTTCAACATTCACCAGAAGAATTTGTTGCCATTTTAACTGAATTATTTTGAAGCAAGCTCAGTGCTGATATCTATAACTATATAAAGCAGCTCCATGAACTTTCAGCACGCAAGATTTAGCAGAATTTACTGCAAATATTTTTCCAGCATTAACACTGGTTGGGGCCAGGCAGCCAACACACATCTGCCCAGATATCAGGTGTAATGGTGGCTCATGTAGATGTAGCAGAGGTAGCTTTAACTTAGACAGTCACAGCATGGCCAGTTGCAATGAGCTCAACATGGACTAGTCGCCTAATCTTGATCTAGACTTCTAAGCAAGTTGTGATATTCATCTGATGCTTGTGCTGTAGCAGACGGTGCAAGCTCATTCAAAGCCTACTAAAACACCTACAGCCCTATATTTGACTGCAATGTTGACCTGATGTTAAAGGACACCCCCCCCCCCAAAAAAAAAAAAAAGCCTATTTCCTAATTAACATTTCCACCAATTATCACCCTTCTGTATTAGTCAAATCACTGCATTCACTAAGAGATTTCAAAAAACATTAGACCATCATTTATAAGTACTTCTGGACCATGACCTAACAGAGGTAACTGTTTTCCAGTTTTAAATTGGAGCACTAAAGTGCATGACTAGCAGGACTGTGAGTATTTGTACGTTGCAAGCTCTGCTTCTAGCTCATTTTACTTTACATGTTTCACCTCAGTAACACTATCTTGTTATGCACACTGAACTCACTAAGTCAACAACAGTTAAAGAGAAAAAAGCACAAACAGTTGCTATAGTAGGATTGATCTTCTTCCTTCTACTTTCATGTTGGTGTTTTCTTTTGGAAGGGGAACCCAATAAAAGTTACAAATTATTCTGTTGACCATAAAATGTGTCCTAAGTTCTTCCAGAGAATGACTGGCATCCATTTTCAGTGTGCAGACTTGCCTATGGAACTAAACAATCATCCTTTCCCTAGTCTCCTCTCTCTTTAATTGTTTTGGGGTTGGGTGGGGATGATAAATAAAATGACAAAGTCAATGATCCAAAGGAACCACTAGATTACAATTGAATTAAAAAAAAAAAATCCTTCATGGCAAAGACATAACTGATTACAATCCAATCTAGTAAAAGTCCCTTCTACAAGTCAATGCAACCTCTGCCTCAACAAAAGAATTACATTAGCACTCAATAAATTCTCACTAAGATTACAGTGGCCTGCAATTTAATGACCCATATATTACACTCAGCTGGAATGTCCTAGTTACAGACGTTAGATAGAAGTTTGAGGTAGGGCATTTCTCATTTCAAAGAGGCTTCATATTAATGGTTTGTTTGCAGATATGTGTAATTCCAGTTCTAACATTATTTACTTCAGCACCCAGCCGTGTGAATCCCTCTTTCTTGACTAAAATCTTCAACCTTTCTCTGCTGCAACAGACTGCTAAGATCTCATCTATTTCATCTCAACATTAACAGCTGGGAAATGGACAGAAGTTAAATGTTCAGCTCAAAACTGTAGATGAAATTTCATCAGATAATGCTTAGTTTCCTCGGTAAGTATCTCCTGTGCTCTCATCCTCCAAAGAATAGTAAATGATTAACAGATTTTTGTGCCTGAAGTTGCACCTTTCTGTCAAGGCATTTGCACCAGCAATTGGTTAGTAACAATCAGGACACCGAGCAGAGATTGTCTCTCTCATTCCCATACAGAGAATAACCATGAAAACCCTGTGAAGTGGGCATCTCTGGAGTTGCAGGGTATTTTGACAATGGCAGGGATGGGCTCAGCAGCAGAGCAAAGACAAAGCCCTGTGAAGTCAACCTTGAAGACTGATCTCCAGAGGAAAGGAAGGCAAAGTTGTCTTCTCTCCAAAACCCCACACAGATGCTCTGAGGTATGCAGACCAATCGTGAACCTGCTGTGCATTAATGATGAATGTTGTAGAGGAAGTAAGTGCAGTGACACGGCACTTCATCTTTTCACACTCATGTCCTCCCAGTAAAACTGCAGCTATGCCTCAAACCATAGAACCCCAAACCCCTAAAAGGACAATGGTTTTCTCTGTAAACCCAGTGGATTTGTAGCAGGCATTAAGGTAAAACAGGGTGAGCACTTACACTAGGACAAGCATCTTCTCCTTGCTGTCCCACCAAGATATACAGAGTATCATCCTTCTGGAGGTCAAAAATTCCCAGGACTGACACGCCATGTGACCGTACCATGGTGTTCTTCCCTCCTTTCCCACCAGCAGCTCCATAGCCTGAGATGCTACAGAAAAAAAGAAAACAAGAGCCTGCACCTGAGTTGTCCCAGACAGGTGGAAGATAGTACAAACCACTTCTGGCCACTGAGTGTTCTGCACACCTGAACTGTACACAACATTCCAGACCTGGCATTTTAAATAAATCTAAACCCAAAGCCTAAAGACTCATGTTCTCTGCTCTGCACGGACCTGTGAACTCGGGTAGCTACAAACAGCTTTCACACTGATTCTTGGGCAAACACTCGGTGAGGACTGAATGAGTAAGTCTCTGTAGTTTCAAACTTTAATATATGAAATACATCGTGTTTCCCAGAAGGCAAACCCTTGGGAGGTTTTGCAGCAAGGAAGAGGAAGAACAGAAGCAGGAGAACCGATAAGCACAGCACATATGGCCAAAGAGAACATTAAGTACGAGATTGACAGGGGGAGATTTGAGAAAGCAGACAGCATAACTGGGCCTGGTAGCACGGACCAGATGGGAAACAGCTTTCTTATTCCCAGGACTGAGGAACGTAGAGGAGTAGGTAGACACAACACTACCTGCAGTAAACAAGGCAGGCAGAAGTCCCCTGGCTAAACTCACAGTGACCACCAGCACCTCAGTGTCTCCAGCCAGGAGTGGCTAGTTAGTAAAAACAGGCTGCTGCAGTCTCAATTGAAGCTCTGGGACTTTTATTTCAAGCATTCAAAATTCAGATGTCATTGCTGGTGTACCCAGATTTGCTTGCACTACTGTATTTCTCAGCTTCTCCCTCTCCCTAATTATATAAACACTTTACATAGTTAAAGTACCTTTTACCAAAGTATTTCAAAGAACTTTATAAAAATCGTGATAATTTAGATCTGAAATAAGCAGGTGATTCTCCACTGATTTTAGTAACTTCGTAGCTGTTTGCATCAGAGCAAAATTCAACTTGGAGAGTGTAAACAATGGCTGTTGGGCTGAGAATAAAACACCTCCTCTTGGCTTCCTACCCTACTTCAACTCCTCCTTTCCTCTAGCATCTGGTTGCTCTTTGTCCAGCACAGTCCTGCAAGCAAACAGGCTACAAGAACAGACCAGCAGGAGCAGCCTTACAGACTGGCATGAGGAACTCACTTTGTGATACCACTCTGAGGCAGTCAGCATGGAGCAGTGCTGGTGTCAAAGCAACTGTGGAACATCAAGTGCCTCATAAAGCACATTAGATCCTTGTAATGTGACAAGATTATGTTCACGCCACTGTCAGTAACCAAAGCAATCATTCCTCGGTGAGGCTGCACTGGAGCCAGCAGAAAAAGGTGATGGACACAGTACTGGGCTACCCTGAACAGATGCTGCATGAATCTGAAGAGTGAGTTGATTTGCTGTAGCATTTTGTAATGGCTAATGAGGTGCACTATTGGGGACAGCAAGCTGGCAGTGCTAATCAACTGCAATTAGGGACCATATTTTTCTGTGTATGAACAGGTTTTGCATACAAGCAATGATGTCAGGAAGTTCAGGAGAACCCATTTTGACCTCATTGAAAGGCTGCAGACAAATAAAAAACCAGCAGATTCAGATGACAGTCATTCCCCATTCAAAATCGGTGTCACTATTTAAACAGAAGGGTTATCTTGACTTCAAGTTGTATCAGAATCCCTTTCCTTAGGCACAACTTTCTTTTACAGGAGGAATCCGTTCGACTATACTGGCCTTGAAGGAAAATTCAGACCACCCTGAGCAGATATGACCAGAACAGAGAATACCTGCCTCCTTTTCTTTTGCTATGAGACTTGTAGGAACTGAAAAGGGAAGTTGAACCTATGGAAAGGGATTCTGATACAGCTTGAAGTCAAGATAACCTGTCTGTTTAAATAGTGACACTGATTTTGAATAGGGAATGACTGTCTTCAGAAAGGATTGGGATGAGCAGAGTTCACTAGGTGTCCAAACCGGGGCCAGAGGAAAAAAACAAAACCCACCAAGTCATGGGACACACTGAAGCTGGTTTTGAGAACATGAAAAAATGCAGTACCTGGGCTGGTCAACTTAGGACACCTTTGTGCATTCTGTTGTGCTATGTTCTTACACTACCTTACAGGAAGGGACTATAGAAAAGAGAGGACAGTGAACATGACACTCAGAAAAACGGACCAAAGACTCTTGGTTTAAAAATGGAAAGAATTTAGGTAATGACTGCTCTCATACTTGATCAAGTATGAGAGATAAGAAAGCCTAGATGGAAGATGACAAGACTTTCTGAATGCTTAGAAGGAAACAGTGAAATAAAAATATGAATTTATATTGCCTAACTTTATTGTTTTACAACATGGAGTCCTGTAGGAGCAAACCAGATGGTTCTGTCCGTATCAGCATCGCAGAATGTGGGACTCCAACCCTCAAAGCTGCCTCCAGTGTGTGGCAGCTTACCCAAACATTCACAGGTGGAGGAGCTGTCTGGGTGTGCTTGGCTTGCACTAGTAGTTTTGTGCAAAGTTGAGCTTTCTGTCTTTGCACTTTAACAAGGCATATTCTGCCTCATGGTCAGAAATCTATATCCTTCCTATGCAATTATCAGGAACGTAACTCGCTGCTCTGCGTTACACGGTGTAACAGGCACTGGGAGGGCCCAACAGCAGCTTTCCTAAGAGCCCAATAGCCAGACTGGGGATTTTATCTCTGGGCTGGGTATACTGGAGATGGCTATCAGACTAACTTACAGAGCCCAGAGTGCAACTGGCCTGCAGCAGAGCGCTGAACACAGACAGTGGAAAGCCCTAGAACTGCTATTGCCACTTGACAATTTCCTAGGGCTATGCTGTACTGGGGGACTCTGCTGCCCCTTCAGCAGCCCAGATTCAGGAAGACATCAAGTTAATTTAAGGCTGCAATTGCCTCCTCTTTTCCCCAGGCTGTCAATTCTCTACTAGAGCCTTAAGAGGTACAGAAGAGTACGTCATCCATTTATATATAGGTTACCAATGACATTAGCCATTTATTAACTATACAGAACCTAAAAGTCTGTTGGGTCATTTATAGGACTTAAATAGACAGGTCCTCCCTGCAGCACCTGTCATTTGTATTGTGCAGCAAAAAATCAACCTCCAGTTGTGCTGGAATTCTGACTCTTATTGGGCTGTGATATTAAAGAAATGACAATGTTGTAAGTTTATTGCCTCTTTTCTTTTGTGCTATACTTTATAACCATATTTACTGGGTCCTGGTCCAGAAAAATTCTATTCACCTCAGGCAACTCTTTTTTGATAGCTGAGTAAAATATCATTAATATTTTTTTCATTACCATCAATCCTTGTGGTAATAGACACTCAGGCAGAACTCGAGCCTCGCCTAGCCAGTTTATTGAAACTGCTTCGTGGCAGACTTCTGTTAGAGATGGACACCTACCCTCAATATTCTTTTTCAATATAAAGAACAAAATAAGGGAGGTGTCAGTAAGTTTTAACTGAAATTTGTTCAAAGCATTCAGTGGAATGTTTTGCTTTGAAATCCACGATACCATCATTGATTCAGATAGGGAATACTGCATAAAAAACCCACCACTAGACAGTCATTGATTCAAACAGAGAGTTCTGCTTACAAACTAAAGAGGGTAATGGTTTGATGTTGCTACTCAGACACAGTGAACTAAACTTCAATTGTGAATTTTCCCCCAGCATGAGCAAAAAGAAAAAACGATTGGTAAAAATCTGATTAAGTGGCATTGAACCTTATCTAATCACATCCCTTAGAAAATAACTCCACAGATGGATTTGCACATTAGAACCCTCAGTATCACAGAACCTAACGTTTAGGTGGCTGGTTTCCAAAATCAATTCTACAGTGGCCATGCCTAGGTTCTGAACAGCCAAGATGCTGAGCACAGCTTGATGCAAGCTGTCCTATATGAAATGCTGACATACAATTGTGCCTCATATACCAGTCAGATAGTGAGGAAAAACTCATTCTGATCCCAGAATTCAATGGATAGCATACAGGATATGTCTGCCCCTTGGCCTGTGGAGGTCAAAACACTTGATTTTCAGTTATTTATAAAGCTCTCCCAACTCGTAACCATTTAGGCTAAAGATCTGTCTGCCTCAGACAGTTGTTTCTCTCTTTCCCCAAAAAGTCACATCTTCAATAATCCACACGTGCCCAGCATGTATCTGCAGCTTGGAGAAGTTTAGAACATAAACTTGTACCATGACAGTCAGAGACAGTTCCCTTACCTGTAGGTGTTTGTTGCTGGGACTCTCCAGATCTGAACGCCTTGGAGAATCCCTTCAGCTCCTACAATCACACTAAGGTTGGAGTTTCTGTAGGCATTATTGCATTGGCTCTGTGTGGGGCCATAGGGTCCGCTGGCACCGCATGTTGTGAATAACCAGTGATCTGAAATGAGTACACATAAAAAGCATAAGCCAAACATCCAAATATCAAGCAGCTGTTCTGCTCTTTGTTCACTCTCTCATGTTGGACCAAGAGAAGTACGTGGCCCCTGAGGTAGCCAGAACAAATACAGAATTATTTTAAAAGACTCATAGTGCTGTGTATCTCAGTATTTGACAGCTTTTCATCCACACCTCCTGAAAGATACCACAACTAGAACATAGCTTTGCTTTTTATATGGCTCAAAAGGTCAAAGATCACAGAGCAGAATAAAATACAACACAGACCACCCAGCTCCCTGGGCTGTTAAAGTGCATGCTCATAAATAACCTCAAGTCTGGTGCATTTTAGTCCTTTCATTTTCTACAGATGTTTAATTATTCGATGTATGTTATGTGGGAAAGTAGCTGTTAATTATAGAAAAACCTGTACACACAACATCATCTCAGTGATTAAAACATAATAATAAACTAATTGCATTTCTAGCAATTATTTTCTTGCAAGAGATGCAAGTTAAGCTGTATAAGGCAAGACACCTGAGTCCTGTAAAACATGCATTCAGCTCTGCATATTCTAGGCCATATCTGCAGGTCAATGCACCCCCACTACAGATATTTTCATCAAATTGAGGTAGAAGCCCCATACAAGGTTTCTAGAAAAAGGTTTTGTGGATTTGTGCCTAAAAAATCTGATTTTTTTTAACTTGAATACTTCATTATGAAAATACCATCCTTTTTCCTTAAAGATTCATTATTTGGGTCAGCACAGAGGCAGGACCACAATGCTCTTGGTAAACATCCATCCTAATATATTTGCTAGTATATCAGGAAATAATTCATAGGTAATGAAGATCTAGATGGAAAATAAGTGGACTGAGCATTTTCAGTGTGCATTACACAATTTGTGATTCATACTTAAACATACTTATCAAACTCTGTTAATTAATGCTACTACCACTAAAGACAAAAGAGTTGAAATGCATCTAAAGAACATTATTTCCACAAATGATGTTGGGCCAGCCAGCCTCCTTATGGCCTTCTCAAAGGGCAGCATTCCTCTCCCCCAGCCTCCACTAATGCAATATAACATATGCAGACTCTTTCAGCAACGGTATGAATTAGCTTAGATAGAGCATTAGCTTGATCTGCTTCTTGGAATTCGGAGCTATTGTCTAAGCAGATCTGGTCTAGGAGTCATGGTCTGCATGTATCTGGATGAGAGAGGCCAGCAGTTTTACCATTACTGTTACTGAAGAGATTCACCTGCCAGAAACACAAGGAAACACATTAGTTTGCCAGGCACAAGATCTGAATTACCTCTTCACAAACTAACGCTTAACTTGAGCTAAATTCCGTCTTATAAAAAAGTTCAGTGCATGAACTAGATCAAATAATTTGGCAGGACTTTAAGCAATAAAGTGGCTGGTGTTTCTGAAAAGCCTTTGTAATTGAGCCTCGGCCATTCCAAGACAAAGTGTAAAACTACCTCTTTGGGAAAGTGTCCCAGTCTAAGTACTGCTGAAAGGATAGTCTCTTCTTTCTTTCTGCAAAATGTACACCACTCCTCAAAACTCCCCTGGAAGGGTCTTTAGAGACTTCCTATAGTTACTTCTTTTTTATATGGATACTCAAATAATTACTTTACTTATTTCTCAAATCCTTCTGCAATGGTGGCAATATAAATTCTTAAAATAAGTAGACAGCAAATTGAAGATTTCTGCTCAATTCCACTGTCTTTAATGCACCCCCTCAAAATAAAACCCCAACAACAACATCTAAGAGGGGAAAAGCACCAAAGAAAGCCAGATCTGAAAGTTCCTAAACAAAATGCTTCAGTACCTCTGATGTCGACAGTCTTACACCAGACATTACTTATGTTTACTCTTGCAAGAAAACCCAAACCCAAAGCAAAATCTCACACAAAATGGAAGATGAGAGACTCATTCTGTCAGCTATCACAGTGATTTAACATTGCAGTATCCCAGTGGGCTAAGCCACCTGCACTGAAACATATGTTTAGTATAGCAGGCAGGTAAGTGTCTTCTTTTGGAATAAGAAGCAGCCATTTGGATGTCTCTGGTGAAACATCAAACATGTTCCCAAAGGTAGAAGCAGGTGACCTTCAAGGGGACAATAAGCCTGAAACATAAGAGAATCAAAACGGAAAACTGGAAGTGATAAAACCTAGGACAGATCACAGCATGTGCATACTGCTGCTCCAGTTAAGCTTTACATTTATGATTTACTGCCTTCAAATAAATCTCGTTCCTTAGGTATCTGCTAACCTGGCCTTGGCAAAAGTACCTCTGGAGTATCACAAATGTAATACCCAGCACAGCTGGACCCAAAACTGTCAGCTCTTGACTCCCACTGGGTTCCAGGGAGGGGGATCAATGAACTATGTCTTATTCCAAAATGCTTTTTAATGGTCCTCTGTCCTTTCCTTAAAAGCCCAATGCCCTGCTGCAACCATTATGTCTCCAGTCTTTGAACTGAAGAATCCAGAACAGCTTTTGCGTTTTCTGCCCGTGGGGCAGACTGGAGGGTGCTCAGTTCCAGCTCAGAGGCAGCATCAGGGAAAGTGCTGGTAATTTAAGACTGCTCAATGTGCATCTAAGCTTTTAGAATCTGGCTTTTAAAATAGAGTATGGGAAGTTTTGGGAATGAAAAACCACTGATATATTATGCCAGGGAGTGTGATGTAAGGAATCTGAAGATGACTGAGCACAGGAGGTACTATCTCAGATTTCAAAAGCGGTCCTGTCGTAATTGATACAGTGGTATATACGAGATTATGTCAAGCCTCCTGGGTTCTGCTGCAGCCAGTAGTAGAAAACACATTACTTGCTCTTTTCAGGTAGACAGGAATGGGAGAAAACATGCTTCAGAAGTAGCAGAGTTGGGAGTGACCTTTGCCCAAAACATTGCAGGAGGAAGTCTGTCCCAAGTGAAGTCCATGTGGACTGCACCTGCTTTGAACCTGCAAAGATTTCAGTGAAACCTACAGACTGATGTCCTCATTTGTCACTGTGCTGGTGATTTGCAAACAGTCCTCCTGCTTATGCACACTTTCATATCTGATACTGAAAGCTGGTCCAACATGTAACAGCTTTGTTCCTGAATTAAATGGGACATGGGAGGAAGCCGCCCCTCATTTCAACATAATTAGGACAGATGGGTCTTACTTACAATTCTGGGTACAGACTAAAATCCTCGTGCTTCCCACCCTCTGCTCTCTGGAACATTTCAAAGCCAGCCCTCGATCTGCAGATACAACCGTAGCCCAAGATCTTAAACCACTATCCCACTATCAAAAGAGATTACTGCCTATCTTAGATAACCCACTGCTGCTTTTTTGAAGTGAGAGCAACTATTCACTCCCTGTAAAGTATTGACTTTCTCTGGATTCTAGAAATGACTGCATCACGACCCACGAGCTCAGAGAAAGCCTTTCTACAGGTTGCTGCATGCCACAGCCATTCACAGTAATTCAATTTGAAGCATTATTTTAATCTCCAAAGACGAAAACAGCAGCACTGAATCGAAACTCCTTAAGCAGCTAGGTGAAAAGCATAGATTTCATTTTTTTTTTGGCCACAACTGTGGCCTGCTGCATACACATGGCACCTCCCCTTCCTTCTGCAGCCTGCGACAGGCTAATGTTGGCAGCACTTCATGCTCACACAACTGGCGGGTGGGGGGGCAGGGTGGGGGAGAGTGCAGGTCTCTCTGGCCTGAATCCTCCCTAACAACTAGCAGATTTTGGAATTTTGCCCAGTTTCACGCAAGTTACAGATGCCCAGCTTCCAGAAACACCTGAGCATGAAACGCCATGATGAAAACTAATAGGCAGCTAAATATAAGGTTCCTATACGTTCTGTCATTTGGCAGTTGCCAGATGCAAACTGGGTTTAAAAACTGCAAATTCCTGCTTAAGGTGAAAGAAAAAGTGAAGATTACACTGAGATTCAGAACTGAGGTACTACATTTCAGTGAGTAATTTATACATCAGTTCATTTGACGGAATCCCCACTTTCACAAGAAACATGGCAGAAGAACCATTTGGCTTTCTGCCTGTTCACACACACACCTGCCCTCCTCGAGCTCCCCAACACATTGCTAAGGTACAGTAACAACATTTGGCAAGGAATGCCATCTCAACTCTTTTGAAACAGATTTAAAAAATCCTTTTTTTCCAATTTTTCTTTCCAAATTAGATTCGCTGATATATTTACAGACACAGTCACTCACGCTTGTTTTCTTTTTGCACAGCAGAAATTCTAGTTTTCACACAGCATGGCTGCATATGTAACATGCACAGCAGTCAAGGCACTGGGTGTCAGCCACAGGAAGGGGGAGTCCTACTTTCGAAAAACAAAAAGAACAAAACCCTCAAGACTTAAAATGACTAATTCATTTGGAGCTCTGATACTACTCTCAGCCCAAGGCAGCACTGCTGCAGGCACCGCTGCAAATAACAACCAGCAACAATGAAAAGACAACAGTGGAGCAAAGCCTAGAGCACAGTTGTACTTCTAACGCAGAAAGCAATTTCACTGGCACATACAGCACATAAACTCCATATCACAAAACAGACATAGGCATTTTAGCTATACCTCAAGGGCCCAAATGTATTAACTGCCATTTGTTAAATTAAACTGTTTTGAACTGAGGTTTAACTTGTTCCAACCCAAAAGTTTACTGTGATTTGAGAAAACTACCAACCAAGCACCATGGCACTTGGCTCATTTTGGAACCTCGAGTAACGCGCTTGTGAAATGCATCAAACAGCGTGTAGGCAGCTTGTGGGACTTGCTGCCACAACCTCTCTTCAGGCCTAGTGGCCATCCCTACTTCCAACAGAGTTAAGAAAACCACCAGCAAGGGCTTTAAGGTCTCATGCTTCAGGGGCGTAAGAACTCCAGCGGCTAAACTTCTGGAGGCAATTAATTCTGTTAATTGTCCTTCAGGTAGTTCAGTTTATTTCTTCCACTACGGCAGATGTTATCAAACTTGATGCTATGATCAATCTGGATGTTTACTTCATCTATTTGTAAACTTTTCTATTTGTAAAAACATTCACAAGTTCCCTTGCAATATTTGGCTAATATGGGAAATCCAAAGCTTACAGGGAATTGCCCATCTTTACCTTCACTAACATCTGGCTGCCACTGGCACCACAGTATGTGTGGAGGGATATACCTTTTACTTGGTGCATGAGCAATTTCAGCTGGGCATTACAGGAATTGCAGGGTTGAACTGTACTTAAAGCCTGTAGGCAAAATATACTACAAGCATACATAAGAAACACGATCAGTGATGTAACAAAGGAGAAACCTTTCAATTTTGCTTTGGGTTCTGTTGTTTAACAGTGTCATGTTAAGCAGTAATTTCAGATTATCACCTTTTCCAGGACTAAATTTATCAGAGATTAATGAGGCAGGGAGAAGGGGTTGAAAGATGATGGCAAATAGCAGAAGTAAGTTGTGCTCACAATCAGAGTGCCTGAACTGTTACACGAGTCTACACAGTGATACTAATGGGATATAAAACGATCATAGAAATTAGTGAGTCTGGCCAGCAATACCAGAACCAGTTATGCAGGTCCAGCTTTGAGTTACTATCTCTGTGTCTATTTCCTAAATGAGGGTAGCAAGGCTTGGACGTGAATTTTAGTTCAGCAAAAAGAGCATCTGCAATTGATTGATCCTAAATACCATTTCAAATAAATACTCAAAGCTTGATTCACGCTTTAGATTTTTCTTAAGTGTTCATATAAAGGGAACACTCTCAGGGCATCCTTGTAAGAAATTATCTGTGGTCAGTTTAACAGGGCAAGGGCAATGCTGACTTTGTGCAGTGATGAGAATGACTCTGTTTCTTGCAACAAAGCAGCATGAAGAAAATTAATTTCTTTTCTCTTACATGTTTCACTTAAAGACACAGCAGGTGTCTTCCATAAAGGGTTTTAGGTGAGAAATGCCACTAGCTTTTTGGAATTTGCTTGTTCACAATTACAAAGGATAGCAGAAATGAGTGTTGGGTAACAAAGACCAACTTGGGTGATGGTGGAAAATTATTTCAAAACCTTTCCTGAGATTTATAGCAATTTCTGCACAATTTAAACTGCTATTCTTAAGAGTAAGCAGCTTTAAAATTAAGGTATAAAGTACGTGAAACGCCCTGTTAATTTCAATTGCATGATTAACTCTGGAGAGAATTTATGTCAATTTAACTTTTCTATGTTGGGACTTTTAGTATTGCACCTTTGCTATTTTCAATCCTACAGAGAAAGCAAGTGCAAACATTGCAATAAAGAAATTCATGCCTACATAATCTGAGATCCCACCATTTGTCTCTGAATATTTTCTATCACTGTTCAGGAAGCTACTTTTGTTGAGGGGAGGGCACTGAGCTGTTATTCACTGTGTTAATTGATGCTTAATACAAAAATACAATTCTGCAGATACCTTTATTGCATTATGGCAACAGTTCAGTTAGTATAATTGCACACAAAGAGCAACCAAATGTAATTTTCTTTTACTTAATACTCACTCTGCTGTTCCTTTCAGCTTCTTCATCTGATTAAACTAATGTGACTCAGAGTCCTTCCGAGAAGCAGCCATATAAGTACTCGTAAGAGGACTCTCCCTGATGCAAAAGACAAAAATCTGTGCAACCACTAAGTGTTGTGAGGAAGAGACTGGAGGTCAAGGAAAACAGTAACCCAGTCTGGATGAGAAAATTATTTGATGATGGTTTCCATGCAAGAAACCATGGTCCCACAATGGCTGGTGGCTAGAGGGGATGCCAGATTTGAGGGCGAAAAAGGTTAATCTTTTTGTACATTTTACAAGACACCGTTTTTGTACTGTGTGGCCTGACACAAGTAAGTTGTCAGTTGGACAGATGAGAAGCTGAAACACCAAGAGAGGCTATCCTCATGATGTTTACTGCCTATTCAGAAGCACCAGAAATCTTTAATTAAAGCTTGATTGCTCTGTGTCTTATTACCTCCTTTTGCCTACTGAGAATCCTATTTTGTCTCCTCCAGTTTCTATGATAGTAATCTGTTTACCTAGAGTTCCTCATTATTGCTCACTGTATCTTTATACGCTTGAATTTCCCATATTCTGGCCTTGTCTATAAAAGGAAATTGCATTGGTTTGATATAAATTGGCTTTTTAATTGGTAGTTAAACTCCCTGTAGAGAAATGCTATGGGTTGAGTTGCTTTCACTTTTACTTAAACTAATACCTAATCAATTTAAAAACGAAGCCAAAGTAAGCTTGGTTTACATCAAAATAAGCAGTGCGCAGATTTAACTCTTTCAATCAAAAATCCCAGCTCCAGTGAAGTTCTATCTTCTGGATATGCATGCTTTCTTACAACCTTTTTTTCAGGCTTCTTTTAGACTCAAGTTTCACCTGCAACCTTTCAGCAAGAAGCTGGCATGACAGCAAATAACATGTCATTAATTAATTGAAAATGAGAGCATTTGCTTGGTCATCATCTGTCTAATGGCCACCTTGCATTGCAAGCAACTGTGACTTGAAACCTACAGGAATTTTTCTTTGTTGGTCCTGGTCATCATCAATAAACTTGAGAGCAACACCACCACATTAATTGTAGGAATTTGGGATCCTATTCTCTACACAGCACATTCAACATCCCACGTGTGACACACAACAGTGGTTAACAGACCTCTGGAACCTTTAGGATCTTTCACAGCATGGCTGTGTCATGTGTTTTGAACCTTCTGTGTTCAGACCCTGGAGGCATAGCAAGCCATGATAAGCAATGGCAAGGCTGAAGAAGCAATTCACTGGGTATAGGACCTGAAAACAGAGAGGACAATGGAGATTGGTGGTGATAGCTATCACTTCTGCTGAAACTGGACTTTCCAGCACAGGCAAAACTGCATGTAAGAGATTGTTCTCTGTCACAAAGGATTAAAATGAGGCCTTTACCCTTGAAAGCAAGGGAGCTTCTTTGGATTACTGTCACATTAACAGAGCAGTACCTGTCTTTCAGACTGTACCTCCTCTTGTGTACACTGAGCTGGTGTAGGGATATGGGGAAGGCACTTGAGTACCCTGTTGTCTCCCCAGCTATAGGTACACAGATCTTCGTTTTAATATGATACCTTAAGAAGGAAATACTATCCCCTGTGATCCATCACACAAGCCAATGATCACATTAGCTGTAATTGCTTTTGGCTGAGCTCATACTGGTCAATGCAGTCTTTGGGACTTCAGGGCGGCGCTGATGCTGTTGATTCACCCACACAGCAGTAAATACGTGACCAAAGTAAAGGCCTTGAGCCAGAGGTTTCTTAAATGCATTACAGGATCCAGAAAGAAACAAGATTAAACGCATAGCCCAGGGACCAAACAAGCATCTCCAGTGTTTACTGAGAGCCAGGACAAAGGCAATAGGTGTTTCAGTGCTGTAGAGACCCTCAGAAATGCCATGACTTCCCACTGCAAGAAGCTGCTGCTCAGCTTCTCTGTTTTCTTCTGCTTTGCCTACACTGAGGGCACAAAGGGGAGAAAACTCCTGTAGGAGTGATTTCAAACCTCAAGGGCTGGAGACAGTTGTAGTCAGAACAGGAACAGGACCAAGGACAAAGCCCAGAAATTAGGCAAACTGGGTTAGATACTACAAGAATTGCCTTCAATTTTCACCCCAGGGTCATAACAAACTATTTTAAATGTTCCAAGTACCTCAGTGACCTTCTCTTCTACCCCCATGCAATCTGGCTCCCACTATTTCTACTATTCAAGCATTTCTTGAAATTGCATTCCTCAGACAGGACAGGGACCAGAAGAGCTAGAAGATGCTCCATCACTTTAGGTCTAATACAATGTAGAAAGCATTATAATTCTTGAAGAAACATACAGCCACAAGATTTCCAGCCTAACACCCACACACCCACTTGACATTAACTTTGCATCCAAAGTTCCGGCCACACTCCAATCTGAAGCTGGTATGTAGTGGCTTCTGTGTTACTAAAAGAGTAAGTACCCTGGAAGGAAATGTCCAGCTACCTTAGGGAAATATGCTACCACCTAAGCATTGACATTCCTATGGAAAGTCATCTACAGCCAGTCATCTACAGACCTATGTACAGATCCTACCACAGGATCACTGACCTGAGAGCAATACTGAAAGCACTTAAAAGGTGGCTCCACTTATAGGCAGGAAATGAAGATACAGATATTGAAGGGAACACTTCAAAGGATCTTTGAAAAGGACGTAAGAGTCTTTTTGGAAATTATACCTTGTGACCATCCCAAGCTCACACATGACATCTGTAACAGAGCTAGACACAACCTTCATAGCTAAAAGCACATCCTCTCACATGGCCTCATTCCCTCCATCTAATTGTCCTGAGACTCCTGTCAGTGCTCCTGCCCTTTTCTTGCTGTATGTTGCTCACTACACAAAATATCAATAAACTCCACTCGATGGCAACTCTTGGCTTACGCTGCAGACTGTATCATCAGCCTCCAGTGCCAGAGCTCACTTCAGAAGATAGTTTGGATACCAGCAGCTGCCCTGCTGTGGCTCCACAGAGTGGGCAGGTGCATCCAGATTATCAGGCAGAGTTTGAAGGCCATGTGGGGCTTTTGTGCAGGCTGCTGTTGGTATCAGAGCTAACAGCACCAGTTCATGTATTTCAACAGTACCCTGCAGGTAGCAAAGTGAAACATAACCTAGAACTGAAGAGCCTCAAAGAAGTCCTTCTAAGGCAAAGGAGTGGGAGAGGAGGCAGCAGGAATAAACCCTCAGGCTTACTGATGAAGTAAAGGAGGCATGTACCAACCATGCTGCTCCTTACAAAGGGTAGCATTTCAGATTGCCAAGTAGGTAGCTAGCCATAAGTGAGGGGAAACAGCTGCACACAGTGCTGAAGCCAGCAGTCAGCAAGGGCTTGTCTCTCCTGTAGTCACCCCTCACTTCCATGACCAGTCCTGTTTCCCCAGGTAGACTGGGGGTTGGGCCACCTGAATCAGATCAGGAAGAGAAGCTAGCAAGGAGGAGGGAAGGAAGCAGACTGAAACAGATATGCACATGTAGAGCCCAAAACAGATACTGTGAATGTGTGGGCCAAGCCTGGGAGAGGGAAAAGACAAACATTTTGGACACAGTGGTGGGAGTGGAAGGGAAATCTTCCATCTCTTTGACCCATGCCACTACAGTTAAGTTGTAAGGAGAAACTGGGGGACAGAGGAGAACAAAATAACATTGATGATACAAGACTGGCATTTCCAGCTAAGTAAAAATTATGTTTCTAAAACAAAGCCCAATGCTGTATCCCTTCAAATAAGCAGTGAAAATGCTACTGGAAAAGCAAAGCTATGTTACTTCAAACCAAGTCTGTATTAACTAGAGATGGGTGTTGAGGTTACCACATTCTGGACTCAGTCAATTTGGACATTTTGCTTTGATTCTTCCTATGTTTACATGTCCACAACAACAAACAAACCTGTCTTACAGTTTAAAAGCACTTTTTACTTTACGAAGGCTTCCTCTGGTTCTCTTTTAACAGCTTCCAATGAAAATCCAAGGTACAGTTAGCAGCTAAAGGTAATTGCTTTCTAGATCTTGTTTTGTTTTGTAAGGGACTTAGGAAAAGCTCTCAACTAAGGCTCTGGTAAAAAAATAAAAATTGCATGTAGCCACATCTATCTGAAATCCGTACAGGTCTGAAAGCTCTGCTGCCTGAAAATGTTTCTCAGACCAATTACCTGCTGGACCAGAAATGGGAGCACTGTTGAGTTGGAGATCTCCCAGAAGCTTTTGTTCCCATCCAAACTTCTTCTGGACACCTCTACTGGTGAGCAAATTGCTTGAGTCTGGAGCGGTACTTCGGGGTGGCTTCTCCCCACTGACTAGAAAATAAGAAGTCACAGACTGGTTTATCACTGAGGGTGGCTGAGTCAGTATGGAATCCAAAACTGATACTAAATTGAGGACTGCAGGATAAGAACCTACAGTCACAGAATAAGACACTATTTAAAAGGAAAGGGCAGACTGACTTTCCACTGCTGTTATGGGAACTGTGACAAAAGAAAAATAAAGAGGAATGAGTTGGTGGGCAAAACAGCAAGTGAATGAAAACACAAAGCAGAAATACAGAATACAGTCTTTAGAAACTATTAGAAAGTTTCTGGCTTAGCCAGTAAAACGTGTGCAATCTTTCATAATTACAGCCCAATTTTAAGATGTCTTTATAATACTGGAACCTGAGGTACGTCATCCTTATGCACAGAAACCAAGACTCGTATCCCAACCAGTGCACATTAATATAACACAAAGCAGATGAAACATTCTGACTAGTGTTGGATGAGGAAGTGACTTAGAGGTTTTCACTCTGAACAGGGCTTGTAGCCTCAGGTTTTCAGAGTGAACAGGGTTGTAGCTTCAAGACTAGGAGATGAAAGAATGCACTTAAATTCTACTGCTCAACCCAAGGCAGAAGTTTCATGTGTTCAGAGCAGCAATCCTCCAGTCCTCATATAAGTTGTTGGTGTGAGGTATAGAGTGACAGATCGTTGAACACGTATATAAATTAACCAATTCACTATGGATGAGATTATGAAGGATGAGCCAGACACAAATGTTCAATAGGAGTTTAACCAAGGTGAAATCTGGCAGCAGAAGTATAGACTGGGCAGATTCCAGAGGCCAGTCAATCACTAAGTCTGGATCAGAATCTAAATTTCTCCCAGTGGTAGGAGAGAGTAAAGATCCTAGCTTCTGATCCAGATTTAAATGTATGCTGGTCCAAATAAAATAACCTTGTTCTAATTTAACTGGGAATTGTGCCTAATGTTATTGCAAACTTAGTGTCAATCACAGGATGCCTGCCTTTTCCTAGCCAGAGTCCAACTGTCATTCATTTTGGTAACCATCACACAGCAAAACAGATCACATGGAACTATCACAGATTGGCTTCTGCATCAGCCTGGGTAGATAGGTGATGCTGCTGTCACAGCTGGAAGACGACTCTCCCACACCACATGTTTTACTATCCATTTACTGCCAAACTTGGAGTCCATTCCTGGTCAGCTCCATTAATAAGGTCTGCACCTGAATGGCCTCCTCCATCTAAGCACAGTTACTTCTGAAACATACCTTTCCATTTGAAGTCTTTGGAAGACACCCAATCCCCTTCCAAACTTCAATTACATGGCAAATAAAAGACATGTCATTTGCACATAAAAGGAAAACTTACTTGTTAAGTAACAGTCGAGACTAAGGGAGACATTGTCAAAAGCAATAATGGCATCAGATCCTTCCTCCCATGAAGCAATGAACTGAAACCAAAACCTGCACAGATTGTAAGAACAGGGATTAAATTCTGTTAAAGAGATGACACTCAGAGCTCTTTCCAAGTAAAGCAGTTTTAGGATGGGGAAAAAAAAAAAGCTGCTATTTTTTTTTTTACATGTAAAAACATTACATTAACAGAGAAAGTATCCTCACCCCTAAGAAGCAAAGATGATCCAAGGAGGGGAGCTGTACATGAATATAGGCAGACAGAAAACAGAATACAGCCCTTTTCCCCCCCGGCCCCAAGGCACACAATCTGAGGCAGATGCAAGTACATATGTGTGTGTGTATATATATATATATATATATATATATATAATTTGTGTGCTTGTCAAGACAGAAAATAAAGTCCCTTGGCCCCTGGCACCAAAAAAGAAAGAAAATTAGACACCTAAGTGGGTTTATTCTTACAAGTGATTTACAGCCTAAAGTGTTAAGAAAACTAAGTAGGCTGGGGATCCTGAAGTCATCTGGAGTTTCTAAAAGGACCTGGCAATCCAAGGCTGAAACCAATTTAAAAAGTACTTGGTGCTGATCCATCCTCTAGGAAGCAAAGGATATCTAACAGTCCTGGTAATCACAAAAGAGAGGAAGTGAGACTGGGTAGTCCGTAGAAGAGCAGAACTCATTATCTCCTTGCAGAAGCTGAGCAGGTTTGCCTTAAATCTCTTCCATGCTCTCACTGCTTTTGCTGGGAAATTCTGCCACTCCTACGTTACCAGAACAAAGATGACTGTAAATTTACCTTTGGTGATATTAAAGTAAAAATAACCCACAACCAAATACTTAAAATCTGATAGTATATTGACTGTGCATTAATTTAGTGCACTGATGGATTTAGGTTTTCTCTAAGCTTAGCAAGTTCATGTTCTCCCAATGCACATCTGCCATGTAAAATCACACTACTCTGCTTAGGAAGGAGAACAATTTCTAAAAGCAGCTGACCATGGCCCAGAAGTCAGATATGATGCTGAGGGGTTGCATCAAGGCTATAACAACATGAAACAAGCTGCAAGAGAATATAAAATATTACTTAAACCTCATTCACTGCTGTGTTTTGATGTTTTACACCAGCAGAAGGTAAGCCATTCACGGGTCTCTTTAATGTAGATGTATTGCTGATGGTTCCTGCTCTTTTGGGTATGAGCATTTAAGCCAGAATATGAATCCTTGCAGGTGTTCCCCTTTACATGAGAAACTGATGACAGAACAAGGTACTTTTGAGAAGCAGCCCGCTTATTTAAAAGACTGTAAAAATCTGCTCCCCTCAAGGCAGCAAGAGCCTAAACACCAATATAACTTTTTTCTTCTCACAGACCCCAGTCCTTTATGCATTGTGCTATTTTCTCCCAGCATTTTGTCTGCTATCAGTACTCTTATGTTGGTCTTCTTGCCTCCTTCTGTTTTTGCAATCTACCCCTCCCTTACCAAGAAACCAACCTCACAAAATTCAAGTGAAGCTTCTGTGCTGGTAATGTCTATTTACTTTGGGACAGTTTGTTTTGAATGAGGGTTTTGACTGTTAGAGCCTCCTGATTCTATCAACAAATGCAAGCAACTTCCATGTTGTTCCCAAACACAGCGCAACGTTCACCACCAGAGATGGCAGTGAGGTCTGGCATAAGCTAAACCAGACCCCAGGGATATATGTGCCTTTTGAGGATATCCAGACATTCTGTCGCTTTCTGCAACTGGTATTTCTTGCTAAGCTACAGAGGGGGACACAGTCAGAAAAGCTGACCCAATCAAAGCAAAAACTTCAAAGAGAAAAGAATCCTGGCAGCCCCTACAAGGTGCAAAGTGTTTAGAACTGAACACAGTCCTTTCACAGTAAAAGAGTTGATATAGTTGATATAGTTACTCTGTTCCCCCTCCTTTATTTCTGGTAAACCAAAACGATGATGCTTCAATACTGAAATTTCTCACTCCTTGGAGGTACATAGGGAGAAGCTTTTCTAAGGTGGACTTTTTATGTTCTAAAGGCGTGAGTAGCTGCTATGAAAGACCAGGTGATTGCCACAATGAACAGTGGATAAGGTGAAAGAGTATCCCTAACATCAAAGGAAACACCAAACAGCAAGCCATAATTTTCCTTGCTAAATGATTCCTCTCTACCAACTCAAAAGGTGGCAGTTCCATCCAAACAAATCTGAAGATCACAGAAGTCTAATTTTCGCCTTCACAATCCATACTA
Organism: Gallinula chloropus; assembly: GCF_964237585.1. Classification (NCBI taxonomy): domain Eukaryota; kingdom Metazoa; phylum Chordata; class Aves; order Gruiformes; family Rallidae; genus Gallinula; species Gallinula chloropus. The sequence goes on from NC_140087.1 coordinate 70,211,459, forward strand.
AGTGTAACTGCAGTCTGACATTGTCAGAAGCCTCGTAAGTTCTTAGTTGGTACACCTGAAACCCACTGTGGGTATATCTAAGAGAAGAACTGAAAGGAACATAAAATTATTGGATATTAAACTAGCTTCCAACTATATCAGCTGTCCTCCCACGCCTCCTCACTGTTTGCTCCACATCTGACATCCCACAACACTTGAAATTAAATCAGAAACTCTAGCACAGACATCAGCTATTCAGTTCAAGACATGCCACGTGAATCTTCAAGCTGTTGGACAAAGTGGGCTCTGATCTATTTTTTTCCTGTAAGTTACTGTCCCATCAAGCAGAGAACTATATGTGACACAGGTCCTGAACCACCAGAAGTCACAGTCTGGTATGTTATGGAGAACCAGAACCTACCTCTGCTGTAAACTACATCCTATAGCTCAGCAGAAGCTTCTCCCTCCTGTTCCATGCTGTTGAAAGCTCCAGGAAGAGGTAAAGGGTAAATAGATTCAGCCACACATCTCTCAGTTGGCTGTGTCTGAAAATCAATGTCTTGCACACGCTGAACCTTGGTGTTACACTGAAGGGATCACTGGAACTGCATCTTATCTTTGGCCTGTTTCTTTGGGGGTGCACACTAAATGCCACTTGCAGATGTGGCTGTTTTGATGTGTATTTATGTTTGCAAGGAGCTAAACGAAACCAGAAAACTAATTACAAAGACAAATAAGCAGTTCCTTGATGTCAGCTTTTCCCTCCACTTCTGTGGATTTTAGCTCAGGTTGCATAAAAGAAGAGACAGATGCTTCTGCTAAGACTGCTATGCACCTTCTTTGTATCTCCAGGCAACGACATACTTCTGAAAACAGCTTCAAGTAATCTCCTTGGCAGAACTTAGGCTTCATGCCCTAAGGTGTTATCATTTGATGCACTGTTCATGTCATGCCTCTTTAGATACTAAAGGGTTCTTCAGAGAATTGCCAAATGTTCAGCCCCTCACAACAGGAAGGCATGATACAAACCAGCATATTTCTGTCATTGGAGGGAGTGCGATTGAATGTGCCCATGTAAGAATGCAATAGCTTGCTTTTTACTTTTATTTACAGCTCATTCAAGTTAAGAGACAGCCTTGCTCAATTTACCTGCAGGACCAATGGGGCCAAAACATTTGAGAAAATTCCTGAAGCTCTCCAGGGATGAAAAAAAAATGACAGAAATGTCTCCAAAAAGACAAAAATAATGTGAATGTTAAACACTGTTAGGGCCACGAATGCTCTGGTTGCCTATTAATCTGATACTTTTTTCCTAACGTGAATGCAGTTTTCAGTACAAACCTCTTGAGACCAGCATTTCTGCAACAAATAGTTCATCTTTTTATCTTCCCCAGTTTAATGCCACTAATAATTTAGAAATATGATGTTTTCCAAATTCCATGGAAATAAGATCATCAGTTAACCAACATTTCAATCATCAGCTTTGGTGGTTTCAGCTTAATGGGCTAATTAAAGGAAAGTTAATCAAAACTGAAGATGGAAATGTCACACATCAGTGAAATGGAAAAACCCCCACAGACAATCTTGTTCCCTTGCTTCCCCTCCTTTTTTTTTTTTTCCTTCTTGCTGTTTGATCCCTGAAATCAATGAAACGACTCCCTTTGACTCTTGGTGGAAGCTGATACTGAAACACCAGAAGCATTATTGCAGTGACTCAGTGTAATGCTGGAGGTGACGATGTCCCACGGATATTTTTGCACAGATCAAAGTCAGGTATGCTGACTGTGCATCCAGTACTTCAACTGGCACCCATACAGCAGTTACTGGTCTACAGCACCATGTAGACATCACTCACTGCAAACGCAGACGCTGTGGTGGGTGGCCATGAAAGAGTATTCCTGAAGGCAATTATACAGAAACAGCAAAACACACTCTAGCAGGTTTGTCATGACTTTGTTGCTTAATGAAGCCCAACAACTTCCTCACATGGAATCTAAATCCTCATCAGATAAGTTTGTATTCGTAAGCTAGATTTCTTCATAGGAATCAAACTATGGCTGTTAAGAAAGGCTTTAATAGCTTGGATATTAGACAAATCATTACTTGAGGACTGATGGAAATGACTTCTTATCTGTCTCTCCTTTTGTTCTACTTGACCCCGGGAGCACACCTAGAAAAATGTTCCTTAGATGAATAACAATTGGGAAGTAGAAGTTGTGTCCTGCAGAGTTGAGTGTCTGCTGAGCTGTAAAAGAACTCATGAGAAGGTTTTCATTTAAAAAAAAAATAAAAATCTGTTTGAGGCAGATGGGAAAAGCTGGACCTGGTGGACAAGTAAAACCTAATTCAGCTTGGCTGTCTGAGGGATATGAGTTTTACATAAATTTAAAACCTACTCAAGGGTGACTACTGATCAAGTATTTCAGTCACAAGTAAGAAATGACATCAAAGGCAAAACAAATAAGCTTTTTTTTGGTTTCTTTCTTTGGGCCAAGCTGTGAAAACTGAATCCACATAAACAGTTCCTTCAAAGGTAGGACCAAGAATATTCCAACTCAGTTAAATCTGACAGAAACAGAATAACAATCAAAGCTTCTGGGCTGTAGTCTTGCCCATTCATTGGGATCCTTGAATCCTGGGGTATAATTCAGTGTGGTTAGTATTCGAGCTTTATCACATCACCCTGGATTTTCTGTTCAGTTGGTTCTTTTGGCTTTTTTTTTTTTTTTTTGGATCCTAACAGGAAGACTGGTTCCCCCCAAAATATCTGGGTCTTATTTAGGGAGAGAAATATAGAGTTAAAAATATGAAAATACATCAATAGTTCTGATGGTATGACCTCCATAAGGACACACTGTTTTGTTTATGTCACATATCCTTAGCTGCTCACTACAGAGAAATACTAGCTTTTGTGTTTATTAAACTCTCTTCTGTTTAGAAGGAAATAAAAACATTCTCCTTGAAGACTTCAGAAAACTGATTTTGTGCAAATTCTGCAGCCCCTTCCATTCTGTAACAACTCAGAATTCCACCTAAATATTGTCCCTGGCTCATACAGAGTGTTCAGGTTTCCATTAGCCAGATCCAGGCAGCTGTCTTCATCCCATTATTTTAGAAAGGCTCATAATCATTATTTTTTTCTTTTTACCATAAAGATAGGGATTATTAACCAAGACTGAATGTTAATCTCCTCTGTATTCAATCCCCCATGCAGTGACACAATCACAGCGTGCCTGTATGTACAGATCCTATTTCATAACCTGTAATGTTTTGCCTCTGAAGGAACTGATTTCTCTCTCTACCTAGCTAAAATAATTATGGCTGAAGCTGCTTGAGACCAAGGTACTTACGGAATGGAGAAGTTTCAGGTCACTAACCCTTATTACGTTCAGATTCCCATTAACTTCTCTGTTACAAATGATGCATTGTTAGCTCACTTCACAAAGGAATACTCACTATTTGGGATAAAAGACACACTTAGGTGGAATGAGGTTATTTGGAGAAATGTAAGCATGTTAACCAAACTCAGTTACAGTGACAGAACTGCCATGCAGGAAGTTACTTAATAGCCAGTAATAAAAGTTCACATTCAAAGGTGTTATTAAAGGCAACCATGCTGAATATAGACATGTACATGCAGGTACTCTGCACACACTGTCACCAAAACCCCACTTCTCAGATGCACAGAGCAGCCACCAGGAGAAAAGTATTTCAAAGGATGACAGTAGCTGATCTAGTTAATGCTACAGAGCAGAAAAGCAGCAATATGGGCATTGAAGTCTCACTCTGTTTCTAACAAAGTAATATGGGACCACATTGGAGGAACAGAAGCAGGGGATGTGGGATGGATATAAGAAGAAAGAGTAAAGAGGTCTGGGTATAGATGCAATTAATGATTTTATATGTGATAATGTGTAGGGAGACATAGCTTGTATGGAGGGTCCCTGCTTCTTCAAAGCAGAATTGGAAGAAAGTCAGGAGCAAGAGGCAAACATGTCTCTGGGTACAAAAATATTACAAGAACATTTCATTTCTTTTTCTTCCTTGATGTGAAATCTGATGCCCAGAAACTTATTAGAAAGAAAATCCAAAATAAGTGTGAGGAAGAAGCAGCACAATGCAAGAAGATGTTATTAGACAAGAGGAGTGTTTGGTCACAGCTGATAGAAACGGAGGAGTGGTATGACTATGTGACAACTTCTTTTCACTGATCTCTCTACTGCAGCAGTGAGTGAGAGGCTCCCGAGCTGCTTTGGCTGCCATTGAGATCAGAGCTGCTGAAGGAGCCAGACAGAACAAAGGGTCTCACTCCTAAGGACTGAAAGGGAATCCCACTTTGATATGTACACAAAAAACCTGATGAGCCCTAGTGTAGCTCATAAAAGTCCAGCAAGCCAGCAAGACTGGAACAGGTAAAGAATCCAGTTTAAAGAAAGTATAATCATCTGGACATGAGTTTTGACTCATTGCAATGGAGTATCACCTTCTGGGATTACTCAGGTTTGTAGACTTCTTTGCTTTCTTCCTCAGGAAGGTCACATCCATACCTAGCCTTCCAGGTAAGTCACATTTTTCTCCTCCAACACAGTAAAATTCCTCTGCCTGTGTTTCAGAGGAGGTCATCAGCAAGGAAGTAATTGTGAAAATCTCTGAACATTAAAAGGACACAGAGCCTAGTCTTGGTATCAGTTACAAGGCAAACAGTGCTGCTTAAGAAGAAAAATTTAGTTTCTAGGGACCTCAAGTAAACTCCTCCTCTTACTCCTCCTTCCAACATCTGGCTGTTACTACATAAGACCGACTACAAATTTAGACTTCATAATGCCTAAGAAAAAAAAATTAACTTGAGAAGGAAGTGAGCCAAGGAAACCTTTGTAACCAGCAGACAGATTTACATTCCTGTTATACTTCTATACACCCTTCTTCTTTCAGAAGACTGTACTGAGGATGGACAGGCTTCTGTTAATACTTGCTATTTGTAAAAATGTTCCTCCCATGGAAGTTACAGCCAAATCTTTAAAGGAAATGGTAGGTATAGTAGAGAATATGGGCCTTAAAAGACCAGAGCTGGGCTGGCCTGGCCTGTCTTAGGGAGAGTCCACTTCCAGGCAGCTCCAGCCAGGTGGCAGAGAGAGCCACAAAACATTTAGCCTGCATGACACTCTACATGGCTGGCCTCAGCTTCACCAAAGCAGCAGAAATCAAGATAATCAGAATTTGCTTCTTAAAGCATTATTTCCAGCCAGGCTTCAGCCTGCTACAGCTAATCCTTTCCCACCTTTTGGACTGCCTAGCAAAGCAGATGCCAGGTGAGTTGGTGATAATAAGCAGCCTACAGCAAGCTCCAGAGAATCCCTGTTACACATGTTTGTATCTTATCTGTGTGATATACCTTAACCATGCTGTTAAACTAACAGAGTGTCTAATTATTAGCTACACACATCACTCGTCTTCAATTACATCAGGCTTCTGTTTGCTGTTGCTGTCATATTCACATGACTATATTATTATTAAAATTTAAACTCACATTTACCCAATGTATAAAAATGCAAGCTCCAAACTACCAACTGCAATGTAGCTTTAAAGAGTTTTTCCTACTTGCATTTCTCTGAAGTTAAAAAAGGACAATTCTCAACAGACTCACCACTTATCCTTGGAGAACAAACAGTATTTTTCCTCCAAAGAATTTTTTTATAACAATACAGTTCTCTACACTACTCTCAACCCAAATACTTTAGCACTACTTTAATGTGTAAATTCCAGTAAGTAAAAATGACCAATTCTCCATCTTTCACTAATCTGTACAGATTATCTATTTGCAGATAAAATGTCCCTCAAGGAGGGGCAGGAGGCTCTGGAGGGGCCAAATTAAGTATAGTAAGGACTGTTCATGCTGAGTGTATTTAAGTGGCAAGTTAAAATACAGCACCTCTGGAGACTTTGCCTTCTGCCTCTCGTAAGCACAATCTGTTCTTCCAACAGTTCAGGGAGCTCTTGCCCACAGCTGGCTGCTTTAACTGTAGCTGCTTTGATGGCATATCCTTCACCAGGCCCTTTGCCCTTCCTCCCCCACGCACAGAAGAACCTGAGCACTTGGAATTGAGTTACACATCTATTAACCTCCACACCATGTGAGCTGACTCTCAAGACTGTTTTGCCCACACCTTCCAGAACAAGGAAGGATAACTAACCTCATGAAGATGTAAAAAGCCAGGACTTCAGCATCTTTAAGGTCCGCACAGAAAAAGGTAACACTTCACACAGGGAGAATGTTCAACTGGATGCTTTCCTAAGGTTCAAATGGGAGGAAAGGTGACAATCTCTTCTCCTTGTACTCTCAGAAATTAAGCATGTGTCCAGCACTGCCCAGGCTAATGCAGTGCTGGAAACCTAACATCCCTCAGTCCTAATTTAGCATCTTTGTTGTACTCCTCCCTACTTTCTGTTTCTGCCAAATCACCTGAAATGTTCTAGCTGTGATTTTCTGCCAAAATGTAATTTCTCCCAACAGCCTGAGGGGGTATCAAACATTTAAGAAAAGTCTGTTTCTAAAGATAGAGCTGATCTAATTTCTTGGAAGTCTTCCTAATGATTCTTTGAAGCGCTATAAGCCAAACACGGAAATTATGGCTAAGCAGCTTTTGAACAAGCATGCTTTTGAGCAGTTTTAGAGCATATTATTTTTTTATTAATAACACTTTTCATTCAGTTTCCCAGTCACAGCGGAATGTGCTTTAATTTTGTGTGGAACTGGTACACTGGTGTGCTTTATTCAAAAGCTTTACTTCTGTGAGGTGATTTAAAGTCTCAGCTCTTTCTGTAGGAATATCTGCAATATAATGCTGCTTCTACCACAGACCTCACAGCTACTAACACAAGTAGGGACAAAAGGGACAGACACAGCAAGCTTTCAGCAGCAACAGCATTGCACTCACATCAATTAAATACTTCCTACAGTTCAATGAAACTGTTGTTTATCTCCAAAGTATATATACTGCAGTCTCCCCAGAACCATTCTGGTGTACACTTCCATAGAGTTCCTTCCTAATTTGTACAGTAGTCCAGATTTTCTAAGGAATGGGTTTCAAGTGAAGGACTGGTTTCAAGTAAATTAATCTTTGGGAAAAAAAAAACCCCATTAAAATAGAGCACTATTGTGGTTTTGCGTGGCAAGGGTCTCGTGGAGGAAGGGGGGTGTAGGTTCTGCAAGAAGCAGCTAGAAGCAGCTAGAAGCAGCTAGAAGCTTCCCCCAGGCTTGACAGAGTAAACACCATCCGGGCTCAAGGCTGGAGCTGCTACTGACCAAGGCCAAGACCATCAGCCGTGGTCACAGCGCCTCTGGGAATCACACTTAGGAGAAAAAAACACTGTGAAGAGCAGCCTTTTGCCCCCAGAGTAGGGAGTGAGAAGATGGAAGAAACTCTGCAGACACCAAGGTCAGTGAAGAAGGAGGGGAAGGGGGCGCTGCAGGTGCCGGAGAGGAAGATGACCCTGCAGCCCATGGAGAAGACCATGATGGAGCGAGTTGCCCACTCACAGCCCATGGAAGATGACAGGGAGCAGAGACCCCACCTGCAGCCCGTGGAGCAGCTCCACAGACATATGGAAGACACTGTGACTTGCACTGGAGCAAGCCCCTGGCAGGACTGCAGTCCATGGAGAGAGACCCACGCTGAAGCAGGTTTTCTGGGGGGACTTGTGACTGTCGGGGACCAGGCTGGAGCAGCCTGGGCCTGAGAGACAGCACCCCACAAAAGTCACCCACGCTGGGGCAGCTGGTGAAGAGCTGAAGCCCTGAGGGAAAGGACTCATGTTGGAGAAGTTTGTGAAGGACTGTCTGCTGTGGGTGGGACCCAACGCTAGAGTAGGGAGAGAGTGTGAGGAATGTGCCTCCCACCCCAGCTAAGAAAGAAAACAACTCGTAAGGAACTGACAGAAACCCCCATTCCCTGTTGTGTCCCACCTCCTTGTGCCACCCTGTGGGGGAAGGAAGGGTCAAACCACCACAAGCACTTTCTGTGGATAAATAAGGACACAAATTTTCAAGTGACACCAGAACTTCAAAATTTTCCTTGCTTATGTCTTAACCTACAACGAGCTCCCTTCCCTCAATGAGCTCAGCGGTCTTTCACTGTAAGTAATGGGGGAGTAGGGGTGTCAGCACCTTCTACATAATATTCAGCACCACTCATCAGTTGGATCTGTGATTCCACATGAACCACTGCTAGCCTGGCTCCTAAGATCAAAGTATTCTCTGCCTGCCTGTGCAACCAGAAAGAATTTAAAGGAAAGCAATAGTATAAGAGTACAGAATAATTCAGGTACAAAACATTCCCCTGGCAACATTAGAAAATAAATCACATAAATAATAATGGCAAAATATACCATTCTTCAAAGGAAATGCAGCTGAAGGGAATGAAGCAACCAGGTATTTTTACAAATGGTGCTTCAGCAGTGACTGCACCATAAGCCTAACGCTGATATTTTTTAAATCTTTGACGCACACATATTAATTATACATTCAGGACCAAAGCGTTGGCAGTGTCCTTGTTGTATTTGCAGCCTACGTGCATCCCCAAGAGCCAGCAAGATAAAAGACATATTCATAACAATGTTTGTTCAAACTTCTTATCCCTTAATGAAATCCATTATTTCTAGGGCACAGATTTCCAAAAAGACAAAGGACACCAGTGCTCATGACACAGACTGTAGATGTATTTAAGAGCCTAAGGGCCAGGGCAACAGGAGGTGAAGTATGTCTGTGTCTTCTTTATAAACAGCACAAGCCAGAGCACACACAAAAGTAAACAACGCACAATAGAGTATTCCCTTAAAGCTGACTTGTAAGAAACAGCTAAAATAACACTCTTTAAATAAGCATATGCTACCAGATTAAGCATATGCTACCAGAAAAACCTTTCATGCTTAAAGCCAGAATACAGTCATAACTGCAACATGCCTTTAGTAGGTTGAACCTCCTGCTACAGTTAACACAAAGGTGCTCAGGTGCATCCTTGCCTGTTTGTCAGCGGGTTCTTCTCCCATCTCTTTCATCCTTAGATCTAGACACACTGAACACTGGGCATTTTGATAAACAGAAAAAAAATTAGCTATGGAGCTGACATCCAACTCCAGCAAACCACATAAGAGGATCAAACATGCTACATGAAACAGTATGTGAGAAGAATTATTATTTCCAGTCAAGGAAATGGAGACACAGAACTTAAAGCACATTGCTGTAGACCACCCAGCAACCCAAGTTGTGAACTAAGACTGCCAGTCAGAAGTTCTAAAATTGGGTGCTTTGCTCTCACTATTTAGTTTTTCTCACTTGCTGCCTGTAACAGAAGATACCTCTGCAGACACAGCATTCCTCTTCCTAAAGGAACTACTTCCCAGAGCAATGCTGGCCATTTCCATTACCAGGTAGCTAGACATGAAATGTCTGATCACCATGAAGGAGAATGATGAGGAAACTCATACCTATCCAGTATTTCTGGGAGAGGTAAGACCATCCACTGCCATATTCCCAAACCTTCGCTGTTATCTGAATGCCAGAACAGCCGACTCTGTTCCTTTCCTGTCTTGTTCTCGACCAGCACCAGGGATATATTTCCCAGGAAGAAACCATGGATGAGCCATGACATTCGTAGCTAGAAGAAAGAGAACACAGGAGTTTAAACCTCATAAACATTATTCAAAAGTTAACCATATTCCCCACACTTCCAATTTCTTCATTTTCTAATCATAAAAAAGTCAAAGTTCTCTCCCTTACATCCATGTAATCCCCTTAGAAAACTCCACAGCAGTGGAAGCCTGCAATATTTAGTATACTGTATTTAATATTGGCACTACTGGCCTTTCTTTTCGATAAAGTTGCGTCCAACACATCTCTGTTTTGGCTTTCACATACGTGTCTGTAATTTTAAAGGAATAAACTAATACCTCTATTATCTACAGTACAATGATCACACTCCCCTAAGGTGCCACATAAGAGGTTCAAGTTAAGACTAACAACTATTTCAGCAACAAATTTTTATATCCCAGCAGCAGCAAAATCACTGGGAGAATAGCTGCAATAAGCAAGCATCACTAGTAATCACATCCTCATCCCCCAGATACTCTCTATAAAAAGAAGGTTTTCTTTACCTCTTTCCAAGTTTCTACAGACTTCCCAATTAAATAATTAGGGGGATTGCTATTAATTAAAAGACCTTAGGGAACTGGTTTCCTAACATTTCCATTATGTTTAATGTAATTGAGTCCATTTCTGTGCGTTTATCCCCATATGTAAAATTATTTCATGTAGTTTTCCATTTTATGACTTTCACTGCATGAAAAGAAAAACAGAAACACAAACCCTCCTACATCAGGCTAGTCTCAGAATCCATATCATATGAAGATATTATTCTAATTTTCTTGGGAAGAAGAAGAACTAGTTCTTTGTTGATAAAGAGCATACATAAAATACATCTGTATTACGTGCAGGAGCTGGGTCTCAGTAACCAGTAGAGGCAAGAATGCCGAAGGAATGGATTTATTAAATCTACATTAACGATAGGTTTTCATGTCCAAAAATTCATGTGTTCGGCACAGTACCTAGTGTGCATGAATGTTAAAGAACAGCCCTCTGGTTTTTAACATTTCAAAGCCAACACTTAAGTCAGGAGGCTAGGAATTACATTTATATTTTACACTGGAATACCTGATAACATTACTTGCTTGCTTAGATAGCACAGAACATTCATATCTAGTTCTCAGCATAAAACACTGTCATGGTTTTACCCTGGTTGAGAGCCGAGATCCACACAGCTGCCTGCTCTTTAAAGGAAAAGAGGAGGGGGAGAAGTGTGTATGTGGGGGGTGAAGGGAAGGGAAAAGGAAGGGGCAAATAACAACCCCAGAACCAAGAAACCAAAAGCCCATGGGTTGGGAAAAGGATAGTTTACTAAAATAGCAGAAAGATAAAATATAACAATTCTAACAGGACTTTAGAGCAAAAGATATATGAAGCTGTTGATACACAATGCAGTTTCTCACCAAACCCAGAGCTCAGGCCGTGCCACCCAGAGCCGTCCCGGAACCCGACCATCCCCCAAAAACCGCGCGTCCTGGAGCCACCTGCTCCTCCTCCCACCAGCCCCCCTTTATACTGAGCATGATGTAATTGGCATGGAATACTCTCTTTGGCCAGTTGTGGTCACCTGTCCTGGCTTTGCCCCTCCTTTCTCATGAATAGAGAAATATGAAGAACTGAAAAAGTCCTTGACTGCTTGACACTACTAAAAACATCAGGGTGTTACCAGCACTGCTTTCATTTTAACTCTCAAACACAGCATTCCATCCGCTGCTACAAAAGACGTTAACTCCATCCTGACCAAAACCAGGACAAACACGACTGCTAGACTTTCCTGGTGGTTCCTATCTTCTGGTCTAAGTCTGTCCCAGCAGACAAGTCAGACTTAGGGTCTGAAAAAGCAGAAGTGTTGCTATTATTCCTAGCTTACACTCACAGTTTTGGGGTGGGTGGGTGAAACAAAATTCCAGGTACCCATTATATTGAATTTAGGTAAACAGTGCAGGTCACCTCCCTGCCTCCAAAGTCAGAAAAACAGCAGTGACTTTGACCTGATTGCAAAAGTGTGACAGTGCAAAAAATTTAAACTTGATGGTTATCTCTCTCCACGCCAAAACTCCCTGCCCTTGGCCTGGAATCACTCCTGGGTCTGCTGAACTGCTTGTGCATATGATGCAAGCATTGATGAGGTGTACAAACTGATATGCAGGTATGGGTCTGTGAATCCATCCACCCTTCAAACCTGGTATCTCGTGGCTACTCCTAACTCTTAGCACATACCTGGTCTTAATGTCAGGTGATAATCAAGATTAAATAACCTGTTGGAGATTTAATACTTCTCAGTGCCTATGAAGTAAGACTACCGAAATTATAGTGAAGATCGCTCTCCCTTAAATATTATAGGGAAACCTTTCACATCCACTTAAATAATTGCCCTTGAAAAAACTGATGAGGACAAAACTTTTGTTTGGTTTTGAAAATAACTTTATAATGCCTGTGGACATTTAAAGCATTCAACCTATAGCAGGGAAAGTAACTCCTCTGAGTCCACATGTAAAGCACTTTTAGGACCCTAATACCAACTCTATGGTAATGCACTGTGTGAAATTTCTAACACAGGTAAGTTGGAGCAGCATCAGTGAGCCATTTTGAGAGATCAAAATCTGAGACGTAAAACCCTGAAGCTTCTACTATGCAGTAGCTTTCAGACCTCTGTCTCTTCTGGAGACCTGCCAGACAGTAAGAGGCAACATCTACATGGTCAGAAGTGAGAAAAGAGCAGGCCTGTGATAGCTAATAACGTAACACTAGAGCAAAAGCTGAAGTGAATGATGAATTGGAATGGATGCCTTTGCACACATGTCAGCTGTTTGAAGGAAAGACATAGTTGGCATTTGATGTGGAATATCAGCTTGTTGGCAAGGTGCAATATGCAGACTCTAATGAACTGGCTCGGAGTGAACTGACTGGCACTGTGTCCAAATGGGCATTTTTGGCTGTGATTTCCATAGTTTCTAAGCTTCACAGCAGGGCAGTCCAGGTCTTTTCACACCTGCTGAAGTGAACCATAGAAATGATGAGCTGGATGCCACAGTAAAGACTTCCAAATGGGGCTGGCATTCATTCTACAGAATATGGCATCAGTGATGGCAGATGGTATTACACACAAGATGTCTCCTGTAAGTATTGTGGTGGCACATTTGGAAAAATCCGAATCTGGGCTGTTGGTGGCATACCCCTAACATGATACATCAAACATCTCCTTCTGTGTTAAACCGGCAGCAAAATATTCAGAAGCTAGAAACATCACTGAGAAATTAATTAAGCATTGCAGGTAGACATTGGCTCAATGGCACCGCGCTTTTCAGCTTTAGAACCCACCACAGCTGATGATTAGCTGTTCGTATGCAAACCCACTGACTCAGTAAATGAACTCCTCTAAACTGATTTGGAGAAAATTAAAGGGAGAGCGAGCCCATGGTAAACACAGAGCATATTGAGGCAAAGCTTGGGTCAGATGGCCACAGGCACTGTACGGCAAACACCATCTGGAAAGATGCCTTCTGAGAATTCCCTTAGCCTCCAAGTTTGTGGAATTTCCGAACTGATAATCAAGAGATTCAATTCATCCTAGAAAGAATAAAAACCCCTAGTCCTTATCAATATCAAGAGGGCTTGGCAGGTTTAACAGAGAGGTGAAGAAAAATCAGGAGGGTGGATTTTCTAGAAGAAGCTGCATAATTTCAAAACCACCTAAGGACTGAGAATGAACTGGTGCTTAGATGTATGACTGAGGACCAATGGCACATGCTTACAGCAGCATGAACCAAACACTCCCTAGTGGCACTCCAGAGTTGCCCTTTCTTTTTCCTCCTTTTCTGTGTGGTAACACCCCTGACTATTAGCATTACCATCCCACCTGGCAGGAAAAGCTAGTTGTCCAACTTTCGACATCCAAATAAAAAGGAAAAGATGAACATACTTCCAATGGAACTTCATGTGAGGTATTTTTAAGAAGATGGAGAAGAGTCAATAAACATCCTTCTCCCAGACAAGTGCAGTAGTTGGATCCCAGTGCTGGCTATCTTGGTACCCACACCTGAACTGCACCACAGGCTTACATCTTGTGCAAAAGCACATTACTTAGATCTCATGGCCCAAATCCTTGCCATACACCTGTAATACTTGGTCAAAGAAACTGCTCAGAATTTTCCTGACCCAGAACTGTGGATTCTTAAAACACAGACATTGATTTTGATGAAACACACCTCACCACTCTTTCTGTAAAAAACTTCCCCCTAATATCTAATCTAAACCTTCCCTCCTTTAGCTTTAATCCATTCCCCCTTGTCCTGCCATTATCTGCTCTTTTAAAAAGTTGAATCCCCTCCTGCCTATAAGCTCCCTTCAGGTACTGGAAGGCTGCAATGAGGTCCCCCCACAGCCTTCTCTTCTCCAGGCTGAACAAGCCCAGCTCCCTCAGCCTCTCTTTGTAGGGCAGGTGCTCCAGCCCTCTAATCATCCTTGTGGCCCTCCTCTGAACCCTCTCCAACAGTTCCACATCCTTCTTGTATTGGGGGCCCCAGATCTGGACACAGGACTCCAGATGGGGCCTCACGAGGGCAGAATAGAGAGGGACAATCACCTCCCTGTCCCTGCTGGCCACCCCTCTCCTGATGGAGCCCAGGATACCATTGGCCCTACGAGCTGCAAGAGCACACTGCTGGCTCATGTTAAGTTTCTCATCCACCACAATCCCCAAGTCCTTCTCAGCAGGGCTACTCTCAAGGAGCTCTTCTCCCAGTCTGTGTCTGGGATTCTTCTATCCCAAGTGCAACACCTGACACTTGGCAGTGTTGAACCTCATTAGGTTCCCCCAGGCCCATCTTTCCAGCCTGTCAAGAACCCTCTGGATAGCTTCCTTTCCTTCTGGGGTGTCGACCACACCACTCAGCTTGGTGTCATCCGCAAACTTGCTGAGGGTGCACTCAATTCCATCATCGATGTCATTGATAAAGATGTTAAAGAGCACCGGTCCCAAGACAGACCCCTGGGGGACCCCGCTTGTCACCGGACTCCACCTGGACATAGACCCATTGACCACCACCCTTTGGCTACGGTCTGTTAACCAGTTTCTTATCCACTGGATGGTCCACCCATCAAATCCCCATCTCTCCAATTTAGAGATAAGGATGTGGTGGGGGACTGTGTCAAAGGCCTTGCACAAGTCCAGGTAGATGACATCGGTCGCCTTCCCTTTATCTACAGATGCTGTCACTCTTCTTCATTGGTCGGGAAACAGCAGAAGTTGATTTCAGACATGAATGCACTGACCCAGTAAATCTAAGTCAGGCATTAAAGAAGCTTGGAAAACACCTCATTGTTGAACAGAAACTGAAGCTGCAAGTTGGAATACAGTTTACACAGAATTAGACAATAGCTGCAGACACCATTACCAAGTCTCGGTAGATTTTGTGAATGACCATGTTTGAGGCATGAAGTTTCTCACATTTGCAATATTGATTTCTTACTAGAAATGACCAATGGTTGCACACAACAGTACAAGCCAGACATGTATTAGGGCTGCACGGCAATTCAGACTTGGACTCCTGCGAATTAGAAAGACAACAAAAAGGTCTTGTTCCTGTTCAGCAGGAACAGATGAAAAACTGTGCACAATCGTTCTCTCTTGTGGTCTGCTGACACTTCTGATTTTGGTTAGGACTCATATATGCACTGAAAAACCTTACATAAATGATACATAACTGATCTGATCATGTAGCTTTAAAATACCTAGGCATGCAAGAGAAGCTTGTATTCTATATGAACAGATTCTCACACTATTTATTCTCACATTATTTCTTACTTATGTTTACTTTTATAAAATCAAGAACCTCATAAAAGCACCTTCATTTCAGGAAACAAACATAAAGATGGCAACAAAATAGAAAGAAAGAGTTCATAATTTTGCTGCAGAGTCGTCAGGCCTTCAAGCAATTTCAGGTACTACAGATCCTCCAATCCAATGCCACCAAAGCCATTTGGCAAGGGAAGCAAGAAAAGAGAAAGACAGATAAAATGAATAAGCTCCACAGATTTTAACAACAACAACATTTTAAAATTAAAAAAAGGATGCTAGCAATATTCTGCAAAATAAAGCATATGAAAGGCTGTGATAGAGGCATATCCATGTTATATTTTTCATGCTCATAAATGTTTGGAGTCAATGTTATTACCATGTACCCTTTTTAGTAATTTAAAGCTCAAGGAATAGAGGAGACAGAGACACACTCTGCAGGTGTCAGCATGGGGCTCAATGCACTCAAGGAATTATTTATATTATTGATTTACATACCACAACACTTTTGCATAAAAGAGGAAAGAGAACTGAATTAATAACTACAGAGGATGAAAACATTCTTATTTCTATAAACCCAAGTGAGGGGGCAAGCTTCAACTATACTGTTTTACATCCAACTATACTATTTTATATCAACACATCACATTTATTTTCTAGAATAAGTATTTTTACATTCAAAAAGTAATTTCAGCCTTAAAAGGAGTCCGGCACAGTTTAGTACCAACATAACATAATGGTGGTTTTCAAGAAATAGCTAGTTGAAATGTCCAAATAGCATCAGAAAAAGATTTTCATTATTTTAAACACTGCCAAAAGCACTTTTATTATCACAGGAATCTGTCTTCATTGTTTTCCAGCAGAACTATACCTTTAAAATATTTGACCCAGGATCTAACAGAGAAATGAAACAGTCTGGTTTCCAATCACAGTGCAGTCCCTCTTGCAAAGAGTCACCCTTCTTTGTGAAGATGCATGTGATAACATTGAAGGCTAATTTCACTTTCATCACCCAGGCAGCACCACCTCTGTTATTCTCTTCCTCTATTACAGCCTACACCAAAACTCTTGCACAGTATTTACTCCTCAGGGTACTAAGGTCTATCACAGACTCCCTTGTGCTGAGCAAAGCACAGCTCTTCTAAAAAATCAGTCTCAACTGTTTGTGGTTCTGCAGCAACTTTCAAACTGAAGTAATAGTTGTGAAGCACCACAAAACAAAATCTCACAGGACAGATGTAACTACTGTTGCCCTCACTGTACCAAGCTCTCAGAGAACACAGTAGTCCTGGACCTGGTCTTACGTCTTTTTATGACAGAAGTCCAAACACTTGGCAAGACACAGGTATGACTCTCATGATCTGCAGTCACTTCAGCATGCTTCAAAGCTTGATGATGCAGATGGCAGGAAGCATCTCAGAAAAAATGGATTGAAAAGCAAGTCAGTGTATGTGACTGCACTTGTTCAGCAACAATGCTGAGACCAAGGGAGATGGGATTGCCTCACTGTCCAGACATGGGGGGCCAGAACTGAATCTCCAGCTTTCACATGAAGGTGAGCACTGTCTGGACATCTGCACCACTCTTGCATCAGCTATCTAACATCTTTGCAAAGTACTGAGCAGGTGGCCATTACAGTCTGGAAACTGTGCACACCTAAAGGCTATCAACTCTGGCAAAGCAATTTAGTTTTGCCATGGGTGGCATCTGATGACAGCACTTCCTTTGGACTTTAATTGCAATGTGGTTTCCCAGATTCCCATGCAAGCGGTACAGCCACTGATGACATGCAAATGGCATCCATCATTTCCCTCAAAATGAGGAAATATCTAACCACCTTATTTGCCCAGTTGGCCTTGGGCAGGCCGAGCGATTCCTGCTCAGAGGAGGGGAATCACAGTGTGAAGAGAAGGGCAAATAATGCTGTGTTTTATTGCTCAAGCTCTATAAATTCTGCCTTAAAATCAGGCCACTGTTTGGATTAATGTGCATTCCTATGCTCAATTACACATGCTTTGTTTCCAATGAACTTTTTACATATGGGTTAAAAAATTTTCAACTCTTGATTACTGGACTCAGTTTGGTTCCTGAAGCATTTCCTGAGCTTTTGGTCACGTGTCTCTTCTCTGGCTACTTCAGGGTAATGGAGCATCTCTTCATGGACTACACATACCACTTCCTGCATTCCCCCAAGATTTAGTAGAAATGCCACAGTTTCCCTCTATCGCACAAATTGGATTTTAAACAGTTAATTTACACAATTAATGGGGTCAATAGGCAAAGGACTCTACCAAATGTGCAAGATGAAAAAAATAACAAAGACTGTCTGGACTGCAAACGAGATTCTTTGAAGCCAGGATGCTCTAGCCAAGATTTAATAAAACAACAAAAAGAAAAGAAAACCTGAACCAAGAACAAAGGGCAGCATCACAAACTAACCGCTCTGACCTGCCAAAAGCAGTGAAGAACAAAGAAAACAAAAATATAAAGCTGCTCAAACAGGAGCAAAGTGCAATACGAAGCTATACACAAAGTGCAAGACGTGTTAGGGACAATCCCAAACATGTGTGGGAAAGTATTGTCTGTGTTTATTACTTTATGTCCTAGATGCATTTTTACTCTCCTGTCTTTTGATGCATGTGGGGCAGTACAGGGTAGGTCAGGCTGATTTTTCCCTTTCTGAGTGACTGAGGAGCCTCCAACTGAGCACGGGAAATGCTAGGGGAGCACAGCCTCAAAGCAGCCCAGCACACTCCTGGTGACTGACCTCAGGTTGGGGAGAGCACAAAGATGGAGTGTCACACTTACCCTGCAGTTAGCAGCAATACACATGCCAAAGATCACTCAGGCTCTGCAATCTCCAAGTGCTAGCATCAGCACTACTGCAAACTGCTGCCCAGAACCTCAGTAGGGAAGGTGTTTGGACCAGGCCACCCCACAAGTCTACAGGGTGTTAGCTGTCTTTTTCTCAGACTGTTGTCTCTGTTGCTAGTCTATAACTGGAAGATTAAACAGCCAAGCTGAGGGAGAAAAACAAGCCGGAAGCATTAGCAAACTCTTTGTGGCTGGCACCTACTTTGGGCTGCTTGACTATTTCCTTGTCAGCATTGAGTCCTGGTTCCATAGACATTCTGTCCAAAACCCAGAATCCTTCAGCCTGGTAAACACTGCAGCAGGTAATGCTTCTCACACTGAGGGTGAAGTAATTAATTCCTATGAACACCTCAGGCTAAAAAGCAGGGTGTCAGCATTTGCTATGGTGGGTGTAATTGTCTAACATGGCTGGATAAAATAAATGCAAATTAAAGGATAACAGAAAACATAGTAGATTTGGTAAACAGCAGGTCTAGTAGTGCCCCAGAACTTCCATATAGCAGGGACAGAAGAGAGTAAAGTCAAGATCAGCAAACTGGGAACATCTGCTGGCCTCCTTGTTTCTCTCAGGGCCTTTGATAAAGTCTGGTACATGGAACAGGGGTAAGTTCTGCTCCCCCAGGAGAGGCAAGTGAACAAGCTAGGTGGGGCAGCACACTCAGTCTCACCTCCAGTAGTTCAGCTGAGCTGAGCATGTTGATATTGAGGTAGATATGGCGTATAAGGAAGAGGAAGGATGACAAGGCTTAAGGACAGCCTCCATCATAAATATATATTGGTGCAGGGTGGGAATCTGAGCCAAATTTCTCTGGGGTACTGGAACCAGCTGTCAGAACAAGCTGTTCTGTAAGTGAAAGTACAAGTAGAGCAAGCAGATATCTAAAGGATCATGTGAGCTGGATCAAATACGAGAGGGAGGGCAGGTTTATGGCTTGCACCGACTGTAGAAGAATAAATGGGTCTAATTCACAGACACTTGACGAGATCCCTTCGCCACATGAATCATGAGTGAGTTTTGTCAGTGGGAATTCAGTTGCCAGAGAATCTGTCCTGGTTGTGTCATGCCAGGCGGAGCTGTCAGAAGTGACAGGTAGAAGAAAACTCATTTCAGTGCCTGAGCTTGAGCCAGTTCAATCAGGAAGTGATTGAGGGTGAATAAACACAGGAGAGAATTATGGTATTTTCACAACCTCTTTTCTCACTATAATTTCACTATAAGAAAGTTTGTTGGCACCTATTGGAGGGATAAGTGTGTAGGGGGAGAATATCTCCTTCCTCCTCTTGTGTTGTGCTGAAAAGTGGAATTAAATTATTCTGCTCACAGACAGATTGTTCCAGTAAAATAGAATCTGAAGCCACTAGGGGCTCATTGAGTAGAGAAGCTTTTACACTATATGAAAAGGCAAGAGACAAAACCCTTGCCAAACTCCTTCACTCTTTATTACCGACAGCTGCAATGCTGGATGCGTCCGGATGCCTTTTAAGTGCCAAGGGGAGTGACGGAGGTGGGATGGCATGTGAGCAGATGAAATACATGGCAGCTTCTCCCCCGACGGCAAGTTTAATTATTTGCACTGTTGTATACACAAGAAAAAAAATACACACATATTGGGAAATCATTCACTTGGATTCCTGTGTCAGGTGGATTATGAAAAACACTCGCTCTTGCTGGTCCATGGCAGAATAAGGTCTTAAAATATTCAGAACCTGCAGACGCCTTTGTCACAGAAGGGAGGAAAAACAAGGTAGAATCTATTTCCTGAAGAAGGACACGAATATATCATGCGAGCAGAACCAGATGTGCTTTGCTACATGAACTGCAATATCCAACAGAAGTGAATGAAACCAAACTTCCAGCCAAAGAAACACCATCTTCTGTGTGCTTTCATTCCAGAGAACTTTCTAATGCATCCCTCCTTGTCCTTTCTGCATTTTAAGGATCAGTGGAATAGGGAGAATCTGATTCTTTTGTCTGTTCAGCACTCAACCAACAAACACCAAACAGTGTTTTGGAAAGATCAATTTTCCCAAATCCCTCTGCTCCAGGATCCAGGAGCTTGTGTGGTATTTTAGGGTGGCCATTCAAGACGTGAAATACTCTAAGTCACTAGACATGGTTCAAAGTGTAAGTCATTAATAAATCCCAATAGTGGTAATAGAATCTGTGAGGCTATAGACTTATGTTAAAAAGATGCAGACAGGTCACCTTTCTGTAATCTGCAGTTTAAGGGCTCAATACAACTGACTCAGAAATCACAACCATTTGTGCAGGGTTGGCAAGCCTTGGTATACTTGTTTATGTTTTATGATTGTCAACAGCTTTTCTGTTTGAGTAAAAACCTGGTTCCATTCTACGTGAGTTTCTCTCTGTCAACTTCAGTGCAGCTATGAATGCAGCCTACATGAGGACTGGTAGACTTGAGGCACAGCATGATGAAGCTCAAATCCCAGCTGTGCTAGAGGAAGCATGCACTGCATTTTCTGAGCAACTCAGGGGCAGCCCCAAAGCCTCTTCTTTCTCAGAATTTGCAAATACAATGTTTGGTCATGCAGTAAGCTGCTTCCTCTTTGCACTTACATAATGCTGGCTGTCCTGCCCTTACAGTACACACATGCGATTATGAAGATCATAATACATCATGTGAGGCCATACAATGAGGACAAGACATGCCAAACTTCTCAGAGCATATGTTGTGGCACTTCACACAAGGGCATTAAACAAGTATATTTTATAGATAAGCCATCAGAGAAAGCAGTTGTGTGCTACTGACCTAGTGTCTATATTTGAAAACCAGTTGGACACACAAATAAGCTCTGCAAATTACAAAAGAAAAGAGAACATCAGGACTTGCCTCACAGGGTGAGTTCCTCAAAGGAGCTGGAAATGCAGTGCTGGTCATGACAGCGTTGGCTACTGCTGGTGCTTTGCTGGTGTTGAGGAGGAGTGCACAACCTAGATAAAAGAACAGGAAGAAGGTAAAACTACAGCACCCACCTTCTGTTTCAGGGTTTGTAACCTCCCCAGAACCTTTGTTAGCTGGCTCCTACTACCAGAGAATGCCAGAGATCAGAAGGCTTTTTTGAGTTATAAAGGATGCAGCTTCACCCAACAAACATAGGAAATAATTTAAGCAGTCTGTCTACCTTCCCTCTACAGCTATCTTCTGTTCCTCCATGACCAGATTCATTCTCCTGGCAAGGCTGAATAACAACATGTATCTTTCATGAACAAAAAGTAACCTGGAGAGAATATTTACCTTGTCCAATCCCAAACCAAAATAAAACCATGATAAAATATCACCAGAGTAATACTAATGCAGCTGGAGGCCTCTTTGCTCCTTTAATCATTTGCTGTAACAAGAGGAATGAAGGCAGTATAACACCAGGGGTTTTCTTTGGCAGCTCTGCTTGAAAAGGTGTGTATTTGCACTATCTCAGTTTGAGCGAGCTCATCTCAGGAGGGTACCACTGAAGAGCTTAGTGGATGAGGGTGAAGCTGTGGATGTTGTCTATCTGGATTTCAGAAAAGCTTTTGACACTGTTTCCCACAGCATTCT
Source organism: Gallinula chloropus (assembly GCF_964237585.1). Taxonomy (NCBI): domain Eukaryota; kingdom Metazoa; phylum Chordata; class Aves; order Gruiformes; family Rallidae; genus Gallinula; species Gallinula chloropus. The sequence goes on from NC_140087.1 coordinate 70,233,303, forward strand.
AGAGAAACTGGTTTGGACAAGTGTACTCTTCTCTGGGTAAAAAACTGGCTGGATGGCTGGGGTCGAAGAGTGGTGGTGAATAGAGTTAAATCCAGTTGGCAGCAAGTCAACAGTGGTGTTCCTCAGGGCTCTGTGCTGGGGGCAGGTCTCTAACACCTTTATTAATGACCTGGACAAGTGGATCAAATGCATCCTCAGAAAGTTCACAGACAATAAGGTGGGAGTGTTGATCTGCTTGAGGGGAGGAAGAGTGTACAGAGGGATCTGGACAGGCTGGATCAATGGGCCAAGGCAAATGGCATGAGGTTCAACAAAGCCAAGTGCTGGGTCCTGCATTTGAGTCATAACAACTCCAAGCAGTGCTACAGCCTTGGGGAAGAGTGGCTGGAAAGCTGCCTGGCAGAGAAGGACCTGGTGGTGTTGACTGACAGCCAGCTGAACATGAGCCAGCAGTGTACTCAGGTGGCCAAGAAGGCCAACAGCATCCTGGCCTGTATTAAGAATAGTATGGCCAGCAGAACCAGGGCAGTGACTGTGCCCCTGTACTCAGTGCTGGTGAGGCCCCACCTTGAGTACTGCGTTCAATTTTGGGCCCCTCACTACAGGACATTGAGGTGTGTCCAGAGAAGGGCAAAAAGGCTGGTGAAAGGGCTGGAGAATAAATGTTATGAGGAGTGGCTGAGGGAACTGGGGCTGTTTAGTCTGAAGAAGATGAGATTGAGGGGAGACTTAATTGTTCTCTACAACTACCTGAATGGAGGTTGTGGAGAGGTGGGGGCTGACCTTTTCTCCCTTGTGAGAAGTGATAGGACAAGAAAAAATGGCATCAAGTTACACCAGAGGAGGTTTACATTGGATAAAAGGAAAAAATTCTTCACAGAAAGGGTTGTTAGGCATTGGAACGGGCTGCCCAGGTAAGTGGTAGAGTTTCCATCCCTGGAGGTATTTAAAAGATGGTTAGATGTGGTGCTAAAGGACATGGGTTAGCGGTGGTTGGCAGGTTAGGGCAATGGTTCAACTCTTGGACATGATGATCTAAAGGGTCCCTTCTAACCAAGGCAATTCTATGATTCTATTTGGGCTTCAATTGAAATTGCCACTACTGCATAGACAAAATACCAATCACCAGCCCTTTATTGCCAGCAGCCCCTCGTCCCGCTCCCTGTACCCTCTTTCTGGTTCTTTACCTATGCTTCCATCACTGTGGTCTGTAACACTGGGGTCTGAGCCATCAGGTGGCAAAAATGCACTGTAGCCTATACCAGTATAAGTAGAGTGTTAAGTATAAGCCTACATCACAGGAGCAGGGAATCTTACTCTTCACATTTAACTCTGGACCTAACTTCCTAAAGCAAGGTTGGGATTATATGCCATTAACTCTGCTGTCATTGTTGTATCCTTTTAGATGCTCTGTGCCTCAGCAATAACACCTGCAATGAGTCAAATCACTGCATTAGGAAAAGCTTATCCTGGCAGACAGACGATTTGCCAAAACTCAGCCAGGAGTTCAATGGTTCAAAAGCTCAACCAGTTCAATGCCCAAGGTATAAACTTTCAATGGTTTGTATGAAAGGATTAGAAATAAAGTACTGGGATTGGCTAGAGGAGCCAAGTATACAGCAATTATACATGGAAGTGGAACACAAGGGCCAAAGAGAAGAAAAATTAGGAAATGGGAAGGGGAAAAAAGGAAGTAGAACAGATAAACAGAGTAAGTTCATAGGAAAATCAGAAAGAAAAATCAGATCAGTATGGAGAATGGTCATGGATATGAATAGTCAGTGTGAAGTTGTTTGAAAGGGTCAAGATTAGTATCTGTTGTCAGTTGTGAAGACCTGAAGTACGAGTCTATCCCCACAAGACAGGCAGTGAGAAGGACAGCCTTTAGCTCAAAGCTCTTATGAGCAGAAAGATAGCTTTTCTTTCACACAGGAAAACGTGCCTTGTGTTTTCTCCCCTCTCCCCACCATTTATGTACCTTTTTTGCTCTCCGCTGTTCATTCTCTGCACTTACTATTTACTCTCACACACCTTCTATTGAAGAAAAATGGTTGTGCTCCGGGCTTCCAATCCGCCATGGAGAAGGATGGGACGCAGAGGAGCCCTGCATCCAGCCACAGTCCCCTTCTTCAAACGAACAGTAAAAGCCAGAGGGAAGCTTTTCTGAAAGAGGGAAAGACACACACACACATGCAGAGAAGAGCCCAGGTGAGCTGAGGAGGAGACTCTTGGGCACACAGAGAAGCTGCAGTGACTATTCTGACCCAGTTTGCCAGCACACATGGGTACCCCTCACAGCTACTCAGTCCTTTTGCGTGGAGTCACACACATACCTGACTGTGGAGAGGGTGGTGGCAAGGGAAACAACCCCCAGACTGTGACTGACTCCCTGACTTTGGCAAACCCGAGTGAGAGGAAACACCTCAGTGTATACTATGGAGTCTCCTAAATACCTGGCCTCTACAGCTCCACAGGTATAAACCCACTCAAGGTTACATCTTGGAGACAGCTTTCCTAACCTGTAGCCCCACAGAAGGAAATCTTGGAGAGGGATAAGTTCCTAAGAGGACTCCCCTCCCTTCCAGTTTAGGTCTCTAGCCAACCCAGCTCAGCAGTATCTTCTCTCTGTCAGCATTGATGTGGTCTCTGGTAAAGCACTAAATCCCTTTGTGCTTCAGTTTTTGTACCTGCAAATCTGTTTGCTGAGATGAATGGATAAAAAGACAATAGTTTATTTCAAGCCATAATTTCAGCCTTTGAAGCCCACTCATTCTGTCACTGGCTTCAGAATTTGGGCAAGTTTCCAGATCCAAACAATAAAGACACACTAACTTTTTGCCTTTAAATTTGTCAGTTTTTAAAATAAGTCACTTCACTCAAAGCAGATAATAACTTCATGCCTTCCATCTCTTTCTCGACCTACATAGCATGTTCTTCTTACAAAGGGTGTAAAGTACTGCTGCTTTTGCCCTGAGACATACTGTACGTCAGCATTGTGTACTTGGCCATGAATCACCCATTTCCTTCAAACTCATGAAATATATTTTTTCCCAGCAGCCTCAGTAAACCCTCACTGCCTCCTCCCTAAATTTTCCTGTTACGTAGCTCTACCTTTTTATTTCTCTTCTTCAACATGAGACCAGATTATGTACTTATTTAAGAAACCATGGCAGAAACTGGACTCTGTAAAATGCCATGTAAAACCACTACCACTATAACATGATTTTTACTTTTAGTGAATCACTAACGATCCTCAATACAGACTCCACACCCAGGGTGCAGCTGGTAACTCTGCCAAGCACCAAAAGGCTTCCCAGGAACAAACGGACACAAACTGGGTTTTATGGGGAAAAAGGTAGAGCACAGAGGTAGCCTGGGTGAAAAAGACATCTTTTTAACATAGTTACATTAAGCATTAAAGATGTCAAAATAGAAGCAAAGAAGAGCAACCAGTCATTTTACCCTGTTGTACAGACTAACCAGCCCTTGGGGCTGGCAGCACAAAGCCACTGACAAAGCTTGCTCGGAGCGGGTGGTCTTTTTTCCAATAACCTAGAAATGCTGCTGTGATGAACAAATGTAGCTGCAAATGGGATGATGATATTCCTGAATTCTTACAGTTTTTACACCATGAAGCAGTCACATCTCTACGAAAAACCTGTTTAGCCCACATTTGGCTTCCCTTTCACTGTTTCCCCTAAACTTCCCCTAAAACTGTCTTTGGGCTTTTTGTTGTGGTAGGTTTTTGAAATTATTTTTTGAAAGAAACAAAAATGATACAAAGTATCTGTTAAAAATTGCAAGATAAAAATTAAATTCCATGTGCAAAGCAATGACAAACCCCCACATCCAGGAAGTTAGTTTTTCCTGTCAACTGCTTGTTAAGATCAGAGTAAAGATTCCTTCACTTACAAAACATAGGGTAGACTACAAACTCTTAAAGCAAGAGAATCTACTGGTCAGATGATACTGGCAATTTCATTAGCTTTTTTATGAGAAGAAGAGGCTCCTGACCTTAGATTTTGTTGTGATTATTAAAAATTTTTCCCTCTCAAATTTTCTATCAATAAAGTGGCTATCAGACCCTGAGGCACCAGTATTCCAAAATCCAAGTCATTCAAAACGTTTAAATATCAGCAGACTCCCCTGGCTGAGATTGGAAGGTCAATTAAATACCTGCTCACAGGGCCTCATGCACCTCAAAAGGCAATTTACTGTCAGCAGCATATGCACCTGCTCCGTGGTTTACCCAGAAAAAAAAAAACAGCTGGGGAACACCGTAGCTGCAGCATCCAGACCAGAAATACCTGATTTTCTAAGAGGCTGAATCACAACTCACTTCACAGAAGGAACAGAAACCAATCTTACATCTGTGGCTTTTCAGCAGGGCCAAATTTGAACCTGGGGCCTTAGAGCCATGTTTTACTATTATTTTCTGCAAGCATGCAAATCTGTTATGAAAGGAACAAAACCTGTATTGGAGTTAAGGCTTTTGCAAGTTTTTCCTTTAAAAAAATCTCCAAATTCATTCAGCCTGGTCATTAAATGTGGAGCTATTAAGCAGAGAGTTGCTTCCTTGTGTTTTACCCCTCCATAGAACTTGATTATATTTCACTGCACAGCCTGAGGCTGGGATCCAAAGAAAATGACAAATTATAATGTGTCCTGAATTCCTACTGAAACAGCTTGGCTCAGTGTCCAACTGAATTCATTTCATGGCGATACACTATCTAGGATGATGTAAACAAGTCAGAGCAGCAGGAGGAGTCATCTAAGTAGCAATCCACGCCTGAAGGGCCAGAAAAAGCTCACTGTCGATGAACAAGGAAAGGCATAAATAAGGAGCTATTACCTTTCCCAGAAAATTTCATTCCTCCTCCACAAGTTTATTTTTGATGAATTTTCAGATGTCCCATGCACTGGATGCATTTTCTGTGCTCTTCTTTCTTACTTTGAATGCATGCAGCACCTTCAGTTCCACACACTGCTCTCTACAAGGACCTCTTTGGCTATAGCACATCTCTGTCAATGCACACTTCTCAGTTTTCTGAGTGTCCATAATCCAGACTCACATTAATGTGGACACTGCACTGATGAGGGCAAGCTAATCAGACTTTATTGGAAAATCAAGTAAATGAGGGGCAGGAGTTACACATATTGAAACTTGCCATGTTGGATATTGTCATCAGTGACAGAAACCTCAAAAGATTCAGACCTCAGTAAGATTAAAATGCAGCTTGTGGATATGGGGTAGAGAATAGCGTATTCCAATAAGAACAGAGTACTGTGAGAACCTAAGCGTCCCTGCTTTTATTTGACCAATGAAGTAGAGAAAAGCTGTGGGGTGTTAAAACTTGTTCCTAAACAAATATTTTCCAGTCTTCAGAAGAAATTATCTCTCATGCAAAATCTAAGTTCAAAGTTGCTGTGTTGGTTTTTTTTTTCATTTAACTCTGATTCTTCATCCTTTAATAGCAAGAAAAATTATCAACAGGAATAATTTATGAAGCAGGCTCTTACTTTAAAACTAGGTGTAAATTAACCAGATACTACAGTTTAAACTTTTGGGTGAAATTCCAGAAGGATATTATAGAGGACACAAGCATAAAAGGCTACTCAGGTGTGTAAGGGACACAAACCAAATTTAGGAGCAAATCTCAGAAACCAAATAGATCAACTACTCAAAAAATTTGAAGAAGCGCATGAGTTTTGTTTCAACAGTTGCCTCTCTGCTAGCAAAGATGGTCAGTCAAATTCTACCAGGAATGAAGCATAAAAAGGGAAAATACAGTCAACAAAGAGTTCTCCTTTAATGCCAGAAGACTTAGCTGAGTTCAGAACTGCCAGAGGTTAGAATTTGTCGTTAGAAGTACAGCTTTTGATCAAGAAAGAAGCAAAAGGGCTAGTGTATACAGGACAGGAGCCTTAAGAGAGCACAGCATGGCAACAGGTTGCTACTTCATCATTTTGCTTGCAGGGAGGCTCTCCTGGGCTCTATCCATCACTAGGATGTAAACTTATCCAGCGGTTTCTTCATGCATTTTTGCCTGGGAAGTAAACTGGCCCCTGCAGAATTAATTATCTATGCTTTTTTGGTCGTGTTATCACAATGTTAGCACAAATTCAAACTTTATAGGTTCCTATTCTAGCTGCCATCTGGTCTTTTGAGAGATGTGTGCATGCACCCCTCCAACCACTAAGCACAGTCTGAGACACTTATTTCATGAATCAGATAGTAGTTTTCCTTACCTCACCAGGTAACGAGTTTAACATCCTTAAATATTCAATGAGGCAAAGAGTGAAAATTACCCTGTAACCCAGTGGTTATGAGATTTATTTGAAAGAAGGAAGACATTACTTTCAATCCTTATTCCAGGTAAAATTTATAAAATGTAGGATAAGCAACCCCAGGAGAGACTTGAGTAACCATTTTCTTCTGGACTAGACCAGAACTCCTGACCATAATCTTGGAAATCCTGCATAGAGATAGGAAATATGGGCTCAAATTCACTTAGGCAGAAGACAGAATCTGTCCTGGATTTGTCACCGTCTGAGTGAATCATCTAAGTTCTGGGTCTTCAGATAGTAAATATACTATCAGCACCTCCATTCTTTTTTCTTTTTTTTTTCAACATAACCCTTATTTTCCTAACATGCTTTGACTGATTAACCAACATTTTCCCAGGCTGATTTTTTTCGTGAATTTGAGACAGAAAATAAAATACTTTTGTATTATCCAGAAGCATATGCACTGTTTTTTCAGAAAAAAAGAAATATTTTTGCTCAGACTTGCTGCTCTGCAACAAAAGGTTACTGAAACAAAATCCAAGATACTGTTAGCTAGAAAGAGAAGTACAGAACTACTGAAACAAATTCTCCCTTTCTGTGAAGCAGAGCTCTGCCAATCTGTAATAGTAAATAATTTGAGTTTTCATTTCTGCCTTGCACCACACCGAGTATATTACATATATGATTACTACAATAAGAGGAAGTACGGAGCTGTTTTGCAGTAAGTTATAATCTATGAGATCATGTATTTACTAGCAAAGACATAAGACCACCACTATCTCAAGTCTTAATATGTGTCTGCAAAGTAATTTCCAGTGTGGCACTTCCATCAGTCTGTTAAATCTGTATGTCTGATCCCAAATCAACTCAGTTCGGCATCTAATTCCACATCTGCCTCTTTGAAGCTGTCTTTTCCTCCTGCAAGAATATTTGATTATGACTCAAACAGCAACATACTTTTCTCCAGGGGTCATCCCTCTCTGATTTTACACTCTCTACACAAACTAATTGGTTGCATGCAGAACAAGCACCATGACATTTCGTTGGCCATTAATAAATAAAGAGATGTTAGGAAACAGCAGGCTTTAGGGAGATTTTTTCAGCTACAAAAGGAATAAAAATCAAATGAATAGGAAGAAAACAAAACCCTAGTACCTGCACAGCTAAGAGACTCTGAAAAGGAAAAAACCCAACATCTCCTTGAAAGTCAAAGACAGAATCCTTTGGTTAATAGTATTTGTGAAAGATCTCCTCACAGTCTTGAGCATGGCTACATCTTTCATGTAGGCAGAAGCATTTGGGAAACCCCTTTTTCTGCTTTATATATCTGAAGCAGTTTTTGCCACACTTGCAAAAAGCTGATGAAAACACTTGTGTCGCTGAGGAATAACATGACAGCTGAAATCCTGAAAGATGATACACATTTTTTGTTAGGCTGTCATGCAGATGTAACTGACATCTAAACACAAACCTGGTTTTGTGTAAGAAGTCTTGTGCTGACAATATTCAACACGATAAGGAGGGAAAAGCAGAGAAATCTGCCAGGGAACCGAGCAGGCACACCCACAACCGTGCTGGGGTGGAAAATGGTGGGGTTTTGGGCCATTTGGTTGGGAGTACAAATTCTCATTCCCAGTACCCATGGTTGAATACAAGCCATGCGGCCTTCTCAAGCCAGGGAGTGACGCTCTAACTGGCTGGTTAAATATCTTTCGCTTTTTACATTTTACTATTTGCATTCTCAGGACATTCTTTGCTGACACAACTATAAGTGCTCAACTGCTTTAGGCAAATAGCTACAGATGAATGTTGCATGGAGGGGGGAAGGCAACCAAACTAATCCCTGCAGATAACGTATGTGCCAAAGTGACTGGTCACTTTACCAGCTGGCTCGCCATGGGATACAGGGTGGCAGCTAGGGGAAAGCCAGCCTCCCAATATGTGAATGCAGATGAGATACCAGGCACAGATGCACCCGATGTTTGAAACATGTTCCTCTAGGCATGCCCCTTCCTATGGTGGTATTTAGTTGGCCTCTGTGATTGGTGCAACTCCACCTTCAGAGCTCTGCTGTCTCCACTGGTACAGACAGGCTGGTATATACCCTCACGAGGCAGAGCCATTTATCGCAGAAAGACACAACTGTATTTGGACATATAGTTGATGGCAAATGGCACGTCTCTCTATTTGAGGCAGCCTTCATGGATTCACCAAGGGCAAGTCCTGCCTGACCAACATAGTGGCTTTCTACAAAGTGGACAAAGGAAGGGCAATGGGTGTCATCTCTCCAGACTTCTGCAAGGCCTTTGACACAGTCCTCCACAACACCCTTCTCTCTACATTGAAGAAATATGGATTTGAAGGGTGGACTGTTCAGTGGATAAAAAACTGGCTAGATGGTCACATCCAGCAGGTAGGGGTCAATGGCTCAATGTCCTGATGGAGAGGAGTGGTAGGTGGTGTCCCTAAGACCTGTGCTGGGACCAGTGCTGTTTAATATCTTCATCAACAACTAAGTGGGACTGAGTGCACCCTCAGCAAGTCTGCAATGACACCAGGCTGAGTGGTGGAGTCGACATGCCAGTATGTCATCCACAGGGTGGACTGACCAGCTAAAGAGGTGGACCCATGCAAATGTCATTAAGTTCAACAATCACAGAATCACAGAATTGTAGGGGTTGGAAGGGACCTCGAGAGATCATCGGATCCAACCCCCCTGCCAAAGCAGCTCCTTAGCTCATATTGCACAGATGGGCATCCAGACAGGTCTTGAATATCTCCAGAGAAGGAGACTCCACCACCTGCCTGGGCAGCCTGTCCCAGGGCTCTGTCACCCTCACTGAGAAAAAGTTCTTCCCCATGTTGGTGCAGAACTTCCTGTGCTCCAGCTTGCAGCCACTGCCCCTTGTCCTGTCTCCACAGACCACTGAAAAGGGGCTGGCTAATTCCCCTGCATTCCATGCTTACGATACTTATAGACATTAAATAGATTCTCCCTTAGTCTTCTCTTCTCAAGATTGAACAGCCCCAACTTATTCAGCCTCTCCTCATAGGGGAGATGCTCTAAGCCCTTAATCATCTTCGTAGCCCTTCTCTGGACTCTCTCCAGGAGATCCCTGTCCTTTTTATACCAGGGAGCCCAGAACTGGACACAATACTCCAGGTGGGGCCTGACCAGGGCAGAGTAGAGGGGGAGGATCACCTCCTTTGACTTGCTGGCTACACTCCTCTGGATGCACCCCAGGATCCCATTGGCTCTCTTAGCCAACCAGGGCACACTGCTGGCTCATGGCCAACCTGTCATCCACCAGGACCCCCAGGTCCTTCTCCACAGAGCTCTTCTCCAGTAGGTCATCCCCCAGCCTGTACTGAAACGAACGGTTGTTCCTTCCCAGATGCAAGACTAGGACAAGTGCAAGGTCCCGAACTTGAGTCAGGACAATCCTCGTTATGAATACAGGCTGGGGGATGATGTGATAGAGAACAACTCTGCAGAAAAGGACTTGGGGATATGGATATGTAGCCAGCAGATTGAGAAAGGTGATTCTTCCCCTCTGCTATGGGGAGACCCTACCTGGAGTACTGTGTCCAATTTGTGAGCCCTCAGCACAAGGAGGACACAGACCTATTGGAGCTGGTTTAGAGGAGGGACACAAGGATGATCAGAGGGCTGGAGCACCTCTCCCATGAAAACAGGCTGAGAGAGTTGGGCTTGCTCATCCTGGAGAAGAGAAGGCTCAGAGGACACATTATAGTGGCCTTCCAGTACCTGAAGGAAAGCTGGGGAAGGAGTGTTTGTAAAAGCATGTACAGATAGGATGAGGGGCAATGGTTTTAAACTACAAAGGGGAGGTTTAGATTAGACATTGGGAAGAAGTTCTTCGATCTGAGGGTGGTAAGACACTGGAACAGGTTGCTCAGAGAGGTGGTGGAGGCCCCTTATTTGACGGCATTTGAGGTCAGGCTTGATGAAGCTCTGAGCAACCTGATCTATTGAAGGGTGTCCCTGCTTACTGCAGGGGGGTTGGACCAGATGACCTTTCAAAGTCCCTTCCAACCTCATGCATTCTATGATTCTATCATTTGATTCTAGTTACAATGAAACGAAAATGCATTTAACCTACTCATTATCATAATTTACTAGTTGTTTTTTTTGCTTTTTCGTTTTTATTAAAGTGTAGAACACATCAGAAATACCATAATGAAGTTTTAGAGCTCTGTTTTACAGCTTCTGGGTAAAAAGAAGGTTTGAATATCACTAATACGGAGCATTATTGGTTCTCAGGAGTTGCAAGTCTGCAGTGAGGACACTGTTTCTATGGAAGAGAATTTAACTTTCACTGAGTGTGTGTCACTAATGATTTTAATTTCAAATTGTAACAGCCTGTAACATGATGGAGAAGCATATAATTTCAAGATTTTTACTACTTTACTAGGTGATCCCCTGTTCTTTACATCAATAAAATCTATTACTTTATTTCTTTGTTAGCAGCAAAGAACTGGAATTTGCTAGTTGTGTGTCACACTTTTGTTAACTTTATGCTAGAAACAGCAAAGGTACATTAGCCTAGACATCACCTATATTAACACAGCTCATTGGAATTACTTTACCCAGACTATCCCCTGCTCTAGCTGTTGCATACAGAAGCTAAACTGAGAATAATTCCCTCTCCCATTCCAAAGGCTTTTGCCAGGACTTGTATTTTGGTAGGAGGCTTTGCATGCCAATCAATGCAGCTCCACTGGCAAAAGTCTGTAGGGCTAGATCAGTTGTGACACATGCACTTGAAATTGGTAAATTATGAACTCTCAACAATTATTTTTCTTGATGTATTTTCCCCTGTAGATAACCATATGGCTGAAAATCCACCACTCCTAATTACCTGTACACTGGCAAAGGGGAAGACCCTAGAGAGAGAACATGTAGAGGTATAAAAAACAAAGACATAAGGAAGCTTCAAGACAGTTAAAGGAAGGTCCTAAACATCCTGGTTATGCAGCACATTTACAAAGTATTCAGGCACAGCAAGTTTCCAGAAAACTAAGGCTGCTATCTATCTTCTGCTGTATTTTATTAGACTTCTGTCGGCTGAAGAAGAGAGAGAAAACAAGAGGAATTACAAAGACACAGGAGTTGGTCAAAGACAAGCTACTGTCTCTACTCATTTTTCATCTTAGAAGTTTTCTCCTTCCTCTCCCTTCTCCCACATGCTGTGCTACATTTTGATTAAAAGCTCTAACAAACTACACGTTTCATAATTCTGTAACACATCTAGCTATTCAGCTACATTTCCTTTGCATTTCTGATCAGGGCTTTGGAAGAGATAAAGCACTGAGAGCATTTTAAGAACAGACCTAGCGCAGGTGAGTATAGGAACATATCAACCAGTCTGCCCTAAGGCAGACAATCCAGAGAAACAGCTTGTGCTGACGGGGACACTGGTCTTCTAATAGCACCAAATTAGTATATTAGTGCTAAAGTCTCAGGTATTAACATTCAAAATAATCAGTGCTTTTGGAATAAGAGGATGCAGTTGGGGGGTGGAGGGTATGTTGGTTTACTCACTGCACATATCTCCTTCATCTTCTCCCTTGTCGCAGTCTCTGATGAAGTCACATGCCTGTCCCAGCCTGATGGTCGTTCCATTCCAGCAACTGAAGGAACCCTCCAGAGCCATTTTTGAGCCAGAAGCAGATCCTAGAGAAAAACAAAACAAAACCAACTTCAGATTACTAAATTGCTTTCCTCTCAATCAACAGGTCACAGGATCCTGGATAATGCTGAATGGGATCACCTTGAGAAATCCCCTCAATCCAATAATTAGTTGATAGAGTAATTATTTTACTTTCTTTGACCTGTTTAATCTTGCCAGATATCTAATGGTCCACCTAATGGAGAACTTCAGTTCCCCAGGCATTTCTGGTGTTTTAACTTGGAAGGCACCTTTGACCCTTAAAAAGAGGGTTAAAATCCTGCATCCTGCTTTGTGGTACTTCTCAGGGACAGCCCAATAAGCATGATAGACTTGTAATTACATAGGCATTTACTGCTAGACTGAAAGTCCTAAAGACTGATATCCTCTCTGTCTAGCTCTGGAATAACATGACTACAAGGTTTGGAAAGAACACAAGTTTTCATCATACCCTCCTGTCAACGTATTACCTACGAGACTTGGATGTATCATGTTGTCATATTCTCTCTGAATGAAAGATTATAGCCTGTTCTTTGCCTGTAGTTTTCTTTCTCTTCCATACCCACTTCTGCTCCTGCATCTGTGCTCCCCTCGAGTCAGGGAGCCCACAGCAGACTAAATCCAGCAAGATACAAAAATGACTAACTCATTTTACCTATGCTAAGCAGCAAAAGGCAGCTAGCAATGTGGAAAGGAGCCAACTCTTTCAAAATGAGGTCACTGGAAATTACAATCAGAGGCCAGTATCATCCATTCAGAAATGATCTTGAGTACTTGTCCCTTAGTACTGTCCTTTCCTAGAGGCACTTGATTCCCTTGACAGCTGAGAAGTCAAAGATCATCCAGCCTGATGGGTATCATTTTCCTTACTGTAGGAGTTCCCTCATCCTGAGACCTTTGATTGTAGCCAAGTGACATACTTAGAAGGACTTCCCCTAAGAACAAATGCTCTAGATCAGCCACCTGGAAGCTTGAATTAGTTTGGCCAGTACATAGAGTCAGTACGTATGGAGGAGGCAGAGACTGAGAAGCGCAAGAGCCCCTTCCACAAAAACCTTTCTGTAGATGCAATTCACCAAAACCTTCCTGTCTCTCTGCAGAGATGAGCTTCCACTTCACTGCTCCTAGAAGGCAAGCCTAGAAGTACGAAGAGGTCTGTGCTGTGAATTCCCCACTGCAACAACTCCTAACCTATCTCATATTAAATGGGTAAATGCTCAAGATTAAACCAAAGCCTCTGGGCAGAGTGAGCCATTGTTTGCCTAACTCATCTGCGCTTGCTAAACAGCACAGCTACATCATGTTCTCTGGTACTACAGGGAGTTGGGAATCACTGGTGATTCAATTAGATGTGCACTTGATACTTTTATTTATATTGCCTGCCAAAACTAAAAATTAATGAAGCATGTAGGAAAACAATCACTATTTCTCTTCAAGCTTATTTTATGGTGCAAATCAATTCAGGAGTGGGGGGAATACATGCCAAACCTTTATAATAAAGGACCCCAGCTCCTGAAAAGGGTGCTCTGTGTTACTTTCAGCTCAATTTTTTTGACTGCCTTAGAGCAATTCTGGCTTGCCGCATCCAGGCTGCCCTTGTATTTCAGTCAGGGTCAAGGCTGACTACAGAGGAGAGCTTTGCAGAAAAATACAGACCGAGTAACTCAGAGCTGGTTGCTGGCAATTTCTACAGGCCCCTTGGTAAGGACTTAAGGCATTAAGTCTTCACCTTAAGGCATTAAGTAAGGACTTGGGCTTGCTGTGCTCTTCCCAAAAATGCACTCTCAGGGACACTGCTGAGAGCCTTCCCTATGTCAGGAGGGAAGCAAAGCTCTTCACATGTCACAAGCCAGTCACAGCAGGCTCAGATCAGCCTGCAAACTGTTAACAGAACTGTGAGAAGCGATTCTGATAACTCAGCACATGTGACCCCTTCTCTTAGGGACATGCAGTGAACCTGTACAGCACCACGCTGCTGGAAGCACCACCTAAAGCAAAGTTCAGAAACAGGGCCCAGCACACTTCTAACAGTGCTAGGTAACACCCTGATGCTTTAAAAAATGTTGAAGCCCTACTCAAATTCAGAAGTACTTTTGTCCCTCTGAAGTGCCCCCACAGATGGTTTGGAAGAAACACCCATATTTAATACCAGCTCTTGTGTCCCACCCAGTTTATCTGCAATCTTTTCAGCAATGTCTGCGCTTTATCCCAGCAGCTGCTGGGATACGGTACAGAGATTTGGAAGAGGGGTTATTGTAGGAAATGGAGTTTTTCTGTTTACTCAATTTATTTTAACTTTGTAAAGGTCCTCAGTTTTCTGAGTACACCAATTCTAACGGAACCAAGGAATTCAAGTGTACCTATCTTCCCAGGTGTCTTTGTTGCAGCCCAGAGCACAAATCTCCTGGAGTCAGCTGACTATGGTATTTATAAGCTGTCAGTTACAACTAGACATCAAGCAATTCCAGGAGCTTTTCCTCCAAAACAAAGCAGCAGATTTGCATGCTCATTCATCTATGATGAGACATGGCTTGAATTAGCTCAGATTTGCATTAGACACGTATATACATGCTCCTTGTATAGGTTAGAAAACACAAATAGCAAAAGCTGCAACCCGGGGAATGACTGGGCTCTGTGACAGTGCGTGATTTATTCCTGTCTCCTGTTTGCCTGCTTACTGTGTGCACAAAGGCAAAATGAATTGGATAAAGGAGATGATTAACTAGCAAAACAAATAGATAACCAAAAAAAGCCCAAATACAAATGACCCTTTTAATGGGCCACTTGATGCAGATGTTTGTATCCAAGCTCAAGGAAAGTGAATTTTTAATTAAAATATGTTTTAACAAAAATAGACATCTGATCTTTTCATTTCCCAGCCACAATCACTCCTGGCAAGGTGAGCCAGAATGCCCTGGATCACTGAGTCAAGTGGCCTCAACTCACATACAGATGATGCGTAAGGAAAGGAAAATGAATGGTATCAAATAAATATCGAAGTAAAATTTGTGGGAGACATCCTTTATATTTACAGCGGTGTTTACGTAGCCACTGGCATCCATAAATTATAGCAGTCATTAAGCTGTACCACAGCGGGCTTGGAGTCTTATAAATCATTATTTAAACAGCAACATTAAACAAATGGCATTTCAGGCTCTAAATTGAAAGGAGAAACAAACAACTCCTTGGGGAACAAGTGCTGATTTTGTACCTCACAGGTCCTGTTTCTGAACACAGTCCAGCCTTGATGTGTTCAAATCCAGTACCAGACCCTGCAGAGAAACAACATCCTGGACTCTTGACTGCCCATGGTTTCAGACTTAGTTTCCATGTAGCAGATCAGCATGAAAGGTGCAAATCATGTGGCTGAGCCTAATGCAAGATAAGCTCAGAGTATGGGGCCAAAGGGGATGTATTTCACTCCTCAATAGATTTTCTCCAACTTGGGTTGCCTCTTCTCTCCACCCCACGCTCTTGATCAGCAGAGAAATCAAAGTGTGCAGCAAGTTCTGGTGTATCTGTCTCTGAGGAACGTGGCCAAAAAGACTGTGATGCTTGATCAGCGCACCTTACCTTACCGCCACCGCAGCTGGCCAAGTGAGAAGGAGGGCTGAAATTCTCACAGGCACTTCCAAAGTTATCCCTTATCTTGCAAACTGGCTATGCTGCTAATTATCATGCAGGATTAATCAAGCTGAACATAATTATACCTTCACGTGTCGCATTCAACTTCTCAGGCCATAATTTTTAGTGCTACAGAAAGCTTTTGGGACCAGCAGTCAGGTAAAGCCCTCCCACTCAGCACACATTAAGACAAGAAAGAACTTAATAGGACAGTACTGGGCTGTTGTTAAAAAATCTCGGCGTTTCTACTCTGCAAAAGAAAATGAACAGAAATTGCAAAGACCCAGAATGAATGTGCACCCTCGTGCATGTTTTACTAAAAATCAGCTGCTCTGTGGGCTATCCCTAATGAACCCAGCTGGACCATCTGAATTGACTCCAATGGTTCTTGGGGCAAGACCCTGTATGCACACACAGGCTGAAAAACATCCACTTCTAAACGCTCATATGCAGCAAGAAATACCTACCCATGGGGCTCCACCATGCTTATCTCACCATATGCGCTACCCCTTGAAAAGAAGTTTTCCCATTATTTAATTACACCTCTTAATATTTTCCAATGGGCTGGCACTACAGTTTAACATTTCTCCACTGAACACCACTAAAAATCATGGATTGTGAAACCTCACTGACAGTGCTCAGTTGTCACAAGTATTTGTCATTAACTTCTAAATGTCATCTGCTCCGCCTCTGGCTAGAGTTCAAGGCCTTGACTCAGACATATTTAAAAAGAGAGTACTTGGGAGATTCAAGGTTGTGTGAAACAAAGAGAAGCCGCTGCCTAGCTATAAACGGATAGGGAGCATTCTGGGGAGTTTCTGATTATTGATTTTTCTCCAACTGGCTGTTTCTGACAGGCACATCGTTTCCTCACTCTTCATCCCCAGCCCTCTAGCCTTATAGCAGTGCAGGCACTTGAAGGCTGATGGCTCACTTTGTCCATATTCCGCGACAATGTTCTGTTGACATGAGTCATTAATACCCCTGCTGCCACCATTAGAGAAGTTGGAAGGTATGAAATAAAGGCGGTAGGGAAGTGAAAGAAGAGTAAGATGAGTTTGTGTTTAAGGGAACTGAAGCCATCCTTGGCGAATGGTCACTGAACTCCAACATGATAATGCAGGGCAGATCGTATAGCCCCAAACTTTCACAGTGAGTTACGCCGCTCTCATTTTCCAAACACCCACCCCAGGACAACCTCTATGGAGACCTGCAGAGAAGCCAGGCAGTCGCAGCTCCAAATGAGACCAGTGAGAGAAATACTTGGAAAACACAATGTCCTCAAAAAAAGCTTTGAAAAGGATTGGACTCCAGGTTTCTCTCACTAAGAAGCCAAAATTAGTCAACACTTCATAATATATGGCTTTAATCTTTGTAACAGCATTGTTACTGTCATTGCGTAAGGATGCAAGTGAAGCCACATTTGTAGGAGGCGGCGATGTCTTTTTATTAGACTGCCTGATGCAGGCAGAAAAAGCAGCCCATGTTTGTGTATGTCTGAAAGCTTGCCTATTTTTCCAGTTACATAAATTAGCTTTAATCTTCATATTTCTCTTCCCATATGAAAAATGGGGATAAAGTCATCACAAGAGTTCTGTGATGTTCATTTCATTAACATTTGTAAGGAACTAAGATGTTATCATAACAGAGCCATGAAAAAAAACCTGCAAGGAAATTATTTATTCCATCTTCACAGTGGGGTTTGAATAATTTACAGTGTAAAATTAACAGGGCCATACACTTGATGAAGGCAGGACAGAGGCTAGATAGGCACCCCTTTCCCTGAATGCTAAGGGAGCAGGTCTCCACAGTGAGCTACTCCAAGGCAAGAAATCTTGTTCATTAGAACCACGTAGGAACAGAATTTTCATTTCACAGAAAATGTCAACATTTCAAAACACATCTAACCAAAATCTAAAATGTCAAAATCCTGTGCAGAATAAAAGTTTCAAAACAATTCTGCATTGCAAGTACTGACTTAAGAGGTTTCAACATGTAACTAAATACTGTCATAAATGCAAAAAATCTGAAAACATTTGAATTAAAGATAAAATTTTGGGAACATGCCCACATCAACAATTCAGCCATCTCAGTTCTAAGGTGGTCTCCCTCTCTGCTGCTGATGTTTCAATATAGGGACATGACGTTTAGTACACAAATCTTAAAACATCCTTCCCTTCAGCCTCGCATACTGCCAGCATGACTGCTTACATGGAAGAAAGCTTTACAGCACACCTGATGTGCTGGCACTTGCTCACTGACACGTTTCAGTAGCCTGAACCTTCTAGACAGCCATACAACAACCAGACTAGCCAGGCCCTCTGCATTCTCTTGGAAATGCTTTTGACCAGGGCTAGTTACTTGTCCTACCTTCTGACTTCCCAGCGTTAACATTTTTGTGATGTAGCTTTCCTGAATTTACAGCAACAACTAGCTTCCTTAAAACTGTAATGAAATAAGAATGTGGAATAAGAAAGTTAGCTATATTTCATACTTTCTCATTTTTCAATTATGGAAGTTGACTGAGAATCTGATATTTATCTTCATAGCTCCTGAGACAGCAAATAATTGCTGAGCACAATAAATGACATGATAATGTTTTCTTCTATTAATCTTGCACAAAATGTAGTTGCTTCTGGGTTTTTTGTTTTGTTAGGGCTTATGGTAACATATGTACTTATTCCTGTGATTGCTCACCGATCAATAAGGAGCTCCAACAGCACACCCAAACATTAATAGTGAGCAAATAAGCAGCAGCAGTAGATTTTATAAAGGAAGTATGATTTTCCAGCATGTGTTGGCACCTACACATTTGGGGATGTCTGCAAAATTGAAGGGGGCCAAAAGAGACAGAAATTAGTATGGTTTCCTGAATATGTATGACACACTGTGTATACATAGCCACTGGACTTTAAAAAAAATAAACCTAAACCCGGCATACCTTTAAAGCTAAATAACAACATCCTGATAGAATAATTCTCTTAAAATCCCAAATCTCCTTTCTTTCAGCTGCTTTGTGTTGCCTTTGTTTCAGTATCAGCCTGAATTTGCTATTTAATTCCCTTTTGCCTCAGGTACCACTGCATCTTCATGAGATTAAAAAACCCAACAAAGCAAAACACACCCCTGCCCAACTCTTCATACCTCTCCTAAAAACAGTGATTACTATACTCGTGACACTAAGCAACCAGTTAAAAAACAAAACAAAACAAAAAAAGACCAAGCAACCTTTTCTGTGATCTTTTTAAAAATACAAACCTTGGAGAGGGAAAACCAAAAGGTCTAACTTCTATTATTAGCTCTGCTGTTCCCATCAGACCTCTCAGGGTATGAATAGGCTTGGACACTGGTTCTTACCCATCAGCAACCTTACCTGTGGGAAATGCCAGCCAGACTGATTGCTACCTCACTGGAAGATGGATGCTGCTTGCCACGTGTGGCAGATGCTGACAAAATCATGAGGTGGTTAAGATCTCTGAGCTTATTTATAGGCAACAGGAGTAGATTTAACACAGAGTGACATTCACCATCAGACATGGAACTGAATATGAAATAAAACAAGGCTACTGGAGACAGGTCATGGAAACAGCACTTCCAAACTTCATGTGTGCTTCTTTTGAGTACACCCTAGGACTTGACTAGATAGGAGCTACATCATATTTTTCACATTTTGCTTCCTAGAAGGCTGGGTTCATTTACTCAATTATATTTTATTGTTGCCTGTTCAGGCTCCCTGATCCCAAGCACAACCAACACGGCCACTACTTATAGCAAACTTTTTTCCCCCATTCTTATTTCTTACAAACATCACATCAAGAAAAACATCACCAACATTTTAAAGATGAGGAATCTAAGGCACACACTAACCAATTTCAAATAATGCAATGAGACTGTAAATTGCCCAAAAGCAGACTAATTCTCTGGCGCCTGTTCCAACATCTAATGGTTGGACTGAAGTTGACCAGATTCCAGAAAAAAGCTGCAGAGAGACTGTAGAAGATAGCTTGCCTCATAAGGGCTGATTCCATGCAGGTCAGATATAACCTCTCTCTGAACCCTGCAATAGCAGCATCTCAGTAATCTCAGACATGCCCTTTCAGCACTGACAAACCAGTCAGAGGTATATTTCAATGCCTTGTCATGAAAAACACAAATAGAGGTACCACACTTAATTGTATTCAAACAACATTTTAGAGCAGAATCATATTTTTCATTTCTAAAATGCAATTCTGCTCCTATAACTGTTTAAAGCAGTATCTCTCCTCTAGCTGTCAGCAGTATTAAATTAAGGTTGATGGTCTTTCTGCAGATCAGTTGCTGGGGGAGATGGGCAGAATATCACAAATCAGCACAATCGAGAGTATGCATATGTGGTCCCTTTTCAGCAGGGTGCAGTGATGTATCCTCACACCACAGCTACACACTTTGCTGTGCAAAGCAGTGGCCCCACAGTGGAAGAGCAACAGTTGTTCCAGGAAGAAGCAACAGCTTGCTGGGGAAGAAAGTTTCACACCATGCCCCTCTCCACTGAGCCAACCTCTGTGGAACTCTGCAGCTTTGTAAGTGCAACAAATTGTCATCAAGCAGGTAATTTCCACTTTGTTCAAAAACTGAGCAACAATACCTCAAGAACTCAAAGCATAAGCAAAATGAAATCGCACGGGAGCACTCACAAGGGAGAGCAACAGTACTGGTGACATGTAACACTGGAAGGAGCTTGGTACAGATGGAGGCTATCTGGCTTTCAGTTCTAGGGAAGCCAAAGGAAACACTGCAGTGTTACCCTACCTCCACACATCCCTGAACATTAGGATGTTGATAGATGCTATGACTCACTGGTGACTCTTCCAGCTGAATGCACTGAAAACTGCCTACGTTTCAGTGGTTTGAAGCCTGTCCAAAGGGATGGAGAAGTAGCAGTTCACTGCTCTTGTGTATCAGGCTGTGCTTCAAGGCCTTGCTATGCTTGAATGAAATTATCCCAGGAGCAAAGCTGCTGAAGGTCAATGGCCCTCAACAACAACAACAAGAAGCCTGGAGAAGGACTCCTTCCTCGGGTCTGTGTCTCTGCTAGAGGATCTCTGCTAACCCTTCAACATGTAGAAGACTTAAGAAAAAACCTCAGATGTCAGTGAAGAACAGTGTTAGCTCTGTGTAAATAAAGGTATAGTAAAGATTTCAGGGAAAAAAACAGAAGAGATGACATAATCCTAAAATGACCACCCAGGTTTCAGGTATGCCCACCCTGTGGCATGATAAAAGACACTTTGGTTAATGCTCTCCATGCAAGATCTTTTCCCCAAACAATTGTAAGAGTTGACCAGTATCGTTACTCAGAATTACCATGCCCTGAGGATGAGATGCCGATGGCTTGCTAGCCACACTAGAACATCCAGACAAATGTTAAATAATATTAAAATGGCTTTGTTATTATTTTTAGTACTGTAATAGGAATCTTAATAAAACAAGTGCCATGTGCCAGATCAAGGAGACAGAACATGCCTTGCATTTCTCTATGATTCTAGGTCCTTTACCCTTCAATGAGTAGAGACTGCAATCAAAATCCCAGCTTCTACACAATTATTCAGGATTGATAGTAATTTCTTTTACAGTTCTCGTCTTCAAATTTGGCACCATAGGATGTATGACACCCCCAAATATTCCTTTATATCTGCTTTGACAACAGGATTTCTGTGGAGTGAGAGCTCTCCTTCAAGATTCTCCCCCTCCCCCCATTTGAACTGATTCAGTGGTGATTAATTAATCTCTTACCTATTGTCAGAAAAGGTATTAAATTCTCACAAATTTGCTACTGCTGTTATTATGTAAAATGCTCCTCCCAGCTGGAGAGGTTTCAGCAAAGCGTAACACTGTTGACTCTAGATAAATCTATTTATACAATGCAAATGCACCTCTTCCTGGCAGACAAATCCTTTATAACTAAATCCTTTATAACTGCAATATGATTCATTAAAATAGAGAAGTAGGAGGGCATACATACAGATTACTGCTCATTCTTCATCAAGACCTAGCAAACATAAACATTTGGGTACCAAACAAGTAATAAAAAGAGAGTATAAAATGGAGATTTCTAGGCCCACTGCAAAGTCAATGGGGTTAGTCTGGTTTTGTCTCAAACATGTTGTACACTGTGCATGAATAATTATTGGAAAAGTCCAGAAGGAGGAGGAGATCGCATGGAAATGACATACAGAACCCAACTCAGTCATGCACTCATAGCATTCGGACTTGGAATCAAAATCCAACTAGGCATAGCAGGTACTAAGGAAAAGAGAGATGTAAACCAATTTCAGGAAATAATGAAATTCTGTATGCTGTCCACCAAAGATCTACTGGCTTGCAGCACAATTTCAAAAGGCATGTTGGAAAAAACCCTATCACTTTAGGAGAGGATTACAGTTAACAAGCTACACTTGACAGCACAAACTGCACAAACACCCCGAATATTAAAAACAAACCACCAAGCTTTCTTTTGGCTGTAAAACAGACTAGGGGAGATCTAAAAAGTACTTTACATTTACATGCATCTAGACTTGGTCTTGAAGTATCAAATTAAAAGACCAAATAATGATTAACAGGTCATCAAGCCTTCTCTCTGAACAGTGGCCATTTCAGGGAATTCAGCCATCTTAGGGAGGTCAGCCATCTTCAGGAGCACAAACTCTTCCTGTTTTTACTGTGATCCACTGGTTGCTCTCTACTTGTACTCCCATTCATCCTAAGCTGTCCATGCTCCTCTCCACGGTATAGTTAAGTTATACCGAGTGCAAAGGTGTTAGATACCCTCTATATATTTTTTTTACAAAGAGAAAAGTTAAAATACCCGACTTCAGCCCTCCTGAGGCTTTAATTTAATGGGATGTGGATGCAGTTCACCAGCCATAACAAATATCAGTGGCCAACTACACACATCACTGCAGTTCCTCAAAGCCCAGAATGTAACCTATAGCCCATAGGGAATTTACATTCAGAAAGTTTAGTGAAATACTATCAACAAAATCAACTGCCCTGAAATTTTTACTTAAACCAGGAAAAAAATTTCTTGCCTCCTTTTCCAGGATTTCTTGATAAACAGCAGGACTCCTACTCAGGAGTAGTTACAGTAAAGGCTCTCAACTCTTCTTTGACCATGCCTCTGCTCCCCATCCCACAGGCAATTACCACTGCTTTTTAGTGAGCAATATAATTTTAAACAGTCTGTCAACGAGGTATCACAAAGATGATAGAAGTACCTTGCCCTAGCATCTAATATGGATAAAATCAATGATCCACTGTCCCACAGGCAGTAAGAAAACCAGAACACTGAGGCCTCAGCATCCGTGGCAGCCAGGTCTTCATGGGCAACAGTCACTGCATTCTCTGAAAGATTTTCAACTGGGCAGTAGGACAGCCAAGCCAACCTAGACCTGGCAAAGATAGGGTAGCAAATACAAATTATTAGCCCCCTGCATGTGAAGCATTTTCAACATACTACAGCAGTTCATGTTTTCTCTGCACTACAAGAACTCATCTGTTCTACATCCATTTTACTTCCCTCTCCTGCTCAGTCCAGGGACAATCCTGCTAGGAAGGTCTCTGGACAATTTTGTCTCCCCTAGAAAAAACAGATGTGAAAGGTATGTCACAGCAGTCACTAGGCCTCTTCCAGGTAGACCATGGTTAACCTATCAGCTCATCCAGTGTATGCTCAGAAATAAAAAGCCTGACATCCTTTCCTAATACCTAAAAAAAAAAAAAAAGGAAGAAAGAGTTAAATAACTAAAGACTGAGCACAGAGCAGCCAAAACACAGCAGCCCAGCATCATTTTTGAGGTACTTCAAATCAGCACTACCTTTGTGCGTGCAGGGGCCTTGAATTGCTAGAAAACTACCTTCACAAATGCTGCCTATCAAATAAGGAACCTGACAGTCAGTGTTTCCAAATTGCCTCTTAGGTCGTAACCTCAGGTAAGTCTCTTCATTTCTTCAAGCTTCCATTTTCCTGCCCATGACAGAAAGAAATAACACTTTGTGGGGAATACGTGGCCTCGCTATTGTTTAGAACTAGCACTATGTGAATAACATATTTTTGTTTGCACAGAAAAAAAAGCATCCCATTTTTTAAGAGCTATCTAAAATGAAAATGTACCCTGCAGAAGAGAAATGTTTGCTCAGCATTACTTCAAAAGATTTTATTTGACCTGAAATAAAATAGTGGTTAGCTCCAGGAAACTTGTTCAAAATTTATTTCATTTCAGATATTTCATCCTTCCCTTATGCCTTTTAACATAGTTTCAAATAAAAAACCTGAAATCCAGGGAAAAGGTGTTAAAATTTAGTTTCTTCCTTCTTCCTTTTTTTTTTTTTGTTTTTACTTACTGAGTTTGACGAGAATTTTGACCAGATGTGTCCCACTAAATTGCATTTTTAACAAACCTAGAATAAAAATAAAGATGCTGCTTACACATGGAAGCTCTGAAGTGAAAGTCTATACTGAGTGTATCACTACATGCTTAATCACAAGCATGGAGGATGACAGAATCACTTGAGTCATGACCACATGTTAATACAGTGTCTGTCTGAGGGAGCCCTGGGTCATTTCAGCTTGGTCCTGTCCCCTGAAATGTACTCACTCAGTGCACCAAAGAGGCAACACTTTAACACGTTCACACTGACAGGAACACTAACATCCTCTCCATTTGGCATGTAATAAAACATGCAAATATTTGCAAAACTCAGATTAAACTGAGGGAACCTCAGATTTGGAAAACGGTGAAAACCAACCACAAAGCCCACAGAGTTTCACATGAGCACTGTGGAGACACCACACTGCTATTGCTGTCTCAGTGAGAAGCAGTACGGAAAACAGTTAATGTAAACTCAACATTAAAAATTTCACTGACAATTAAGGTGACAGATTAAACTGATCTACATGCAATCTGCAAACTGATTTGGCATTCACTGATTAATGCAGTAAATTAGATACTAACATCTCACATGCAATGTTATAAATCACTAACTTCACTCAGCAATGTATATGTGGTGTCAAACAATTTTTAATGCTAAGTTATTAAATTTTCTCTAGGTGAAGCACTGAGTATCTATTACAGTTTTAGGATAAAAATATGAACAGAAACTCTCAGTTTCTGACCAAAATTACTTCCAGACTTTGTCACTCGACTACTTGATACTATTATAACTGCTCTGATTTCCAAAATTCAAGTGGAAATTGCTTTTCATTGTTGTGGAAAATAGCAATAGAAACCTACCCACACAAAGTCTTTACCCAAGCTTCTTTTTAGTGGACACCCATTTGAAGGTGGAGAGATGCTTTAGAAATGTGATTTCTTTCTCAAAAAAGGTGCTTTCAAGAAACGTCCATCTCTGAGTTCTGCTGATACTTAATTCAACACAGATCTGCTGATTGAAGAAACAGCAGCAAGAAATGCCGCAGAAGAGCCCCAAGATCTGTTTTACTGCAAACAAGGCAAGGCCCCTGTCATGCCTTTCTAGAGACATCACTCTCCATGAGTCAACAGACCCCATGACGACTTTCAAGTAAGCAGTCACAAATTCACAAAGGTGTGGCTATTCCCCTCCACAGACCCCAGGCAGTGCAAGGCTCTTGCCATAGCAGCAACACTTCTGCTCGCGGCTGTCAGCGCTAATGAGTTAAACTGGACTGTAATGAGATCTCAGAGTTATTTGTAGCTGTGCTACAGGTAAGTCCCTTTGGTTGCAGGCAGACATCCTTGTCCAGCTGCATTGGCAGGAGAGGTTATTGCCTCCATCTGTTCAGGACCACTTTCCCTCCTGATCCTGATGAAGCAGCATCTGCAAGTGCTCCCTAATTTATTTCAGGCAAAGTCAGACAGGTGAGACCAGAACAACAGTTCTTACCTACTCAAGGGTTTTATGTTAACCTGTCTCATTTTCAAATGGCAGCTGCTCTCTGGGCTGCATTAAAACATCTTCTAGTTTCTTATCATGTGCTTTGAGGAGCAAAGCCACAAGGTAGAGGAGCAAGTCAGTAGCTGTGCTCTAGTCACTTCCAGCAGATGAGAATTCTGATACATGATAATATTCTTACTATTGTGTGCAAAGCAATTTATGGAGGAAAGAATATTCCCCTCCCCCCTCTTTTTTTTTAAAGAGGCCATACTGCAGAACAGCAGGCTGCTAACTCCCATTATCTTGCAGCTTTGGGAGGACTCGTAAACACAGCCTGGTCTTTATCCAAGACACTCACCTCAAGCCTGCTTCTAAAACAAGGAGAATAGAAAAATGCAACTGCATATATGCTTGAGTTCAGAGGAAATTCTGTCTCAATTTAGAACTGCACAGAGGGACCTGTCTTTAAAGCAGAGATAAAAGCTAGTGTTTATGTAAAAGAAATCATAGCAGCTTTATTGCAGAATAGTATTAAAAATTATTAAAGAATAATGCACAAAAAAGCCCCACCAAAACCCAACCCAAATCACTTGGTACAATTTTCTGTTCAGAAAAAAAAAAAAAATTAAAAAATTATTTAACATTTTCCTGGTAAAGAAGAAGCATTGATTACACTAACACAATTAAATAAAATTCCCAGACATGACTCTTAATGGCATATCATGCCTAGAATTCCTGTCAGTTAAAATTTAGGCTAGAAATCAGTGATCTCTAGGAACTGGATTTGAAATTACTAACTTCTGAATATAACCACATATCCTTGCATACGTAGGATGAATTAGGGTTCAAGGCAAATGCTGCACATAATATAGATCTTAACCTCATTTAGAAGCAATATTGTTTAAGGGATTGAGTTACTGCTTCTGCTTAAACAGAAGTGACAGTCATTCACAAGGGTAATAAAAATAAACAAGATAATGCAAGAGGGAGAATTGCACCTCCTGGTAAGAAAGTAACTGAAAAAATAATGTGGATCTTCTTTTACCACTCTTTGGAAAGCAGCATGCAATCCAATGGCCAAATGCAACTCAATTTAAGTAGATTTTTCCAAAAGCCTTCATTGAGGTCTCCCATGAAGAAATACGGTCAACAAAAATTAAATAAATAATAATAAAAAAAGCTTTTACATGTAAGTGATTTTGTGAGGATGCAGAGAAGCAATATGATCTACAGGGCTCTATTAGAAGGCTCTTGGCTGTAGCTCTCTTCTACCAACAACCACTTTACTTTTGACAATCCACTTATGTATCTGAATGTTCTTCTCTGTGAAAGTACTGTAGGTTTGTGTTTAAGAAATGTACCTTCTTTCCTAGACCTGAACATAAAATACCTACAGAGGATAAAAATTACTGGTTTATAACTTACAGATGTTTCCCAGCACAGCTGGTGGTTTTGGTTTTAGGGCAGGAAGGCTTCTAGGTCTGACTGGAAGTATCCTATCAAAGCTGCATGACTGAAGCTTGTTTTGGTAATGTTAGAATTGTAAAGTATTCCCACATAACACTATTAATCTTCCACTCAGCAGCCATTTAATTTTTTTCAGGCTTTATCCTAACAGACTCTGAATAAACTCCTGCAAAATAATTACTACAAAATGATTTATCTAGCATGCTAACCAGTGAGCATCGAGGACGTTCAATAGAGAATCTGTTTGTTAAAGATTCCTTGCCTGATGCTATTCATTCTCAAGTGAGGAATTGGTGGGCAGGCTTTATAGATTACAGGTATTAAAGCACCCACTGGCTTTAAAAGGATAGTTCTGTTAGAAATTCCAGGCTACAATTCTTCAAGCAAAGCATTGTCCCCTTTCTGACACTCTGATGATGCTATGATGTTAAAGGTGGAATGAATTGCTCTCTGAAGTGCTTCTTTTTCTCTCTCTTGACTACAGAGGGACCCTAGAGACCAGCTTTGACATGATGCCTAACTTTCAGATAGCTAAAGTCACAAAAGATGAATACCACCTTGTCCAACTTCATACAACAAAGCATCCGAATGTCTGAACTAAATCTTGCCTCAGGAGATTGAATCCCATGACGCTGTGAATTAGATGACTGGTTTGTTATACAGATTTTATTCCCTGACAGTTTAACTGAGGTCTACACTGAGAATTGTGCTGAAATGCTTGGGAATCAGCTTTGCAAGTTGGAGTCTATGAGAAGATTTTTTTGGTCTCCTATCCACTGAAAAATATTTCCCAGCCTCTGTTCAAATGCCAAAAAAAAAAGAAGAAAAACCACCAG
Organism: Gallinula chloropus; assembly: GCF_964237585.1. Classification (NCBI taxonomy): domain Eukaryota; kingdom Metazoa; phylum Chordata; class Aves; order Gruiformes; family Rallidae; genus Gallinula; species Gallinula chloropus. Next base: position 70,261,102 of record NC_140087.1, read on the forward strand.
AGTCAGCGTAATGCAGATGTGTTAAAGAGGAGGTCTCCTATATGGTGTTAAGACAAAGAAATAAGGAGAGACAACAGTCCATTGCTTGACTTTGTAAACTGGTAAAGAAACTGTCTGGATTTCATCTAATGCCTTTCCTTTGCATGCTCTATGAACACTGGGCACTTAGTAAAACCCACACAAGTACAGCAAGATTCCTTAGGCAAACAGTGAAGCTCTGCCCGAGTAATTCTGAGAATAAATGCAGCCTTCTAAAGAGGAGTCCCCAGAGACAGCGCTCAATTATACCAACATGGTCACAGCTTAGGCAAAGCCCAGCATCAACTAAAAACTCAAAGTTGACAGCAAAGTCTACTCTTTCCTGTTTCACCAGTCAAATCCATTGACTTAAACCTCTTCGAGCTTCACCAGTGAACTGCTGCCTATTGCAGCTGCCATAAGTGGCCTGATTCTGTTCACTCACTACTCATTTCCAAGATCGATGAAAGGGCTATTTAAAATTGTTTCCATTTCTTCCCAACTAATTCCATCCCAGGTGTCAGCTAATCTCATGCTCACTCAAGCGTGGCCTAGCCAGGGGGCTTTGGTCATCTTTATTCATCTGTTGCTGCTTGCCTTTGGATTTGCACTAAGGAATTCACCATCTCATTTCTTTGCCCTTTGCTTGTACTCTGTGCACAGCACTGACCAGACTCATCTAAGAGTACTCCTCTGAATATGAGTAAATGGAAACAATAATAAACTCCTCTGTAGCATTTACAGAACAGTATTTCTGTGGGCTTGCAGTGCAGGAAGAATAACTTCACATGGCTGACTTCCATTTGGTGGCATCATGCTCAGTCACAACACTTAGGTTTCATTTTGGCAATTACCCTAATTGTCCAGAAGAGGAATGCACTGCTTACTTGAAAAATCAAAAAATAATAGGAACCAGAGAATGCTCTGACTGCTATTACACTTAAGGTAACTGTAATGCATTATAGACGCTGCTGATGTCTGGTACTGCTAGGAACAGCAGCAGCTAGTAGAATCCCATTAATTATAATTTAAGGGGAGCTACATGAAGTCACAAATTAGCTCACATTCTACCAATCAACAATTAAGATGAAGACTACTTGCTACAATACAAACTTATAATGGAGTAGTAATTGCCCTACAGCTTTTGTGATGAGATTAGATAGGCAGGAATGTTTTATGACTAAAGGGAAAGAGGAAGAATAGACTTATCAACCAGGAGAAATTGCCTGATTTCACTTGGGAGCACAGGAAGTTGGAGGTACTCCAAAGATGAAATTAGAAGAAAACAGAAGACGAACATCATAAGCATGGACAACCACTGCAAAGCACTCCATGAAAAGATTTGCAGGCCAAACATCTCTTGGCACAGAACTTTTTTCCAACATATGATAGGAAAGGGTATTTTACATTTCTCATTTGTCTTAATCACTTGTAAGTTCTATTTTTAGAGTGCATACCTTGTACAAAATACTTTGCACAAAATACTTTGCAATCCATTTAAAAAAAAAATCAATGTAACTTTATAGTAATCTGTATCACTGCAAACACTGTCAGCCCCAGCCTCCTTCACCTCACCTACAACGAAACAACAGCTATAACTTAAACCTAATTCTTCTGTTTTCCAAATCAAACTCTTCTGTTGACTGTGAAGAGCCCAGCAATGACAAAGAAACTGAAGTCCAAATCAGAGATGTTCCCATCAAACTTCTTGTTAGGCTCCTCCTATTTCAAACACTTCCATATACAGAGGGAAACACACACACAAATATTCAGCGGATGCAAATAGTCGAAGCTCCAACAATTAATGGGATGACACACAACGTGTTTTACAACTGTCACTAGCTCCACCCATGTAACTTGATAGTCACTCAGTTCCTTTACTTTGGGAAACAGCTTGCATGCAGTAAATAATTCCATTACCTTGCTGTTTAAGCCACTTGGTAATTTTGGTGGCCAGGCGACCCTTTACTACTACTTTGTTACTGATGTGTATAATAAAAGTGCCCGATGAATTAACACTGTCATCAAAAGTTTACACTTGGTGTTTCTGGTCTTAGAGTGATTGCTTTCTTTTTGTTATGGTTTCATTAACATGTTCATAAACACATGAACAGACACTGTTATTCCACGAGGTGCTTAAAGAATCAGCAGTGACTTTCTATAAATCAATAGCTACAGTGATATTATTACAGAAATATTGAAATTTTATCCTTTTCATATTCATCTTTTTTGTGCTGTATAACATGATGCTGGATTTATGTGGTTGCTGCTTACAGCTCTAAATGACATCTTAAAAATCCAATACATAATTTAGGCTTAAGTGCATGGAATATTCACTACTGTAGTCTCTGCAAAATCATTTACTCTAGATTGTGGCTCGCACAAATCAACCACAGCAGTTTAGACCCCTGTATGCTGCAACTCATCATCTCACAGAACAGACATATTGCCTCTCAACCCTCAAAGTTTGTAGGTATCAAAATATTTGCTTTGTTTATCTCTACTCACATAAAATGAAAAGTCACCCACTCATATTATCTTTGGAACATGATAAATGTTTCTATAAGAGTTGACTAAGTGATATTTCCTTGAAGATCCAAAAAACATTTCCAAAACTCTCATTTTGCTTACAAATTTGCTGATGCTCCATCAGTCATGCCCCATGAACAATACTCTTCAATCTGGAACTGGACCCAGAATTCAGCTGACTCATTTAAGCGCTTGCAACGTCCCGGTCGTACAAAACTTCAGCACTTCATCTGGCAATCATTTAAAGAGGGGGAAGAAAGCACTCTTAAATTTTCTTTCATGTAATAAAACCCGACTGGGAATTTAAGATCGTGCCATCCGTGTCTGACTTCTGGATCAATAACCCTTTCTAGCAGGGCTTTCAAAGGCTCAATTCATAAAAGCCCTGTATGCCTCATTTATGGAGGCACTATGTAAAACTGCCTCCATGCAAGCACAGCCTGCCCTTTCTCATCCTCACAGGTGGATGGCATGCCTCAGAGAAATTCAGTAATGATGGCATTTTTGAAAACTCCTGGGGGATTACGGAGCACAATTCCCATTAATTTCAGCTCCTAAGCCCCTTGACAGCTTGTGAAAGTATCTCTCATTCCCAAGGTTTTCCATAACTTCAAAGTAAAAGAATCACAACATGCAGGTTTAATGATTCTGACCAAGCTTCTGGTGTGGAGCTACTGGCTGTGGGTTTCCAAATACAGAGTAAAGGAGTCTCATTTTTTGAAAGGGTGTGCATTTTGAAAACAATTTGGTCCCCCATTACAGATTCTTAAGGTTTTGAGGGAAAAAATATAAAATCAATGCATCAGGTTTAGTCAGTTTGCAACTCTATTTATGTATTATGGATTTGATTTGGAACAAGGTTGATGGCTTTTTGGTTTCATTTGTTCTGTAGAGTGTCTACTTCACAGTATCCATCACTGCTGTCTCCAACGTGCTGCACCTCTCTCATGCTAGATACAGTACAGAATAATTTAACAGTATCTGTGGTTTGATGCAGTATTTGGTTTCCTAAGAAGGCTGGCTGCATCAGAGCATGCAGAAACACAACAGCAGGACAAAGCAAGCAGGGCTCCCTAAGGCAGGAAAAGGAAAGGTTTGGACAAGGAAAAGGAAGAGCTGCAGAGGGTCTTATAGCAAGACAGGGACAGATTTGCAATGAGACCTCTCAAACACAGAAAACAAGCTGAACTTGAATACTTCAGAAAATAAGCCCTGAGGTACAGAAGTGCCCTGAGCCAAAATCTGAAGAACTCTACACTGTGGTGAAGAAGGAGAATTTTATACTTTTTCTCCATCTGGTTCGTGTAACATCACTACTGAGCAATGATACCACGGAATCCAGAGTATGACACTTAGTCAGGATTAAAAAAATAAGGTTCTTGTTGCTGACATTATTTTATCTTCTACAGCCTAGATGCACATGTAGAAAATCTTTCCTTCTTGTCCCATCTTCTCCTCAAACTTGTTCTTCACCTTCCAAAAAATTTTTACTCATCAATATTCCCTCAGACTCTGGTGAGACACCAGAAAAAGGGACTGGCTTCCACTTGAACATCTCACATATTTATCTTTCAATTTGATAATTTTAAATGTTAATTGATTAAGCCTTTTGTACTTCATTCAACTTTCACAATTCACTGAATTTCCCTCAGTCTCACTTCATTTCTGTTTCTTTGCTGGGTCAGCAGATTACCCATCTAGTGAGTTCAATCTGGTTGATTGAGTGGCTATCTGATGAAGTTTGATTGCCCTAGTTAATTAATTGGATTGTAAATGTTTATTCCAATCACTTTCTAACTGGTCAAATTCTTTAATCATTTTCACTATCTAGACCAATTACTCCTGCCTGATACCCTGTCATTTGTTTTCAGTGTTACCAGTTTATCACCATCTCTCATTTATTCTTTTGCTCATGCAGCCTGACTCCAACCTACCCTTTGTGCTTGATCATCTCTCTCTTCTGTTCTGCCTTTCTAAGCCTCCCTGCTGTCTCTCACCTCTTCTCAAAGCCCACTGTTATTCTTCACAAACACGAATCAGGCTGCATAGCCAGGTCTTAACATGTTCAAACATCAGTCCTGTTCAAATCAAAAACCTTTCCTACAACTAACAGGGAACTTCAAGGATCTCTATAAAACAAAACAAAGAGCAAAACTGCCCCTGATTTAGATTTGGTAAAATCAAGGTTCTGCATTCCCTCTGTAACAGGTTAGCAGCCTTTTGAAGCTGTAGGGTTTGTTATGGAGAGAAAAAGGGAGACTGTCATCTACTTACACAATGGAATCAGTTTGCATAAATCTGTGAATCTGGAGTAATACTGGTTTAAAATCACTGGGTCATCTGTAAATCATCGTTGTCCAATCCATTTCTCAAGCAAATCATACGACTGTTTCAATAAATCCAAGCAGTTAAAACATCACAAGAACTAAGTGGCAGCAATTAATAGTAATAAAAATAAGTTCAATTTGGGGAAAGCAGATTACAGAGTTCATTTTCTTTCACTGAATCAATGGCTCCCCTGTTGAAATAAGCCTTAATTAAGGGAGAAGGTCAGGATAAAAATCATATACAGCATTAAAAAGATAATGTATTGGCCAATTCTTCAAGGTGTTAAAAAGTACTTAGACCTACAACTGCCAACATTTCCAGGGGAACTGAGGGATTTGCCATGTCTCTCAAGCAGTTTCCAGTATCTCTTATGAGCAGACCCTTCTCTCATTATTGTTAAAGCTTGGATTTAAAGGCTGAAATTTCTCAATTCTATTTCTTAACCCAAATCACCTAACCTTTTTCTGAATTAGAGATGAACCTGCCCACCCTGATAAGACAATGACTTTGTGTAAGAAACACCCACATTTGGTCCTGCTGTGGCAGATTCTAGCCTTTCTACCTTCTGTGTAAATGCATCAATTTTCCAGACCAGTTTTATGAATATTATTACACCATATAAAACACTTCTTGGTACCTCCCTCATCATATCTTAAAAAAACAAATATGTGATCAGTCAATTACTAAATAAAGCAGAACACTAGGCCCCATTCATTACCAGACTGGCATGACAGACCTATGAAAACCAAATGCTCCAGATATCCAGGTTCATTCCCTTCTCTTTGGTGAGTACACTAATGTTTTAAATAGATTAAATTATTTAACATAACCATCACTGTCTAAATTTGGCTCCAAAAGAAGTAGGTGTTCACAGTCAGCAACAGAAATGCATAATAACTAATTCATTACTGTAAGAAGCCACTTTACCACTAATTGAGTTATTGTGCTTTTTCTAGAAGCAATATTAAGGCTAAATTTGCTTAATTTTTTATTCCTAGCATTACCATGACTTAATTTTAAAAAGATGAAAATGAAAAATGAAAACAAAGATAAGGCCCATAACTACTGCATTAAATTTATTTTACTTAAATAGGCACAATCCACAAGTGAAATAATTTTCACTTCGGAATTACCTTAAAATGATTTAACTTCACTACAGCCACCACACTCATCTGTAAAGGAGGGGTTTTTTTTCTCCAACAGAAGGTCCCTGTAGGATTAAAACACTAGCAGTTCAGAGATGGGTTTTGGCACACAACCTTAAGTCAGAATAATCAGATACCTCTTGGGGGAGCAGAGGTGAATGGGGAGAAGGGTGGTTGCCAAAACATTTGGAAGCAAATATTCTTAAAATATTAAGGCTTTTCCAAATGCCTACTTAGAGAAATTAGATCCACAGGAAAAACAGCTTGGTGGAACTGCATAAATAGCATAGGCCACTCCAAGGAAAATGCAGCCAATCTGCTTTTTTTAATTATTATTTTTAATTTTAATGAAGGATACTCAGAACTTAATCCAAACATACCAAGTAATTCCCACTGACTTCAATTAACTCTGGATCCACCCTCTGGCTTGGTAAGCTCTTTAACCATGGCTTGAATGCCGAAGGAAATTCTCCAGCTTCCTTTAAGCAAAAATGATCTGTATAGGCCAAGTAAGTATTATGGTTGGTCCTAAACCTCAGATAGACACAACTACTTCTGAAATGTGAGACTGCCTTTTTTTTTGGTTAAGTTACATCTGTTTTTCAGTTTTATAACAATACCACAATACTGACTGTGCTCACTGTTCTGTTCACCTATTCCCCCGAAGGTCTGGGCAGTAGTGGATCTCCAAACTATATAAGATGACATGGTTGGTTCCCCTGAAGGTACATGTCTTCTCTCCACAATCCTATCCTTACAACAAAGCGAATAATTAATTTAAGAAAAATCACAGAATCCCAGAATCACAAGGTTGAAAGAGACCTTTGAAGATCATCGAGTCCAACCATTCCCATCCTATGCTAAACCATATCCCTAAGTACATCATCTACCCTTTTTTTGAACACATCCAGGGAAGGTGACTCAACCCCCTTCCTGGGCAGCCTGTTCCAGGCCCTGACAACTCTTTCAGTAAATTTTTGTTTTTCTAATATCCAATCTAAACCTGCCCTGGCACAGCTTCATGCCATTTCCCCTTGTTCTATCTTCTGTCACCTGGCTGAAGAGACCATCGCCCACCTCTCTACAACCTCCCTTCAGGTAGTTGTAGGTGGTGATAAGGTCTCCCCTCAGCCTCCTCCTCTCCAGGCTAAACATCCCCAGCTCCCTCAGCCGTTCTTCAAATGATTTGCCCTCCAGCCCCTTCCCCAGCCTGGTTGCCCTCCTCTGCACTTGCTCAAGGACCTCAATGTCTTTTTTACGGTGGAGAGCCCAGAACTGCACACAGTACTCAAGGTGTGGCCTCACCAATGCCGAGTACAGGGGCACAATTAACTCCCTAGACCTACTGGCCACACTGTTTTTGATACAACACAATAAATCAAATAATCAACACAATTAATCTAGATGTTTCATAAATCTTCTGCAAACATCTTGCAATTTTATTCAAGCTTATCAAAAAAATATTTTATGAATTCTTAACATCTAAATTAGCAGTGTGTCATGTGGGACTTCATTGAGAAACCTGTGTTTAAATTTTTTACAGTATAAACAAACCATCTCTGAAATAGCTTCCCATCACGGGATGTTTTCAAGATGCAGCTGGTCAGGGTGCTAGACAATCTTCACTTAGGCTCCCTTCCCAGGAAAGTTTGGACCAGACAGCTTTTTGAGGTCCCTTCCTACCTGGGCTGCTCTACAATTCTATTTGACACACATATTATTTCAGTTCTTGGTTCGGAAAAGGTTAACTTTTCTAGGCAATTTACCCATAGGAAGCATCAAGAATGCATTTTGAAAAGGGGCTCACTGGTATTTCATTAAGTTCAGTTAACCACAACATCCTGTCAGCAAATTAATTTATAAGACAAACTGCAGAAAATGAGCATATGTGGGAAAACCAAAATGATACATATTCACGTTTTGTCTGAATACACAAAAACATAATTTTAGTAATGATCCAGATACATAAGTAATCCTGTTTGGAGAAAGCCCTTATTGATTTCCTGCTGTTGATTCACGAATCTGTTGCTCAACTATTTATCAAGCAGAATCATGAAAAATTCTGTGTGTCGGTTGCTCATATTTCTTCATACATGTTGCAAGTCCATATGCTCACTCTTCTTGCACTGTCACTTTTTCCAGCAAGATCAACTTCAGGTCTTCAAAATTTTCCCTTTCTTGAGAGGTCCTCCACTTCAGATCAAGGATTTTAATTTTAGTACAGCCTTAACTTCAGAAATTTGCATATGTGTTAGAACCATGAGATCGCTGCAGAACTACCTACTGGCTCTGCAGGTAAGGAGTGTGCTTGTATGTACTGAAAAAGGCTATTGCTGAGTGGACAGAAACGTAACTTAATCAACAACACACAGTCAAAAAGAAACATGTTTTTTATGTTGCTTACTGAGCTTGAATACCTGAAAGCTAAGTGCTTCCTCTTGGGCAGGCTGAGTGTCTGAAATAACTGGTTTTAACAGCCTCAGAGCATCACTAAACCTTTAACACGTTTTAGAAGCACTTGATCTCCTCCCATTACTTAAAAAGTTACTTCGAATTGATAAATCAAACATTGCTAAGTAAAACAATGTCTTGTCAATTACTTGTGCTTACTATTAAGTACTTTAATTAAGACTTTGGGAAATAAGTTAGCAAATTAATTAATTTACAACTGCAATAAAAATCAGTAAGAAACCCATTAAATATCATTAATAAATCAATACATTACCTCGGAAATGAACTCTATTTTTATTACTAGAAATTACCATCAACTATAAAATGCCACTGTACCAATTACTTTACTTGTAGAAGGAACAAATTCTTAACTGATATTATTAAATTAATATATTACTTCTCTGCAATTTATAATTACTATTTTTTTGCTTTGGATAGTGCACTAACTTACTGCTTAAGTTGTAAGAAAGAAAATTGGGTTTAGGTTTTACACACTGACAAACACAATCTGCTTCACATTTAAGACAGTAATTGAAAGTTAATTGGCTGTAGGGTGGTAGGCAGTGCTACCTGTTAACTGTCCTGATCCAATACCTAGAGTAGTCCAAGCAGCCTTTCTATTGACTGTTGGGACTTTGTGATTGGAATTTAATGAAACAGTTCAGGAAAACTTTCTGCTGGGCAGGGGAGGCACTTAGTACTTGTTAAGTGCTAAAAAGCCCTTAAAGAATTAAAGTCAAGGGATGGAGCAAATAAGAAGAACAGTGGTGAAGACCTACAGCAATGATAAGAGATGCACCAAATACAGTTTCTGCCAATCCTGAGCATTAATAAAAGCAACCCAACAAATAACACCACCACTACCATTCCACCCAAAAGAAAACCCCACCAAAAAACACCCCCAAACTAACAACAAACAAAGCAAAAAGCCCCAAACCCAAATGAACCCCCTCAATCTATAAGAGCTTTCCTTTTTTCTGTCTAGCTAACCCAATCAAGACTGATTATATGATGGGAATTAGGAAGCGCGAAGAGATATTCAAGTGACAAATCACTTTGATTTTCTAATCTGCTGCTCTGTTGAATGAAGAAAGAAAATGTGGAGCACAATTAAGACATTGCAATGACAGTTATGTTTCTACTCAACAGTTTTTAGTTAGATAGGATATGAATCTAGAATTTTAAAAATTGTAGAATTTTGTCAGCATCTGAATTTTTCCCCCAGTTTTAATTCTCCATTTGATCCCAAATAGACTGTTATTTTTTTTCCTTAGTTCAAATGCAATGAAAGTCCAGTCTTTTCCACAATGAAAGAACTCAAAAAATGGAATTCCCAGTGATCAAAAGCAAAACCCAACCTTAAAGGTCTACCATCTTCAAACCCCTTTCGACATCTAATTTAGATCTGAGCCTGTATCCACCCATTAAAAATTTCCTAAGAATGTCTATGTGCCTTAATTTATTTTTAAATTGTGTACAACCCTTAAAAAGCTTAGAAAACAATAGGCTGATGGCTTGTTACTGTTTCTCACATGTTTCTTTCTCAAATTCACCCTAATTTTAGGTGCTTCAGTGACATTAATGTATCCGAGTAGCTAGGCTGCCCAAAGGCTTCTAATAACTGCAAAAAAAAAATAGATTCAGATTAATCTTTTCTTATTGGTTTCCCTATTTTCTCCAAGCCTAAGGTGTCATCCTCAGCTACTCATCATCACCATCCTTCTCATAAAAGGACACAGTACTACACCTTCAGCTGCATACAAAGGCTTAGCTTTTTCAACCAACTGAAAAAAGAATAAGAGGTTTTATTCCCTGGTGGTATTATTCATACACCATGTCATGTAAGCAGAGCAGGGGAGTGGCCAATTGCTACAAATCCATAAGCAAAATGGGAGATTTGTTCCTTCCTTTGCTCACAATATATCTTAATAGCCTCAGGAACTGACGCCTGTCATCTGCAGAATGGTGCCCAGTATTGCTATGAACTTACTCAGCCAACATTATGCTTTTGCTCAGCTGACTGCCCATCACCTACATCTCTCCTTCAGGCCCTCTCAGGAGAGGAAATCATGTACCTTTGTGGGAGTTGAATACCTCCTGCAGCGCGCCATGAAATCTGTGGCAATGCATTCCCAGAGCACTGTGGATTTGAATGGCTTTTGTCTCTTTTGCTCGTTTTGTTTTGGGGAGTTGAAAATCTTTCTGTGCAGCCTTAGAGAGATGCCGAGATGTGTTCTGTACAGCAGCAGAGCAAGTGCATTCTGTCTGAACACCCCTTGTGCTTTCAGCACAATGTCAGGGTGTTTGTTCCCTGTTGGAGCTTAGAGATCACTGTTATGTATGGACACTGCAATAAAGCCCTTAATACAACCGGCCTCTGTGGAGAGCAGTGTAAATAACCAAAATAACCTATAATCTCCAGTAGATTTCCCTGTCCTAGACAGGTTGAAAAGAAGGACACGCAGCTCAACTCAGCGGTACTCCAAGTAAGTAAAATGGACAAAAGGTAACATCTTAAATGCTGTAATAACATTCTTCACTGACATGCCAACTAAAGATTTTGGTATGATTCACAAGCTCCATAAAGCTGGTAGAACTAAAATGCAGCTGCTTCTGGCATGAAGCACTAATTTTACATACTGGAATTGATTATGGCATGTGTATTTATAAAAGTAGCCCCCATTAAGGTTGTCCACTATTAAAATTCCTCCCACTACACCGAGCTATTAGGGGTTACTCAGCAATAACTGCTTTGAAACATTGCCAGTGAAAGGCATACTTTATCAGAACCAACTTTTCCACAGTTGTTTAAAAAAACCCAACCAAACAACCCTTAAATGTGTTACCAAGAACATCAAAGAGTTGGCTTACAAGCTATCTGTCACTCATCTATTCTACTTCCTGCTGCAGAAAGTGAAGCCATCAGGATAGGTATCTGGCAAACCGTGAGGAATACTGCTTTGGTTCTCCATTCCTAGAAATTCTTTTCAAAAGAAAAAAACCCACCTTTTTTCATTTAATGAGATAAAAACTTGTAAGATAATGTTGAAAAAGTTCTCCCCAGGAAGTTACCCTATTTTTACTTAAATGATCAACCTTATGAGAATCTTTCATTCTGTGAAGGTTCTGTAACAGCTAGAAATCATACTCCCCTCCAACAAGGCATCAAAAGACAATGAGCTTGAAGCAGTAAAATACATTACCTGTGCTGCAGTTCTGCATCGCAAAGGAATCCACGGCCGCTACACTCTTGTTCCCATTAGCAATGTACTCCAGTGAGATCCGAAATGGTTTCTCTAGATATCCAACTCTCCTTTGAAGCAACACCCATCTGGTCTCATCATACAGCGAGAGGAAAGAACAAAGGAGAAGAGCAGTAAGAAAAGCTACTTTACAAGGACCAAATACCCCAAAGCAGCAGCTCCACATGTGGTTACTCATTCTGTGCCTCGCACCCCAGCCCTCACTCCCCTCACAGTGCCCCGTGGTCAGGGCTTTTCCCTCCCATGAATTCTGCAAAAGCAATCTTCTGAACACCAAGATTTCCACCTAGCTAAGCTGTGGAAACCCCAGCTAAATAGTAGCTTATTGCTCTTTTCTGTCACACTTCCATGTTCCTGGATTTCTCACAGATGTCTGTCTGCAGTTTAAAAGGAGCCTAACTTTCTTTGCAGAGCAAGCTGTGAGATCTGTAGCTCACATGCATACCCCCTCTAAATATCACTCCTCCCGCTTCTCATCAGCGGTGCTCTTAGTCACTCAGGCAATGAGCCAGTCTCCAGGGCTTGCAGAATAGCTGTAATTCCCAGCACTGCATCTCTGGTTGAGGTAACACACTTTGCTTGTAATGTAGCTGGCTGCAACATCTACACGTGCAGGAAGCACTACAACTAAACCAACCAACCAACCTAAAAGTCCCACTGAGTAAATAAAGGAACCAAGGAACTGGATTATCAGCCCCGGAGACTGACATCCACGCTCCATGAGTGTTTCAACTTAGTCAGCTTGTTGTCAAGAGTAAATGAGAACAGAAAGTCTGTATGAGCTTAATTTACTCTTTGAGACACAAAAAAGACATCAAGGCCTGGCTGTCTTTAGTGGCCACCTTCTCCCCTCTGACCAGCTGGCTCTGCTGCTCCACAGGAGACACCCTGCCAGGCAGCACAAGCATTGCTCCTAGACTCTTGGATATTATGTCTCACCCTCTGATTTAACTGTCAGATGTTCTGTATCCACCAAGAGGTGTTTGAAGGTAAACAGTAAAAGTAGAAGTATCTGCCTTTTCCCCAACATACTGGAATTCTAATCTGCAAGAAAAACGTGAAGGACTAAAATACTTGTATGGTAACATGCTCTGGCCCATTTCACCTTTCATCCTTGGGCACAGGCTGCCAGCAAAAGCCACTTGTTGACACAATTTTGTGAAGGGCTGCTTACCAACAGAAGTGTATTTATTACTTTGGTGGTGATACAGAGTGCATCATGCGTTTCATCCCAGTTTATTCAGAGCCTGCTCGCTAACCATAAACATGATCAGAGAAGAGAGACTCTGTTGAGCCACTCAGTCACTGCTAATCCACTTTTTCACATCTCTGTTACAGGAACAAATGCAGCACCAAGGACCAAAGGTCTTTGCACTGTAACTGGTCTGCTGGAGCCAAACAAGCTGAATAAAGCCTGTTAGGAAATGCCTTTTACAGCTCAAACTGCAATTTTTAAGAGACGAGAACAAAAACTGACTGTGTTTTCTTAAGTTGCTTTCAAACACCAAACACCAATTTTAAACGTTTTTGAGGAAGTCTGCAACTATTTCTAGTTGGCATAATAGGTCAGGGACTACACAGCAATGAAGCTGGAGAAGGGTCTAGAACATAAGTCTCGTGAGGAGCAGCTGAGGGAACTGGGGTTGTTTAGCCTGGAGAAAAAGAGGCCGAGGGGAGACCTAAGTGTTCCCTATAACTACCAGAAAGAGGTTGTAGCCAGGCGGGTGTTGGTCTCTTTTCCCAGGTAACAAGAGGAATGCCTCTAGTTGTGCCAGGGGAAATTTAGATCAGATATTAGGAAAAAAAATTCACTGAAAAGGGTTTTTGATCTTTGTACAGGCTGCCCAGGGAAGTGGTGGAGTCATGATCCCTGGGGTTATTTAAAATATATGCAGATGTGGTGCTTAGGGTCATGGTTTAGTGGTGGACATGGCATTCTAGGCCAATGGTTGGATTCAATAGTCTTACAGGCCTTTTTTTTTCCAACTGAAACAATTCTATGATTCTATGGTTTTTCATTATTCTTCTGAAAACATTTCCTTCTCAGGTACCCTTATCAGCCCTGGGTTTGGGCTCGTGTATGGGCTGTGCATAAGCCAACATTCTTCTCTGGGAAAAGAAGCCATTGGAACAAATGTTCTTAACAAAAGAAACTATACAGTTTATCCAGTATCCATAACAAGACATCCATATAACTTCCATAACAAGCAGGCCAAAATGCAGATGTTATAAAGTTAAGACACACTTCCACAAGGAAATAGAACACGTATACAGCAGTTGCATTAACCAACCAGCACTTGTGCTTGCTACAAGCATGGATCAGTTCTAAATTATGGACCCCATACTGCTACCAGATAGGACACTTTTCCTAGCTTGGGAGGCAGATGGACTGTTTCTCTGATCAGGGACACAATGGTGTCACTATGCTCTGATGAAGTGGACAAAATTCCCAGCAGGCAAGGAAGCTGCCAACAGGTATTTTATGAACCTAAAGAAAAGGGCTGCGTAACACCCTGCCAACAGCTAACACAGTCCAACTTGCAACTCAGAGAAGCAAACGCTGCTTTTTAACAATTTCCTAGGTTTCTGCCTCCCTCCTTTTCCAGCAAGAAGCATGAAGCTAGACTGCTAAGTTTCATTACTTGTTTACAGTTATTTTCATTTCCACATCTCATCCTCTGACTTCTGTGCTCGAGGTTCCTGGTTGAGAAGGGCATATTGGCATCCTCGTGCCTTTTCTGTCTCCCTCCCTCACGTAGATAAACCTGCATTTACTGAAATTAAATAAAGCACTGAGACTATTTTAAATGCCTAGCTTCTGTGTGCGTTATTTCTTTTGATGTCATCTCAGGTTAGGTATATTACAGGGATTAGAGGATACGAATTTCCCTACAAATAGAGTAAAAAACCACCCTAGATTAAATTTTGGTTATGAAATACGGAAGCATCTGTGTGTCATGAAAATCGTTCTCCTCAGCTTCAGAAGACTGATGGATTTTAATTCCAAGTACGCAGTGGCTCTCAACAATGATTTCCATTTCTGTGCTACCGCTAACCCTCTGGATAAATGTGCCAGGAGTTTTAGGAATTGCTTTTCTGAGTTACTGGTGCAATAACTTTAGTTTGAAATTCTCAGGCCTCTCATAGTTTACCACAGAAACTTTATTAACTCCCAGAGCTGTTGCCAAGCAGGTATTTTATATCACCGCAATGCAAGACTGGAAAAGGCAGGCTCACTCAAGTCCAGATTCATTACAGAATATATTCATATTTTGTGGTACAAATTCCTACAATAGGTTGTCTGAGATTCAGAGATTCATGTGAAAAGAAACCCCCAAGTGTCAGCCTCTTTCTTCAGAGACATGAAAATAAATGATCTAAAGATGACACTAACTGGTGGATTTATCTGGGATACTAAAAATAGCTACTAGGTCAGCAGAGATACCTGCAGGCAGATTCAGATGGGAGGCAATTCTGTAGTCATTCCAAGGCAGAAAAGGAACTTTGGTCACAAGACCTTTCCATACAACACTGTGTATTTAACAGACTCATACCCATTTACATATCCAGTACTAAAGGCTGTCTGGCAGCAGCAAGATCTACTTCAGCATAACTGATAGGCATTAGATGCTAATTAGTAGTAGCTTTATTAAATTTCTATTAGTGGTCTATGTGTTACGAATCTTATTTTAGAAAGCATTTTAAGCAAGGTAACAGAAAAGCTACTGCAGTCATTTTCTGAGATAGATGGGGAAATACCACACGTGGAACCTCTCCACACTGACATCATGCTTACCCAACCTGGCAGCTTTCTATGTGGAGATGGTTGACTTGGTGTGCAAGGTGGCGCAGTGGATGTTGTTTTGACTTTAGTAAGGTTTTCAATGCTGTTTCCCATCCTCGCTGGCAAACTAATAGAAGTACAGACTGAAAGCTGGGTTATTTCACAGGCTTAGAGGGTTATCATTGGTGGTACAAACTCCAGCTGGAGGCCAGTCACTAGTAGCATACCTCTGGGCCGATAGTAGGGCCAGTAAAGTTTTCTGTTTTCATAAAGCACCTGGATAACCAGACAGGCTGCACCATTGGCAATCTTTCAGCCAAACTAGGAGGACTGGTTGATAAAAGTGATGGTTGTGCTGCCACTAAGAGGGGACCTTACAGGATGGACATTTTGGCCAACAGGAACCTCACGAAGTTTAGTGAAGGGAAATGCAAAGTGCTGCCTCTGAGGAGAAACAACCTCACACAGCAGTACAGGCTGGAAAGTAGTTTTGCAGAAGACAATTTGCAGGTCCTGGTGGACAAAGTGTTGAACATAGGCTAGCAACATGTGCCCAGTGACAAGGAAGGTCAATAGCTTCCTGGGAACAGCAAACTGAAGGCTGACTCTTCTCCTCAGCACTGTGGAGACACATCTGGAGTTCTGGGTCCAGTGCTGAATTTTCCAACACAAGACAGACACGGACTTACTGAAGTGAGTCCAGCAAATAGCCACAGAGATCATTAAGGGACTAGAGCATCTGATGTACAAGAAGAGACTGAGAAAAGTGGGATTATTTAGCCTGGAGAAGAGAAGGATCAGGAATGATCCTATCAATGTTTATGTTACCAGAGGGTAGAAAGAAGACAGAATTGGACAGTGGTATCCATCAAAAGGACAACAGACAAGCACAAGGCCCATTTGCTTGGATTGAAACACAAGAAATCTCCTCAAGAAACAAAAGAAAACTTGCTTACTTTAAGGGTGACTTAACACTGGAATAAGTTGCCCAGAAATCTTAAGTCTCCATCCTTGAAGATATTCAAAACCAAACCGAATATGGCTCTGGGTAACCTGCTCTAGCTCACCTTGCATTGAGCAGGGAAGTTGGACGAGTCAATCTGAAAAGTCACAGAATCACAAGGTTGGAAGATCATCAAGTCCAACCAAACCCATCCAAAGCTAAACCATATCCCTAAGTACCTCATCTACCCCTTTTTTAAAACACATCCAGGGAAGGTGACTGAACCCCCTCTCTGGGCAGCATGTTCCAGGCCCTGACAACTCTTTCAGTAATTATTTTTTTTTTCTAATGTCCAATCTGACCCTGCCCTGGCACAGCTTTGTGCCATTTCCCCTTGTCCTGTCTCCTGTCACCTGGCTGAAGAGACCATCACCCACCTCTCTACAACCTCCTTTCAGGTAGTTGTAGGCGGTGATAAGGTCTCCCCTCAGCCTCCTCTTCTCCAGACTAAATACCCCCAGCTCCTTCAGCCGCTCCTCATTGGATTTGCTCTCCAGCCCCTTCACCAGCCTGGTTGCCCTTCTCTGCACTTGCTCGAGGATCTCAATGTCCTTCTTATGGTGAGGAGCCCAGAACTGGACACAGTACTCAAGGTGTGGCCTCACCAATGCTGAGTACAGGGGCACAATTACCTCCCTAGACCTACTGGGCACACTATTTCTGATACGAGCCAGGATACCGTTGGTCTTCCTGGCCGCCTGGGCACACTGCTGGATCATATTCAGCCTGCAGTCAACCAACACTGTCAGGTCCTTCTCTGCCTGACAGCTCTCCAGCCAGTGTCCCCCAAGCCTGTAGCGCTGCATGGGGTTGTTATGTCCCATGTGCAGCATCAGTTCAGTCTGTTCAGATCCCTCTGAAGAGCCTCCCTACCCTCAGGCAGATCAACACCAGCTTAGTGTCATCTGCAAACTTACTGAGGGAGCATTCGATCCCTTCATCAAGGTCATTGATAAAGATGTTGAACAAGACTGGACCCAGGACTGAGCCCTGGGGGACGCCACTCAAGACCAGCCTCCAGCTGGATTTTGTTCCATTTACCACCACCATTTGGGCCCGTCCATCCAGCCAGTTTTTAACCCAGCTGAGGGTCCACCTGTCAAGGCCATTGGCAGCCAGTTTCTCAGTCAGAATGCTGTGAGAAACTGTGTCAAAGGCTCTACAGAAGTCCACGTAGACCACCCTTCCCCTTATCCCTTCCAACCTCAACCATTCTGTAATCCTGTGAAACTTGGATCCCCAAAGCAAATTACTGCAGGTAACAGATTGCTCCCGTTATCCTCTACATAACCTACAAGCACTCTACAGAGAATGAATCAGACTGGTAACCTGACAACAGCAAGGACAAAGGCATCAGTTACTGTGCACATAGCTATCATCTCCGCACAGCCTTCAACATCAAAACCTTTTTTTACCACAACACTGGCCATAATATCCATGATGATCTCCCTAGATACTGCCTCAAGCAATAAAAAAAGACCACACTAACATCTTAATTTAATCCTTTATGCTGTAAAGCAATACACTGTATTGCATTGTTTAGGCACTGCTCTGGTCTTGACGCATCAGACCAGAACTGCTCTCCAGGACCTTCACTGAAATTCCCGTAAGAAAGAAGTTGCTTCAGATATCTAGAATCTACAATAAACATAGATTTAGACAGAAAATAACACCACCATGGCCTTCAGTGATAGAGAACCTGAAAATAGTAGGTCCAAGTATTTTCAGACTTCAGACCAAAGCTGGATACGTTATCCAGAGAGCCCTTATTGCTTAAAGAAAGCCTGGGAAACACCCAGACTTAAGCTTAGGTGTTTATATGTCTCTTCTCTGAAACAGAAAACAGACCCTAAACACAGCACAAAGGCTGAATTTTCACGTCCTGTATACTCATTCACACTCCTTAACGTGAAAGTACGCTAGAGACCACTTTGGGCCCCACACTGCCCTGCAAGGGTAACATGTTAGATCCTGAATAACCCAAACTGCTTTTCTGTCACATAGCTGTCCTTGAACAGCCCACCTGTGATTCAATTTGCCAGATACCAGGTTTTTCTCCTCCACTTATATTTCACATGTTCACCCAGTTTCAGAAGCCATAATAGAGTTTTCATGGAAGCTTAATTTCTGAGAGATATTTATAATTTAGATACTCCTTTGTTGTTCATGCAGGACGCAGCTTCAGGAGGAACATGTTCTTGATTAATTCTTATCAATAACACTAATGCTTCAGGTGCCATTTCTCATGCTCCTCTGGGCAATGCCAGCACTGATTAATTGCAAGTACAAGTCAGGATGCTCTCTTAGAGACAGTGGGGAAAAAAAAAAAAGAAGTGCTAGAACTCCCAAGTAAAATCTCAAACCAGAACACTTGCATCCTGCATTCGTTGGTCTTAACGGATAATGATTTTGAATCCAATTAACACACATGTACTCACTAGGTGCTCTTCCATCCTACTAAAGATGGGTTTTCAAAATGCTTAATTCCAGCAAGCTTTGGGACTTCAGTCTTGACATCACATGCATAGCAACCATTCTCTAGACACCCACATACATCTGGGAGGTAGAACTGATTTGGGTGCCATCAGCTAGCCTGACACCTAAGTCTTCAGTACAGCACATTCTAAGTTTGCACTGGCCCCTAGGCACAACTTAAGTTTCACTCTGAATGCTATCCCAGCTTGGGTCTGATAAAGCCACTGCTTTATCACATTTAGAGACCAGTTGGAAAGCAAGAGTCTTCAACATACAGGAAGAATATGGAAAGAATTATCAAGATCCAAAGAACCAATGCTTAAACCCTGTTGCCTTAATACATGTAGGAAGTGAGGGCTAAATGCACTTGAATTGTGGTGTGGAAAATGAAGAGCTGCAATAACCCTGCCTGGGTCACAATTGAGCTGGTGTGCTCCCAGCAGCTATTAAGAGGAAGTTGAAGGAAGACAAGATATTTGAACTATCCCCTCTCCTGAAGAAAAAAAGCTCTCTGAATTCAAGCTGTGTTTCACACTCATCTCTGCTCACCACAGAAAAAAAAGACTGAGGAATTTAACAGACTTCTCATTCCCAAGTGGAGTTACAATGTGATTTTTTATTTCTCCAGGTCCAGGTTCTCTCTCATCTAAAATACTTCTATTGCTACCAGCACTTCCCATGGCATGCCTGGGAGGAAAATGCAGTGCCTCTCAGCAAGGACTTCATTTTATCTCTTTGGTAAAAGGTTCAGGGACCTTTTGGGAATTACAAAATTAAATAGCGATAATAGCAGCTGCATCAGAGTATTTCACATCCAAATCCACCTGTGGTGCGTTAAAGGTAGTGAAAAAATCAGAAGCTGTTTTTTGAGAATGAAACCTTGTGAAGGGCAGAATTAAAAATTATCAGTAGGAGTCCAAAAGAATTTTCCCCTTTACTAGATGAACTGGTGAAAGAGCATAACTTTCTCCATCCTGCATGCTATAGTGTAATTATACAGGAGTTTATAACAGATTTTCATCTTGTCTCCGTGCTGCACTCCAGAATTTCTTTTGCTTCAGCAATTAATGGGAACTACACAAAGGAAGAACCAGAATAGGCTTTTTCAGGCTGCAGCAAACAGAAAATTAAAGCATGTTTTCAAGAAGATGCCAATACGATTCTAAGAGGCAGAAGGAGAAAAAAATACAATGACCCATAGGAGACTGTGTAAAGTCTTTTCTCATTAGTTCAAACAATACAATACCCTGTCTTGCAACTATTTTTAATTATCAACTTTAAATTAATTTTGGTTTATTTGTCTTAAAATTACTTAAAAGATATCAGGGCCTGAATTTGACACGTGATGATACAAGTCTTGAAAAGGATCTCCATCCTAAAATGGCAACAAATAAAGTTACTATATATTAATGCAAGAGATTATGTAGTATTAAAGCATATAATTCTTGATGTGCAATGCAGAAAGTTTGCAATGTAAACTGTTTTGCTTATGGATCATTCTACTTAACAAGAGAAAGAAAAACAGTACACATTTTTCTGTATTGATTTAATGCCACTTGTCTTTCTACCCTTTTCAATGGCCTTTTGCATAATCAAGATGTTAGTGACAGGTTAAATGCAGTTGAGACCTTTATTAGTGTCACTGGATTGGAACTTTAACATCCATGTGACTGTTTGCAAGAATGCTTCCCCACTCTGCTCTCAGAACCCCTCTAGAAGATGGTTTTACAAAAGTTTAGCCATAAAAAAATTAAATTGAATAATTGTAATGTTTTTCCTACCTTTTGCTTCTTTTAAGATAAAACTAAAAACACATGCCCTCACCCCTCCCCTCCCCTCGCTCGTCCCAAAAATGCTCTGTAATTCTGCTAGGCTTGGCCAATGAGTCAGCTGCTGTGCATAATTACCTTGCCTAGGACAGGAGACCAACAGGAGTTTGGCTCCAGACTACAATGATACTGCCTCACGTGTGCTGGGAAGGAAGCTAACTCTGCCTTCCTTTTAGCATTGCAATGCCAGGCTCTTTTGTACAGCTACTCTACTGAGAACTGTCCAGCTGGGGAGGTATTCTAATATGGCAGAAATTGCTTTAGGTTTCAGTGAGACACAAGTAGACCATAAAGGATATTTTCATGTTGAACTTATACTTGGATAACACT
Source organism: Gallinula chloropus (assembly GCF_964237585.1). NCBI lineage: Eukaryota > Metazoa > Chordata > Aves > Gruiformes > Rallidae > Gallinula > Gallinula chloropus. The sequence continues at coordinate 70,282,257 of NC_140087.1, forward strand.
GAAAGTTTGCAATTAAGGCACTAGAGATTCATTGGTAAAAGAGTCTCCTTCTATATTTGGACTGTGCTATGAGACCACACCACAACTACTCTACAAGGGAAAATTTATTAAAATGGCAGAAGATAAAACCTGCAAAAAATATATTTTCCTGTTAACTTTCATAGGGTTAAAAATAATTAATTTGTATCTCTTTCCTGAGTGTCTCTTAGAAAAAATCACTGTTACAACGATTTTGCTTTACTAACCTGGTTAAAGTATATTCCCTGCTCTGAAAATTTGAAGACTTCTATTTGAGTGCTGTAAAAAAATTGAATCAGGTAACTGAAAATCTGCATCCTCACAATTAAATGTAATTTTTGTGATCACAAATGAAAATATTTTAATGGAATTTAATACAGACAAGTGCTGGAAGAAAGAGCACAGGAACTGCAAAGGAATCCAAAGACAGACAACAAAACCTTACAAGGAGTGGCTGAGGGAAGTGGGGATGTTTGGCCTGGAGAAGAGGAGGCTGAGAGGAGACCTTATCACTGCCTACAACTACCTGAAAGGAGGTTGTATAGAGGTGGGTGTTGATCTCTTCACCCAAGAAACAGGTGACAGGAGAAGGCAGAATGGCCTCAAGCTGCACCAGGGCAGGTTCAGATTAGACATTAGGAAAAAATTCTTCACCAAAAAGGTTGTCAGGTGTTGGAACAGGCTGCCCAGGGAGGGGGTTGAATCACTGACCCTGGATGTATTTAAAAGATGGGTAGATGAGGGATATGGTTTAGTAGAGGAACAGGTATGGTTGACTTGATCTCAAATGTCTTTTCCAACCAAGTCATCCTGCGGAAATTGTACCACATGGTGGGGGGCAAATATTTTTCCAGAGTAATTCCTTTGCACTGGAGTGTAACCCAATAAATGGCAGGGTTATTAGCAGCTCTGTTTTCTGTTTTAAAATGTCTGTGGAAAGAATAATCCAGACACTCATAGGATGAGTTTTGTTACTGCCCATTCTGAAATGCAAACTTAATGCTATAGACGTGCTAGGGAACTCACCTAATCAAAACCCTCTGCTGGCCAAGCAGGGCTGAGACGTGAAAAAGTGTTGGTTTTTAAACAACAGAACAAATTATTTTAATTAGCCACTTCATCACATCTACCAGACAGTTCTGAGTTTTTCATGGGAGCTCCCCACTGACATAATATGACTAATCACTCCAGTAAGAGACTATAGCAATTGCAATACAGTAGAGCTAAGCAGCCTGCCCAGAGGAATATGTTCATCTAGCACTGATCTTTCCTTTCTGTTCCCTAGTTAAACCACACAAGGCTGAACTTTCTTCCACCTCTGGACAAGAACATGGTTGGAGGCACTCCTGGGATGCTACAATGAGTAACTGTACCCAAGATGTAGCATCAGAACTGATGTGAAAGAACAGCTCAGAGTACTTTTCTGATGGAAAATGGCTCTTTAGTGTCACCTCTCCTTGTAGTCCTCCCCCTATTTGCATATGAGGTTGATTACACTTTCTTTAATGAACTTAACACTGCCAAAAAAAGAGATTTCACTGTATGAAACCAAATTGCAATAATTGCTGGCAGCATGTAAACCGAGGCAATCCCAGGAACACTTAGCATTCACACAAACCACTACATCTTTACATGCTTATACAGATCTCACAGCCTCCTTAGCAAAGAAATCAAACACCTCATTTTTCAGGTGGGTAAAAAGGAGGCACAGGAAGGTTATATGACTCATTTAGTCAATAACTAGATGGCAGAACTGGGATCAGAGATAAAAACTTCTCATTCTTATTCCTATGTCCTAATCCACTGCATCATGCTGTTTCTGATGAAGGTAATTAAATTTCTTGCTTCAGGGAGCAACTTATTGTCTTTGAGGATCAGAAGGAAATTCCATCCTTTCAACCCCATGTACAGCACTGCCCAGGTGTGCCAAAGAGTAGTTTTCATTTTTTTTTTATTTAAATACTGAAAGTAAAATATAATCTAATCTTAATTACAGTCAAGTACAGTCAAGACTTCAGAAAGACAGGATGTCATCGCAAAGAGAAGAGTAGTGGCAATTTATTCTGCAATAACCAAGTCCTCAATCACCATGCCTGGAAGAACAATTAAACTGGGATTTTTACCTCAGCACTCAGCAATGGCTTTTCACGACACAGCTAAAGACAAGTACAAATATTGTGTCTGCTAACCATTTATATGCTGGAATAAAACCCACGAAGCATTATAGTTTCAAAGGCTGAAAGTGGATGAGAGGGAAGGTTTTACTTAAGAGAAAAGCTGTGCTTAAATCTCTGTCCTTTAGGGATATGTTGCAATTATCTAGCAGCTTCAGTAACATATAGTCTGCAACATAGTGTATCAATATATCCAAAGAAAGATTAGGGACTAGATGAAGTGGTTCCTAAATTTCAGAAGGACTTAGAACATCCACTCCAGGCACTCTGCCCACTACAAGACAGCTCCCAAACTCCTCTCAAAGATTCCTAAAACCCATTCATCACGTTAAACCCCATAAAAAGCTGTCTGGTTTGAAAAAAAATAACTGGATTTCAGAGATTCCCAGAAACCAAAAAGACTGGCAGAAAATCCTGAACAAATGCCACCTTTCCCATAACTTCAGTTTTTCACAGTACTTGGCTGCAACATGAAGGTAGGCTAATGGTTGCATAGAACATAGCGTGCCATTCACGGTACAAAACAGAAAAGAAAATAAAACATGGTACAAAATAAACAAAATTAAAATACTTCCTTAAAATTGTATGATACTGAAGATGTCTACAGACAAGGAACATGAGGGGTAGCATGAAAGGAAATCGCAGGGGTGAAGAATAAAAGATGTGTTTCCTGATGAACAACTTCCTCTTCCAATTTAATTTGCTTCCTTCAAACAGACTTTTGAAAGTAATGACTCATTAGGAAGGATCTGAATGGAGAAAGCTAAGGCTTGGAATGCAGAAAGGTTGCGTCCATTATTGCTTACGTAGTTGGTACTGTAAGAGTCACCCTGTTGGGGAAGGGAGCCTTTGAGGTTTATGACTCAACTTTGAATAGAGAAAGATGCTGAATAAAAGAGAGTGACTAAAACAATTACCTGGTCACTGGACTCAAAGAAAAGGAATTGGGGGGGCCAGCATCTACTTGTCAGAGTAAATGGCACATCAGAAGTCAGACACACCGCACCACTTAACTGAAACATCAGCTTTAAAGAGAGAAACACCGTAGAAGAGAGGTATGTACAGCTTTCAACACAGCAGCAGTCACAGCACCAGTAACAATGTCCTCACTATCTTACCACATTCGGAATATATATGAAAACACCACCTGCTTTGTAGGTTCAAATAGGAGAAATGCTGCCTATGGTCAAGGCTAAACTTTGCCAGACACATTGAGCCTGCTTCTGTCCCACCAGTCTAATCTCTCTCATTTAGAATTGGATGTTTCTGAGAAAAAGAACCATAACAGGCCATGCTGAATATCCAGAAGGGAAGCCAAGAGTAGCCGTCCACATCTGTCACTGCCTGGAAATACAAGTTTAAGCCACTGACTGGGATCTCAACTCCCCAGAACTTGGAGCACAGGGATGTTTTATTTAGCTCTGCATACATTTGCCTGTTAGCCTCAACATTTGGCATACACAGTTCCTCAGAGCATAAATAAGAAAAACCTTGACAAGGAACATGCATAGAAAACAGCCCCGCAAGATGTTCTAGTATAATTTACTGGCTCCTCACAGTCAAATAAAAAAGTACCCAAACCAAGAAACTAATTTCCTCGGGTTAGTATTGCCAATGAAATCAAAGGTGGTTTTGAACAATGATTTTAAAATAGCACAAAAACATGATGACTGTCTTTAGTGTTGACTGATAATGCAAATACCTAAGCTTTTTCATGCATTCCCAACACACAGCAGTCCTGCCAATGTTGTTCATCTCAGTATCACATTAAAGTGTTTTTCAAATTCAAGTAGGTCATGACTTCTTTTTTTTTTTTCCAAATTACATCAGTAATTGCAATTCAATAACATTTGCTGGGATAGCTCTTGCCTTTAGACATCATTCTGGGAAGAACAGCATGCACTGCAGCATCCTGGGAAGTTCAGAAACATGAGCTCAACCTCACAAAGCAAGTCTGGCTTGCAAGCTCACCCGTATTAAGTAAGGACTAGAAAGAAAATCATCCCACAATTCCTTCAAAAGGCAGAAATGGGGCAAAAGGTCCCTGCTATGACATTCCAGTGTGACTTTAGAAACACTGTGACACTTCTGTGAACTTAGTTATAAAAGGGTATACTTGGTGCCTGATGATATTGTAAGGTTCAGTAAGTTAAGAAGAAAAAGGCCAAATCAGCAGGCACCATTCCTAGGGTCTGACTTAAACGCTATTTTGAATATATAAATAATCAAACTCAGATCAAGGAAAATTTTGCTGTATCAACCTGGAACCTTTGAGCACTTCAGCAAGTATGCAAAGTCTGACACAAAACTGGGAGGAGGGGTGGCTGACACACCAGAGGCTGTGCTGCCACCCAGAGAGACCTGGACAGGCTGGAGAGTTGGAAAGGGAGAAATTTAATGAAATGCAACAAAGGCAAGTGTAGGGTCTTGCATCTGGGGAAGAACAACCCCATGTACCAGTAGATGTTAGGTACAGACCTGTTGGGAGAACAGCATAGGGGGAAGGGACCTGGGGGTCCTGGTGGGGAGCAGGATGACCATGAAACAGCAATGTGCCATCACAGCCAAGGCGGCCGATGGTATCCTGGGGTAAATTAGGACAGGTCTGGTTAGTAGGTCAACAGAGATTCTCCTTCCCCTCTTCTCTGCTCTGGTGAGACCACCTCTGGAATATTGCGTTCAGTTCTGAGGCCCCCAGTTCATTAAAGACATGCAACTACTTGAAAGAGTCCAGCACAGGGCAACTAAGATGATTAAGGGAGTGGAACATCCTCCCTATGAGGAAAGACTGAGGCAGCTGGGCCTCTTTAGCTTGGAGAAGACTGAGGGGTGACCTTATTAATGTCTATAAATATGTAAAGGGTGAGTCTCAGGACAGAGCCAGGCTCTTCTCAGTGATGGCCAGTGATGGGACAAGGGGCAGTGGGTGCAAGCTGGAGCCCGGGAAGTTCCATGTGAACATAAAGAGAAACCTTTTCATTGTGAGAGTGACGGAGAACTGACACAGACTGCCCAGAGAGGTTGTGGAGTCTGCTTCTCTGGAGACATTCAAACCCCACCTGGACATGTTCTTGTGTGACCTAATCTAGGTGATCCTGCTCTGGCAGGGGGGTTGGACTAGGTGCTCTATCAATTTTCCTTCCAACCCCCAACATTCTGTGATTCTGTGTTCTGAGCAGGGATACATGTTATCAGCTCACCTTCAGGCAACATAAACTGCATAGCAACACCAAAACCACATTTCCTAACATTAATCATCTGCTTCACATCACATCAAGAGGATTTTCCAATGTACTATTTTCTAGGACAGTTTCCTCACTGTTTCTCCTCTCCTGAACAAAATACAGCCATAACCTAAGCACTGCAGGCTGATGGGAAAGACATGGTAAAATTTCCAGCCCTTGCTTTTCTCCCTGTTTTCCCACATGGGCTGCCTGAGTACTTGCTTCAGAGTAGGATTTTACCTTTTTCATAAAAATTTAGATTTATTGACTCCCAAAGTCTCACAATGACCTCTAATTTTCCCTAACAAACATAACCATAAAGCTCTCAAGCTCTCTATCTGCCAAGAACAATCAATATCGTTGAATAAAAACCAGCCTATGGACCACAGTGGCCCTTGCCTCTGCCTAGCTCAAAGGTTTTATGCCATTTCAGCTTGTTCTTGGGTGAACCAGCTCCTGGGTAATTTAAGAGTTCAGATGCTCCCAGACAATCCTTTTTGCATGGGTAAACTGCCTCAGGATATACTGAACTCTAGTCAGAAGGAGGTTAAAGCTGCTCAAGTCTGTAGGATATGCTGAGCTGAGCAATGGGCCGGAAGGAAGCTGCCATTATGCTGAAGCTCTGTCAGAGCAGTCAAGTGATGGTGATTTTGTCAGTAACTCCACTGCTGCCGCAGCCCTACCAAACACCACGTTAGCCACCGCCAGCCACATCCTCGCTTTGCCACCAGCCCACGCTGGGATGACTTTCCACTGATCAAATGCATTCATCTGACACAACAATGATCTTCCCTTTTCAGATGTGGGCTGTATACAGGAGCAAGGAAAAAGTGGATAAAGGAAAGCGTATCGAGCCACGCTATGGGTGTTACCTGCACTTCTGTTGGCTGCCTGATGTTTTCATGCTTTAACAAGGACTCCAACAGCACTTTAGTCCCAAGGCAAAGGGGGGTGTGCGGGGGTGTGTGTGTGTGTGTGCTGTAGAGCAACCACTGGCCTGGGGCCTTCATAAATTAGTGTGGGCCCCTCCCAGTGCCCGGTGCATTTACAGCACAATTCCCAGAGGCTCTTCTCTCTAGGTGCTAATTAAAAAATCAGTGCAGAATGTAAAAATAATGACCTTTTGGCCTAGTAATGTTTTACATCCACTTGTAGTTTAAGTCACTGAGAATAACAGAGAATTACAATGTCTGGTCTTGCGCATAAAGTGAATTTAGTCCAGAGAGGTTTAGGGCATAACAACAGTCTTCCCCCCGCCCCTCCCTTTTTCTTCCTTTTTTAAAAACTGAGACAACACACTAAAAGCCATCACGAATTCTCTTCATTAGTTCTATCTAGCAACTGGCTGTGTTTGAGATTCACATCTACAGGAAATGCCCAGAACATGTTACAGATCCATCAACATTTTTGAAGGTGAATGAATAAACTACTTGGAGAGCAGAGCAGCTGTTTCAATTATAGCATTAGCAGCCCAAGCCCTAAGCACTCAGTGCTCCTGGAAGCCCAAGGGTGGGTAGGGAACAGAGCCATCATTATGGATTATAATTAAAAGACCAAGGCCAATTGCACATTCAGAGCAAACAGGCAGCAAATGCTTTGGTTGCAGTTGGTCATTTTCTGTTTCAGCCTTCCAGATTTTTGTCTTTGCTTTGCATATGTGAACAAACCCCTTTCAGAGTATGCCAAGTGCAAGCAATTCCAGCATCCCTAGCCTCCTGTTTATATATTCTGCAATTTCTACTTCACAAAAAAGAAGATTTAGGTACCTTCTCCTCTCTGCTCCTGCTTTCACAGGGACAAGTTTGTATCCTGTGGCACTTAGTGGATGCAAAATGTTCATTTCCAAACAGGTAATGTCCCATGTAAATCATCGCTCCGTTGCAACAAGAGAAACGGTGAATCTATGTATTACATTTCACGCTTGCTGATATGAAGCATGTAAATTCAAGAACTTGCCTTATAACTTCTGTTAGTCAGGCATCTAAGTTCTCAGACAGCAATGATTATATAGAAAATAATAGAATTGGCTCAAAAACACACTGAGAGATTCCTCCCTTGAGGGGATTTCTGTTCAGCCACACACAATCAAGTGGACAAACAAACCAAATTCAATTTACTAAATTCTGACTAAACAAAAGTCAGTTTTATTTCCCTCACCATACTGATCTACCAGCATAATGTTGTTACTTCTGGAACAATATCTGTCAGGATTTTACAGAACACAAGAGCATAATGTAATCCCCTAGGCCTGGACATGAGGTGCTAAGGAAAAGCATTCTGAAATCCTCAACATACTGCTAAATAAAGCTTCCTGATGGCCACTTGTCATGACAGTGGGGAAGCAGAGGAGAAACCCATCAGAGGCCACCCTAAGGCTCTGCTAATGGCTCACAGAAATTGCAGCCCGATGTCAAAGCAGTGGATGTGGCAACCAGTCTGAGCAGCAGTGCTCCTTCTAGGATGGATGGATGGGGCAAGCCCTGTTCAGCTATGAGCCCTGAACTCTGTCTCCATAAGCATCCCACTGCCGTTAGCAGAGACACGAATTCTGCCAGGAGGAGACAGATTTCTCAACCCTACAGCCACATGAGTAGGAACAGTTTTCAGATACCTTGACAAATAGATGCCCAATGAATAGCTTAGATGATGACAGTGTGAACAGTAGCATCTAACATATACGTAGAGGCTGAATTGGGATTGTTTAGCCTGGAGAGGAGAAAGCACAGGTAGCCTCTTACCAACACATACAAATATCCTGCTTGGGCTGTCCTTTGAGCAAGGGAGCTGGACTAGAGATTTCCAGATGTGCTTTTCAACCTCAACTGTTCAGTAATCCTTCACAGGCAGAAGGTACTCCACTGGCTAAAGATCTCTGCCTTCACTGCTGTTGTCTTTACCAAAGCATGCTGAGTTACTGATGCTCCCAGATCAATGGTACTGGAGGCTCAACAGTAACCACATCTTCGTTTTTTCTTTTTCAGCTATAGAGTCAGAGCTTCAGTTGAATGAACCTAACTTGCTCTGAAACAGGACACATTAATAAAAAACTGCACATTATTATCATCTTATTGAAGTAATCTGTTGTGGTGATTCAGCCCCAAGCAGTGGCTGAGCACCACACGCTGCCTACTCAGTCCTGTAGGAGAGACCGACAGAGCCTCCTGGGTTGGGATAAAGACAATTTACTGACAAAAGCACTGTGAAAGTAGAACAATAACAGCCAATTACACTCAGCTTTGCTCCCATTGATGTAGGCCTTGAAAATGCAAAGAGCACCAAGAGCTACTATTGAAGCTTCTGTCCAATGTTTGGAACAGTACTCTCCTCTGAAATTCATTTCAGACTGAAAGAACCGTTTTCCTGTTAAATGTGCAAAAGCACTTCTCAAGCAGCCTTTCCCCGGGGGAAAACCCTCCAGATCCTATTAGATATTCTGCTCTGTGCTTCATTTACCTGGTAGTTTGTTTTTCCACACTGTTCTCTACCAACAGAGGGGGAAGGAAGAAAGGACAAAAGGTTGTTTCTTCTTGTTACTTTGTGTTAGCAAAGGGCAACATTTAAAACTCTGGAATGTATACAGGTCTCTCTAAACAAGGCACTGGAGAATATGGGCAGATCACAGCAGGCCAGGAAGTTCATCTGTTGAGTGAGTCAAGGAGCCAGAGCCAGGGAAGACAGCAGGGAAGTTGGAGAAGCACAGCATTAGCAAGCAGAGAGTCAGGCAGAGCACAGACGAGCACGTGGATGAGAGTGAGACAGCCAGAACACACACAAGAGCACAAGCTGCCTCAGACACGACGTCCCAGAGGCAGCCAAGACTCTGACCACATTCTCACCGGAGCTGTGGTTTGCAGTTCCTACTGGGTGGGAAGACAAAAGCAGCGTGTTTAAATACTCAAAGGCCAGTATGGACTGACTCTTTCTTTAGGTAAACTCCTCCTGCCTCAGCACTGGATCTTTTTCCCTTTCCTTCAGCCCTTGGGATGTCAGGGTACAGCCGCAAGTCAAGGGCAAGGAAACACCATGTGCTATTTAGCATTTCCTAAAGGGCTCCAGGCAATCTGTGATACATTTCAGGAAGAAAGCCACTGAAGAGAGAGTGATCTTTCTGGTGTGGAAAACCAACCTGTAAAAATGACAAATCTAGAGGAGACCTCAGTTGTTCTTTCCCTGAGATCATTTTTATGAATAATACTGTACTTACACAACCTTCACTGAAATGCCTGTCAATATCAGAAAAAGCATATAACCAAATTCAAGGTGTGAATCAGAAATTCTACCTACGAATGCCTAAAGTAAAAACAATACTATACCAAAAGCAGTTTTACCAGTGAATTTCAACAACATAATTGTCTGGGAAAGGGTTGGGTGGGTGGGGCAGGCAGAGAAAGGGACCCAGAAAAAAGGAAAAGAATGGGGGACAAGTTGAAGGCAGCAGATTAAGGAATTAAGGACAGGATACAGCCTCCTGAAATAAGCAATCTGTGTAGAAATGGGTGAGACTTCCTTTGATGAGAGAAAAAAGAAATTCCATTACAGTCGAGAGACCAGAAAGGCACCAACTAACTAATATCCCAGCTCTTGCAATCCTGGTGACTGTTCCCATCTTATATTTCTAACCTTAAATTATATGTTTTAACTCATCCAAAAGCTGATGGTAATCAAAAAATATTGGCTTTAATAGCTTTTTAGATTCAAAGAGTTCAGCAGGGTCAAAGCCTTTCCCCCCAACTCCTTTTTGTTTTGTTTTTGTTTTAAAACAGTTACATCTCTCTATTACCAATCCTGATACAGGTTTTCACCGAGGACAAATTGGACATTGATGTTGGGCTACCATTTCAGCTGTGTGTCTAAATTCTACTGAAAACCACATGCTAAATATGAAAAAACGCATAATACTTTTATGCAGAAGACCTAAAAAATTCACTTGAGTTCAATAATCTCTTTTTTCAAAATTTATCTGAAGAAATGCTAATGGCAGTATGTGGATTATGCATCAGCACCAAAGTCAAAGTAAAAACAGAAAGGTATGTACGGAGCCAGGGCAGCTGAGATGACAGGCAGTAGAAGTCAGGGGAGGCACAGAGAGAAGGAAAACTGCTAGAGATAGGAACAAGCGACTGACCTAACTGCAATACAGAAGGATGCTGCATTCATATTTACATGACATCTGATGAAGTGCCAAAGATGAAGATCCATATTCTCAGCCTCACTATCTCCTTCCCCATTTCGAGACAAGGTTCCCTTGAAAATCATGCTGGGAGTCTCTGCAGACTGTGAAGACTAAATCCTTTTCTTGCCACTAAAAATTATGGTTTATGGTTAAAGCACACTAGCATTGCAGGAAGACATCTCTGAATAAATGGAACACTTAGTCTCCAAAGAGTCTAGTTCCACTTAATGCATTAAAACCAGCTAAAAATGCCAGAAGCATACTAAATGTCTGCAGTCTTTAGAGTCATGCCTGAATAATAATGATAACGGACATGATTCTGCTGCTGACCAGACCTAGGATTACCACCAGCTATGCTCTATTGCACCAACCAAACAAGTGGGGTGATGATAAACTTGGCAAGTATTTGCACAAGTTTCCCATAAAGGTTCAGATTCCTATCTAAACTCAGCTTTCCTATCTGAACAGATTTACCTACCCTTAGCCCCAGTCCAAAGAATTGTTCTTGCTGGGGCCTTTGGAGTGTTCTAACATATTTCTCTGAAGTAGCTGTTCTTATGCATATTTTCATCATCTCTCTTCACATGTCTAGAAGAGAGAACTACAGTTGACTCATTTATATTCAGGAGAGATGGGTTTCTGTGGGAATAATGTATGAAAGCAACAGGTGGCTAGAACAGCACTTTTAGATGTTCTTTCCACTAAGCCTGCTAAGAAAGTGCGTGCAAGTTGACAATGTACAGCAGCTGTGTCCAGCCTGTGCTAGGCACAACTTGAAGCATTCTACAAAAACTGCCAGCAGCAGAACTTAACATGCATTTGAAAAGTTTTCCTTTAACAAGCCTACTAGTATCCCACTGGGGTTTCCACTGGCAAATTACCGGGGAAAGGCCTTCAAGATTATTACTCAACCTTAGTCTGGTGTGGAATCAGAGATGAAGTCACCATCACCAACAGAATTCAGTCTTTCAAGCAAACACATTAAAAGTCTCAGCTGCAGATGCATCCTTCTTTTCAGAGAAGGACAAAGAAAAGTTCTGGCATTGCAGATGTCCCCTTACAGAGTCTGCACAGGAGAAGGAATTCCCATCTTCCAAAAATAATGCTGGGATGAAAAAGTAACTAGTAAAGAGTCAGAATAGGTATTCACCAGAGCTCCTCTGCTTAGAATTGTGTCATTCCATACCAGAATGAGAAGCAGGTATTTTCAGTAAAAAGGAAATTCTAAGAGAAAAGATAAATAATGTGTCACAAACAATTATCTGTGCCCATTCAGAGGCTCCTGACATGTGAGGAATACTGTGTTCCAAAAATTTGTGTTAGAGAGCAAAAAAGAAGCCTTGAATATCAGCTTTGTAATACAGAGAGTTAACACAGATGTGATCCTACAAAAGTTCTCAACGTAATTTCACATTTAAAAAAAATACACGAAGGTTCCAAAACAAGAAAGCCGTGAAACTGGCAAAATTTGGTTTAAGGTCTGGATTCCTCTAAATCAGAACAAACATTCTTAGATTTCTATGCTCCAATGCATTATAAACAAGAACAGTTTCTAATAAGACTGTTATGGCAAGAGCCCCCAAACACCACCGAGTTTTACAAGTCACTTTTCTTACAGCAACAGCATGATACAATCTTTGAAAACTTTATGTTATCAGTAGTTTTGTGATGCAATTTATTCAGGGGTGAATTTTTGCCAGCAAGCAGACTTTGCTCTTTTTGATTTTTCTAGCATCACTTCTCAGGGGAAAACAAACTGCTTCCTGAGGCAAGGACTTTTGTGCTTTGATCAAAATTCTGTGAAAAGATAATTTTCAACATATTGTTTGAGCCCACCTCTGCTCAAGAACCCATGCTGTACGATGAAAAGCAATTTCCTGAGCATAAATTCAGGCTTCACATCACTAACTTCTCCTTTAACAAAAAGCTAATGTGGAAAGCTTCAGTGTCTTTTGCTAACTTGCCAACATACCCACTTATGATGCTTGTTTGGTGCTTTTCATCCAGTTATGGTGGCTCATTCCAAATGGGCGTTGGGTACGAGCTGAGTTAGGAAAACATTCCACCTTTCAACCTCTCACCTTCGTGCACCTGACCACATGCAGTGGAAACAACAGGCTGTTGAATTTTCTATACCTGCAGGTGGCGGGAGGCATGAGGTGCCCCATGCTCAGCACAGGCTCAGCAGGAGGTATTAGCCTACTGGCACCACAACTTACACAAATAGCTCCAAAGTAGGTGTAGTTGCTAAATATATTGCTCCATAGGTTGCCTCTGGTCCATCCTGTCTCTCAAGCAAGATGCATGGTTACCCCTCACACCCCTTCCTTGTTGTTCAAGATGCTTCAGTGTTTCCCTACTGCTATTTGGATTTCTCAGTGGTAATTCTCATTCAGTTTGCTTAAAAGAGTATTAGAAAAAGACTAATTATATCTATTCTAAACCAAGTGCACTTCCAGATTTAACAGAAGAGGTGCAGTGAAGGTAGCCAGTAAACTACAAGCATATCTGGTGAAAAGTGAGACAAACTGCTGTCTGAGTTCAAAGCAATCACCTTTGAACATTTCTCTACTGGAAATCAAATAGACGTTATGTGATTAAATATGATTTGACCAAAATCTTAAAATTCTTATAATTTAAATTTTGTTTTAAGGTACTCTATTTCTTGTCTCACACATAGAAAGGCACAGCTGGAGACCACTGCTTAGATGCACACATATTTCAGTAATTCAAGCCTAAGCATTTGTTTTCTATCCTACTGGGTGACTAACTCAAGCAATGATAGCATAAGGTTTAGATTGTTAAAGCTTACAAAAATTGTCCAAAAAAAAAAAAAATATCTAAGGAGTATTTATCAAAATACTGTTTGGAAGCTTAAAAAAAGTGCAGTCTGGCTCCAGTGAAATAGATGCAACAAACTAAAGATACTGATTTTACAACTACCTCAAAAGACATCTTACATGGTCATCAAAATAAGGAGATTGAAAAATAGAGTGGGAAGAATTCATTTCCATCAAAAGCATGGTAATACCTTGATGCTCTAACCCAGTCTGAGGCACCTCTGTGTCAAAAACATGGTGGAGACACTATGAGGATACACCTGGCCCAAAGTACTTGTACTACTTGGTGCAGCTGAGAAAAGGCTGCAGGTCTCTGCCCTCCCAATCCAGAACTGGCAGAAAGTGCGTGTTAGCACAGCTACTTCTCACACTTTCATCAGCCATCCTGTTTCAATTTTAAAATCCATTCAAACTGATGCCCTTATTTCCCCAACTTCTATTTGAAAGCAGAAAATAATTTGCAAAGTTTCACTGTGAGAAAGCTTTACCTGTAAGCTCTGGCACAATATTCTCACCTCCATCATTTTCATCTTGGTTGTGTTGGATTGACAAGCCCAGCTCATATCTTCAGAGCAATTATGGACTAGAGGCAGCATTACAAGTATTTGCTCATTGCCCACCAGCCTGACCCAGCTACAACCTTAACAGCAGCTTTTTATTAAGAAGCAGAAAGCCGGGCTGGTCTCCAGTTTATTCCCTGACCTACCCACTAGCACTGCAAACAAGAGTGCCAAGCACTGTCAGGTGGAAGGGAGATGGCTGTTATCTGGGCACTACGCACTGGCTTCTCAAAAACAGGCACTGAGGTGTGGCTGAACTTTACCCCAGAGAAAGTCAGGGATGAAGACACCTGCGTCGCTGGGATGAGAGTCGGGCAAACATTCATACTTCCCAAAATCCCACCTGGGTTCATTAAGAGTTATGCCAAGTTCACAGACTCATTTCAAAACAAACTGAAGAGCCTTCGGACAAAAAATTTTCGATCCATGCAACAAATGATCAAACGTTCAAAATCTTTCAGTTTTTCCTCGCATAAAGAATCCAGTATTTCAATTTTCTATTGAACGTCCAGTTGCTCTAACCTAGCTCACCAGGGAACAGCACACCCCCTGATCCTGAACTTCACCAAACCCCCATGATTAACCGAATCAATCCATTAACTGCAGTCCCTCACACATCCTTATGGCACTTAAGTGTCCGCCCACACGCCAGAAAACTAATATTAGTCATTGCCTCCACACCTGCTAAATCCCTCAAAGATCATTTGCAAACTAGGACTTAAAAGCACCAGTGTCTTGGAGCTCTCTGATTCAAGGTGCTTCAGAATCCGACTCTTCCAGTCGACAGCAAGAAGCTCTCCCTGCAGTGAAGCACCACACACGATGTTACGCAGCGTGGCTGAAAAACCAAAGCGCTTGCAGGACATTAATTAGCTCTAATTGAGCTAGCGTCCTAACCTTTGTCTGGCACTAGTGTGCACTCTCTTTTAAACCTTTTCTGTGAGAAACCCCCTCGTAGGTAATCCAGAGCCAGTCCTGTAAACACTTCTCTCCATCAGATTCTTTTATAATTAAATACCAGAGAGGGCACCTGCTGGGCATGTTTCCCTCCGTACAGTTCTGTGTTCAAAAGGCCTTCTGTTGTTAATCAGCACTGATTACCGATCTCTTTGGTGGTAATTGGTGTATCATGCTGCAAACCACAGCTCTGGGAGACATACAAAGTTTCAGTGAAGGGCAGAACCATAATCTCAGTTTCTGATCCACGTGGATACACTCCAGCACCACAACAGTTACTTAATGCTCAGGGCACTGTAATTTGACAGAATGAAAGCAAATTTTGTCGCTTTACAAAGCATTAGAACATGTCTTTCTGTAACATTTCTGTCTTGCTTAAATCCTCAGGGCTATGTCCTAAAAACAGAAGTTTGATGCTGTCAGAGTCAAACTCAGTTAGTGAGTGAATGTGCTGGCGAGCACAGCTCTCTCAGCCATCGATCGGACATTGCTTCTCTGCTCTTTTCAAGTTTTTATTTCTTCATGAAATTTTTACATCTTTTCTTCCCTCAGAATAAATGGCATATCTTGAAGAAGTCTTTTTAAAAAAATATATTCCCTCCAGGGAAACAGTTTTCCCTCTCGCAAACATGTGCTGTTACCTTTAGTTTCATTTTAAAACAGGGGGGAAAAAAAGGAAAATACTGAGAAATTCAATGTAGAAGGTGTGCTGTGGTTTTAATGGTAAATTCTCCCATGGTACAGCAAGAAAATAACACAGCAAAATAAAACCAGCGGTTATTGGATTTTTACATTTTTGGGAACAAGAGGATGGGACTGAATGTCTTTTCCCAAGTCTGCCAGAAGCCATAAAGCCAAATGCTCACTTGGTATTTTATGTTCTACTAATGAAAGACTAGGAAAAATGTGCTGTGTAAATTAGGTATCTAAGGGATGTTACCACAAGAAAAAACCCTAACCCCTTAGTTCACAAGTAAATCCTTAGATTAATAATGTTAACAGATGCATTGTTTGCGAATTTAATATCTCAGACTCAAGGAAAACAGGAAGAAAAACAAGATAGCTCTAACTCCTCATTCCACCTTCTGAGTGACTTTGAACACGAATCAGTGCTCTTACTCAGATTTTGTCCAGGTCCCTTTCAACACAGACATAGAACTAAGTCACTGATTTGTGGTCCAAAATAAGACTGTTCCATACGACAACACTGAGGCTACTGGAGGTCTCAAAGGTGCTAAAAGTGCTTCTCCAAAAATGTTCTTGCCAAAAATTCTGAAACACTCTGGTGGCTAATGATAAGGGCAGTCTAGGTAAAAGGAAGAGACTTTAATCAAAAGCCTGTTTTTCAGTTTGGAAGATAAATCAAAATCCCACCTCAAGCAGCAGCATGAGGGCATTCTAAAATGCATCTCTGTATTACCTGCTTCATTTTATGTAACATACTAAAAACATGTAAGGAAAAAGCAAGCAGGAGCGTGAGAAAAGCTCCATTGATTGGGATCTTCACCTGGAAGTCAGCAGTCCCTGGTTCAGCGAGCATTCAGTGTTGGCTATTCAGACAGCAGAGGCTGCTGCCAGGAGAAATCAGAGCTGTAGTTCCAACACACACTGGCATGGGCTGAGACACCTTCTCTAAAACACAAGCCAAGTTTTGCCCCATCAAACTGCACACATTGTAAGTTATGAAAATGCTACTGGTTGTCAGAAGCAGGTCTATCTTTTTTTCCTTTCTCCTCTTTGCCATTTTCCTTCTCTTCCTCCTTTTCTCTTTCCCCAGTGTCGATAGTGTAAGGTAGAAGGGAAGTGAATCAGCACGTCAGTAGGATAAGGCAACAAAACTGTCTTCCAACTTTTTAATTATTTATTAAAACACTATTATGACATTGCCTTTGTCATGCTCTTTTTACAACAGCCAAAAGGTTGAAAGCAAAAGAAAAGTTTGGTCACTGACTCATCTCTCTGTAACAAACACAGAAACTACAGAAGGATTTTGTTCAGGGGTTTTGTTTTGTTTCTTTCTTCTCTCCTGCCTGTCTTTCATTACAAGAAGATCAGGCCTTTCCTTGTGCAGGAAGGCTCATTAGGTGGTAGGTTATGACTCCACAAAAGCTATAACCTTGCTGTACAAGTAGCCCTGAGGGAATATTAAGTCAGGAAGACACAAGGTTTATTTTCAACTCCTGAGGAGCAAGGTTTAGAAAAAAAACAATGTTTCGCAAAGGCTGCAGCTGTGGCAACTATGATAAGGAGGTTCCTCTAGACCAGGAGATAAAGAAATAAAGATTTGGTTTTTTCTTTTCTCTTGCCTCAGAAACACAATCCTATCCCTCTCTTCAGGAAATGTCAGGAGGAAAGAGTGGGAAACTGAAGTTCCTTTTAAAATTACCAAACATTAGCAACACATTTTCTGCACTCACCACCTTTAAAATTGTGGGCATCAAATCAGCTCGGCATGATCTCTGGGCGCTGCTGAGGTGACATGTAATGAAGGCAAAGGAGGCTGAAGAGATCAGGAGGGAGTTCCTGATAGCCCACAGCCGCAACAAGAAGGCCTGCTGCCAAGCTGGTTGGTGGAGGGGAGGCTTCACCACTACCATGAGCTGTAGACAAGTGTAAGGAGGCCCTGAGAAGAACGAGCAACTCTCAGGAGAGTCTCAGCTCATCTTCACACTCCTTGTGCCTGTAGCATCTCAGAATTTGTGTGGTACAGAGAGGATACCAAACGCTCATTCTCCTCTCTTTTTGGACCCATTTACTGTTCTGTAGCCCTGAAAAGGAACAGCCATGAGCACACCCCACATATGTTGTCAGGGTTCTCTGTTCTCTTCTAACATCCTTTCCTTGAGTACCACAGATCACCATGAAGATACAGGTAAAATGAGGAGGCACAACGGATGGGGGCTGCGAAGCAGAGACTGATGACTTCAGTCTGTTTCAGGGCTTTTAAACACAGAATGACACTCATTATTTCAACATTTGCTCAAGCCTACATTAGTTTCTTGTTGCTCTTGCTGTTCTCTCCCAAAAATCGTGCTGGACAATTTCAAGCACACATTCTTCTGGAGTTCACATAATATGCCTTGAGCAAGTCTGCAATGAAAGCCTAACCTTTCTCTGTACATAATGATGCAAGAGCAAAAAGCTCTAGCCTACGTTGTAAGATTTTGTAAAGCACAGAGGGGAAATGATCTTATTTCATTCTCCTTCTGAACTTTTCAATTCCTGAGAAAATGATT
Organism: Gallinula chloropus; assembly: GCF_964237585.1. Classification (NCBI taxonomy): domain Eukaryota; kingdom Metazoa; phylum Chordata; class Aves; order Gruiformes; family Rallidae; genus Gallinula; species Gallinula chloropus. Next base: position 70,300,439 of record NC_140087.1, read on the forward strand.
CTGTGTCTAGCCTAAACAGATGTGAAGTGTCTCAGCTGCTTTGACCACAGTACCATGCTGTCTAGGAGACATGAGCTGACAGAAGATATGGATAGGTCCCTCTTAAGGTATCATTAAAGTTAAGCTCTTTTGGCTGACAAGCTTTAGTAATAAAGACGACTAACTTCCATGGGCAGTACAGGGAAATACATAATCTAAACACAAAGAGTGTACAGAGGGTGTCCAAACCACTACCGTTTATACCACCACTTGACCTTCTCCATGAACATATTAGCAAAATCTAAATTGGTAGATACTCCCATGCAGAGTGTTCTACCTCAGCACCCCAGGATTCTTTGATAACATCATTAAACGGCCAACTACGTAAAAACTACCAACTGTAACAGAAGCATAACAAAAAAAGCAGAATACAGTGTTGCAGTTTTGCCAGGCCGTGCTGCTGAGGTGGTTTTTGTAAGCAGCAGTTAGAGTTTTCTGCCAGCCTCAAAGTGTAAACATCAGGCAATTCAAGGCTGAAGTGGCGGCTGAAAGAAAGTCACAGCACCTCTGAGAATCACATATAGGAGAAAACAGCCCAGAATCAGCTGCATTTTGCCACCGGAGAAGGGAGTGAGAAGATGTAACGAGCTGTGCAGACACCAAGGCCAGAGAAGGGCTGTGGAGGAGGAGGCGGCCCAGGTGCCAGAGAGAAAGATGCCCCTGCAGCCCATGGAGAAATCCATGGAAAAGGCCGAGATCCCACCTGCAGCCCATGGAGGGGCTCCATGCTGGATGGAGCAGGTGGAGACATAGAGAAGATGCAATGGCCCTCTGCTGGGATAGGCCCCTGCCAGCACTTGCAGCCATGAGGAGAATAAGAGACACAGAGATGACAGAGATATTTGTATTGGAACAGGTTTGCTGGGGGGAGGCTTGGAATCCCATAGGGGACTGGGACTGAGAGACATTGTGATTTACTATTGCCTGCCATAGCAGTGATCCACAGTGGGACAGCTGATGAAGAAAATTAGCCCTGGGGGAAGGGATTCATGTTGGAGAAGTTTGTGGAGGACTGTATACCATGGGTGAGACCCCACGGTGCAGCAGGGGGAGGGTGTGGAATGAATGTTCACCTCTCCCACCCTCCCCCCAGCCTAGAAGGAAACCAACTTGCAAGGGACTGACCGAAGCCCCCATCTCTCCCAGTCCCTGCCCCCCTGTGCTGCCATCGGGGGGGAAGAAGGGAGTGAAATCATGACTAGAGTGAAGTCTGCTAAGAAGGGACCAGGGCGGGAAGTTAGAGGTGTTTTAAGATCTGAAAGAGGAAAACAGCTCATGAAGAAGTAACTGAGAACCCCATTTTTTCCCGGTCCCTGCCCTCCTGTACTGTGAGCAGGGGGAAGAAGGGAGCAAGATCATGGCTAAAGGGAAGTCTGCTTAGAATGGAGGGGTGGGGGGAAGGGGCTACCAAGAACCCCATTTCCCCAGTCCCTGCCTACCCTCTACTGAGAATGGGTAGGAAGAAGGGAGCAAAATTCTGACTAGTCTGCTAAGAAGCGAGTGGTGGGGGGAAAGTGTTTTAAGATCTGGTTGCATTTGTTTTAAGATCTGGTCGCGCTCCCAACGCTGGTTTTCACTGTTCTTTGTAGTGTAGTGTAATAAATTAGGTAGTTTCTCTCTTCTTCACTCTGTGTTGAGTCTGTTTTGCCCACGTCATTGATGACAGAATGATCTCTCCCTGTCCTTATTTTGACTCCTGAGCCTCTTAATATATATTTTCTCCCCTGTTCAATGAAGAAAGGGAGCTCCTGGCCTCCAGCCAGGGCTAAACCACCATATATAGCAAGGAATACAGGAAAGGGGATTGCTATAGTTTATGTCAAAGCAGTCTGTCCTCTGCCACAGGTGACACCTTCATAAATTTCTGCTCCTTTGCACATGCACAAACTTATACACAGTTACATATGTTGAAGGGAGCTTGCTGAGGTTGACTGCACCATCTCTGATAGAAATCATTTCATCTTACAGAGAGCCAGAACTCTGGAAAGCTGCTGAGAGTTGTCCACTCCCCCCAAGAGTTCTAAAAAAATCAGGACGTACAGGGCACAGGATAATCCTTAGATCAACATTTGGGTGGACAGAATTATCACTCTTTTTGCAAATTGAGGCAGGACTTGTTAATGCAGATCTGTTTCAAACCTGTTTCTTTGTTAGTCAGCCTGGATGAGGGAATGTGGGAAAGGCAAAACTTACATTAGTTCATAGTAATATATGGTCAGCAAGTATGGATGTGCAAATTTCACCATCCATCCTTAGATAATCCGTGGCTTGGGGTCTTAGTAAAAAACTTCAACAAGTCCCATTTTGGAAGGGTACAAGTGGATGGTAGAAGCACAGAATGAAAAAAAGAAAAAAAAAAAGTCCTGACTGGCGAAGAGTTACAGAGACCTCCAAAATTACTCAGTTTTGCAGTCCTTAGTATAAAAGGAGAGCTATGAAGGACCAATGAACTTGACAATTCAGGCTGGGTTTAGACCTGCTCAACACCACAGAGCAATGACAGAACAGCTGTACTTAAAAATATAGCATGCTTAAGCAAAAAAAAAAAAAAAAAAAAAAAAAAAAAAATCACACTACGTAAATAGATTTACAATTATTAATGTGATTGACATTTTTATTTTAAAAAGAAATTTTATACACCCCCCCACCCTTTAAGTGAGAAAGCTAAGACTGTTCAGGTCACATTTTTAAAGCACAATTCTGGTTTATGCCCAGAGGGATTCCAAGGAGCTCAGGGGGTATTTCACCCATGCAGGAACTGTAGCATTTAGCCCGTACCAGACACAGAAACTCCGTACAGCTCTAGGGAAAACAGGTATCACCTCAGAGAAAGACCTCACGTAGTTCTAAATATCCTTTCTTTCAATATATTTATTGACTTTCATACTTTTGTTTACAGCAGAATGATCATAATCAGGCCACTGCATTTTTAATGCCAACAAGGACCAAGAATTAATGACTCACTGTGCCAGCAGTAAATTTTATATGAAGGAAAAGGTAAGTAAACATCTGCAAAAAATCAAAACATAAATTGCAATGCCAAAATTATAGTGAACAGCTCATGAGTGCAATCTCAATCAGTCAATTAGAAAAAAATATAAGCAAGAAGATAGAGGCATAAGAGGTATCACTGGTCTTTCCTCAAGCTCCTACAATACAGCCAGCCAAGATATATTTTCAATTAATTCCTTTCTCAAGAAATGCTGTTCTGCTTAAGCAAGAGCTGTTCCTATGGACACGCTGTTCAGCCTGGAAGTTTTTTAGATCCCAGCAGAATCTTTTCTGAAGGAGAAATCCCCTTTCTTCCCATACAAAGGAGGCACAGTAAAACAAGACTGGGGAATGACAAAGCCACTGGATAAGAGCTGAAGAGAAGAATAATAGCCCACACTTCCTAATACCTATATTTACCAAAAACTATTAATACAAAGTTTGCAATAACTATGAATAGAGACACTACAGTGACTTATAAATATTTTCCAACTCTGTCATAAATGTGAATTTCAATTTTGGGAATCTTGGAGGTAGATTCCCTTCCAGTCTAAGGTTTTCCATGGTAAATAGTTACCTCAGGCCAAGTGCAAAAAAAAAAAAAAAAAAAATCCCAGGTTAATTCTTTTCTCTGATTTGTTGTTCAGGGTGATTCTGAGGTGGTTTTTTTTGGAAAGGCGGGAATCTTTAAACTGAGCAGAAAGATTGCCTTTCTGTCAGTCTTTCACTGTCCTAGTGAAATACACAGGAGATACTTTTTGAATACTTAGCATCACATAATAAAAATCTGTTCACACACATCTCAAATTGGGCTCTTAAAAATATTTTTGAAGCCCCCTTTTTCTCAGCTGCCCAATGGGAAATGGCAACAGGCGCAGGTTTTATGACCAGATTTATGACCTTGTAATAAAAATTACCTCCCCACCTGACTGGGAGGGTATAGAAACAAATAACTATCTGAAGTATTCAAAATTCTACTCATGAGCATGATAAGTATAAAAACCATAAGGAAATGAACAACTGCCTTCTGAGCAAGGCTTGAATCGTTTCAGTAAATAAACCACAGAGGCATTAACTGAACAATGAGAGCAAAAAAATATTGCTTAGCTCATTACGTGAGCATCATCTATCCTCTGTGCTGAATCAAGTATGTACCTTGTACTAAAAATACTATGATTCATATAATTAAAGACTGTACCATAATGAATATAGTTACAAAAGGTAGAATGAAGATTGGACAGGAAAACATTCTGGCATTTTATGAATTCTGAAAGCTTGATTTTATCCTTCGGTAACAGTCTTGGAACGTGCATATGTACGTAAGACCATAGTAAGCAGGAAAAAACATAAACAATGTCAGAAACTAATGTTCAGATGAAAAGAGAGATTTTGATCTTATTTTTAATTACAAGGTTTGAAGAGTGAAATAACACAGAAGGGGGGAGAGGTGGCGAGATCTGACAGCAGTTTTGGTCAAAATGTGGGATGCCTCACACATGCTTCCATCTCAGACTAAAAGTGAATTAAAGCTGGTTTTGACTTTTGGGTGCTTGAACACAAGTGAATGTCCCTGTACTGAGACAGCCCCAGAAGTAAAAAGCTGACTTAGGTTAAAGGATTTGAATACAGAAAGGCATGAATACATTTTAATTTGGGGGTCTGGTGTTATCTAATTAAATACAAGAAAACAAAAAGCAAACCAAAACACACATTCTCCCCAAAACCCTTTTTCAGGTGGCACAACCAAATAAAAAGGCAACACAAAGGCAAAGAATGGAAACAATGCACAAAATTTGTCATCTGTTTTGAAAATACTGTTTGAGAGCCAAGTAAAAAAATACTCATTTTCCATTTTAAGTTTCACATTTATTTCTTGACAGCTTAAAAAGTCTGCAACCTCTGAAAGCAGACTTTACTCCATTTTTAAAGACACAGAACTTCCCAATTCCCAAGACTATTGCCCACATGTTCTGCCAGGCTGCCCAAACTAAGTTTACCACAGTGGAACAAGTCTCCCACCAGCAAAATCCACCTCGTTGTTAAAGGTCCACCATACTCAATTTAAAATATCAATACCTTTTAAAATGCGCATTTGCAAAAAAGGAACAATTTTGTTCCTTGACTACAGAACATCAGAAAATAATGTATAGGATAAATTTGCCAGAAAGATGTTACTGAAGTAACAAAAATTTCCTGTCTTGCACTTGGCCACATAAAACAAATAACTACATAAAACAAGTAACTATGATTCCCTCCTCTTAAAGGCAAGCCAACCAAAGTTCACTACAGAAGGACCACCCTATACTAAATAGAGCACTAGACCACAGGGATAAAGAGGGTGGTTGAGAATTTGGATTGCACATTTCTCCAAAGATATCTATCCAAGGACCAACTCAATGTGGATTGCTTCACCTCTTCCTGGGTAAGGAGCCAAACCAGAGTACCCACTGAACTGAAATCACAGAGGCAAATCTTTTTTAATTGAAATGTAATTCTGGAGTTTGGAGATTAATGATGCTACTACGGATTGGGGAAAAAGGCAGGGAGCACATTCAACCTTGAGAGTGATGACATTTCTCCTCATTCTTTAAAATCCATTTCTACATGCTCCCAAGCCTACCTTGGCAGTTTTTTCTTACAGTTCTGCGTCTCATGCGTCTTCCTCCACAAAAACACAAATTCAAACTATTTCTTCAACATGTCTTCTACCCCCATCATTTCAGGTACAAAATCCATCCTGTACTGCAGATTTTGGCACTTAGAATACATACAGTCACCATTCATTACTTTCCTACATCTGCTCAAACAAGATTTGTAATACAGCCCTTTCTCTGCTAGGTCCACTTGTCAAAGTTTTATCGCTTAAGGTCCCCAAATGCTTTGGAGTACAAAAAGTGACCCAAGCATTATTAAAGATGCAACCTCTCGGTCTAAATGGAAACTGCAGCCAGTAAAAAAATAAACTGTATTTTGAAATAAACTGTGTTTTGAAAGCTTCTGCAAACTCTTTTTCTTTCAAAATCCGGTATTTCACAAGAACTTGGGAATACCAAAGTTTTTGAGCAGCTCTAACAAAAACTGAACTTTTAGCTCTGTACAATATATTTGTGTCTCCCTCCAGAAACTGCACACTAAGGTGAAACCTTCACAGTGACCCCTCTCAAAAGTTTAAGAGGATTTTATGTTCTTCTGTTCATTAAGGTACGTAGCAGTACGAGGAAGGAGTTGCCTTCTGGCTGCCAAAGTCTGACTGCTGCCAAACAGAACTGACTCATCAGCAGGGTATGGCTAAACGCTGACATAACTCACAAAGGCAGGACAATCTCAGATAAGGACTGCAAGTCGTTAGGAGGCAAAACAGCCATATATCTGCCCTCTTTCCCATGAGCTACAGCAAACCTTGCTGCAGCTTGCAGCAGTACGGGCAAGGCCATGCCTAGCACAGGAGGCAGCAAAAGTGAGCAACTGCACCAACCCCCAAGCACTGGACGGAAGACCTCAGGTTCATAGTCCATTTCGTCCCCTGGCAGAGCTCTGCTTTGCTTCTTGAAGGACAGTCACACTCAGAAACCCGGCTTGAGGCTATTTCTGCATCCACTAGATATTCACTATGGCTTTCTTTTGAAGAAACAGTTGAATCAGAGGCGCCAAACCCCATCAACAGTATGCTGTGGACTATGCCCATTCTTTGAGAGGTTTGAAGGGACCATGGTTGAAATGAGGGGCATCCAGCAACTGAATCTGCATTTAGGAGAGTGTCAGACGCAATGGCGTGCACATGGAGTTGTGGCTAGAGGCTTGGTGGCAGCAACTGCCTAAAATGGGCATACTAAATGCTTCTACATTCCTTCAGAACATGCTTTAAGGAACATTCAAAAGAGAGAACTTCAGATATATCTGCAGTCAATTAAACAAGAGTCAAAGTCAGAGAGAGGTAAATACCTGGTAGAGATAAACGAAGAATGAAATGTACAAGACATGCTTCAAATTAAATGTGTCTGCAGAAACGATATGAGAAAGTGGAGACTCAGTTTCTGTCAGACCAGTTCATTTGCTGCGTTCTCAAGGTTAGGCTTTATCTGTTTTTATTAGACCAGCTACGTTACCAGCTGCATGGAAGCTCTAATTACCACTGTATAAAGCAAGGGAATTAATCTCAAAATACACTAAGACATACAAAGCTTGGGCACATCTATGCAAACCTAGGGAGACTTCAGTTAATTGCATACATTATTTATGTACGTGTCTCCAGAGAACTCAGGAACATGTCATATGCCTTTTTTTCTCCCTTGATATGTCAACATTCCACCTAATCCCAAACACTTTAGGGAAACATAAAAAATACAATCACTTCTTACTTTTGCTTGTATGTATTTGCATGCACTCATTTTCCTCCTGATGCAAGAGGAAGAGGTGATGAACTGTCCACCCAGAACATAGAAATCATCATCAATAGCACTGTAAAGAGCTATGGCAGGTTTTCAATAGTTGACAATTAACTGATTTAAGAGACAGTGAGTTGGAAAATTAATCCTTTTCAACATTAAAATATGAACATAAACACAGGCAAGTACAGATCTGCAAATAATCATCAGTTTAGCATCAAAATTTTATGATCTATTAAACGCCACAAGAAGCACAAGTGGGGTTTGGTGGTTTGGTACTGTTTTCCTTCCCTTCTACCAGAGAAAAAAGATTGTTTTGTACATATCACAGTTGACTAGAACTCAAGACAAAGAAGCTTAACTCCTGAGCAAGTTCCCTGTTTGTAAGAGTGAAGAAGTGGGGATAAGGGGGAGGGAGTTAGCTCCCAGGTGTCAGCTCTGGGGCTTGTTTATTTGAATGTCTGAGAAAATTCAAATGACAAATCCTGAAGAAATTCTCATTTCCAAGCACTTCTGCCATCCTTATTCCAAAGCATCACCAACACATCACAAACAGTAAATTTTCACACCTATGATCCATAATTCCTTCTACTGAGATCACTCTATTGCTATAGAAAAGCAATAAAATAATCATGTGCAAATCAAAACAGAAGTAGCAAAAAGCTTAATTTCCATTCCTACTTTCTTTTCTTTTAAGACAAAGTGCTCTAATAGCTAGACAAACTCTCAGAAGGAAGCCAAGACAGAAGAGAAACCACCACTACCCAACGTAAGCTATTATTTACTAATAATTTCCAAAGGATGGTCAGGGATGGACTCATGCTTAAACTGCACATTTTGAGAAAATACTTTTGAAAACACATCTCACACAGCTCAGAAGTTCCTGCAGATTGGCTTCACCTCAAAAACATTTACCACAACATCAGTAGCTTAAAATATATCAAAGCTTCAGGTTTAAAAAAGATACTTCTGAGAAGTGTGTAAACCTTTTTAGGTACTCCTGTTTGCAAAATGGAGATGGAAGTTTCCTCAGAAGCTGATCCATATCCTAGCTCTCGAGTCCTTCAACTCCTGGTCACAAGAGGACCCAGAAACACCAAAATATGACTTCACTTTCCCTTTTAAAAGGTCAGTCCAGGCTCTGAAGTTTTGTGAAGTATAGGGTTGAGTTTGCACTCAAGTTTCTTAGTGATGTGTGACAAACCTTATCTGTCCGTCCTCAGCTGTGAGAGGTTGCTATTAAGGTACCACAAGGTACATCACTAAGCCTAAGTAGTACCTTAATAGAAGTAGCTAGGTAATACTTCTATGATCAGTTGGCAAGAATAAACACAACACTAACAGTTCAGGAAAAAACAGGCATAAACGACCTATGAAGAGACAGGAATCAAACCCTTAAATTGGTTAGTGCCTTCAGCAGCTGCTACACACCTCCACTTCTCAAAACTCTGGGGAATCGTACCTTCAGAAATCTCTCCCTCTGCTTCTTCCTCCCTCCTTAATTAAATTGAAAAGAGTAAATAAGAAATACAGCACAAGGAACATTTTGATGTCCCTCAATAAATCTACTGGTCATTTTAAGACAGTGCTAAGATACTTTAAAATAAGGTGTTTGCTCTAGGCTTTGCACATCATCACTCGATAAGGCTCAGTAGGTCATTTTACAGAACTACAAATCCCAGAAATATCCACCAGGAATCCAACTTTTAACCATATTCAGATTCTTTGCCTAAAAATTGACATGCTTCAGCAGTACAGATAGAATTTGAAAGAACAAATATCATGCCTGCATTTTTACAGTTAAATTAAAAAATAAACCTAAAATTTGCTCTGAAGTTTCTGAAGCAACTTAATTACAGTTTCTGAAAAAATATTATATACTAAATACAGAAAAAACATCCAATTGGTTTTAAAAGGGCAGTCAAAACAGTAAATCAGGTGATGACTGCTATTAAACAGTTTTACATGTTCCACAATTTGTTTAATTCTGATTTCAAGGCAAAAGAAATTATAAGAAACAAGAGGTGGGCTACTTTGAGATAAAGTATTTTATTTAATGAAGAGTTAAAGAATTAAGTGTAATTCTCCTGAGAGTATTATACTTCTGCATAAGGTAACAAAATGATTAATTTTGGTCAAACTTACTGGGTGCAGAGGGTGTGTAATACCCACCAGGAACGTGTAATACCCACCAGGAACAATCCTCAGCTTATATCACTTTAATAATCCTGTTAACAATAAATTAGGCTTGACCAAAAACATAATAATGCATTTCCTATAAATGAGATTTTAAAATGTTTACTCTGCAATCTCCAAGGAGCCACTAAAATTACTGCTCTTGCAGGCCTTGTTAAAGCCTGGTCCAGTTCAGTAAACCGTTATTATTCCATGTAGGGGGAGAATTACACCACTCCTAAAGTCATTTTTGCCTTGGGGATAATTAAATGCACATTGTACCTTAAAGTTACAGCACCAGGAAGCCTTTGTATATTGAACTACTTTAATTAGAAGGCAGTTCACATATTTCTCCAGCCCAGTTTGTCGCCTTAAACATGCTGGTGAAAAATTTAAAGATGGATAAAATTCCTCCTTCCATTTTTTTCCTTTGCTTAAATTACTGTTTATAAATATTACAGTGAATCAGGCCACTCGAGCCTGAACCTTTCACTTACAGACTGGGGAGCACTTTCTACTCGCAGTCCTCTTTAAGGCAAGCCCTATAATCCTTACGCTTTAGAGAAGTTTGCTACATGCTAAATACTCAGTCACTGCACACTGGGGAAACACTAGCAACAGACCAGGAAAAGAATTGTAGCTTTTGATGCTGATTAAGCTCCCTCTCTCAACAGGTGACCGAGTGAACTCTATCGTGACTACACAGCCAATGTGGATCAGGCAGATCCGCTTTCGGAATCTGAATGTTTTTCTGTTATTAATTGGATGCAGTTACATTAAATGGCTCAAAAAGCTAAAGACACCTGGGATGTGCATACAAACCAGGAATACAAAAGCGTGGTGGAATTAGTTTTCTCCATCACCCTTAGAGGTAAGCATGGATCACAGCAGCTCATAGCCCTCCCCTTCAGGCTAGGTACTTTGCTCGCATTAGCGTGACTTGATTCCCGTCACCTCATCTTCACCCTCTTTTCACACAAAACATTTGTTAAAAAAAAAAAAAAAGAGCATGAAAGTCTATTTTTGGAATGCTTATCTGAGAAGCCAGTTGGGACTCATGACCACAAGCAAGGAGCACAAAGAAGCTGATGAAATGACATTTCAAATTTGGTACCACTTTTGCTTTCGCTCCAGGGACACATACAAATGCAACCTATAAAGGTAGCAGAACGTAATGCAGATAGGGGAGACCTGTGTATCAGAGCCCAAGGAAGTAGCCCCAGACTGACAGGATGTGGTTACAGCAGGAAATCAGGGGAAAAAGGGATATGCTGCCTATTCAACTGTTAAGCTGATCACAAATATGTTGAGACCCATCATTTTGAGGCCACCAAAGCTAACCACAACAGGGTACTGTGCTCATTTCACCACTGTCCCACTGAGGTACATTCCTAAACCGTGAAGACAGCTGCTTTGAATTAAATAAAGTCAGTGAATTTTAGGAAGGCTGAAAGGAACGATGGATTGCAATTCATATGCTGCATGATGCCTTCAGTTTAATTAGGACATGTGTACTTGGTGTTTCTTTCAAATCAGCTTTACTGTAGACAGATTCAAATGGCCAGCAATCTGATCTGAATGCAAACTGTAATACAATCAAAGAGTTTAAGATGTTCACAGTGAACATGCAGATTAGGCCTGTTAAAGAGAAATTCAGAAGGATTCAATATCTTGATACTGATGTGTTCAAGTGGTTTGATCCAAGATTTTGAGGCCCTATTACTACCTTCAGCAATTTTCAAAGGAGAAAAAAATTACTTCTGAAAAGAAAACTAAGTAAAACACAGATAATGTTAGGCAGAGACTTACAAAAGGAGAGTCAGCTTTAAAAAAAAAAAAACAAAATACTGTCAATTCTGGTTTTGTCCTTCAGTCAGGTGGGTACTCTGCTTTTCATGCCTTGATTTCTAGTATCTGCAGAAGGTAGCCTATAATGCTTATAAGTTTATAAATGCTTATAAACAGTGTAGCTGTTTTGTTACCTAGGCAATAAGCTTACCATTTCAATGGTTATTTGGAGGGACAGAAAGTGCCTTCTGCGGTTGTAACCAGAGTCAGCACTTTTCTAGATGGCGTGCTAAGTCATTACAGCTTGAATGAGGCGGCACTGTGAGACAGGATATACTGCACAGAATGAAGAAGCCAACGTTTTGCTGACGATGTAGCCTAATACCATATTAAAAACAGCAAGCAAAGACCTACAAGTATATCAGAATGATGTATTTCATATATCACCTTTGATACCACATCCCCCCGATTACAGATATTTATACTGAATTGTCTTTTTCTGGTAATTGGGGTGCTGGGGTTTTTTAAAGTTAAAATTAAATATAGAAAGTGTAAAATGCTGTTATGTTAAGAACTGTGAACAGAGTAAGCGCTGCAAAGTACAAAGAGTAAGAGAATGGCCCTGCTTTGCTTTCTTTTGCTGTTACTGCAAAACAAGTTTAACTTAGTTTTGATCAAAGAAAAATGGCATTTCTCGTGTCTTTGTTACGAAAAAAAAGCACAGCACGACAACTGGCTGCATCTTGGAGGCTAATTGCTTTCCAATTTTTCCTTGAACTCCGAACCATGTAAATGGACAGACAGCTGGAAAACAAACCGCAAGCTGTTTTCCTTAAATTTGTCCTTACGCAGCACATCAAATGACTGTAAGCCTCAGTCTAATCCCTGAAACATTTTAATTATTACTTAATCATTAGTACTGCTATTGTCATAGCACACACAGACCACAGCACTGTATTCAGACACTACTCCTCCCCTGTTATCTCAGACCTCTGGGACTGAGACCCACAAGGTTCCACACTTCCACCCATTGTATACCAACCTGCTCCCATTCGTGTGCTAACACAGAAACAAAACACACTTAAAGCCGCACTTTATGTTCTTCTAGACACAGCCACGTATTGACAGCAGCAGAGATGAAATGCTGGGTTGCACTGTGGCAGTGACATCTGATCGAATGCCTGAATGCCATGACAGGCTGCAGTCCACAAGGAGCAGTCAACTTAGCAGTTAGAGGATAAGAACATCACCTTGTTGATCATTTAATGCACGTGGACTTCCATCACAAAAGTACAAGCAACAGTGTTGGTAGTAAGTACAAACAGTTTCTGTCAGGATACAGAAAGAACATTCCTCTTGATCGTGTGACAGATTTCAGCCAGGCTTTCAAATGTAGAAGCCTCATTTGTACCCCAAACAGACCCCTCGGGCTATAAGCAAGACAGATGCTTGAATGTGAAAATGAGCAACTACTGAGTGACACTTTCTGTACACAGCTACTTACCAATAATTTAGAAAAGTGGCTGTAATAGGTACATAGTCATCTACGTCTTCAAAACGCTCTGCCTTGCTGTCTCTTGTGAATTCATTACAAGCTTTGCAATATTTGATGCCTTTCTCAATGTCAAATAACTATTTATCTCTAGAAGTTTCTAGTCATCTTTGCTTGGGGGGAAAAAGGTTTTAAAATGTGAGGTAAGTTTTTAAAAGCTTAAGTCAAATTAACAGAACTTGCTAACAGTATTATTTTCAAGCCATACACATGATTTATGAATACTAGGGAGTGGAAATATGACTAATAAAAATAAACAGGGAAAATTCAGTATGAAAGCATATGCTTTACAAAGTTCACGGTCTTATAAAGAGTACTAGGCACACAAAACAAAGCATTTGAGCAGACAACCACATACAAGAATCCAAATCAGAGCCTCGCTCTCCACTAGTAATCATTATACCAACCAGTAATCATTAGTAATCATTATACCAATTACAGATATTTTAAGGCAATCTGGAAATTAACCTCCAAGACAAGCAGGCATTAGGTACAGATGCTTGGGAAGATCCAGTGCCTCCTCATTCCAAGAGCTGTAAATTGAAATGTGCTAGTGAAGCGAGTGAAAAATAATATACTACTTCATAATTCACAGTGTGAGAATTAAGTTTGCTTTCATTTAATGTCCCACTTCTGACCACTTCTATAACAATGCAAGAAGAAAGAAAGAAAGAAACATCACCACCCCTGAAAAGATCATTTCAGCAGAACTCAGTGCCAAGGGCACTGATTTACAGCCCTAGAACATCTGTAGCCTAAAGCATTTTCCCTCAAGGCTTCTTAGGAAAAAGGAGAGAAAAAGCATGACTAAATCAAGCCAGACCCTCCCTGAATCATGGCTGGTGAGGCCAGAGTCCTGCCTGTAGGGGCAACAAGGCCATTGGTATGCTGGCAATTACCCAACAGGGTTTGGTATAGTCAATATGGCAACCTTTGACTTCGTTTTGAAGGTAATAATTGAGGCTAGAAAAATAATTTATCCTGTGAACGACTCCCCTCAGACGGCAAGTTTTTCAGGCAATTCTCCTCAAATATGTTTTTGTGATGGCAATCCACATTGTATGAATCTCAATTCAATTGTACACCACGGGATCATGCTGGATGAAGAATACCAGGATTCCAGAGAGTAGTAACGGAAAAACATTTATCCCCAGCAGACCAAGCTGTTGAGGATTTGATAAAACACAACAATGATTCCTTCTCCTCCACAATGCCATGCTGACCCTAGGGGTATTTTCTCCCATGTCTCCATCCTCACAAATCACTCTTGTTGATAGAACTGCAATATATGGGGTGGGAGGGAACATAAATACAGAGCCAGCAGCAGTGGTATCACGCTGAAGCTGATCAATAATAGCACAGAGCTTCTGGGGGTTTTTTTGTTGGTGTTTTTTGTTTTCAAAAAATAAAGCCACTCTTTCACTGAAGTCACACAAAAGGCAGGGAAGCTGTACCCTTCCTCTCCTGCACCAGGTTCATTTCTGGAATCAAACAGTTTGGGTGATTCCCAGCCATGAGGTGGCTCAGGCTTAGTACAGTAACTGTTGTGAGTGTCCCGTCTGAGCTGCTCTCTTAGACAGCAAACACACCTATGTGTTCAGACAGCCTGCAGCACGGCAGCTTCATCCACTCCAGGCCGCAGCCACAGCACCTGCGAAACTCCTACTTGGTGCCATTTGCACATGTTTGCAGGCCCTTGCTGCCAGGTCCTGCCCCTCGGTCATGCTTCCCACTGAGACTCAGTCCCACCTGTGTGGCATTCAGCCCCAGGCTGAGGCAAGGGGTCCCAAGAGCAATGGCAGCCCTGGCATGCAGCAGCAGACACCACCAGCGTGGGAGCCTGGACTATGTCTCCTCAGTTAGTACCGAGGTCTGTATTAAAGCAGACGAACGGGAAGGGACTTAAAAGGGCACAGAAGTGAACTGTAAGAATGAAAATCAGTCTTGGCACCAACTTTTCCAGTGAATCTCTACATTACAGTATTAATTACTTTCATTTCACATGCAGGCTGATTTATCCAGGACTAGTTAGCTGACACAGATGACAGGAGCCCCGACCTTGTCATGTCCCCCCCTACCGTTCCACACAGCAGTAAAAGAGGCATGTAGGAGACAGAGGCTCAGCAGCTACAGCATGAGATTGCCAGGGCAGTAGGTTACTGTTAACAGAAAGAGTCCTGGAATGTGAAATTCACTTTTTAGCGCAGTTACACTGGCTTCATTTCATTAGGAACATTGGCATTTCACAAATATTATCTCTCAAACTTATTCACTGGATTAGGAAAAGAGCAAATTATTGTTAATTATGTTCTCCCGAAAATATAATCATCAGACTTAAATTTATCTATCTTCTATTTAATCAAAGTGTGCAAACAGCAGTAAAAATGTCCTTCCTATTAAACTGAGAAGTCTCTCCTCACTTCAGAGCTGCTCGTGTTTAATTATACACTGAAACATTTAACAATATGAAAATGTAACATGTACTTGGCAAAATTAAACAGTTCTTATACCTAAAGTAGTAGTAAATAAGCTTACATTGTGCTCTAGAAGTGCACACTCCACGGTGTTTTTCTATTTGCACATCACCTGAGCTTTAGATGTACCAGACTATTGATGCCACTAGTTCTGCAGTCTGCCTCTAGCATGCAGCCACTACACAATACCTGGGAAAAAGATGAAAACCAGCAATCCTGTAATGTTAAATAATCGGTACAACATGGTAAACTGAAAAGAGATCAATCTTTTCTGACCTCTGAAGGGTGTTAAATTCCCTGCATTTATTCACTGCCCAGGTACTGGATGAACCCAAACTCAGTGATCTCACAGAAAGAAATAAATTAAATTTTTAATACTGATTTGTGAAGTATAATAAAGAACAAATAGAAAGTACTTCAGCTGCAACACGGAGCTTCAAGCCTGACCTAACTAACCTTCAGGAAAGTTCACGGGAATTTTGATTTTGAACAATGATTTGAGGCCTACCATGATTATACAGCATTGAGAAGAACACAGGAGGAGACAGAAAACAAAACTGCAGCTGAAATGAAGAGAGGGTTCCATTTGCAGGCAACAGAATAATGAAATTGTTGGTTGGAAGTCATCCAGTTGACTCTAAGATGATGTGCAAAATGCCCACTCCAGGGACTGGTATGAAGTTGACAAGTTCTCCCAGGTCCTCCACTTTCCTGCCTTTCTAAGAAATTGGTATAACATTTGTTATTTTCAATTATCAGGAGTTTGCTAGCCTCCTTCCCAGTTGCCATGACTTGTCATAGACGTTACACACCAGACCCACAAACACACCAGCTTACTTCCTCAGGACTCTTGGGCACATCCAACATTATGGATGTGAATACATTCACCTTATAATAAAATAATAGAATTATAGAATGTATATGGTTGGAAGGGACCTTTAGAGGTCATATAGTCCAAGCCCCCTGCAGTAAGCAGGGAAATCTTCACTAGATCAGGTCACACAGAGCCCCATTAAGTCTGACCTTTAATATCTTCAGGGATGGGGCCTCCATTACCTCTCTGGGCAACTTATTCCAGTGATCTACCACCCTCATATTAAAGAATTTTTTTCCCAACATCCAACCTAAATCTCCCCTTTTCTAGTTTAAACCATTACCCCTTGTCCTGTTGCTACATGCCCTAGTGAACAGTTCTTCCCCAGCTTTCTTACAGGCACCTTTCAGGTACTGGAAGGCTGCTATAAGGTTCCCCTGGAGCCTTTTCTTCTCCGGGCTGAACAAGCCCAACTCTCTCAGCCCATCTTTATAGGAGAAATGCTCCAGCCCTTTGATCATTTTTGTGGCCCTCCTCTGGACACACTCCAACAGGCCCATGCCCTTCTTGTGTTGAGGGCATGCAAAGCTGGATGCAGTATTCCAGGTAAAGCCTCACCAGAGCAGGGCAGAGGGGCAGAATCAGCTCTCTCAATCTGCTGGCCACACATCTGTTGATGCAGCCCAGGATGTGGTTGGCCTTTTGGGCTGCAGATGCACATTGGTGGCTCATGTCCAGCTTCTCATCCACAAGCACCCCAAGTCCTTTTCCTCAGGACTGCTTTCTAGCACAACATCTCCTAACCTGTATGGATAATGGGGGTTGTCCCGACCCAACTGCAGGACTCTGCACTTGGCTTTGTTGAACCTCATGAAGTTCACCTGGGCCCAGTTCTCCAGCCTGTCCATGTCCTGCTGGGTGGCATCCTGTCCCACCGTCACATTGACTTCACCAGTCAGTTTGGTGTCATCAGCAACTTGCTGAGGGTGCACTCAATCCCTCTGTTAACAGCATTAAAGATATTGAACAACACTGGTCCCAGCACAGACCCTTGAGGAACCTTGTGTAAGAGTCCCTGATGTATTTTCCCCTGACATTGGCTCCAGTTCTTCTTTCCAAGCTGTACTAATATGAACCTAGGTCTGGGAACAGGGTTTGCTTGTGAAGGCTCAAAAAGTACCCACTGCTTTTCCTAAATTTCCTTGTACTACTAGAGTATTGGCAAACTCCCTTCTTGTTAGCTTTTATGTTTGCTATGCATTCATCTCCAGCTGAGCTTTGATATGGTTTTGGACGAAGTAATTAGGTCAACATTTTTGCAAATTCCACTATTTTGGGTTCATAATTTAACCTGAAGACAAGAACACAAGTTCAGGATATAACTTAACTCAGGGGATATATGTAAGGAACCTAAGCCGTTGAATAGTCAATAGTCAGTGAGGTTGGAGCTTGTGGAAGAAGTGTGAAATTCCCCAAAAGCATTACTAGCTGGCCAAGTACAATTTCAGCCAGACACAGCAGATACAAAGATGTGGTTTACAGAGCCTCATGATTATGATTTCTGTGAAAAAAAAATAACCCTTAACTAGGGCCTCATTTCAAAACTCCATATGAGCACTCTGACATTTCCAAAAGACATTGCTGCCAAGCACTTATACTTTGGGTAGGCCAACTATTCTTTAACAAGGTCCTAATGTTCCTCAAGGCTGAAGAAATCAAGATAAAAAGCCTTTCTCAGGATCATCCAGCAGCTCAAGAACCAGGCTGGACTCAGACCTCCATTCTCTCCCAGGTGAGGCACTGACACTGGAATGCCTTGCTTGTTCACAGAACGGGGAGCACAGCATATTAAAATGAAAGGAGGAATTGCTAAGAAAGCCAGCAGATGAGCGTTTGCACGCTAGGGACACACTGCAGAGTGAGACCATGGATTCTTTACCTTTTTGTGGAGTCACAATCAGAAAAACAAACAAAAGCCCAAATAAAATAAAAAGCAACTGGGTCCCTGGAGTGTCATAACTCTGATATTATTTGTAATATTAGATGTGTACACGGTATCTCAAGACTAAGGAGTAATATCCCAGTCAGCAAGACAGAAGATGCTAACAAGCCTCAAGAGCTGTTTGAATTTAATTCAGTGTGATAAATGGATCTCAGGAGGGGTCTATGAGTGAGATCCTCTTGCAGGGGAGTCTCAGAGGAGAACCTGAAAGGTAGTGGCATTAGCACCATGACAAGAGTTGTATGGCACAGAGAAGGTAACACATGTATGGAAAGCTCAAACAGACTAATGTCAATCACACGGCAACTGGAGAGAGATGTGGCAGCAGCACATACAGAAATGCTCATGCTGGGTGAAAGGGGGCAGGTTGAGCTGTTAACTCTCTCCTCATAAAACCAATGCACAGCTTTAACAGTTGTCACAACTCAAAGCCTGCTTCCACAGTCACAACAATTATTCATCGTTCCAAACACTGCAAGACGGGAGACAAGTAATGCTAACGAACAAGCTGTCAGTTCTAATACGTGGTCAGAAAAGGACTGGGTCTTTCTCATAGCATCTAATATTAAAATTATTAAAAGAAATTGTTGAGGAGACACTGTTGGGAATTTCTGGCTTAAAGACATTCTCATCTGAAAATTAAAATGTAATGGAACAAATTTTTTGCTAGAAACACACCAATTTCAATTATTCTTGCTCAAAGAAGATTTTCACTTTGTGGTGGAATTTCTGTTAGCAGAAAAAGGGATCAAGACTCAGCTCTCCCCAGACACCCCTAGAATACGAATCCCAGCTACAAGCTAGACAGAATAGTATCTCAAGGCTGGGACTCTTAGGGAGGTGAGTGGTATAGGCCTGACAAGGAGACACATGCCTAATGCTTGAAAGGTGTTTACTTCATTACAACATAAAACAACTAAAGGTCATAAATGAATTAATGACTAAAAACTTTCTTAAGATGTTACTTTATTAACCTAATTCTTTCAAAGCCTCAAGCAGTTTCTAGCTATAGGAAATACTCAGGTAAAAAAAACAGATGAAATCTAAGGTGCAGAAAAGCAGATAATCCACCATCAACTTAATGCAAAGTTTTTTGAAAAGCCTATTCCACTTCTGGAAACACAATATTAGACCAAGAAATATCTGATCTAGCCCATGTTCCCACAAATTCTCAAAGCCAAATCTCAGCTTTCACATTTGGGCCAATTGCCATGTTTGGCCAGCTCTCCAGGTTCACATGGGAAAACAGGGGAAGCCATCAACACAACCCTACCACCTGTGTGCTTGGATCTGTCACAATATGCTGGCAGCCAGCAGAGTGTAATACAGAAGGCTAAATGACCTCCCAAATTGCTGTATGCATTTCTGATTGAATGCCACATGGGAGATGCATATGCTATGAACAAGAAAAGAAATGGTAGAAAGGAAAGATACCTAATTTAGCAGGTTACAAGTAGACACATCTCCACTGATTCATTCAGGAGCAACGAATGAATGAATTTCCAGAGACCACTTGAGATCTGAAGAAACTGTATGCAACTTAGAGACATGAAAGTTTTCAACACTAACTCTCTGTGCTGTGAAGGTTCAACTTACACTTAAGTATCACACTGAACCAGAAAGCTGGTAATAGTGAGTGAAAAGAGCTAAGAGAAAATAGGAGCAGAGTTCAGCCAGCTTCAGCATTTCATTCTTTATAAATGTACCTCTGCACCACTGGTATAACCTTTCTTTCCAGAACAGGCCTTTCCTGCCTCTTGTCCTACTCAAGGAAACTTGGACTGATCTGGCACTTACATCAACAACTTCTGAGAAATGAATGTCAACAGCTGTTATAAAGAGTAGAGATTTGGGTTAATCTTAGTCTCTACAGCAGCAAAGAGTACACACAGAATGTTTAGGATTGGTCTCTCAATTTCAATTCATAAAATCATAGAATATACTGAATTGGAATTACTGAGTTTTATTTGTTATTCTGATAGGGGAAAAAAATAATTCCCAGTGCTATGAGGAGGTGGCATACAGAAGGACACAGGGCTCTCCAGCAGTACCAAATCTGACCTAACTCTACCTGTGCTGTAAAGCTATCAGGTATTTACATGTGAAGACTGCCATCTTTTCACACAAGCGAACAGCAAAGGTGATGAGCAATGCTAGGAAGGGCACTTCCCATCAGGTCAAGTGAGTGTTTGCAACTAGTAGTGAAATATTCTATCTGTGACACCATACTGACTAGTGCTGGCAACCTGTATTCTGACTTGGCAAGAGTCCACCACCACCACTGACAGACTGTTGAAAGGATTACACTCACTATAGCAAGTTAGATGGATAAAAATAACAAAATGCAAATTTGTCACAGGCACGTCTTTCAGCCTATTCTAGTGTGTCTGAAGGCACAAAATACCTCCAGCTTCAGCGGTGCTGCAGAGTAATGTATTCTCTCTCTAGCAATCATACATTTTGGAATCTCTGTCAATGCCATGCTTTGCCCAATATTCAGAATTAGGGCAGGTTTCACTTCATGCAGACTAATGCCTCTGATCCTGTTTCCCAATGAACTCAGAAGTTACTTTAAGATATCATAACTGCTTTGGGCAACAGTTTATCCTCAACAGTGAAGTAATTCCATCTGCTGCTCTATTTTATCAGACTAAAGCCATAAAATCCCTAATTACAAAATTTGCTTTTAGCACTTGGAGAGCTGAAGGTTGGGATCCTGATTATGGTTGTGTGATGAAGAAACACCAGTCACAGAGAACACAAAAAAAAAAAAAAAAAAAGAAAAAAAGAGCAGTATAAACCACATGATGATAAAATTCTTCAAGTTTCAGAGCAAGGGTTCAGCAGGACAATGGGTCAAAAATGAGGAAGTCTAACACCACTGCACACAACTGTGACACAGCACCGCTGGGCTCTGAGTACAGATTAGTGAACAGACTCTCAACATTGCTGGTCATCAAATCAGCAATCAAGATTATCAAATAATAAGCATTTTTTTTAATGGAAAGTCCTGCAGGTTTTTACTGAAATGTGTTGTCTAAGTGCAAAGAGTTTAATTATATTGGCTAAACTGTGTTATATATCAGCATAACTTCTTTGTTCCTCTTTCTACCTCAGTGAGCTTTTCACACTATTGCCCTTTACCCCCAGGAAAGGTTTGATAGCAACCAGCATTTAGAGCACCTAAAACCAAACCTCTATTTCCACAATTTACCTGTCTGACTGTTGCTCCTTGAAACTGATGTATTAAAATCTACTTTCTGAAATTTGTCTTAGAAGATAAAAATTGCAAGGGAGATCGGGGCACAATTTCCTATTTTGCTTACAATAAAGAAGGGTGTGTGTGACATTTAGATAGGTGAGATATTTCCACATACCTCTTTCACCAAATTTATCCCCCACATGTTGTAGGCATTAAAACAGAAAGATGTAAAATATGCTCCATAGACACAGTCCCTGATTCTACGTATTTCAAAGCATAGTAGGAAAGTGAAATACATGGCTGCACTCCTGGCTGATGATTTAAGACCTGACTACTAAAGTCTATGGACAGATTCATAGTCAAGACGACTTGAAATGGGCACTGAAAAGACCTGATGCTACGTTGTTGAAGACAAAACCCTCATGCTCCACTTAACTGATGCTATGCTCATATGATGACGATTTTCCAGGGGCCAGCCTCAAGTGTTTTACACACGTTGCTGAACTCAGCCTTACTGCAACTGTACTTGACAGGTTCTCATCCATGGAAGAAAGCAACAAGAAGGTTTTCAGCAGCTATTTGATCTCTTAGAATCAGTTTGTCTGGCTTCAGATTGTACCTGCTCCATGTGCATTTCCTGCAGGGATCATCATAAATACATTTGCTACTACAAATGATCAAGGAAGAGCGATTTTAAAAGAAACAGCACAGTACTCAGACCCACTTTGGTCTCTATATTTTTGGGGAATGATGATCACCACAGGAAAAACAATTTCAAAACATTAGAAATACTGAAGGAAATAAAGGGGGAGGGGGGAAAGGCAAAAACCTTTCTTAGATTAATTTCTGAGTCAAACTTCTTAATTTCTAGTCAGCAGGACACTGATAAGCAGCCATGTAATATGTTGTACTTGCACTATAGAAAATGCAGCCATGTTTCCTCTACATTATTAAATTACACAGTTCCATTACAGTTTGTCTTCAGTGCAATGCTAATTAAGATGCCCTCATTCACGCTGATCTCCAAGACTAACCTACCTCACATGGGCAAATCAACACCTGAGTTACTGATTCTGCAACTGTGCCACTCTCAGCTTTCTCCAGAAATTTTTGGGCCTTGTATCTTGACACTGTGCAGGACTGCAAGTAAATTGAGTTGCTTAGATCTTCTGCCAGGCAATTGTAAAGAAAGAGGGGAAAAAATTTCACTGTCACTTTGAATGCAGAGGAAAAGTATCTGAGGGTGACACGGTGGCTTGCAATCTCAATGTAAAAAAAAAGAAAATTAACTACTTTCATTTAATTAGAGTGCGTTTCACTGGTTTGCTAGAACCATTTCTGGCTAGCAATAAAGTACTTAGCAAATCTCTTTCAATGAGAAGCATTTTTAGAATACACTGATAAAACTATACTATAATATCACTAAGATGTTAATGAACCAGTTAACATAAGATTAATGCAAATATAAATGAAGGCATGATGTCGTTGATATGGATTAGACATCCTGCTGTCTTGATGCAACACCATTAAGGCACAATTGTGAGCAGTACATAAGATTTAAAAGGTAAGTTTTATGCAATGATTCTTTAGAGCTTTCTACAAGGCAACTATGTCCAGCATCCCATTCTATCGGGCCACAACAAAGGTGAGCAGGGAGTATTTGTTTTCAGAAAGCAGTAATTAGAACAGTAGAATTAAACTGATGTTAACCTCATCTTTTGATTTCTGCTATCAGCCTAGGTCTTCCGTAGGTTCAGAGTGATTTGTCAGTCAAATGTTAAGATGTTACTTTGACCCCATTGAATGCGAGCCTAGTATGACAGTCTGCCAAACCAAAGAACCTTAAAATAAACCACCATTTCTTCCTCCTGCCTTTTATAAAAGCTAATGCAGAAATTTGAAATAGGACTCAGTTCCCCCTAGATTCAGTTTTCTGCAACTTAATGGGGCAAACAGAACTATGAACTTTGGAGGCACACCACTTTTGGAACAGTTGACTCTAAGGCTGTTCATCCAGAAACTAATATGCTAAGAAAAACAACTTCTTTCTCTCACACATATTTGAAGCCAAATTCCAAAGTGCAAGTACATATCTATCATTTAATCCAGAAATCAGAAAATGGTAACTGAGGTATGCAGTCAGAGTCAGCTAAACACAGCTCACAGAGAAGACTCTTTCTTGGAAACATATAGGGAGAGAAATCGTGGACTGCTTGGTGCTCTGGTCAAGGGAGGACAGTAGATGAAGATGTAGAAATTACACTTCTTCCTCTAGGAAGGAGGCTAGAGGAGGAAGGAGAAAAGTCAACATTCTAACAATACAAAAACTTTTCTGCTAGCAACATGTTAATGCAGAACCTCTCAATGATAGTTTAAACTTTCTTCCAAATCATTGTGGAAACAACTGTGAGCTGTACAAAGTCATAAATTTAATTACAGAGTAAGAAGGTAATGAAGATAACCAGCTTTCCAAACACACCCCCCCCCTCCTGGGTGGAAAGAGGGGAGTGGATGAAACAAAGCATGTAAATAATTTAAAAAAATTTGGCATGGTGGGAAAAATGCAATTTGCACTCAGAGCACAAGTACTGTTATTTGACACTATCCAACCTCTGCAACACGATGTCTGTAAATTTGATGTGGGAGACCACCCCTTTACTAGATACACTCAGCAAGTCGCATTTTCACACCAGAATACCTTAAGTACAGTAAAAATGAAGAGATTCACATATTCAGCCGCTATTAGTATAACCTGAACTACACGTGGAAGTCCATTGAGTATCCTAGGGACAACCGACTGTCGTGATTTAACCCAGCAGCTGGCTAAGAGAACCTCACAGCAGTTCACTTGCTCGCCTCCACCCCAGTGGGATGGGGGAGAGAATTGAAAAGGAAAAGGTAACACTCATGAGTTGACTTAAAAACAGTTAAATAGGACCAAAGAGAAAGAAAATAACGATGATAATAACAACAAGAAGAAAAAAAAACAGAAAAAAAAAGCCCCAAGTGATGCACAGCAGAGTTTCTCACCACTAGAACTAGCTCAGCTAGTTCCTGAGCTGTACCACATCCCAGTCAACTCCCCAGTGCTATACCCAACATGACATCACGTGGTACAGACTATTCCTTTGGCAGTCTGGGTCAGCTGTCCTGACTGTGTCCCCTCCCGGCTTCTTGGGCACATCCCACCTTCCTGTTGGCAGGGCAGTGTGAGAAGCTGAAAAGTCCTTGACTGCTTGGCAACAACTAAAACATCAGTATGTTATTCACATTATTCTCATCCTAAATCTGAAAGACAGTGCTATGCCAGCTACTGGGAAGAAAATTAACTCTATTCCAGCCAAAACCAGGACACCAACTCATCATTCTGTGAAAGCATTATCTTAAATTTATAGAGTAGAACTGATATAGTCTGTTTACAGAAGAAATACTAACTGCATCTTTCTTCCCTTGCCCTGCAATACACGCACTTCTCATTTGAAACAATAGCTGAATATGGAATAATAATTTGCAATGTGAAATACTGCTAATGTGTTTCCTCTGAGAGTTCCTCTTCCAGAAATAGCAGAAACTACTTTTATTGCTCAAGTTTTCATTACAGAAATGCCATAGTACATATATCTTTGGTCTCCCATGTACTTTGCTACAGAGCGTGACAAGCTAATGACAAGGCTTTTTTCCTGCCTCCCCCATCACCCTCCTCTTTTTTTTTTCCTCTATCATCAGTGCACTAATATTTAGATAGATTTACTTTGGAGCAAATAGTAAATGACTAGAAAGCTGTTTCCACTTCTCATTCTCATTCTGATTAATGAGCTGGAGGAATACTCCCTCCCTTCTTTCTCCTCCTGTGGTTGAAAACATATTGAGCTTATGCCTCTTCAACATCATTAAAAAATAATTTTAGACTTGCCTTCCCTAGCAGATGGATGGGACTTGCATAACACTGAAGGCCTTTCCATAGGGGAATAAGGATCAGTAAACCCACCCTTCAGCAGTCATTCCAGGATGATGTAAGAAGGTACAGTACAAGACTGTTGAAACAGAGTCAAAAAGCAAAACGGATGCATGCATACACATCTTACACACATTATATGCACAAGCAATAATCAGCCCATAAAGAAAAAACTCCCTCAGTATATATAAAGGTCAGCAAAAAATCCCCCAAAAAAACAAACAAACAAAAAAAAACAAAACAGGAAGAAAGAAAACAAGACTTTCAAATCAACAGGTTGACCAAAGTCATTGGCCTCATGGCCAACTTGTCTTCCTTTCA
The DNA here is from genome assembly GCF_964237585.1 of Gallinula chloropus. Classification (NCBI taxonomy): domain Eukaryota; kingdom Metazoa; phylum Chordata; class Aves; order Gruiformes; family Rallidae; genus Gallinula; species Gallinula chloropus. The sequence goes on from NC_140087.1 coordinate 70,326,137, forward strand.
AAGGCAGCTTGAGGATCTTCAACTGTGTAACTATTCTGGTCAAAATGGGTAACTCCATATAAAAAGATTGTCAATAAATGCTATGTCTTCGACCCAAACTTACCAGAAGGGATACTTGCCAGAGGTGAAAAGGCATCAAAAACCATTTTACACCTAAAGACTGAAAGAAACACAACTCAAACCACTCTCACTAGGGCTGCCGCAAGCAAGGAACAGAAACCACAATACTTTCTGATGGGTAATTGAGCAACATCTGAATAAAGAATGACATTAACCTGCAGAAGTGATTACTGCAGCTTGCTGTGCCAGTACGTTACAACGAATGCTGTTCGTAAAACAAACCGTTATCAGTCAGCAGATAATAACGGAGAACGACCATGGCATAAATTATTACAGAAGACTATAAGCACAAGTCATTACGAAAAAGTCAATACTGGGATAAAGCAGTCGTATCAGTCCTAGAAACAAAACAAGTTGGTAAAAGGCAACAAATTTCAGCTTTGAAATCTAGCAATTTGACACACCACTTTTTTCATTCAACAATTAATAAAACTGTCCTACACTGAAGTGATTTTTCTCCATAAAGTAACTTTACTCTTAAGTGTGAGAAAACATGGAACCCTTTGCCAGTGCTGTTACACTTCATTAAGTTCAAAAACACCAAACAATTGGTAAAATAGCATCACAGTCGCATTTTTAAAGCAAAACACGGATATTCATTTATGAGCACATTTTCCTGTCCTTTATATAGCTGACCTCCAGTATTTCTTTCAGTCAGTTCATCGTTCAGTTGTGCTCCCTTATGATGCTGTAAGTGCTGTATGACACAGTCACCTATGGACATTCAAATGGTGTCATTATGCCTTGTATAAAGAGTTTTCCCATCAACACCCATGATGATGCTCCTCAAGCCATGTGACTTCCATGGCATGCCACACCATGGCTGGAGGAAACACAGTCCCTCCTCAGAGCTAAAGAGCAATCCCTGTGAAAAATTACATACCAACTTTGCTGCACAGGAATGAAGGCAGCAAAATGACACCCACTCTACTGTTGAACAGACAGCTAAGAAGGAATCTGGGGCCAGTCCAAGAAACCAATATTTCACCTATCTCACCCTAAGGAAAAGTACTTAATCAAAATTGTATTTTTCCCACAAAAGGTTCTGATTTCATGGAAGACATTTTCTGGATAAAGGAAATAATACGATTGTCCTAAATTACTTCTGGCTTTTCAGTTGGACACAGCATGCTTCCTTCATTCCTGCTTTTTCCCTCTCCATGACATCCCTGAGACTCCTTTAAATATTCGTTCTAAACGGTAGTTCCTTCCTAAGTAGAGTCCAACTTCAGGTAAAAGGGAGCTCACTTCACTGATTCGCAACATCTATCCCACAAATGTAGGCAACACAGAACATGTTCCATGTGCTGGAACTAAAATCTAGCCTATCCATGGCAGTTAAGCCTGCAGCTCTATCAGAAATGGAAAATTAGTAAGACATTTGATTCACTTGCTTAAAATAAAAAGAAAAAAACCCAACCAAACCCAACATACTACTCAACTTGACTGCAGAGGCAAATAACTCAACTAAAAAAAGCTATCAGGATTTTGCAATTTTAATTTCTCTGCTCATTGAAGCTTTCTACTTTAAGGCAATTAAAACCAGGCATCAAAGGCACACAAAATTGGGATTGGGTAGTGAATAATTTGAGAAAGAAACGTCCACAATTCAGTTAGAAAAAGACATCCATGTCTTAGGACTGAGGAGAATTCATGCAATAAGGGGAGCTGGGAGAGGCATGGGGAAGAGAATATGGGAAGAGTATGTGCAATGCCTGTCCCCTGTGGGGTGCTAATTTTTCTGTCATGGGGCACTCATGAGGTAAAAGACTCAGGAGAAGACACAGAGCTAGAATTTTCCTATTCTAGCCTATGCATATTTATTTATTTCTTCTCTAGTTTGCCCCTACAAGTGTTTCTACATTGCAACAAGGGCAGAATCTAGATTTTGTGCATACATTGAAATTCAGCAGATTAACGGCAGCTCCCCAAACAGTGCTAGGCCACTCACCAACGGTGAAGGAGATACACATTAACATCTCTGCTGGAATCAATTCCTTTGACTCTGAAGACTCAGCCATCAATGTTATTTTTTTCCATTAAAAACAGCACTCTTCTAGGAAAAATAATGCCAGAAACGCAGTGCCACTCAGCCACACTTCTGTTGAATACCAACCCTGCTAATGATCTGCTAGAGTATTTCTTTAACTCTTGATTGTGTCCATCGGTATAGTACCACCTACTTCAGTGGGGTCTTAATGTTTTTAAGAGTCCTTCAGACCACTCGATGAAAGTGCTGCTGGAGAACTATAGCATTCATTTGTATAGCACTGTCTGAAAATTCATCTCAATGAGGTCAGCGTGTAAGCCTCTAACAGCCTGATGTTTATGTCATCCTGGCAGAGATCTTCCTCCAGCAGCAGCTGATGAATCGCACATGGGGAGGTGTCCAGTACTCACCCTGGGCTGCAATAAGCAGTACCAAACCTGGGTACCCAAAATAAGCTGCTTTGGGCCTCCCTCAGCCTTTGGACCCAGAACAGGTAAAAGTGGAAAACACCTAAGTCAGAGACAAGCAGGACAGAAGCAAGAGGCAGGGAGTGAACATGCAAGAAAAGAGAATCAGACATGTTGAGGAGTTGGAAGGCCTGCTAAGAAGAAAAGCCTGGAAAACAAAACTAGAAGGGAAGTGTATGGTGAGACAGAGCAGGGAACAAGCGAGCCCTGGGTATAAGTGAGAAGAGATAAGAGAGCTGATGGAAAAACAGACATGTCTTTGTCCAAGACAAAACCACTCTCCCTGTTTTCAAATTTTTAAGGAAAGTCATCAGTTAAATTATATAGGTTGGTTTTTTTCCTTTCATAATAGAATATTGGTGGCAAGCAGTAAGTGAAAAGAAAACAAGATGTTCTTAGGAAAAAAAAACATTTAAAAACTGATAGCAGTTTGATTGTTGATAAACATTGAGGTTGATGGCATCTCTGTCTGAGGAGGGCTGTTTTACTAGGCGCTGCCAACTGCAACTGCCTTGGATACCGGCAATCGAAATCTCCTATCTAAAACAAAAATACTAAGAGCAGAGTCAATTCTCTTAAAACAGTCCAGATACGTGCCCCAGCCTTGACCTGGAGAAATTGCCTAAAGGAATGAAAGGAGCCAAAGTTCCCAGACAACTGGCTTTGAAAAAAAAGGAAATCAACTTGTGTCAGATGTTATCTAGAGACCTCTAAGAAATGAGCCTCTGAATAGCTCATCTGGCATGAAATAATAACAAATTGCAATCATCATGGTTTTGATATGGATCTGAATTGTCAAAAGCAATAGTCTATACTTCCTACACCACTGCCTCCTGAAAGCCAGGCATTTAGAAAGGAAAGGAGCAGAGATGCAAAAGCAGTTGGCTAGATTCAAGAACACTGTCTCCATTCAATCTAAGACAATATCCAGACAGATCATCTCACATTTTTATTTTCTGGCATAGTAGTTCATTTAGCTAGACACGCTTAGAGTGTTTAATATCCTAAAAATAATCAAGTCATCCATTGCACTTAATCGACTCATAACAATCTTCTCACTAAAGTTACCTTACATCTCTAGCAAGCACACTGCACAGAGAAAGTTTGTCTAGAATTTGTATTTTTCTTCTGCTGAACAAAATCAGATCATTTGGCTTCTTTACATTGAAATACTTTTTAATAAACATTTTTTTTTAAATAATCCCTGTAGTGTAATTTTGCTTATTATAAAAGGAATCATAATAACTGGCCACTGATCTGAATAAGAGAGAGCAGAGTTTGTCTCATTTACTCTACTGCTTGTGTTCCTTGCTAGACGAAGCAGAGTCATAAAAACTTCATTGCCTAGTGAAAGATTTAGACTCGTGCTGATCTTCTGCAGTCCTACCCTCCTATGAAGTTCATCAAGGATGGCAGATGGTGCTGCTGGTTCAAATCCCAGATTAGAATAGCTCTGTCTTGTCCAAAGGAACTTTATTACGCATCCTTGTGGCCTCAATCCATCAGCATGAATGGCATGAGAAGCCAGGGATGATCAGGGAAAGCTCCAATTACATTCAGTAAACAAACTTCACTGCTGCTATTTCCAATAGGAAATCATATTTAGTCAGGCAGATATAGGAGGCAACAAATATCACAAGGTTATGGACTGATATTTATCAAGAGCTGGCAACTGTTTTCAATGACTCAGAGACCTCAATGTCCTTAAAGAAAAGCAGATCAGCACACCACGTGCAAAAAATGTAGGGAAAAGGCAAGTACTTCCAAATGCAATGGGGAGGGCTCTTCACTTCTGTATACAAGATACAGAAACGCTCCTGTGCAATCCAGGAATGTTCATGGCTTCGCTCTATCACTTCACTTTAAGAACAGGCATTACCCAGCACAGCATGTGGAAAAGGCTTCTGCCACAGTGCCTGAGTCAAGACATAGCTGTATAGATCAGAGCACAAAGCAGATCTGACAACCCTGCTTGAAACCTGTGTCTAACGTTGGTGTCAACCCAACACCATGTTTTTGCCAGACTAGTTGCTGATGTTAATGGTTTGCCACTGCTTGTACAAAAGAGCCCTTGAGACAGTCATCATTTTGTTGCAGAAATATAATTTCTACTGTATGAGGCAGGTACTATAGAAGGCAATAAAATTGCAAGGCAAACAAAGGTGGCTATTTGACAGAAAAATGACAGAAAAATGCCTTCAGGTATTAGCAATACTAGTTAACAAATATAGTACATGAGTTTTAAAAGAAAAGCTCTGCAAAGTGCTTTCAAACTGGTGTCAAATGCTGCAACCCTCACTGTATTACTGAAGAAAGATGGCCCATTTGGTACTTTCCCCAATCTCTAAAAACAATCCCAAACCGTTTCCTCTGCCACTGCAGCAGGCATTAGAATCTGAATGGTTTTCTAGCCTTCATTTCCTTCAATTTCCCATTTGGGAAATTATTATTAACTTGCAAACTCCTGTTAAATCAATCTTTGGCTTCTTTCTAATATGCAGAATTCAATTGGAAGGTGCCGGTCAGCTTTATCAGAGTTCTCTCTCTTCTTTCCTGCGTGGAGAACACTGGATTTACCTGCCCTTGAGAATAACGGGCACCATTTTTGGTGGGGCAGGAAGACAGACAGTGTTCTTTAAAGTGAGGGTGCAAAGCTGCCCTGCTAGAACTGAACCCTGTGGTGTATTTCATGTAACAGAACTGCAATAACTTCAGAGCGATACGCGAGAACCTGGCTTTGAACGCAGAATCAACAGTATTAGCACTGTAACAGCGCTCTTAGCAGTCGGGTGGGTCAAGGACATGATTTTTAAGTCTTGTAAAGTTATCAGGACCCAGTTAATAGTTTCACTCTGAATCTGAAGGGAGGAATACTTGTAAATCTTCTATAGTACTTCTACACAGGGTAGGTTTGCCTTGGATAAGTTGATTCTTAAGCATTAGCAAGGAAAACCCAAAGGAAATTGCATACGATGCCAAACCGCACTCCGAGGTGGGACAGCCACACAGAGGAGGTTGCACAGAACTTATGAGGGTTTTAAGGTCAAAAATAAGTAGGAGATGCACAACTATACTGCAGGTCAGCAACTGAGGGGAGCAGAAAAGTAGCTAGAAACAAGGCTGGCAACATTAATGAGGCGTGTTGCCTACTCTCTGGAAACAAAGATTGGAAGCATACATGGACACTACATAGCAGAGGACCCAAAAGAGACTGCTTGCAAGACTCTGTAGCAGAACAGACACCTATACCAAGAAAAAAAAAAACACCAAAGAAAAAGGAAAAAAATAAGTACCAATGACAGTATGTGTAAGTGCTCAGGAAGAGGGGGTTGTGTGGCAACTTGTTTGCTTGTTTAGGTATTAGGAAACTGAAATTCATCCCTGGCATGTCTACACTGGTAGGAAGTACACAGGCTGGAATCAACACAGGGCTGTAAAGATTAATGTGGGATGGCTTTTAAAAATTGAAGTGGAAACCCTAGGTTGGGAGGGGAGGCAGGGAAATAGATCTATAAAACAAGGGAAACAAGTTAAAGGAATGAGAAAGCAGAGTGGGGAGGAAACCAGACTTTGAACAGCAAGAATAGAATAACAATCAGAAAAGAGGAACCTGCAAATAATTCTTAAGGGCAGAACATAAAAGTTTAAGAGGACAGATTTTTGTGCCCAGGATTGGGTAAGTACAGAAGTCAGATTTGGTTACTCAGAGTGATCTCAAGAAATTGTTTCAGCCACCTGAGAAATAATTTATATTAAAGAATCTTCAGTTTTGTAAGATAAAACACCCAAACCAGCCACTTGTAAGGGTGCCCCAATTCTTACTACCTGCAGGGTCAGATGTGCCACCCTCTGGGTTTTCATGCACAGAAGCAGCTCCCAGAGCCCAAGGAGATCACCAAAAGGTGCTGCCATTATCTGGAAGCCACAAGGATCCTCATGCACATTGGGCACCCAGCTCAACACCCTCAGCCCTTCTCTGCTACCATGTGTCCAGTACTGCTTTAAAAACAGCAGAGAAAAGCATTCCACTAAGTATCCACAACACTGAACTCAAAACCCTGTTTCTTTTTCTTCTGCTGTTCCATTCACTACACATTAAGTAATATGTTTTTCTAGCAAGTCAAATTTTGATCTATTTGACAATTTTTTTCCTAATTTGCTGCTTTTTTTCAACTTGAAAATAGCCTTTTTTTCCCTGTCCTTTTTAACAATTTTAATAGGAAATAGATTACACCACTTTGGCTTTGCCATTTGCATTTGAATCTGGCAAAGGTCAATAAAAGGCAGCACTGGAACCTATTAACTGTTGGATAACATGTATCACAAGACAGACAAGCCTATGTAATTTCTACTACACATGCACCACCCCCACCTCCCTGATTTCAAATCAGTTTGATTTGGACTGTAATCAACTGAAAGGAAGAAGAAAAAAAAAAAAGAAATAATTGCATTTATTTATTACTGAACTTACGTTGGTTGGCTTTGCTTGGTTCAAGAGGTCATACAATATTGCTGCTTCACAATATGATTTGCCCCAACAGCAAATGGCACTCAAAATTCAGTTTCTGGTAATGTGCCTATACAAATCTTTGTAATAAATAGTTCATTTTCATACACATGTCTGTAAGAGGAAATAAACTGCTACAAGTCCAATCTCAATTGACAGTGCAGTAAATCCTTCTGGAGCAATCTGAAGCTACAGCTTTGTTGTATTTGAGGTTACCATGCAAAAAGAAGGCAGGCATGAAATCTATTAAAAGGATCCTAGTTTCTCTCAAGAAATAATATAGCCCTTAACAGTTTTGCTGCTGATTAAGACATTTAAAGCCGAAGTGTACAGATGTGTACCTACTTCTAGTGCTGAAGCAACAACTTAATCTACATAATCTAGTTCTCAAGTGGAACGAGAAAGCCATCTTTCCACATGTGCAGACATTTGGGTATCCAGTTTTTACTGTTTGATAAAGCTTTGAAGGCATCCATTTCACCTTACACATTCTGAAGTGTTTTGATTTAAATCTCCTCATCCACTGTAGACTAACTAGCACTGAACTGCTCAAGGTGCCACAACCAGAGTTAAACCTTTCTTCAGATCTAGACTTGAGATAGTAAAAGATATTTTGCTGGGTGTAGATGAAAAATTTATTTCCAAACACAAGTATCTGCTAAGGAAAGGACTGATTCTTCACAGGTGTCAAGGACAGTATCTTTTGAAAAGTGAAGGACAAAAAAAGACACCAACATTTTTTTCCCCGATTATTTCTCTGCATTTAATTTGACAGACTGAAAGCGACTAAAGGTTGGCTAGCAGATAACAGCAGAGAGAAAGTTTAAGTGCTAATTTTCTGTCTGAAACAACTGAGGTTTCTTCTATAAGTAAGGATTAGTGTTGCCTCCTCACCAAGGCAGGAGAGTTTAATTTCTAATGAAACCATAAATCCAGATTATTTTCCTGGATTACCTGAACTTCTCAAATTTATAGTTTAGACTAAATGACTTGAACTCTTGGTTTAGAATTCTCTGAGAGTAAAATGTGCTGTAAATTTTTGAGACATATGTCGATTCCTAAAAATGAGTTTAAGTGCCCATATAAAGTACCATAAATGCACACACTTTGGTCTTTGTTCATCTTATGTTGTAGCCCATTCATTTGCAAAACAACAGCTTGAACTCAGTAAATATTTTTTAAGGAGAAACAGGCAAAAACCCATCCACAAAAAAGCTGAGCAAACCCATATTACCACTAACCTGAGGAAGGTAATTTTAAGGTTAAAGAGTTCCAAGAAAGTAAATTCCTTTTACTAGTCTGTGAGACAGACTATTGAAGCTATTGAAAAGAAAGAAAAAAAAAAAGAAAAAAGAAAAAACCCACCAACATGAAATGGAACAATACTAGTATGAGACATAACCTTCAGACTTCAAGCCCCAAGGTCAAATGTGACAGATGCTCGTGATTCCTTCATTTATTTTTCTTGACATCTATCAATGCAATCAATCTCCAGTTAAGTTGTAGATGCCAGAAAGGGAATAGCCTATCATGATTTGTAGTAACCTTCAAAAACAGGCACTTTTTCTCTGTTAGAAGTGCTCTGTGCAGAAATATACATGCACCTTCTACAGTACTGCCAATAGAGAGTAGCAGTATTTTATGGCTTCCTTTCTCATGCATCAACGTTCAGATCTCAGGTTTTCTTTAAGAGAATCTTTCACTTCACATATTTACATAAAAGTCTTCAGACGAATCTCAGGTATGGTTAAGGCTCTAGACTAGTCTAGAGGTCCTAGTCATATGGCTTGCAAGTCATTTTATGTGGTTTGCATAGGCATGCCCAATTCAAAAGCTTTCAAGTTCAGTGCCAACAGTTCTGTGCAGGGATTCTGCAGTCCACATGCCCTAAGCGTGGGGTCACAACAGATCAGGTTGAGCAGTCAGTCCTACAGCCTTAGCCTCCCTTTGCCTCTAAAGTGTTGCAGGAGACAGAGCCACACCAACATAAAGCAATTACAATATAAAAGACACAAAATCACCCAAGAGAAACTACCCGGCTCTTTCCTATGGAGAAAATGCAGCAACATGATGGAACAGTCAGTGTGTCCAGCTCGTGCAGAAAGTGTGGGACAGAGGCCAGAAGGTAACTCAATCCATCAGTTCAAACCTTATCTTTTGAATGTCCATCTGAACAAGGCTGGAATCCTGATATTCTTGCTCTACTAGCTGCCCTGAGGATATTTCCCACCTCTTCTCTTCAGGGAGGCCTCAGTTACCTTCAGTTGTGTGTAGAGTATTAAGATCCACTTGTTACATTATTTTTGGGGGCAAGCAGATGATTATGGAATTAATGATGAGGGAAGTTTGCAATCAAAGACCAAACAGAAGTTATGCTGTCACTTGCTATAGACTTAATAACAGTTGGTATGATGTATACTATACAATACTGCAACTCGCCATTAATAGTGCAGGTAGAGATATAAAATAATAATGGTCATTAAAATGAACAATGCTGGGTTTGTCTTTGCCCAACAACCTTCTCCAAAATACATGGATCAAAAAAATAAAAACCAATCCTGTATTGCAAACTGTGACCTCACTGACAAGTTTTCCCTTGTGTTTTCCTCACTCTACTAAGCACATTTACAATGTTACTAGTTTTATAATTATAAATTTAACAGATGGGGAAAGAAAAAAAAAAAGAGGTTAAATTAAATCAGTGACAGTCTGAGTAGCATCCAGAAGTCAACATTTAAATTGTGGAAGTAACTCTGCTTTGCTAAATAACTGATATGCTACGTAAACATACCTGCTGCTTCCTCACCTCCGGGACCACAAAAGAGGAACACCATTAAACAGCAACAAGATAGGACTGTGTTCAGCACCATGGGAGCAGAAAGCCAGCAAAATACAGTACCCACATCTAGTGGCATCTGGGATAAATCAGAAAGCGCTGTGCTCCATGGCAGGAATGGTAACAACTCTTATGTCATTACAAAGAGTTAACAGAACTGAACTGATTTTCTCCCTGTATACAGCAGAATTGCAAGAGATGCCAGAAGAGAATAACTGGATCAAAACCACGGCTACAAAGTCAGATCATCTAGAAAGCCGATTGCACAACAAATCTAATTCTAACAATACAGTAACGTGGGGTTCTCCATAAAGGAGTCCTACTTATTGTTTAGGAACTAAATTAGAGAAGGTTTAACCAAAGGTGTTCCAGAACCCATACATTAAATTCAGAGTAAGACCTTTCTGCTCTTTAAAGAAAATAAAAAGGTATACAATTCTGTTGAGCTGATGAACAAGGATGTAAATATCTTCTGAGCAGCAAGCATTGTTGTAGATATTGTGTAGAAAAGCAGATATTATGTAGAAAAGCTATTAGTGTATTTGGCAAAGTTTCTGTATAATACAAAACAAGCATGCCTTTGCCAGCCTCTGATGTTTCATCACTCAGGAACCATTCATAGCTATCACTTCTGGCATATTCTTCCTGATGTCTGTTCCATCTGCCCTATCCTACTGCTATGTAACGCATCTTAAATCAGCTAGCTTTCTTCCCACGCGCAGCAGATCAGCTGGAGTCAAATATTTCAAGTAAGAAGATAAAACAAATATGTGTCTTCCACACAAAAATAGTCTGTAATGACTATGCATCATTATGGAATTGGTACTATTCTAGTCCACAGCTTGGGCTATTTTTATCTAGAGAGAACGAGACCGGAGGAGCAAACAGAGCATCACTAGTTCTGCCTTTGAGTCTCTGTGTGTGCTAAGTAGCCAGCAAAGGCACATCTGGTGTTTTACACAAAAAGACAACACAATTGAACCCTGCTGGCAAATAAAAATTGGGTGCTATACTGTCTCTACCTGGCTAATAACATCTTGTAACTTTACATATATTCTACTTGAAGTCAGTTCCAAGGGCTGTCAACCAACACCTTTGCTTGCCTGCTTTCACCCAGAATGAAAGAGTAATACCTGACAGCATCTGTCTTTTTCTCTTGTACATGCAAGTGAACTGGGAAGAACTTGTAAGCTGCATATGTAACTCAGGGTATGTGGCTTATAAAGGGGAAAAACCAGTCAGGGAGAGCAATATCCTGACACTGTGCATAGTTCAAGATACGAGAAAATCCACCTTGGAATTAACGTACTGTTCTGCCACCCTGCAGGGGCATTTGTTTCAGTAAAGCATACTCTTTCCACTTTGAGCTGGATTTTAAGCAATGGCACAGACTTATTACTGCACATACGGGTTGCTGGGAACAACACACACTTTACATCTCATTTGCAAAACCATATATAAAGTGCACAGAATCAAAAAAATGTCACCTGTGAAACTTTAAAGCGCTTTTACTTCTAGCACAGGCTCATCAACGAGGAATTCCACCACCTGGAGCTAAAGTCTTTATAAAGCTTTTTAAATCAACTGGTTAACATGCAGGCAAAGAATTTGTTACAAAGCAATACAATTCTTTGCAATTTCCAAGACAAAATAAAGAATTAAACAGAACAAATTTCCACTGCAGGACTGCTGGTTCATTTAAGGACTTTACTGAGTTATTCCTGACTTCCAATCAGCTATTCCTAATTCCTATTTAAAGAAGATTTGTTACAAAAGTGAGATTTGCATGGCTTGTCATCCAAGCTGGGATAATCAAATATTATCATTCCAAACAAAGGGTAAAGGAGCACTGAAATTCTGGAATGGAGGTTCAGGGCAAATGGTAACAAATCGTGGCTACAGTCTGTGGGTAGGTACTGAACTGTCCCTATGGACATTTATGCAGGCACAATACTGGAGCCTTTCTGCATTGCTGAGCTGGGGAAAGAGCCACTACCTCTCATAGTGAAGAGACAAGACCGGGGTGGGGGAGGGAATGAACAGCCAGTTGCACCAATTGCCAAGTTCTATAGCACACAAAGTACCAAGGAGTCAGCCACACAAAACCATGAAAGCCACAAGTGCATCCTCCCTACTCCATGTGCCAGAGAAACGCGGCTGGGGAGCAAGCGATACTACTTGCAATGCATGGCATAGCCAAGCTGTAACCAAAACCATCTCCTTTAAAAGCACAGACCCTTCTACTGTGGTGGTGATCTTCATCTGCAACACACAGCTGAGCAGTCTGTATTGTCTCCAGCAGATGGCAAAGGTAGGTGTTTGTTATGGTAGTTAGAGTGATTTTCCCCCTTCCTTCAAGGCTCCTTACACACATAAGGTCTTGCACCTAGGCAAGAAGGAACCCCAGATATATATACAGACTAGAGAAGAGGTCCTTGAGAATAGCCCTGCTGAGAAGAACCTGGGGGTTCTGATGGAGGAGAAACTTAACATGAGCCAGCAGCGTGCTCTTGCAGCTTCAAGGCCAATGATATCCTGGGCTCCATCAGAAGAGGGGTGGCCAGCAGGGACAGGGAAGTGATTGTGCCCTCTCTACTCTGTCCTCGTGAGGCCCCATCTGGAGTTCTGTGTCCAGTCTGGGGCCCACAATACAAGAAAGATGTAGAACTGTTGGAGAGGGTTCAGAGGAGGCCACGAAGATGGTTAGAGGGCTGGAGTACCTCCCTTACAAAGAGGCTGAGGAAGCTGGGCTTGTTCAGCCTGGAGAAGAGAAGGCTGTGAGGGGACCTCATTGCAGCCTTCCAGTACCTGAAGGGAGCTTATAAACAGGAGGGGAATCAACCTTTTAAAAGGGTAGGTAATGGCAGGACAAGGGGAAATGGATTAAAGCTAAAGCAGGGAAGGTTTAGATTAGATATTAGGGAGAAGTTCTATACAGATACAGCAGTAAGATGCTGGAACAGGATGCTCAGAGTGGCGGTGGCTGCCCCATCCCTGGAGGTGTTCAAGGCCAAGTTGGATGGGGCCCTGAGCAACCTTGTCTAGATCATGCTTGGAGGTTGGTGGCTTGGCCTGTGTCAGGGGGTTTGGAGCTCTGTGATCCTTGGGGTCCCTTCCAATCCAGACCATTCTATGATTCCATGACACCTGTCTGTGCTCCCACTGATTTCAGCTTGCCCACATATCCAAGCTAGAACTCCTCCACACAGCACAGCAAAGCACTTTTCACAGAGCAGTATTCCCTGCAAGTGCCAAGGAACAGCAGCACTGCCAATGCAGGAGGCACTTTGCACAAAGCATGTTTATTAGCTGCGACATAGAGCACAGCGTTTGCAAAGTGCTAAGGAAGAAGACAGCTGCTGCAGCTCCCCTAATTACCTTTCCCCAGACATCAACTGTAATTTACAATTTGGATGATGTCGCTGGAGCTAAGTATGATCTAGATCCAGAGACAAGCTTTCCTCCTCGCTTTCACAGGCCATGTGTTATATGAGAATTACAACTATTCAAACTGTTTCTATGAGCTAGGTTATCTCCTGTAAGGTTTTTTATTGCACATTCTCCTTTTGCTACAGGAAAACACAGAATTTGCTGTAGACAGTAATCAGATAATCACATCTTGTTACAAGCACAAGCCAGCAGGACTTGTTATTAGAAACTCTCTAATCTATCACATCAAAACAAAGAACATTTGAGATGCTTAGAAGAAATTATGCTTCTTAACACACATTTCACAGCAAAAGTAAAAAAATAAGCTTTTTTTAAAAAAAACAGCGTATAGAACAGGTAGAACATTAGCCTCATATATACATCCAGATTCAATTAGTTTTGAAATATTTACTGTGTTCAGCTCCTGCTGTTTTGCTGCTAGCCAAAATTCAAGAGAATGCACAGGAAGTCTGACAAATTAAGACACCGACAACAATTAAGATTAATTGCACGAAGAGGATAAAACATTTCAAACAGTTGTACCCTTGAAAGATCAAAAGCTTTCCTCCTCTGGCAGTAGCTCTGAACTACTTTACTGACAAGAAACAGCTTTTTCAAAAAACACAATGCAAGACAAAAATTAAAACATATGCAGACACGTGAAGCTGCAAAGGCTCAGTAGACATTCTAAGCCCAATACTGTACTTTGGTAAAGTAGTAGTAAAAAGAAAACAGACAGAACAAATTGGATAGAAAAGCTTTAAAGCTAAGAATGAGTATCCACACTATGCACTACTTGCAAGCACTGAGAATAAAGATGATGTCAACTTGAACACTCACTGTTCCATGGATCAAGTGGATGCTTTGTATAATAAAACAAGCACCAAGTTTCTATGATAATTTAGACCCATGCAAGACACAGATGTACTCAGTGTGGTGTCCTGCTCCCCTGAGTAATAGATGTCCAGCACAGATTTTGTGGCTGTATTGCTATGCCACTGTGTGATTCTTTTCAAATCAAGCTGTGAGTCAAATGAGAGGTTGAGACTTACCCATGTTTCTCTGGACCCACCACTGATAAGATTTCGCTGCTGCTTTCATCAATGGGAAGCAGACGAGCAATGTATTCTCCACTCTGCTGGTAAAACTTATAAACAGCCACTTGAACTATGCATTGGTCACTGCTGCTTCTCAGCCAAGGGCTCAGGATGACGGGGCTTGGCCTCTCCGATGCATTGAGAAACAGAAATGAACCTAGAACAGATGAGGCAACAAGAAAGATTTTACAGAAAAAACCCAAACAACTCAACTCCGAAAAGCATCATAGAGTCCAGCTGAATGCTTGCAATTTTTCATACCCCCCAAAGATTTGGAAAGCTTGCCTATTTTGTATTAAACCTGTTAAGATCTTCCTGGGCAAGCAACATTTCAACTCACCTTTAGATGGTCTAAAACAAAGATTACATTTAGATTTAACTCCCAGAAGGAAAAGCATAAAGTGGAAAAAGCCATAAACATTAAGGGCAGGGAACAATAACAAACAGTAACAATAAAACTTAATCAACCAACAGACTTCCAAAGTTTAGCCCAGGCAGGTGATTAAAGAGTTTCAGGTTTAGGTTCTTGCTTTCATGTACTTATTCTTCCTGGACTTCAACCCCATCTCTATAACTTCTCAGGTGTGATCCAGACCCAAACATTATTACCTTGTTTCAGTGGGATCCTGATTTGACAGCTCTGATATGTAATTAATTTATTTTATAATACTTTCTATTTATTTCACCCCCCCAAAAAAAGAACACAAATTTAATAGCTTTACTTTTGCTCTTCTATAAACAGAAGAGTGCAGCATTTTTAAGTTATTAGAGCCAGGATAAAGGCCTGACATAATTTTATTTCTTAAGCAATTCATTCTAATGTATTAATTTTATATGCAGCTAATCCACATTAAACATTTCATTATTATCCACTACATTGACTCCCTTGGCCTAATTCTATTTCAACACAATCTGAGGCTTATCCAGTGGGACAGAGGTAATGCATTTTCATCACACTGTTGCTCATTTCAGGTAAGTCAAATTGCTCCCTTTTGGCAGCTGACCAATTTATCAATTTGGTCACAGAGCAAGCACACTGGGGTGTGCAGTTGGTAAATGAAAGGTGCAGTTAGGTAAATGAAAGGGACCAACCCTTGAAGCAAGAGAAACTGTGATATTGTACAGGTTCTACCAAGTCTGGTCAGATAATCAAGACAATGAGGTTTTACTTCCTGGAAGTCCATTAATGAAGATGGTTCATTAATACTTAAAACATGTAGAACTGATGAACAGTTTAATTGCATAGAGAAATCACAGAATCACAGAATTGTAGGGGTTGGAAGGGACCTCGAGAGATCATCGGGTCCAACCCCCCTGCCAAAGCAGCTCCCTAGCTCATATTGCACAGAGAGGCGCCCAGACGGGTCTTGAATATCTCCAGAGAAGGAGACTCCACACCCCCCTGGGCAGCCTGTGCCAGGGCTCTGTCACCCTCACTGGGAAAAAGTTCTTCCACATGTTGATGCGGAACTTCCTGTGCTCCAACTTGCAGTCATTGCCCCTTGTCCTGTCCCCACAGACCACTGAAAAGGGGATGGCTATTTCCTCCCGTGTCCTGTACTTTACAGCCCTGTTGAGCCTTGATATTTAAACCTTTATTGAAATGTGCATGAATTTTATCAGGAGCAGCAGCTTGGCTTTGAAAATACCAAGGTTGAATCTTCAGAGGAATGATCTTCCACAAGACTGAGCATGGCTCAACTGAGATCCAGGGCGTCTAAGAAATTCTATGGAGGAGACACGAATGGATCTTGTTCACCTTCCCCTTGGTGTCTAAGCTGTGGACCAGAAAGTGCAAATCAACCACTCTGAGCTCCTCTGGTAGTTTACCTCATCCTAAAATGGTGAATTACCCTTTGGTGGTTCCCATATCTCTGCACTGAACTGAGGGTCAAGAGCCCAGATTCTGATATCTCACTGTCACATGCTGGTTAGAACAGAGGAGTTGTACTCATGCTCACAGATGTCCCCTTTGAAAAAGTCTGATTTGGCAATTCATCTCAGGTCACACACAGGGTAATAACAGAAGGGCTAAAAATGGAACCTGGATTCCTGTCAACCACCATGGCTCCCTCCCATACAGACATTTATCATAAGCAACATTTTTGACAAACTTGTCAAAAACAGCGTTCTTGACATTGACATCACATTAATGACATATCTAAAACTGGAAAACATCTGTAATGACACAGGCAGAAATATGTAACATCAGCCTGCTCAGATGTTCAGGTTTGCAAACAGAGAGGAGTGAAATGTAGTCATAGCCCTTTTTTTCAATCACAAGATTCCTTTATATGAAATAACAGCCTTTAATACAATTACTAATGAAATGGTTTGATGAGTGTAAACAAACTCTAATTGTCACGGTTATATATACAGGGTATTTTTGCCGGTCAGTAAAATAAAAATGAAAACCCAGCCACATGTATCATCGTTCCTGTCTCTCCCTTCTGTTGCAAACAAAAGAGAATTAGAGCAGTAAATCTTGTGGCTTTAATTGTACCATCCCCATAAGAACACTGAAATCTGTGACATGAAAGGGAGCAAAGAGACTTCTGCTGGTGGCAGAAAGACACTAAGCACTGCAATAATTGCTGATGGGAACTTGCCAGGTGCGAGAGCCATTTGCTCATCTTACTGCATTGAATGGGGAGTCAGATTTTAAAAATAACAAAGGCAGCTCTCATTCCTTGTTTTCTTGCAGTGGTTCTAAATAAAGTGAGCTTCCAAGGATAGTCCGTCCTGTGCCCAAACTCAGGGCCAGGTTTGAAACATCAGTGAAATCCAGCAGTAGACAAGACTAGCTGCAACAGCAAATTTGTCACATAGTCACTGAACTCCTTTGTTTTGGCTTTTATAGTTCAACTTTCTATTTACAGGGCTGACACTTTGAAATTGTGTTTTCATCACATGACCAGTTCTACCTAATAAATTACATTGCTAAAAGGAATACAATTTTGCCATGGAACACACTCCCAGGATGCTGGGAGGAACTGCCCCACACTGCGCTGCTGTGAAGCTGTGCTGGGAAAATCACTCCCAAGGACACAGGTGGCCTCACCACCAGTAGAGTCCTGCCAGAAACGTCCTCCTTGCATGTACTTCTGGGAAGATCTCCTACCAAAGCAAATACTAGAGCTATGACAGATTACCTGTTTTTTATTATTATTATTATTTTAAAAAGGAGAGAATAAACATAATTTTGTTCTCGCTTTTGGAAGCTGAACCATCTGGTGTGCGACCTCCCTATCTGCTGCAGGGTTCTCTTCTTGGCCTTACTTCTCGTCTAGTCCATAAGCACTAAGGAAATAACAATCAGAGCCACATTTGGCTGTGGTGTTTCCAAAGTTGCAGTGAGGGGTACTTGCTATGAAACCACACAGGTTTTGTTACATGGCAGAATCTGAAGATTCCCGCTCACACACTACAACCTCAGTCTGCTTCTTACAGAGCCGACCAGTGAGTTCCTATAGCAGTGGCCTGAACAATACAGCATACACTAACATCACACATACTCTTTTCCACAGAAGCAAACCCAAAACACCAATTCAGACAAAGCCAATTTCA
This sequence comes from Gallinula chloropus, assembly GCF_964237585.1. Classification (NCBI taxonomy): domain Eukaryota; kingdom Metazoa; phylum Chordata; class Aves; order Gruiformes; family Rallidae; genus Gallinula; species Gallinula chloropus. The sequence goes on from NC_140087.1 coordinate 70,344,150, forward strand.
GGAATTTGCTGTCTTCAAAGGATACTTGACATCTCTGTCAGTCGGCTGCATACATATACAAAGACAACAACCCACAGTGGTCCAAATACTCTCTCATTTAAGTTGACAGGACTTACGCTACTGAACTCAATGGTGTCAAACCCCACAAAGGAATAATTAACATGTCTGAAGTGAAAAATGACATATTTTGATCACAAATCTTCATACTCCTTCCTTTAAAAAGCACAATCTCTTCATCAGTGTTTGCCAACGTTTCATGTGATGGCCTCCCATGGGATTAAGATAAGGCACCATTTCCAGGATCAAATTAGAGACCACTACTTCAAAGGAGCTAAAAGATCATGTGGAGATCGATTCCTCATCCACACCAAGGGACAGAAGGCTATTCAGCTTCACACCAGTGGGTCTTTCTAGGCAAAATCAGAAGCTACATGTTCCTTTGCATTTCCCTCTAGTGGGAGAGAATTCACGTGGTACAGAGATCACTGTTTAGACCTGAAGACCCTGATAATTTCCTTGCACTTATTTTCACCTATTGGCTTGCAGCTCTAATAAGGCTCTTGGGATCTTCCTGCGTGAATAGCTAGAAAAAGCACTGTAGCTTCAAACAAACTTCTGGGGCTATTTAGATATCAAGGGATATAAGCTGAGATGAAAGGCCCCTTCACAGTACATGCTGCCAGTGTCACGTTCTACTGCTCAGGACTCTGAAGGATCTATTTGCTTTTCAGAACGATGTTCACCAATGAGGCATTTCAGGAGTCTTCCACTACAGGTTTTAAATTGGACTCTGGCGGGCAGCGCAATGCTGATATTAAAGAGATGCAGTTAAAATAATCACATCGTAACTAAATATACAGCCACAGACCCCGGCACTTAAGCACTTCCTGGGTCCTCAGCTCATTCATCATCATCACCACACAGAACCCTGTGGTTGCAGTGGGAACAGCATTCAGTCTTTTACACCAAATACACCTGTGTTTGCATTTTGCAACTAAAACCCTACCAACAAATTCTCTGTGGTGTTTCAGAAACTGCAAATACTTTTTCCACGTTCCCCCTAAATGCTCACAAACTTTGGGATAAACCTAGCAGTAGTACTTCGCTTCTAATCATATTTTTCCTTACATTTTTAATACCTGCTGTGACCATGCAATGGTTTTCCTGATCCTCACGTGTTGTGTCTCACAACATCTCCGGCAACTTGCTGTCATTCCAGACAAACATACATGAAGAGGGTCTTTACACTTAAGCACAGGGAATTACTGCCATTGGCATAATAGGAGTACTGCATGACAAATTAATGTAGCTTGCATGAAAAAAATTGCTGTTGATCCTTTGGAATCTTCTTTACATCATCTTAATATTCATGTCACAAAAAGGTTTGTCAGCTTAGTAGCAAGATATTTTTGAGATGATGAATACAGCTTCGAGTTGTGCTGTTCAGAACTAATGAGGTAACAGCTATATGTACAGAAGAAATCTGATGCTAATGTACTGTGCATGTACAGATACGCTAAGAATAAAGCACCCATCCAAAGAAGCTTTCAAATTGAGGGGTACAGACTGGTAAGACTCAAAATCACATGGGCAATGAAGACCATTTCTGCAATCATTGGCTGAACATCCATCTGATACGGACGCATAAAACATCTGAAACTCAAGTTAATGAGAACACTGAGGCAACCCTAAAATGTTCAAAAGAGATAGCCTAGGAACTGAGCAAGCCGAGTATTCTATTGCTAGCACCTTTGAAAGGTGGTTATCTGCTGATTACCCATTCACTTTGAACGTACCCTGCTAACCGCTTGTACTCTAAATCCTTCCTAGTCAGGGTTGGGGTAAATGCAAAGAGGAGCCAGGTTGGTTTCCTCTGCTAAGCAGCCTCATGATGCTCAGTGAGGTCAGTGCACCCTATTCCATGCTGGTATCACACAATCAAATAAGATCCTATAGACATAACATCAAACAGGATCACTGGACATCAAAATCAGTTACATAAGTGGCATGCACTAGAATTCACAAAGAGGGAAGTTCAATTATTTGAAAGTAATATTTACCAATGCACCAAAGCAAATAATACAGAGCAGACATCCAGATACCTGGTACAAATTAAAGAGTTCCCATGCCAGTTCAAGCAGATTGCTTCCCTAATAACCAAAGAGCATAGCTTTGTTATTTTAGCTTACTTTCTTGAAAAGCAAGGCTGAAAACACAGCTAGGTTGACTTAATCTGATCACAGTTACAAAGCAGCAATTTAACAATCCTTTATAAAACCGACAGATTGTTATTCTGAACATAAACTCCATCTTCCTACTAAAAGGATTTTATTACTTTTCATGTACAAGTTCAATACTCTACCAGATTAAATTAGAGCTGTAAAAACTATTAACAGTCAACGTCTGTTGGGGACTGTACAGTAGGAAAAAAAAATTAAATCAGGTTTTATAGTCTTTGGAGATGCTGACTGGTGAGAACGTTTCCACTAGTACCACAAAACATCCCCCAGAGCTGGTCTTTGGATTCTTCATTTTACATTCGACTTCCAAATTATCTATCCCAGCAAAACTCTCATAGCAGGAGGTCTGTAGCTGGTAAAAGCCATGGAAGACCTGGGCACTACCTGAGTGACAACATTATGAAAATTTACTGTTACACTTTTCCTAGGCTTATTTATACAGATTTTCTAATTGCCTCATCAAGGCTCCAAAATGTGCTGAACACTAAGAATGTGAATAGTCTCCAGTGCTAAGCACAATGTGATTGCATAAGCACCAGAAGATTTGCAACACACTATACTTGCATCTGACTTAAAATTCATGAAGGTAACAGCCTTTGAATTATTACAAAATTTGGAGCTGAACCATTCTTAACAACCTAATTATGGTGACTGGGTATCTTACCTCTTTTAAGTCGATCAGCTTTCTTGCTATTAGCTTAAATGGAGCCAGGATTTCACTTCTAATACTTAGCAGGTATGTGAGCACATTCCTCTAGATGATGCAAGAGCAACTCAGAAACACTAATGAATTCATACAAACTCTTGCGGGCGTGTAATACATTTCACAAATGGACAAGGTAAGGCTGAGATTAAACAACTGCAAAAGGCATGTGGCAAGATTGGTATCAGAGCAGAGAACTGCAAGTCAACTGTCTTTAAAATTACCTCCTATTGAAGTATTTTTCTTTTCCAAAATATCAAGAGGAAGGCCTATATTAAATCAAAGCAAAATAAAGCCAAATTTTGTCCTCTCACTATGTCATCAGGCAGATTTGTTTTGCCCCTATCATTTCTTTTAAATTTAAAGGCTATACTCATATAAAGCCTTGTCCCTCAAACAACTAGCATTCACTGTGATCCTTGGGAACTGCAGCAGTGCTACAGAAACACTGCTTGAAGTTAGGAAAGTGAGGAACCCTCCTTTTCTCACACCCCAGTCCCAGCAGTTTTCTTATTGATTTACCTCATCTCTTAGAGACAATCCTAAAACCTTACACGCAGAGGGAGCAGTCTCCTAGCAGTGACCTTCACACAGCTCTTTTGCAGGTTTCCCCTGTTGCTTCCCTAAGCTCACATACTATGCTTGAGGTTAAGTCCAGAAACTATAAAACTTTACTACTGTTTATCAGTTTAAATTCCAATAATCCCTAGCTTGACCATATGGAAAACTGAATCCCATCCCACTACTGACTTTACGTGGATAATAATAAAAGATGCTTTTCTCACAAAATATGTTACATCCAGTTTTTCAAAAGGAAAACGTCAGAAGGAAGAAGATGAAAACAATTAAAAGCTCCAGGTATTGCCTTCTGTAATGGGAACTAGAGCCAGATGCTGTTACAGCCCAATTCCTAAATGACTCAGCAGTGTTTGCTCCCAGCTGAAAAGCAGTGAACTGAAAAAAGTAGTTAGTTAATTAAAAACTTAAAATTCAATGCTGAAATTAAAATCTTTCCCAGAGAATGACAAAAGAGTGTTTAAATAATTCAGCCTTGCACAGCTGATTAACCAATATGCATCTTCTGCTGCTGACAGAGGCAAATGGCAAGTTAGAGATCTCTGTTCTGAGACTAGCAGATGGGAGAATTTTCTGTCATTGTGAGCAAGACAGACAGACAGACCTAAAGGGAAAGCCAAGAGGGATCTGGTTCTGTCAATAAAACCAGAAAGACGGAATGCCTGTTCAGTACTTCACAGTGTACACAGTAGTTAAGAGGAAGGTGTGAAAGGAAGCCTAATGCTGTGCCTCCAGTGACTACTTTGCTCTCAAGTGTGTTTATTTGATTACACTCAGGAGGCTAAAAGCTTAAAAATTAACAAGTCTGACAATACTCCTACACACAAGCACCTGAACAGACCTGGAACAGAACAGGGATTGCAATAACTCACGGTTCAGTAACATCAGAAACCACACTAAACAAGCAACAAGTACTCTGAGTTATTCCACCACTAGAAAACCCACAAGAAAAGGTACATAATCAAAGCTATCTGGTGTCGTCCTCCTCCTTCTCCATTCTCTGCCAGAATTAAACTCATCACATAGGAGCTGCCATTACATCAGCTTTAAGTGCACAACAGTCATGTAACTCAGATCACAGGAGAATCATGAAACTGGTCTACAGGTAACATAAATATTGAGGGATGGTATGTTTTAATGTCTCGTACATCTTAATCTGTCCTTGCCAGATACATACGTGTATATCTATGCACATAGTACCAAGAGACAACTAGGTGGCCAGCTGTCCCCAAAAGTACTGGGAAAGTCAATGATCCCATCCAGATAGCATAATGCCTCTATGACCAAATCTCTGCCCATCCTAAAGCTCAGGCATCCTTCCATGATCTCCAGGGTCCACACCACTTCCATCTCCACTTTGCCTTTCAGTAACTTGTTAACAGTTCTGCACTATCAATTCTCCATGCCAGTTTTGTCCGTCACATCCTTTTCCACTCATCTTTTAGCTCCAAAGCTTCCTCATATTTTCTGTGCATTCCTAAGTCATTGTCCCAGGGATGAAAAAGGAGAGGAGTGGCTTGAAACACCAATTACAGGACATAAAGAAATGCAGATGGCAGAAAACTTTTGAGCACACGCTGCTCCCCTACGAAAACTGCACTGGCTGCTGGCTCAAGAGCCTCTGCGCATGGAGATTTGACAGCCTCTTTGGGAAACCAGTTCCAGCACCTGGTCCTCCCTAAGGTTCAGTCTAAGCTTCCAAACAGAAAACTGTTCCTGACACCTCTTCTATCATCTGTTACTGCTGAGAAGAATTTGGCTCCTCTGTAACACTCTTTTAGATGGTTGTAGGACACCACTATCTCAGCTCTCAAATTTCCAACCTAAGCAAACCCAGCACCTTCCACCTCTCTGCAGGGGTACGTGCTGTGGGCCCCTGAACAGACAGGAACACCCCACTAGGCCCTACCAGTTCCTTCACATTCTCCTTAATATAGGAAAGGGAGCTAAGGCTGGACACAGCAACCCAAGCGTGGCTTCACCACCACCACCACCACCACGCTGCAGGCTGGGCTAGTAACTTCTCTCAGTGCTGGCTGCCCTAGTCTTAACTTATTTTGGGTTGGATAGCTGCCTACCCTATTTGTGATAGGTCCTCTGTAATCCTCAGATCCTCTTCAGCAGGACTACTCAAGACCACTGCTTCCCAGCCTGGGATGCTGCATTGGCAGGACCTGTCCCAGGGGAAAAGGTTCTCACTTCTGGTGGCTCCACAAGGCTCCTGTTAGCCTAGTCCTTAAGTTTACTAGGGTCCCTCTGGAACAAACCTCTGCCATACAGTGCATCAGCCAAGCTCTGTCTTCACAGTTGAGGATCATCTGGAAATTTGACCAGTCTCTCATCATGCAGGTCACAGATGAGAGCACTGAGCACTACAAGCCCAAGTACTGGCTTCTGGGAACACACTGATCCATGCTTCTGGGAATGGCTGGCTGCCACTGGGTGTTATGCCAGTTTTTGGCTAGGATAGAGTTAATTTTCACAGGAAACAGAGGGAACACAGCCAGGACAACTGACTCATACTAGCCAGAGGGATATTTGATACCATATGATATGATGGTATGGTATGTATAAGGGCCCCCTAAACTGGGGCTTTAACCTAAAAGAGGGTTGATTTAGATTAGAAGTTAAGAAGAAATTCTTCCCTGTGAGGGCAGTGAGGCCCTGGCACAAGCTGCTCAGAGAAGCTGTGGCTGCCCCTCCCTGGCAGGATTCAAGGCCACGTTGGATGGAGCCTATGGAAAAGCTGGAAAGGGACATTTTACAAGGTCATATAGTGACAGGACAAGGGCCACCTTTAGGCACTGGAAGGCTGCAATAAGGTCTCCCCAGAGCCTTCTCCTGGATGAACAAGCCCAACTCTCTCAGCCTGTTTTCATAGGAGATGTGCTCCAGCCTCCTCTGATCATCTTTGTGGCCTCCTCTGGACCCACTCCAGCGGCTCAATGCCTTTCTTGTACTGGGGACCACAGAGCTGGACACGGTACTCCAGGTGGGGTCTCACCAGAGCAGAGTAAAGGGGCAGAATCACCTCCCTTGACCTGCTGGTCACACTGCTTTTGATCCATCCCAGGATACAGTTGGCCTTATGGGCCACAAGTGCACATTGTCGGGTCACATTAAGCTTTTAATCAATCACCACCCCCAAGTCCTACTCCTCAGGGCTGCTCTCAATCCATTCTATGCCCAGCCTGTAGTTGTGCTTGTGATTGCCCTGACTCATGTGCAGGGCCTTGCACTTGGCCTTGGTGAACTGCATGTGGTTTGCACAGGCCCAACCTCTCCAGCCTGTCAGGGTCCCTATGGATGGCATCCCTCCCTTCCAGCGTGTCAACCACACCACACAGCTTGATGTTGTTGACAGACTTGCTGAGGATGCACTTGATTCCACTGTCCAAGTCTCCAACAAAGATGTTAAACTATGCCAGTCCCAATACTGACCCCTGAGGAACGTCATTCATCTCCACTTAGACACTGAGCCAACACTCAAAATATCTTCATATATTTTTGCTACAATACTGAATCATAAATTCCTGTGCCTTGTCTCTTCTCTTTGCTCTGCTATTCTTACCATGATTATCTTAGAAACCACATTTCTGCTGAGGAAGAGCCATTTCTTCTTTATTTATTCTGCAAAATGCCTATCAAACTTTTGGGCTTAGAATATAATGAACTAACTGGAATAAGGAGGATGCTGGTTTTTCCAGTGCAGACAACCAAGCTCTCCGGTCTTCTTGCAGGGAAATACCCATGGGGTTTCAATGTGGGTTTCACATGAATACAAATTGTAGAAGTTCAAGCTCTCTATGAACACTATGGATGAAAGACTGTACAGCTCTTTTGCTCTAAAAACAAAAAACACAGCCACAGGGGACCTGCCCACTGAACAGGGCATGCCAATCATCCCACATGTTGTAATCTTACCTTCAAGTATGCCTTTTAAATTAGTGCTACTTCTGAAGAGATGAATGTTTATCTTAAAAAATAACAAACTGGACAGCATAAAGCCTGTCTATAATGAAGAAATTTTACATGAAATCCAATTAAGCAGCACTAACCATTACACATCACAGGAGTTCTCTTCATGGAACCATCAGAAAATACTGAAACATCGCTGAAATGTCATCACAGCCCTACCAAGCATTTCTGTCTCAGAATCAAGCCAGAGAAGTCCCACACATTATTGATGGGGAAGAGGTGGGTGGAGGTGCATCTGCATAGTAGTACAAGGCTCTTCTGACCAACTACATTCACTCTTCAGTCTTACTGAAACTACCTAATGAGAGGAAAAAATCAAATAGTCAAGATTTATCATTGTGTTCTGTTGGCACTCTGAACAAATTACCTTTAGCTCACTGACATTCTAATTTTCTAGAAGCAGGCACAGTTATGATTCGTGTGTCTATCTTGGTTACAATTATTCCATCCTCTCTTCACTTCCCCGAGATACAGCAAAAACAAGAAGTTCCATTCTATTTGCTTTGTGTTGGCTGCAGGCTGCAAGAACTACAGCAAGACCATCTCTCCACTCTAGTTTTATCCTAAAGAGAACAGAGCAAGGGCTGGGTGGCAGGGTGAGTTGGAAATGGATTGTGGCTCATCGGATGGATTTTACACAGCCCAGGACAGCGCTCGGGAGCCTAGAAGCTGGCTCTGCCTAACACAGTGATTCCAGCTGATGGTTTCTGGGAGTCCTCCTCATCAAGCCATTGCCATCATCAGTCCTGAAGCGAGACATTTTGGTGAGGTGGTGTAAATGAAACCTGTGTGGTTCCTGTACTGCAGATATACAGAGGATCTTGGCCTCAATGCTGTCAGATTCTATCTGCAGTAAGCCCAAAACACCTCCTACTGCTTACCCCTATGGAGAAGAAAATCAAAGAATGTTACTTTTGAAATTAACAGGTACATCAGATAGCAAATGCAAGTGGTACAGAAGTGATTTAGGAGCCCAAAGAGATCCAGACCATGAGGGAGGACAGCTTATCTTAACAGAAGGATCCTTCCCCTCAGCTTTTCACTCTGACTACAGATGACTTACCTGCTAGCGAAGCAGTAGTAGAAACATCTCATTTCACAACAAGATGCATTATGGTAGACTGGTGCAGTGTTCTATGCCATGATACAGATGAAAGTCAGAACTAAGCAGAGTGAATTTAAGGTACTTTTGGTAAAGCACTTATTTTGGTTTTAAATTCACCAAGGTCACTTGAACCAAAGCAACAGGGAAACACGTTTAGAACTTACTTTTAATAAGCTCCTTGTTTTGCGTTTGCATGGCAAGACTTTGGTAGTAGAGGGGCTGCAGGGGTGGCTTCTGCAGGAAGCTGCTGGAATGTCCCCCTAGGTTCACCAGAGCCAACACCAGCTGGCTTCAAGCCAGACCCCACCGTTGACCAAGGCTGGTAGCGCCTCTGTGATAAGAAAGAAAAAACCAAACCATCCTGAAAATGGCAGCTTTTTGCAGCCAGAGAAGCGAGTGAGAAGATGTAAGAAACTTTACTGACACCAAGGTCAGTGAAGGGGGGAAGAGGAGGTGCTCCAGGCACCAGAGGAGAGATTCTACTGCAGCTCATGGAGAAGACCATGGTGGAGCGGGTTGTCCCCCTGCAGCACATGGAACATAATGGGAAGTAAAGATTCCACCTACAGCCTGTTGACGACCCTATGCTGGAGCAGGTGGAGACACATGAAGGATGCTGTGACCCCGGGAGAAATACATGCTGGAGCAAGCCCCTGGCAGGGCCTACAGCCCATGGAGAAGCTCACACTGGAACAGGTTTGCTGAGGAGACTTGTGAGCCTGTGAGGGATCATGCTGGAGCAGTCTGGTCCTGAAGGTCTGCACCCCATGGAAGAGACCCACACTGGGGCAGTTTATGAAGAACTGCAGCCTGTAAGAAAGACCCACGTTGTAGAAGTTCATTGAGGACTGTCTCCCATAAGAGACACCCCACACTGGAGCAGAGGAAAAGAGCAAGGAGACCTCCCCCTGAAGAAGGAACAGCAAAGAGAGTGAGAGATGAACTGACGGCAATTCCCACTCCCCATTTCCCTGTGCCACTCAGGGGGAGGAGGTAGAGAAATCATCAATAAAGTTGATCCCAAGAAGAAGGGAGTGGTGGGAGGAGGTGCTTTAAGATTTGGGTTTATTTCTCATTATCCTAGTTTGGTTTAACATGCAACAAATCAGATGTATTTTATTCCATTTTGAGTCTGTTTGGCCTGTGACATTAACTGCTGGATTATCTCTCCCTGTCCTTATCTCAACCCATAAGCCTCCCATGTCTAGCTGAGGAAGAGGAGTGATAGAGTGGCTTTGGTGGTCATCTGACCTCTAGCCAGGGTCAACCCACCATGTTCCTTCAAGAAGCCTGTGCTGTAAATCACCATATTTATTGAGAGGAAAGATCTTGCCTGATAATTTACTTTTAGACTCTCCACGTCATTTGCCTACATTTTATATTTCACCCACAGGTCATTTTTCTTTGCTTGACTATGCTGCCTTCCTTTCCTAATTGGAGGCATTAGCACGAGCCTGCCAAAACTTGTGGCAAGGGATAAGTTAAAGCCAGACAAGATTCTGCTTTCTTTGACTTCAAACAAAACCTTATGACCACCTGTCAAATGATCCAAGGTTCAGTAAACCCACGTTTTTTTTGAAAGCATCACTTCTGGCCTTAAATCAGTCTGACAGCCTTCTTTTAAGGACAGAAAATAAACTCCCATAGGAATAAGCTAGTGGAAGCATCAGACACGTAAGCAGTAATAGAACAATGAGGAGCAAACAGAGAGTTCTCCTATTTCTTGTGACATCCAGCTGCATAGGATTTACTGCTATAGCTTTTCAATAACCCGAGTCCTACAGAGAGTGAATGTGCTACAGGCTGTTATGAAGTGGTTGGCAGAGACCATAAAGGTTACAGGAGATACCCAAGCTTCACTGAATAAATCCCCCTCCCTCTTTTCCTTTTAGATAAAGGTAAACATTGCAAGGTCATATGCAGTGGAAATACACTGCTGACAGCATATCACTATGGAGGCACTAATAAGCCCGCAGGTGTTTGTGCATATACGTCATGTTTGACAGCATGCACTTTTACAGTTCCTGTAGGCAGATTTTTCATCCTAACTTGCAAGGCTTTAATGGGCTTTTATTAAACTGTTGCTAAAAAAAAAAAGCAAAACCAATCCACAACACAGGGATAACGTGTTTTTTCTTCACTACACATACAGAGCTGAGCGCGAAGGGAACACTGCAGAGACTTTCAGGCTGAGGAGGCTTTCAAACTCTTTCTGTCTGTGAAGATGAGCTATCAAGGTACTTAATTTAGTTAAGTCTCAGTATGTCTATAGCCCTCGTTCTAGATACGGTTGACAGGTTTTTTCCTTTGAGACAAACACACAAAAGGAAACAGATTGCTGAAACATAACCAAGCTGCCTTCTTTTGGGGGCTTTCAACACTGAACAACTACCACTCAACAGGACCCTTGCATCAAGAGAAAAGGTAGAGTAGTCACTTTCAGTTCTTGGCATTGTTGTAGGAAAATCAACTGAATGGGAACTCTGAACAGAGGGAGATGGAAACAAAAAGAGTGTTGGTGAGATGCATGACACCAGCTTCCTCTCTGTGGGGCTATAATTCAGCATTCAAGCAGAGGCAGATGAGATGTGGAATCTTAGGACCTTTGTAGCTTGAGATGTCTGATATTCAAAGCCTCTGCCAGAAGCTAAGCACCTATACATGACAGCCACAGATGACAGACCTGGCTCACTGTGACCATTTTTTGTTATCCTAGACACCAGCACCTTCCAGATCTCAAACAAATTGAACATCAATAAAGGTGTCAGTGAACATTCATTCATTTTTGAAAGTTGCATAGAAAATAGTATTAAGGACAGCATGAGCACTAGATCTCGTATTTCAGATGTCTAAGTAGAAGAAGCTGATTCCAACAGTTGTATTTGCAGTGGCCCTTACCTGGGACCCCTTTCTAGCACTGTTTCAAAGATAAAGAAAGGCCTTCACACACTGCAAACACTTTAAGAGCAGTCTCTGAAGCCAAGTTTCAAGCACAATGGTAAATTAAGTTTTCACTACAGCTTCATATACAACATCTCTAGTGAATGCAGGAGGTGTTATTTGTAAAAATATCAACATGGTACTTTTACAAAGAAACCACTGAAAATCCACACACAGTTTCAGGGTGACCCTGAAACAAATTATCACAGTCACAGAGTGGTTTGGGTCGGGAGGGACCTCAAAGCCCATTTAGTTCCAACCCCCTGTTGTGGGCAGAGACAACCTCATCTGGCTCAGGTTGCCCAAAGCCCCATCTAACCTGGCCTTGAGCACTGCCAGGGAAGGGGCAGCCACAGCTTCTCTGAGCAGCCTGTTCCACTGTCTCAATGTGATGAATTCAGTGATGAATTTCTTCCTAATATCTAATCTAAATCTACCTTCCTTCAGCTTAAAACCATTACCCCCCATCCTACTGATATTCTCACTGATAAAAAAGTGACCCTCCCCAACTTTCCTGTAGGGTCCTTTTACGTACTGACAGGTTACTACAAGGTCTCCCTGTAGCTAATTATGAATCATGTGGTACACATTCTTTTCTTTAGAATACTGTATAAGCTTTATCACTTTTGAAGGTTTCCAATTTGCTCTAGGTGATCCTGCTTTAGCTGGGGGGTGGTTGGGTAGATGATGTCCAGAGGTCCCTTCCAACCACTACCATTCTGTGAATCTGTTAATACAAACTGAAGAATGCTTTTAAATGAAGGAATGTTTTCCTTTACTTGGAACCAGCAGACAGTTAGAACTTGGTAGTCATTTTATCTCACTACATAGCCCAGAAAATGCTCTCTCGAGAAATACTAACCTGGTATAGCTAGAAGAAATCAGATGACACCTAATATTACAGCAAAAGCATCAACTTTGCAGTAAATGAAGACCACAAGACCCAAACCACACCAAATAGGATGGTGAAGAATGAAATACAAAGCCATAAAAGACAACCTTCATGGTCCTAGACAATTCAGTCTGTAGTCCTCAAATTAAAGAGGGCAATATACAGCAAACTCAATTTGATGCTATTGCTGGAAATAGCAAACTCTGTTCCAGGGCTTGACATCAGCCTGGTATTTGCAGGTTGTAATACCTTATGCAGGGAGGATGAAAGCTGAACAAGGATCACAGTTCATAAACACTTGGAACATAAACCATTCTGAAATACAACAGCACTCGAAAGAATCAAAATATTTCATATTTTCTAGTAAGCTTAAGTACTGGGTAAAGCTAGCACCACCTACATGATAGCACACAGAATAATCTTGGATTTATAGAAATAACAGTGACAATTTGTTCCTTGGCCTCTAGACTTCCAGCAGGGTTATCAATTTATGACAGAGGGTTTCTGTCATGTGATACTCACTCAGTCAGAAACCCTGTTGCAGCTGCTATTTATTTCATGTAGATGATCCTAAAACCTTCACAGCTGGTAAATTTTGGCCTTTAAAATTCAGATACTGTTAATGTAGTACCTTTTCTCCCCAGACAGATGCTTCAAAAAAATTATAAGAGAATTGTCAGTTTTAGGGGGAAAAGCACTAATGTCCCATCACAGTTCCTTATTATCAAGGTCCACTTGAAACTAACACCTTTATATATTGAGAAAACAAAGACACATTTCGCCCAACCTTTCTTCTTCTACAGCTAGAAAATTACCCCACTTCTGTCCTGAATAAAATCAATCTTTATCTTCTACAAGAAAAGGAGCCACACTTTCTGTCTCCCTCTTTGAGTATGTATTTTCAGACACAAAGTACCAAGCCTACCACTCCTCACATGCACTTACCACTTACTGCAAGGAGGGAACAAGGAAGAACATCACATACAGAGAGTATCTGTGTACTGGTTCTGACTGGGATAGAATTAGATTTCTTCATAGCACCTTGTATGTGGCCATGCTTTTGATTCATGATGAAAACAGCATTGATAATTCAGCAATGTTTTAGATACTGCTGGGAAGGGCTTAAACAGCTGAGGCCTTTTCAGCTCCTCACACCAACCCCATCAGTGAGAAGGCTGGGGTTGCACAAGGATTGGGAGAGGGGACAGCTGACCCCAACTGACCAAAGGGATATTTCATACCACATGATGTCAAGCTCAGCATATAAAGCTGTAGGGGGAGGAAGAAGAAAGGCAGGGATGTTCGGAGTAATGGCATTTGTCTTCCCAAGTAACCATTAGATGTGATGGAGCCCTCCTTACCTAGAGATGACCGAACACTTGCCTGCCCATGGGAAGTGGTGAAGGAATTCCTTGTTTTGCTTTGCTTGCATGTCTGGCTTTTGCTTTACTCATTAAACTGTCTTTATCTCAACCCAGAAGTTTTCTCACTTTTAACCTTCTGAATCTCTCCCCCATCCCCAGTGGGATGGGACAAAGTGAGGGAGTGGCTATGTGGTACTCGGCTGCCCACTGGCTTTAAACCACGTCAGTACATAGCTGGAGAAAAGGAAAAACTGCCAGCAACAGGCTGCTACATGCTGGTGGGGTAAAAACACTCAAAAGGCAGAACGCTGATGTCACACTATTTGGGGACATTTTAATCTATCTCCTGGATTTGTTTATAAGGTTTAAACACACACACTTGTGTACCGTGACAACCTATAACTTTTCCTGTTCCATGCAAAGGTAGCTTCTAAATAGATATATATAAATATAATTTAATACTGGTAGTACACTGAGAGGCTATATAGTTTAAAAAAGAAATCCATCTGTGTATTTTCATGAAAACAAATCATTTTTTTCAGCCAGCTCCCCTTACCTCACTGTGCCTGGAACACTCATGCTGACAGGCGATTGCTTTGTGCTACCTTGATAACAAGCTAATTACAAAGTATCTGAAAAAATGGCCTTCTATAAAATTACACTGTAGTTAATGAAGCACAGATACTGTCCTTAGAATTGAAAATAAAATAAAATAAAAAGCCAAAACCCAACAATCCACAGACCTGACTATTAGACGTGCTAGTAATCTGGCATGAAATGATAAAGGTTTGACATCCCATAAATTGCAAGCATCTAGTTCGGCTGTCGGGAAATTGCTTGCATACAAGTCACCTCAAATCCAATAAGCTTTCCTGAAAGTTTGATTATAAGTGAGATTATAACTCTATTATATTAATCACTGCAGAAGCAGCAGACAAAAAAAAAAACCCATATCATACCAGACAACACCCTAATTGAGAACAATAAGAAAGATGAATAACATATGGTGGTTCACATAGGTGCCATGACTTTGTAATTTCTAAATTCAATTTGAAAGGAAAAAGTAGTTGGAGATTCTGCTACTGCTATGATTTGCATATTACAGTTTTTTAAAAAGCCTTTCAAAAACTAGACTGCACTGAGATCAATCCTACAATACTAAGAACAAAAAAAAGTCTCAACGTTTTTGGATAATAAATGTCAATATCAATTTGCACCACATATGAATACATTACAAGAGAACTGTACATAAAAAACTAATAAATATTCTGTGTTTCTGCAGCACTTTTCATTTGAGTCTTAAAATGTGATTCATAATATATTAATTCTCAGTACCTACACCTCATGTAAGCAAATGTCATATGGAGATTTAAATTGCTTGCCCAAAAAAGCATCACATTTTGAGAAAAGACCAGCAAGCATTTAATTGTGTCAAGTAACACCATGAAAAAGGATAAGAAATGAAGCAGCTCTTACCCAGACAAGATCTAGAGAATGGAACATACTCCTGCGTCAAGACCTCAGCTATTATCTGAAACAGTCTTTTACCAAAATTTAGTTGTCTATTTGGGCAAAAGAAGTAAGACTGTCATGAAATCTCATCACTGTTAGACTGCAAAGTCTCATTAGCAGGAATACCTTTACTTACCTAACCGAGGTGAGTACCTACAGGACCAAGATCACAAAAACTTAAATTTATTCTAAGCAGAAGTACAAGACTCCATCAGTTGGTGGGCTTGCTTCTCAAAGTATTATTTTTTAGTATTTTGATAAGACTAAGCTTTAAAAGCTTAAACAAAAGGATGACTTGAAACAAATTAAGCATACCAACATCATTAACAAGCTAAACAGCAATATGCTTCCAGGGCACCATGCCGCCTCCAGCCAAACCTCATTATCCTTCTGAACTCTAGTTAGAGAATAAATGGATTGACCTATTTATTTCATGTCTAAATTGTATTAGAGGATTAACTTATTTATTTAGCATTCAGCAATGGCAGCGGCAAAGGTATTTGTATGCTGTGAAGTGGTCTAGGAGAGGTAAAAGGGGCAACTGAATGAACTTTGTTGATGCAACTGGATTGGTTGCACAGTGCAAATTCCTGCAATCAATATCACATTTTGTACATGTCCCTCTATTCTTTAGCTACTTACATATGGCAACTCTCCTGTTGGTCTCACACTCTCAGTCTTAAATTACTGATATTCATTTTGCATTTTTCTTATCTCCATTTCTGGTATTTTTCCATCCTGCACACATTGGTTTCTCTTTAGCTATTACCTTTTCTACTGCAAGTAGTCTGGCTGATACTTCATCATCTCTACCAGTTTCTAAATCCCGCTCATCACCATGGTCCTCTACTAATTTCCTTCTGTCTCCCTTCTTTGGGATTTAGCCATGAAATCAAAGATGAATCAGATACCAGACACACACATTATCATCAGATTAAATTTATCATAGCTGCATGTTCCATCCCTGTAATAAGTGAAACTAAAGGGGAAAAAAAGAGAAAACACCATGCAACATCTGACAACCACCCAAATTTCTCTCTGTGACCAAGCTAGACTGCGTACCCCTTCTAGCATAATAAATGCATAACCAAGTGTGTAGAAGCCAAAGCCCTATTTCCAACGGGATCGGGCATCCAGCATGGCACACTCAGTGGCAATGACTACCTTTTAGGAAGTACAACTACCATGCAAGTTCAAGTCTTAGTTCTGAAATACACTTTGTGGGTTTTGGTAAGACTTTTTGGTTTGCTTGTTTTTGAAGGCAACTGAGGCAGGAGTCCTAAAGGAGGTGATGAAAAACTTGACAGTGATAGTGAGCAAGTGAAAGAAGATACTGGGTCTGTGAGATTCTTAATTGGGCTGCTAATGCCAACTGACCACTCGTGTGCCCCAAGCCCTTCAGAACACCAGTTTCTTTAACAAGTTTTCCTACATGCTTTAGATTCTACAATACTGCCTCAGTTGTCCTCCTTGCCTAGCAGAAATGAGCACTTATCCCCAGCTACATTTGATCCTTGCAACTTGGTGCACAGATAATCATCATGTGCGAATCTACTGGCATGCCAAAACAAGCTGGTCTGTCTGCTACAGAATTTGCTCAGGAGGGTGGTGGTGATCACAGCCACAGTTACAAAAGCAAGAGTGCTCAAAAACCTGTTTTTTCCCCCCCTGTACTTAATTTGTAAAAATCACAAGTAGGCATTTTCAACTTCCTATGACAAGAAAATACTGAAAGGCAACGACAAGTAGTTCCTAATACATAAAAGCACTCATAATAAAAAACGACCATTTGAAAATTTTCCATTGAAATGCCTAGGTTTTATAGTCCTCTCATCAGTTTCAGGGAGCTCTGAAATAACCTTTTTCATGTAATCTTCTTTTATAATAGGAGTGGGGTTTTTCTAATTAATTTTGTGCTTCCCTTCCCCAGGAATACAGATCCTGAAACACCACTGTAGTACAGATCATATGAATCATGAAATGTATCTCTGGTGTATCACCAGACCTGGTAGGTCGTCTTTTCTTTTACAGCCTTTGTATCACATCTTATCAAGGCATTGCTAAGGTGCACATTGCCGTAACTGAGCAACACAGGAATATTCTATTAATTTAGCCATGAAATATCTGCAAACTACAAACATTTTCTACTGGAAATTATTTGGTGATTCGTACGAAGCGTAGATTCCTCTTCAGCTGCTTAGGCAGTAATGCCTTAGAGAATTCAATATTCTTAATTCACTGCTTGAACTTTTATGATGGCTCTGTAATGCAAATACACCCTCTGGATGGGCATTAGCTCCTAGGAGGCAACACTCCTTTCTTGGACTCTACTGAATGCACCACTGCTATGCAGAGTATGAAAATACAGCGGGTGCAGCTCACTCTTAAGAAGTCAGGCAGAAGGAGAAGATTAAGTCACAATACGAATAAGCTATTTCAAATAAAAATCTCCAGATGAACAAGCAGCAGGCTTAAGATAACGTTTGTAAAAGCATTCCATTCTACATTCTGCAGGCAACAGGCTGCTCACTACATGACGGTCATCTTACTATTGGAGTCAGGGTGCAGAATATTCATCTGAACCTAGACAGCAGGCTTTCCCTAAAAATCCTACTTACTGGGGTCCTATACTACAAGGGACTCCGTGATCTACTACAGCTATACACTCCCGGTAGCCAGCTATGCAGCTACGAGTTTTTGTTGGTCTCACAGCTGCTTAGGCATGGGAGGTGTGTGTTTTTCAGGTGCATCAGAGGAAAATACAAAATTTGAGAACTGCTGTCCTGTATTTTTTGGAAATGCACTGGAAGTGCAGTGGTCATGGCCAAGCTCCCAGTTCAAAAAGTATGCAAATAATTGCTTTTCTTAAAACAAGTATATAGGTCAAAATTTTAAAAACTGTCCCCGAGTACTACCTTGCCACCATGATATGAACCCACTCTAAAGACTTGACACAGTGGCTCAGAATCTTTGGCTGCACTGCTGAAACCATCACCAGGGGTGGCCGATTAGTGTCAGCTCCTGCAGACAGTTCTTTGATGGAAAAGGCAGAGTTCTTCAACACATTTCCTGCTGACTATCAAGAGCCCTGCCAGCAGCAGTGACTTCCAGCATCGGGTGACTGGCTGAATCTGAACCAGTGACCCAGGTTTGAAAAAGTCCCAAAGCCACTACAAATCTGTCTTACCAGTGTTTTTATTGCTGTGAAGGCAAAAAGCTGGTTCTATCAGTCTGCCATTCCGCACCCAAGCGCACACCTGTACCAGCAAGGAAGCAAAGAGCACTCCTTCCTCCGAGCACATGTTTTGTTTCGATTTCCCCCACTTGGGAAGAGATAGAGGTGTCACATAGAAGCCTTGGCCAATCGCATAAATCAGATTTCGCTTAAGTAGCTAATGTCAGCCTTGGAGGGGGATAGGGGTGGCATGAGATTAAGTGTTCGTTTCCAGAGACCAGCACATCTTTGTGCTTCAAGAGTACTGGAAAGAGTATAAATCAAAGCAGAATATCAACTGGCAAAGCTACTTCACTGCCTAGCTGTTTTATTTCAGTTGCATCTTTCTCAATCTCCTCAGCCAAGTAACATGGCCTTTCCTTGAAAGTTACACAACAAATCAAGGAAGTGGGTGCTGGGAAGAAAAGAAGAGGGGAGGAGAGGTAAAATTTATTACTGCCTAAAAGGGAAGGTGACTCATAAGAGAGTGGTATTAACAAAGTGACAGCATGAGACGAAGAGAGAGCGCTTTGAACTCATTCTAATGATCTAATGACTAATATAATCCATTAAGAAAAGCAAGGACAAGATCTTTTTCACTGATTAATGTTGTACCTTATCCATGTTTTTAATAAAAAATTTAATATATACTGCTCCTCAGCTATCTGCATGTTTAATTAAAACGCTGAAAGCTTCCAGAAAGTGTTCATTTCACTCCATCAGATGAAATAGTGAAGTATCCAACCCTTCACCACAGATCTAGAAGTAGTAGAACAAAGTGAGAAGGAAAGTGAAAAAGGAAGAACAGTATCATAATAAATATAAAAGCCACTCACTGGCTTAGCTATGTACCTGCTAAATATGACGTGTGAAACCCCTAGACAAATACTACAAGAATCTAACACTAATATTTTTATGAAGCAGATGTTTTATTAAAGTTAGAAATAGCATAAAACATCTGAAAAATATGAAAATGCAGGTCTTATGCTTAAGTGATGTATAAATGAATAAAATTTACTCACAGGGCTGTACATGAACTTCATACAAGCATCACCACAATATTTAAAAAGACCAAAACAAAACCAAGTCATCATTACTGTTTAAAAATTTCCAATTCACTCACATTGAAATTAAAGGCCCACCTTCTTGATGTCTACCCAAGCATTATGCAATGACTTAAAACTGAGTTTCTGCTGCCAGAGAAGACACATCAGCATGTGTGCAGCTAAGGTTCTGCTGAGCACTGTATAAATACCTTTCCCATTCAGACTGACCAACTGCCATAATGCATTTTAAAAGCAGAATGCTTAATTAAATTCAACTCAAGTGGGCACCTGAGCTCTTTCTGGTTCCAAATGATGGACAGGGATCTGGATCCCATTTCAATTTGTCGCAGCTGGACTACCTGATCATATTCCTGAATGAATGTGAAATGGAAGCCTCTTGCCAAGACAGTGTTCAGCTGACCGACTCAAATGCTGGTGAGTCAAAAGCTCTGTTAGATTGCAGTCTATCCTTCTTAGAAGTTTGCTACTGTAAAACCAGTGTATTCAGTAGTGATTCAGAAGCAGTTTTAGCAACAGAACTACAGGTTTTTTTCTTCTTTTTTTTAAGATACTGAAGTAGGTAAGAAGCATATGAGAAGACTACTTGCAACTGTTTAATATTTCAGCAGGAGATTATTATTCATAAGTGTTTTAATAGTAAATTCAGGAAATACTTGTGACTGCACAATTTTGAGTAAATCACTGTTCATTCAACTAATTTGCTTTTTTTTTTTCCCCCCTTAACACAGTCAGTCTGGTCTGATTAGAAGTAACACTGAAATATTGTGAAAGGCACGGGTAAAGGAGTTCCTAAGATGTTAGGGTTTATTTTAATAACTTCTAGAACAACAGGGAACTTCCAAGAGAAATTCAGCATTCTGAACACAAGGGAATCAACACGGGACTCAGGTTAAATGGCTTCAGAATTCAATGACGAGTCTTATAGTGTGACAGACAGGAGATGATTACTAAATAAACATATTTTCACAAGGGAGAGGGGAATCGGTCCTGTCATATAACACAGAGAACAAAAAAAATACAAAAGCCAAGAAAGTCTGCAACTGACAAAAAGGTCGGGCATTCATAAATAAAAGGCCAAATTATTGATTAAAAAGAAAGCCAGCACAAGCAACGTATATTTTAATAAAGTTCAGTGCCAAGTCACATGCAGAAAGAAAACCACAGCAATGGCAGCTGCACAAAGACATTGGTTCTAAAAAGCAGTGGCACTGAAGAGTTTATGGTCATGAACTTGGAAGATCAGCTGAACCTGAGGTTGCAGTCAGGTGGCCCAACCTGTGCCACCCCAATGTGATGGTTGGACTGGGCTCCAAGAGGAGATATGCAGAAGACCATCAGAGAGCTCGTATCTGACTATGGCTCTTTGGATCAGTAATCTAGTTTTGGGCCAGGCAGTGAGACAGAGTCCGGAAGAAGTCTGACTACAGACAGCTAAACTCTTTTACATAGAAAGGTCCTGAATTTTGTATCTTTTAAAACTGTTCCTTTATAAGGCACATCTAAACACTTTTAAGTCAAATGATGAATTACCTTTCAGGATAACTGCTGTATAAAGGATAACCTGAACACAACCCAACCACCCCCAAAACCCTTTTCCTATCTTTCAGTCTGTTGAGCTCCTCACATAAATTAGAAGTGCAATGTTCTTCCATTACCAGAAACTTGGTATTTTCACCCTACCTCTCTCCAAACAAATGAAACAATGCAAGACTCAGATAATGCTACTGAGCTTTTCACACCACCACTAAACACAGCAAGCAAAGCAAACAGTAACCATCCCAGGTACACTCAGACTCACTTCTGTGCTTGGTAAGATCACAGAACAGATGCACCTCAAAGCTATGCTGAGGCAGATGGAGGACAGGGAGGTGATTTGAGACGGCCAGCATGGCTTTACTAGGGGGAGATCCTGGAGTAACTACATCAGTAGATGAGGGAAGAGCTACAGTTGTCATCTATCTGGATTTCTGCAAGGCCTTTGACACAATCCCCCACAACATCCTTCACTCTGAGTTGGAGACATCCGGATTTGATGGGTGGATTGTTTAGTGGATAAGGAATTGGCTGAATGGTCACTTCCAGAAGGTGGTGATCAATGGCTCAATTTCCAGATGGAAGACAGCAACAAACAGTGTTCCTCAAGGGTCCATACTGGGGCCAGTGTTGTTTAATAACTTTATTAATGCTATTGACAGTGGGATTGAGTGCACGCTCAGCAAATTTGTTGATGACACCAAGCTGGGTGGTGATGTTAATGTGCCAGAAGGTTGAGAAGCCATCCAGAGGGACCTGGGCAGGCTGGACAAGTGGGCCCAGATGAACCTCATGAGGTACAACAAAGCCAAGCACAGAGTCTTGCATCTGGGTCGGGACAATCCCCATTATGCATACAGGTTAGGACATGTTGTGCTAGAAAGCAGTCCTGAGGAAAAGGACTTGGGGATACTCATAGATGAGAAGCTGGACATGAGCCACTGATATGCATCTGCAGCCCAAAAGGCCAACCACATCCTGGGCTACATCACAAGAAGTGTGGCCAGCAGATTGAGAGAGGTGATTCTACCCCTCTGCCCTGCTCTGGTGAGATGTCACCTGGAATACTGCATCCAGCTTTGGAGCCCTCAACAGGACATGGGCCTGTTGGAGGATGCCAAGAGAAGAGCCACAAAAATGATCAAAGCACCTCTCCTATGAAGCCAGGCTGAGAGAGTTCAGCTTGTCCAGCCTGAAGAAGAGAAGTCTCCAGGGGGACCTTACAGCCACCTTCCAATACCTGAAAGGTGCCTATAAGAAATCTGGGAAAGAACTGGTCACAAGGGCATGTAGCAATACAATGAGGGGCAATGGTTTTAAACTAGAACAGAAGAGATTTAGATTAGACATTAGGAAGAAGTGTTCTTCAACCTGAGAGCAGTGAGACACTGGCATAGGTTGCTCAGAGAGGTGATGGAGGCCCCTTATTTGGAGGCATTCAAGGTCAGACTTGAAGCTGTGAGCAACCTGACCTAGTGAAGATGTCCCTGCTTACTGCAGGGGAGTTGGACCAGATGACCTTTAAAGGTCCCTTCCAACTGTACACATTCTATGATATCTCACCAAGGTGTATTTTCAATAAATAACTTGGAGATCAATATAGAGATTACTAGATCAATTTCTATCTAATACTTTCACAGATGGTTAGATGATCTAATGGTGTCCTTTGGCTTTAAAAATCTATTAACTAATTTGTTTTCCACAGATGACCAAACATGAGTCCAGAGAGAAAGTTCTTCACAGTCTACCACCTTGGACAAGGAAAGTGCAGAGGATAAACACCTTGGTAGGGAAATCCTTTTATTAGAATGTGTTAACTTTCAACTGATAACATTTGGTTGAGGTATACACTGGGTATAAATGCAGTAACTGAGAACAGTGCACTGCTGAGATTATTGTTGTTGTAGATGTCTGGGAGGAGCTCCCAAACAAGCATACTATCAGCACCAATATTTAAAGATTTTTTCTTCTCCATCATGAAAAGCTATGGCAAAAACAGTTAGAATAACACAAAGTCTTTGAGTATATCCACATCAGAGGCTGTCCAAAGGAAAAAGATTGAAGCTGCACTACACAGGTGAAGTCCAAAGTAATCGTAATTAATATGGGAACTTGGATTTACAATGCATAATGTGATCACTGGTCTAGTTCCCTTGGAGTCTGGTCTGTGGCAGATCAAAGAGAAAAGCAAAGTGATTACCTTGCCTACAATTCAGCAGCAGCTTATTGGCCATGAGAAATAACCTATTAACAATGTGACTTCCAACATTTTCTGGAAGGCTGAAGGCTGCTGTGTTATACTAACTGCAGCTTTGTGAAGCAAAAAGTTTTAGAGAAGACAATGTGAACTCTGATTAAGATATGCAAGTCCTAGCCTTGTATCTGAACTCACTCACCCATCTTAATGCTTTGTTACTGTATAAACTACCCTGCTGCTGCTGTACGTGATGGTATTCATTTGTTTTATTGTATCTATCATCCTTAACTACTTGCTACAGTTTTAAGAACCTCAAACATTAAATCAAATGTCAAGATAATCACGTCACTCAAAAGCTTTTCCCAAGCTTAAAACAACAGTCAGCAAATGCAATCTCTCTGGAGGCCAACTTGAACATACAAGTGATCTTTATAACAAGTAAGACTCCTACTACAACTGCCAAACTCCTAGCATAAGACGACAGGAAACTGGTAGACTGCAAGGGCAAGTGGTGGATAAACCTACATTCGGGGATGGGGGAAACCACAACCAACCAATCCCCCAAACCACCAAAAAAACCACCACAAACTAATCCACAACACAAAAAGAAGTTTCCCCTAAAATGCACTTTGAGGAATGTTCTACTCATGAAGGAAACCCTAACAATCATCCCAAAGGTTATTAAACCACAACATTGGCTTGGTTTCTTTATATGCAGCAGCATAGTATGGGGGGAAACTCCAGGATTTGAACCAACACTGAATCTTATTTAAAATGCCATGCAGTACCAGCAACCCCGTGAGGTGTGCCTGGATAACTGGCAAGAGCTTGGGAGTAACCCTCCATGCCCATGCTGTGTTTTTGCATAGCAAGGTTCTGGTGGAGAAGAGGGAGCGCTGCAGGGGTGGCTTCTGCAAGAAGCAGCTAGAAGCTTCCCCTAGGCACAGAGTAAACACCAGCCGGGCTCAAGGACAGACCCACCGCTGACCAAGGCCAAGCCCATCAGCGATGGTCACAGCGCCTCTGGGGATCACATTTAAGAGAAAAAAAAACCCCTGCAAGCAGCCATTTTTTCCCACCAGAGAAGGGAGCAAGAAGATGAAAAACTCTTCAGACCCCAAGGGCAGTGAAGAAAGAGGGTGAGGAGGCACTCCAGGTGCCAGAAAGGGGTCCCCTGCAGCCCACGGAGAAGACTATGGTGGAACAGGTTGCCCCCCTGCAGCCCATGGAAGATGATGGGGAGCAGAGACCCCACCTGCAGCCCATAGAGGGTCCCCACAGTGGACCAGGGGGAGACATATGGAAGACGCTGTGACCCATATTAGAGCAAGCTCCTGGCAGGACCTGCAGCCTGTGGAGAGAGGGGCCCACACTGGAGCAGGTTTGCTGGGGGAACCTGTGACTCTGTGGAGACCCAGGCTGGAGAGAGAGACTGCACCCCATTGAAGTGGAGCAGTTGATGAAGAGCTGAAGCCCTCTGGGAAAGGACTCACATTGCAGAAGTTTGTGGAGGATTGTCTCCTGTGGGTGGGATCAAACGCTGGAGCAGGCGAAGAGTGTGAGGAATGTCCCCCCACTAAGAAGGAAAGCAAGTCCTAAGGAACTGACCAAAACCCCCATCCCCATCTCCCATTGAATGAAGTTGAGCCCACAAAAAAGAGAGGAGGTGTTTTAAGATCTGGTTTTATTTCTCATTAGTCCACTCCAGTATCAGTGCGCATGTGTAGAGTAATAAATTAGATTGTGGGGTTTGGTGGTTTGTTTGGTGTTTTTTTATTCCTTGTTAAGTCTATTTTGCCCATGACACTAATTGCAGAATGATCTCTCCCTGTCTTTATCTCACTCCTGAGCCTCTCAATATATATTTTTCCCCCTATCCAGCTGAAAAGGGGAGTGACAAAGCAGCTTTGGTGGGCATCTGACCTCCAGCCAGTGTCAAACCACCACAACCCAGAATAAGAACATTTTGAAGCAGCACTGCCAAGACTTATAAGAATGCAAAAACAGTGCAAGTGCATCACTTGCAAGCTGAAAAGAAATCGTTAAGTAAAAAATAGACAAAATTAAGAAATGATGGAATTCTATTCAGAAAAAATTAAAATTACATGAGCTCTCTACTACTTAAAGCAATGCCCATCAAAAGAATTTTGCAGTTTTTCCCAGGTTTAGTCCTGTAAGATCCCAACCATGCCAGGACATGCATTTGCATTCTGATGTCAGTGAGATGAAATAGGGAATTGCAAATGTTGACGCTGTGATTTACTAGGCAGGACTACGATTACAAGTGGGATTGTATCCTTCTGAATTATTAATAAAACATGCCCAATCATTACCTCTAATAGCACTTTCTCTGTACAGTATATAGAAAAGGCTACTTTTCTTTTGATAAAAGGACAGAATTTTAAGTATTGTAATGTCCTTTCTCTCAGAGAGCTATTGAGCTACCTAAACTATCAAAGACCATTATAAATTGTTATTAAGCTGCAAATACAGTTCAACTCAAGAACAGGTAATTGCTGTTATAAGCATTAAAAAAACAAACCCAGTGATGATGAATGCATCATTTTGCATCACACAGGAGAGAAATGGCTGCAAAGACAAAGCAGAAATCTGCTTGGGAGTGCCCAGGATGCCCTAGAGCAGCGTAGGACTGGTCCACACACTATTAATGAAACAATTCAATGTTCAGTCATGCAATCTTTTTGAAATCAAGATGCTTCCTAAATTTATTTGCTAGATGTTTCACTGGGAAGGTTTCTCTATCAGGGATGGGGTTGCAGAAGGGGAGAAACGGGATTGTGTCCCCCCCCCACACACCCACTTTTGTGATAGTTTAATCACACAAATCTCTTTAGTCAAGAGAGATTACAAGTCAATCCCAGTACTGTGGAAGGTATCAGAGAACAGTATTTCTATCAGTGGTCGCTATGAAGTCAAATGGAATGGAAAGGGTTTCTTTCAGTGAAACCCTAAGGGATATTTCTGCAAGGAAGTTACAAGAAAATTTTGTGGAATAAAAAAACCCCACAACATAATCTAGTCTGCGGGATGTAGCCTGAGAGACCTAAACGTGTTTCACCTCCATCAAAAGTAAAGCAATGTGACTGAGCGTACTCTTCTTGCATCTCCAACAAAGAATTTATTACATTTCTGCCATTTTATATTGATTTCCTATAAAGTCATTTAGAAACCTTCCCTTTCTCTAGCATGTAAGATGATATATCATGCACAGAAGTTGAGGTAGTAGTGGTGGTGTGTGTTTTAAAGAGATACCAAGGACATGAAAGCTATGCATAATTCCAGGCAGAGATTTTTAATGCTTCTAAGCATTTCCAATCACTCATGCCACCTGTTTCTCACATTAATTCCTTGAAAAGACAGTGATGCCAGAAAAGGCAATTCTACTTCAGATTTTAGAGCCTAAGGTTTTGTGGGTCTCCGCCCTAACTCCAGAACTTGGCATGTTGCTTCATTTTAAAAAGAAAACAAATCAACAAAACAAAAACCACCCAAAATAAACCAAGCCCTCAAAAAACACAAACAATGAACAAACCATAATTTACTTCATGACTTTAGATATATAAAAATGTTTGTCCAAAGTTGTGAGCCTAAAATATGTGCAGCTTTAATTTCTAATGCACACCAGTGAAGATTACCATGAAGGAATTGGTGTAAGAGTTCGTTTGCAGTCACTACCCTCATTTTACGCTACTGAAGGGAGAGGGCTTGCCCCATTTTTCCATTTGTGATGCTCTAGCCTTTGCCAACCCACAGGTCTTACGCTAAAGGCCATTTCCTCTGCAATAAATCTCACTGTCAAAACATCTGCTCAGCCCCCTGACAATGCTGCTCCATGCTGTGGTAGAATCATAGAATAGAGATAGAGCCATCCTCAGTTTGTGATCCCAACCAACCTCTCTCCCCTCTGCCTCTCCAGGCTTCCTCCTTTCCTTGAACAGCTTTTGAGAAACACAGTTTGGTCTCAGACTAGAGTGCAAAAAATCTCTTACCACCTTATCTTTGTACTATTTATGAAACTTATTATTTAGGTACAAATCCACATGCATTTATTTATGTTTTTAAATAGGATTTCAAGAAAAGAGAGAATGTGCTTCACAGTCACTTAGCTACCATACCGATGGCACAACCTCTTCACAAATAAACTTTGCTCTTGTAGAACTTGGCTTTGTATCAACTTACACTGTAAATTGCAAACTAATGAATTTGTATTGGCAGAGGAAAATGTTTCTGCTTTTACAGACTACAGCATTTACTAGTAAACAAGATTACTAGGAACAATTCCCAGTTTCCCCAGCAACTTAGTTACTTGTCTCTTACAAGGCTCATATGTTGATTCATTCCCCTCTGTGGTCCCAGTATAATGAGTCTACTCCTAACCACCAGATAAAATTATAGCAACTGGATGCCAAGGTTTTGTGAGTTGTGATATTCTGAAAAGTTACAGTGTACTTAAGTGCTTGGCACAGGACTTAGTTGTATCTTGATGTCACCAGAACTCTAGGTTTCTGCTTCAGGATCAACATTTCTACATGTCCTTCCAACCACTGAGCTCAAAATAAGATACACAAGCCAAAACCATACCTTAACCTTCTCTGTCCTCCTTCCATGTCCCCATTTTGTAAAACAATGGAGAAACCCTTAAGTTGTGAAGCCAGAATAACTGCACAAGTGAGACTCTACCTACAGCTCTTTGACAGAGGCCTTGGTAACAGTTCCTTGTCCTTCTCACCAGTACCTTCCAAGTGCATTTTATTTAGAATAATGGAAAGAGGCTTATTTAACTTTCTAGTAGCTCCAGCTCACCAAGGCAGTTTTGTAACTGGAAAACCCCTATGTTTGCTTCTGATTTTTATCTATTACAACTGAGTTTTGTGTTGCAGTTTTGCATAGTAAACATATACTGTCAATTATAAAACAATGTACAGTTACATGATCAGTGTGATTAACTGAAACCATGTTGTTCATGAAAAGCAATTAATGGTCTTCATCTGTATTCCTTGAAAGCTGGTTAATAAAGAGAAATCTAAGAGTAATATGTTCTTTTACATGAGAATCAAGTTGCACTACTTCAATAAATAGCTTCTGAAGTACTCATGCATATTAAACTATCACAATAAGACATTTTAACAGATTTGCTAAGCCTTGCTCAAAAGGTAAGTACAAACCACTTTGCAAACTATGGAAGAAGTCCACACAATCAGTGAAATGCTTTGTTCAAATAAAGCAACACCTGTATAAAACATTCTAATTACAGTCTGGTATGGCTTAAAGTAAAAGCACAAATAAATAGCACACATCTGCTATAGACAGATTTTTTACAACCTGTTAAGTACCTAACAGTGCTCAGGTATCTCAATCCCGTGGAGATAAAGGATAGATGGATTCTGAAAGGTTTTTAAAAATAATTCAATAAATCCAGCCTTTATTTTTTAAATCAAGAGGAACATAATTTCCTGTATGTTAAATAGAGCTCTACTAACATTAGGATAAAGAAAGGTCTAGCCATTGAAATTTATCAGTTCTCAAACTGATAAAAGAAAAACCTTTTCTAGAACACACTATTAGCTTCTGGTACTCATTGCAATAAAGGAAAGAAATGTCGGGCAAGGAAAGGAACAACATAACTAGTTTTTATGGAAATAAAAGTATCTACAGCTTGAGGGAGATACCACTGCTTGGTCATGACAACATAAGCCATCCCTGCTGAAGAGCCTTCTTGCACCAGTCCAAAGAGTATGATACAGGATTAATGTCTGCAACATATCTTAGATGTGATGAAATGCTAGATTCATGGCATGAGAACTCCCACCTTCCTCCTCAAACAAAATCAGAAATGTTATCATTGCTGTTGCCAAACTAGGGCCTCCCCACAGGTTAGTTCACAAGACATCACCATTAACTCTCAGTCTCTTCAAAATTAGCACCCATACGGGATTCTGGTTTCATTTTTAACAATTCACAGGGCCAGACAAGTTGGTTTGAAGCTTCTCTAACAGTACAATCCACAGATACCTAAATATATACACTTACAAACACCAAAACATAAGAACAAGTCTAAGGGTTTATAGATTTTTTTGTGTGTGCTTTAATGAAATTCTACAGGATGATGAGGTAAACATCCTACAACTTAAAAAAATGTTAATTTCTCCCCCACATTTTCGTACACTCCTAAAGAAAAGCCTGAATTCCTACCAAATTGAGCTAACATACTTAACATTCATATGTTTCTGTCCCAACTTAAAGACAGCAAAGGAAAATGAAATTGAACAATTCACCAGGTTTCAGGCCTTGCAGAGTCAGATTTGATAGTAGAAATTTCATTGTAAGCATTGTTGTCTTTAGTTCTGACTCATTTCAAAGCCACATGTGATACGGATGATTGCCATGGACAGACAACAAAGATGTTAAGGGAAATTACTTCTATGTGCTTCTGGTTGAAGGAAAGCTGATATTGCCAGTGTATCTACCATAACAGTAGACATTCTCTCTAGATTTTGTTATTTCCACTGATTTTTATTAAGGTGATGAATGATATTTTGAGACTTACCTTAAGAAAGATCTAAAGCAAGTTTCTGTGCATTTAGGACCATTAAAACCATCAAAGTAGAAGCTGCTACACACAAAAATTCATAAGGTACTTGTTCTAAGGACAGGTATCGCTCAAAAAAGAGAGGAAGACCTATACCAAAGATGGCACCATATTTAACTATGAGGAGCATTTTCAGAATCCAAGCACAAAATTTAAAAAACCATATAAAACTAATCAGATTTAATTTAGTTGATAACCTCAATGCCATAATAATCTGGTACCCACAGACCTCATGCAATTACTGCATTATACTTTCTATGTTTGTCAACCCAGTTTCAGGCACTAATTTACCAAATGATGATTGCTGGTTTTATGAACTACATTAGCTGGAACACAGAGCCATTGATTTAACTTGTTCTTGTCTTTCAAAGATCTTTGCCAGAAGTTTCTTTTTCAGACTGAAGTTAATATTTTCCTTCATTGTTTTCCTTTTAAGGAAAGCTGCTTGTCCCAAAACTAATTTTTAACAGGCCAAAGAATGTATATACAGTTTTATGTGTATTTAAGCTGCCTTTCTACAGCTTTTAGCAAGTATTAAAAAATCCAGGTGTGGCTTACTTAAACCAGTTACCATAATTTAATTGAGTTCATGATGTTGAGGATAATTATAATTCTACATTTGCTCATTCAGGAGAATTACTTCTGTTAATATTTTCAATTTTCTAAGGGAAAAAAATACATTCTGTAGACTATTTTAATTTCTCTTAGCTGAAATCTGCAGAAAGATTAAATTTTCTAAGTGGATAGCCCTTCAATGAAAGCTAATTAATTCCAAAGAGAATAGCTCAAGCAGACAGTAAAAAAAAAGTCAGTTCAAGTAAAATGCCGTAACGTAGCACAGTTTCTCCTGTCTGCCTGACTCCTAGCTCATGCCAGGTGGACACAGGTGAGCTGTGTGGCTTTCTGTCCAGTTCACTGCATGTTCATACAACTCTTACTCCTCACAATGTTGTCTAATTCCTACTTTGGGCCTGCAGGACAAATGAACAATAAAAATTTCACCTTTAGTCATCACCGGACAGCAAGACTGGTATTTTCAGGGCTGAAAGCACAGAACTCCACCTATTGACTCAAAGGACAAAAATGCTCAGCTATGAATGCTCTTCAAGATTGATTGGGATGAAGCTATCACCAAAAAAACCCCTGGATTTTGAGGTGCTTTATCCAGTTAAAATGTTAATCACCAACCAGCCCAGGTTGGAAGTGATTTCAGAAAGACCATCTGGTCCAACCTTTCATGAGAAAGGGAGCCTAGCTGAGATTATCTAGCACCCTGTCCAATCCCATCTTGAAAGCTTCCAGCAATGTGGAAGTGGCCTCTTTGCAGCTGCCTTTTATGTACTGGAATACTGTGATGATGTCCCCCCAAGCCTTCCCTTCTCTAGGGAAAAAAGACCTAACTCCTTTATTCCTCACGCTCACTCCTTACCTCAGAAGGTAGGTTCTCCAGCCCTTTTGATGATCAATATCATGTTCTGTGTAAAGAAATCAGGTGCACAGTCTTGCACAGGGGTATGCATTATTCATTTCAGGGGAGGTCAGAAACAATTCCTGTCCCTGAGAAGAGCACCATTAAAACCATATTACGACACTGAAAACTCAATTCTGTTCTTTCTTTGACTTTGTTCACCACTCAGCAAAATGCCTTCTTGTTAATTATCGACTTCATCATCAAGGGACAGTTTAATCACAAGACTGTCTGCAGTTCAGGCTATCACAGCAGTACTAGCAGGGAAATTTGCACTGCACATAATTGGCCAGGTAATTAGAATACAACATCCTTAACTGCTCAGTTACCAAACTTTAATGGTGCAGCATGCAGTGCTCAACTGATGGAAGACTTGGGGGAACCAATACAGCTGCCAAGAGCCCGCTCTTACTTCTCCACAGTGTAGCTAAGCAAGCAGCACCGGTGGCTTCCTGCCACCCTGTTCTCCTTTGGGGTGGTGGAAGCCATTTCATTCTGTGATATAAAAAGAAATTCAGTATGCTGGTTGTAATTCAGGACATCCAAATCTACATGATAATAAAACCATAGAGCCAGGATTTCAGAGAAGTAGAGAAAACCCAGTATCCTGCCAATGATGGTAAGTCAGAGCTGAGTGTATGAAACAGTACCACTGCCAAAACTGACAGAGCTACCAACTGCGTGGGACAGGGTGCAGATGCAGGCTGGGAGCTTAGTAATGGATCTGCAAGGTCTGAGCTACAGATGTTTTCAGCACACCACAGTTCTGTATAAATAGATGGGTGTGGTACACACCTGGGAAGAGCAATCCTGCTCTAATAATTGCCTTATGGATGACTCAGAGGTTTTCATAGAAGGTAGAAGTATGGATTACAATAATACCAGGAAAAGCAAGTCAGTCTCTTGATGGACGGTATCAAGTGCTGTGTTAAAACTGACTAGCTCCCCTCACTGTCACACTAATTCACAGCTCTGATGACTGTAATCTTGCTCTCATTTCCATGCTAAATGAATTTGTAGCCTGTATTTGTTGACATGTTCTTTGATCAATGCTTCCCCATCCTTCAGCTAGTTCTCCTCTGTAATTCACCACTTGCCTGTCTTCCTTCAAATATATTTATAAACATCACTATCTACTCCTCCTGTCAGTAGATTAAAAAGGGTGATTCTGTAACATCATTAGGTGTGGCAAGACCTCTGCCTCCTAAGCACCATTTTGAGGAGCCCTTTTCTACACCCACTCACACAATTTTAGATTTCCTTTCTCAAGCAGATCTGACCAGACTGGCATGCACTCACCCAGATTAGGCACTGCTACTGTTTTACACTATGGCAAGAGCATTTCTCCTGTCTTCTAGAAAACCTTCACCAGTCTCACAGCTGACTGCTGTGGCAATTAACAGAAACTCTCAAGTCTCTCTTGACACTTCCATCTCCAGCTGACACTAGCCCTGTTTAGAACAGAAATTCTTACCATGTTCCATATACAGCACTTTTCATTTTCTGCTACAGTTTTTGCCTCCAGGACTCCAGCCCTAAATGCATCACATTCTTCCTTACTTCATTCCACTATTATATTAGCAATGCCTTTCAATCCTAGGTGGCCACATATAACCCCACTGCTCCTCGCCTCTCCACACTATCTATAGACAACAACTCAAATTCCTATATCAGTTGGTCCAACAATCCCACGACTTTCTCACTGCTCCTCATCTAGGAGTTTCTCTCCTTACCTTGTGAAGGATCAACAATCACCCACAAAGGCTTTCCAAACAAAACCACAATGCTTTTTTTTTTTATAGGAATGGGATAAGACATCACCAACCACAGAACAGATAAAATTTGTTTAGTTTTTAAGAGAATAAAGTTAGTTCAGGGCATTTGCTACTTGTCTGTGTTCCCAAACTAAGCCCTTCTTTCAGGATAAAAATAACAGCATGAAATTCTTCAGACAAGCCCTACAGAAAGCTGCTTTCTGGGCAAGAACAAAGGAAACTTTTGCAAGCAGCAGCTAATTCAATTGCTTGTTGCCTTAGTGTCCTGGTTACATTAAACCTGAACAACACGATTCTCACTGGAAGGAGAAATCATGAGCCAGACATAATCATTAGGCAAACTCAATCATGTTTATATTATTCAGATATAATTAGAACCTACTTGCCCTTATCATTGTAAGGTGTTTGAAAAGCACAGTGTTTATAGCAGAGGGCTTCTTACCCCCCTTCTTCTATTGTAAGGCTACAAAGGAGAAAATACTGGATTCTTCATAGATTCAATTTAGCATAACAAAAATTATTTTGCTGCAGTCTAAAAAAAACCCCACAAAATAAATGTATAGAATATTTATCACTGGGCAAAGACAAAATGCCTTTGAGAAAGCAAGTCTTATCCAGAATTGTA
The DNA here is from genome assembly GCF_964237585.1 of Gallinula chloropus. Classification (NCBI taxonomy): domain Eukaryota; kingdom Metazoa; phylum Chordata; class Aves; order Gruiformes; family Rallidae; genus Gallinula; species Gallinula chloropus. The sequence goes on from NC_140087.1 coordinate 70,377,949, forward strand.
ATAATCTGTGTACACACTCTAAAACAGTAACACTGTCTATGAAACTGTGTCTTTAAAATTTACTGAAAAATAAACAATACATAAACAGAACTTGTTTTCTATTCCAGGTAGATACAAATTCACAATCATTAATATAATTAGACGCTTTATACTGTGGTGGAAGGTCAAATATCATGCAGGTATTAAGTAAAAAATTTGCTTCAATAAATTTTCTTAATAAGCAGCTATACTAATGCAGGATCTGTCTCCTGATAAAAAGAAAAAACCCACTGAATTCCAATAAGGCTGTGCTACCTTACCTTGTGGTGTTTTAGGACATGAGCCAGAAGCTCATTTAACTTAGTGAAAGGGCGGCCCAAACTTGTCCAAATACCTGAAGACAGCAAAGCTTTCGGAAAAGTTAACATAATGCACCACACATTTCCCATTAACAGGGCTTGGAGCCCTTAAAACAGACTTTTTTTTATATCTAGGCATATAATCATGTTCCAGAGCTTTGGATAATCTCTACTTATATCGTATGGATATATTTTAAGCCATATTCATTTAACAGTAACATTTTCTTGCTAAAAATGTAAATTTTTGTTGTTGTTACTATCAGAATTAACACCACACAGTCAGTTAAAGTGAGTAATTTGTATCAACCTTATCAGTAACACTTTACAAAAGGTATTTGTTTACAACAGGTGCCTAGACATTAAATCACCACAAGTCAAAGCTATAAAGTTCATGCATGCTTTACAAGTTCCACATCATCTTCATATCATTATTTAACTAAGTACAGTTCAAGAACGTTCTTGTTAACCTGGACTCTGGAAAACCTTGGTGAAAATCTCATCCTCAGATTACTTCTTTTTCTAGTTTCTGAAGTAAAACACACTCTACTTTCAGTCTAAATTCTCGTGCACCCTTCCCACAAGGACAAATGACTAAGATGCTCTTCCTATATTTGAAGTATTTGGCCTGCCTACAGAACCCTGTCTTTTGAAAAGTCATACCTGTTTCACAGGTTACTTTTTCTCTTTCTTTTGTAAACCATCCCTATGCATTCACACCAGTGGTATAAACTAATATCTTTTATCATTAATCTCCAGCCCTCCATGCTTTACTGACTCTGTCATGGTCCTGTTAAACTTTGTGTTTCATTGTAATATGATTTAAATTCAGTGACTAAAAACATTTACTTTGAATTAAGATTCACAACTACCCAAGACAAATGCTACTAAGCCCATGTCACATGTCCTTATTTCTTAGGAAATAAGAAGTAAAAGTTTAATCCAGAAGTGAGCCAGGAATTTAACTCTTCTGAAATCACTGCAGCAAGACCACTCTTAATGCATTTAGCAACAATTAATTCTCAAAGCCAAAACAGCTGCACATTGCTGATGCTCTCCAGATGCAAGCTAAGGAATTAAATCATGGGATAATTCAATTGGAAAATTGCTTGTAATTATGGAGAATGCAGCGTCTGCTTGACTCCTCATGGTGATTGGTAGTTGCTTTAAGAATAGTGAGGTAGTCTGTGCAATGCATAGAGAATACAAATAAGTAGCTGTGTTAGGAGAAATCTCATTTAGTTTCACAAAGATATGGGTTTAACATTGTTAAAACTGTATTTGCTGACATTACTGATAATCCATTTTCACTGTCCCATTACTGCCAAGGAACAGAACGACCCACTATCACTTACACACAGAACAGTAATATTAACTTATAGCACCTTCCCTCTGAAGGAACTCAAAGTACTTTGCAAACAAACAGAACGCAGTTCTGCTCAAAACAACAACAATCCAAAAAGGGTTTGTTCTTTCTCACCTCATTTAATATACATGAAAACAAACAGGCTTGTTCTAACATGTCATTTAAATCTCTGATGCCACAAGGCTGACCATTTCTGGGAATGAAGAACCATGCTCATCCAATTCAAATATTAAAAGTAAAAATCTTAGTTATTATTCAACAATGTGAGAGCAGGCCACACAAAGGCCTAATCAGAGGCCCTCTAGTACTGTTGACAACAGGGAAAAAAAAAACACAGAAGAAATTTTCCATTCAGATTGACAGATACCCAAGCAGAAAAAAACCCATCTTGTCATCTGTAAACTGAGCACACATATTCTTAAAATAACAGGATGATGTAGTTTTCTACTTTCTCTTTGTAAAACAGCCTTACTGGAACTGATCCTCATTAGCATTACAACACGTGACTGTTTTAAAGTCTTCCTTGCTGGCAAACTGGAGGAACAAAGTGGCAGCAGTATCTGATCATATTGATCATATTCCTACTGAGTCACTGACAGAATGGGAAAATCACCTAGAAACATTGATTTCCAGTTCCAACTATTAAAACACACAGCTCTTAGTTTATAGAAACCCAGTTACGGTAGTAGTGGTTACCATGACATAAAATATCTGTGCTTCAGTTAGTAAAATGTTTGCCTTTTTTTTCTCTTTACTCTGAAAAGCATTAAAAGAAAAACCTTTAGAGAACAAAAGATCAATTATTTACAAGTGGCTTCACAAATCAATCATCCAATATCAAAGTTGAAGTTGTTATTTTTAGCACTATTAACTACACAATAATTAAATTTGATTACAAAGTCACAACCCTTCATTAAGTTGCTGTGAATTAGGGGAAAATTCCTCAAAAGCTTTTTTTTTTTTTAAAGTGATTGTAAAAAGATTCCCATCAATTAAAGAGACATCTGGTAATATGGAAAAGGTGATAAATTATCTCTGTTCTCAATGCTAGTACTTTATAGACCAAAAGCAGGTCTTAGCAGTAGAGACCTGCTAGCAGGCTACCTAACAGCTAACGTTCTGAGAACCCAATACTGCAACAAAGCACGCACTGTATGTCAGGCTAACAAAGTCCTTAAGCACATGGTGTAAGTATTTGAGCAGTCCTAAGAGATACAGAAAAGTTCTTTGCATATTTTAACTGTCACACAGCTGATACTGGTCCTCATCACAAGAGCCCTATAACAGTTTTTCTGGTAGCCAGATATCCCACTCTTCCTACACAACATAGCCCCTCCCTTGCTGCTCCCCTTGTTTTCACCTCCCTCAGTTACATGCCATTGGTTTAGGTTGTGACTCTGAAGAGAAATAAAACAGCGAGTCCTACCCTTCCACATTATAAAATATTCCAAATACAGTTTTCCAAATTTAAGAAAAAAGTCCACAAAATACGTTTCTTCCCCCCTGAATTTTCTTTAGAACTTGCAGCACAGGCTGCCAGGTTGCCTCAGCATGGTTTAAGTTGCCAGACTACAACCAACTCTGCAAGGGATCCAAGATGACTACCAGGATCACGCTCAGAAATGCCCCATGCAGAGGGAAACCCCAGTCTGGCCTTTCTGCAGTCCCTCACCCCATACATGAAGTACACGATACCCACATACGTAACAAGCACTGATTTCCCTCAAGTATACAGCAGTGGGGAAAAGTGGCCCAACATTACTTTCTTACGTACTACACCAGTCAGCATCTTTACCCATGAGAAGGGGAGGAAAAAAAGAGACCACCACACCTTTGCTATGCTTGCTCTCATACCAGCAGCAAGGCTGCCAGTGACTCAAGGTACCTCTCTATCACCACAAGGCAGTGTCAGGCTTTAAGGAAATCCGTGACTTAACATGCTCTTCTAGCCAGAACACTGGGAGCTACTTCAGCAATTTCACAAACATGCCCAATGCAAACACACCTGGGCTGGAATAACACCACTTCCTAGGTCTGTACCCCTTCATCCAGCAAGATGCTTTCAAAGGAGAACAGGACCTGTTAAACACCACAGAGCAGGGGGGAAACATTAACACCTCCCCCCCCCAAAAAAAAATCCCAACAACAAGACTTTTATTACATTGCAAGAGTGAAAGAGTGATCTGTAGTTCACTGAAGTATCTGCAGTCTGTATTATGAATAGTTGGTTTAGCAACAAAGAGTTGTTTAGTGACTCAGTTTCATAAAAAAAAAAAAAAGTTTGGCTTTTTGATATCAAGTAGCCAACAACTTAATCTTCACAAGTCATTTAAGTCATCCTCGATGCAATGCCTATTAACAACTTCACACTCAGGTTCAGGCTGCAGTGCTCCACCCCCTCTGAGAGTTAGTGGGTATAACATTGAACAACGCACATAGCAATCAATGCAGTTCACCAGCCCACCCCCACCTTCTATCTGAAATGCATACAGATAGAAAGAAAAAAAGAACAAACCAATGTAGCAGGCCATGGTTTAAGGCATTGTCTGTAATGTACATATTTCCCATAGTATTCACTCATGTGTCTTTCTTCGGCAATATTCCAGCCAGATTCCTCCATGTAAAAAAGCTCTTTCCCTGGGTTAAGTGGTGCTTTAAATCCAGGTAAGGTACCTTGCCTGGTTAGAGCTCAGTTATTCCAACTATACATGGTCACTCACTCTATAAACAAAATATAAGACCACAACCACTCAAGTGCTGCCCCTGCTCCAGCACATTTTAAGGTTCTCCTTACATGTCCAGACAGACATCTTCTCATCATAAGTCAGTGGCAAGAACTGGAAGCCCTCAGCTTCACCCAGCACTTGTCCATGACGGACTCCCCAACATTTCAGCTAAATACATAAACAAGTGCACAATACCAACATTATTGAAAGCATATTAGCTCTAGTAGGGCTTTGCAAAGCAATTTCTCATCAATACAAAGAGAACTTGAATGCTTATCCCTGAAGTTTTATCTGTAGTGAAATATGCCTCAGTCCTACCACCAAGTCCTGGAAAATGCTCACTGTACAACACAGCAGGAGGTTTAATGTTAATGGAAGCCCAAATTCAGTTTCTAAATAGTCAACTTCTCAACTTTCAGTTCTTGAGTTCTCTTTGATTTTAATGCAATTAGCAAAAATACTGTCAAATCCGAGCATCCCAAATACTGCAGAAGTCTGTATTTAGTTCAGCTTCAGAGACAAAAAACACTGCAGTCCATTGGACAGCAAAGACTAGGTGAAACTCTAAGCCCTTCACCAGCTTCATTGCTTTTCTCTGGGTATGTTTCAGCACCTCATTGCCTTTCTTTTAGTGAGGGGCCCAAAAGTGAACGCAGAACATGAGGTACAGCCTCACCTCCGCTGAGTACAAGGGGACAATCACTGCCCTACTGCTGGCCATGCTATTCCTGATACAAGCCAGAATCAGGCCACAGAGAGTGGTCTGCCTGCAGCAGGTCAAGCACCAACCTTGAAAAGGCCTGGAATACATTTTAGTTATCCCTTCCTTTGAAGCCATTAAACACGTTACTGTTTCTTCATGAGGTTCATGGAGAACTGGGATGCAGATTTTCTGTTCTCTAATTAGGTGATCAATTCCTCCAGCAACACTAAACCTCCATCTACTCCTCTATTCACTTTTCTCCAGAGCTGAATAAGTATTCACACTTACATTAGAAACTTACTATTAAAAATGTAATTGTTGCTGTTCACTCAGCTTTTGCCACTAACTTGCTTTGCACCTTCACTAAGTATTTTCTTTTAGAATCTACTCTCAACTTAACAGATACTCCTTTGGTTTGGTTACTCATTAGAAAGGTGAAAGTCCCAGCTTCCAAATTAAGATATATAATATTTTACAGTATCTTGTTATAGGATTCTTGCTTTTATCCTTTAATTAAGTTAACTAATCTTTGATTTGTCATCTTCTATCTTATTAATTCCTCAGGAACCGTGATTTGACAATGGCATGATAACACCAAATACATTGCCCTTAGACAGATGGATAGATAAACCAACAACTACAGCATCAAATGGTTTTGCACTACTGTGTAATTAGGCAGTAAGGCTACCAGAATGATTTTTTTCTTTTCCCCTCATCTAAGAAAGCTCCATATGTAAAATTTCAAGCTCTGTGTGTCATAGTAAGCTTTCACCTGTAATGAAGTGACATTGCTGACCTGAAGGATCAACACAGGCAGACAGAACTTTCCCTAGCCACAGTTGACAGCCTGAAAAGCTGCAATTTCTTAGGGCAGTCAAACAAATACCATCCTCTGCTTCCTCCCTAAATGGTTTCACACCTTTGGGAAAAACAGAGTGGAATTAAACCTGCATCATAATGTCATTTTAAGATGGCCTTTTTACTTCTTCGATGCTCTGAATAAAGACCTTGAAACCAGAACATCCTTGAACCTTCAGCAGCTCAAAATCAATACCAGAGTTCTGCAGCTTGGGCTTTTCCATGATAAACAAAATTACTGTGACAGGTGAAAAGGAGCTGTGTTCTAACCTTTATTATGCTGTTTATATGCCTTGCAAGACTCTGAACAACTGCCAGAGATGACTATCTGTGGTACACAGAAAAATACTTCCCTTCATTGCCTGACCTTTCTACTTCCCCACTGGAAGCACACAAAAGCACTGAGATGACCCACAGTAAAGCCAGCACACAAAGTATGTTAGTATAGTTCTGTCCTACATCAGGTTTATTCTATTAAATACAGGCAATGGCAAGCAACAAAACTTACAGTTCTGCTGTTTGAACACCTCTTCAAATCTGGAGAAGTCTAATTATAATACAGTTTACTCATGTTTACACCAGATAATTTAGAAAGACAGCCTCTCACAGAGGAATGAGAAGATGTGTTCACAGCCACAGAACAGGAAGAAGAAAAAAAAAATGAACAGAACAATGGTTAAAAGACTACTATTACATTTCTTGAATTCTTAAGGAAATGCCATTTAGAATTAGGCAAGGCTTGCTGCTCTCACCTCTGTTGTGACACTAGAGCATGCAAACTAATAAAGCTGACTTCCATCTGGGTTTGCAAGTGATATGAACTCATTAATATCAAGACAAAATTATTTTTAAAAATACTATTTTTTCATCATAACAAAAGATAGTCACTCATTCATCTTCTTTTAAATTCTGTTTATTTAGGGAAGGTAAAAAGACAAGAAGGTAAAGCATCTCTAGATCTCTTGCATTTGGTAGACAGGAGAGACTGTTCCACTGAGACTAAAGGGACTTTGAGAAAGTGGTTTCTTTACAGAGGGGGATGCACAACATAATTCACTGCACAGAAAGGCAGCATTACTCAGAGCAACAGGGTCTAGGATTGGAGATCCTAAATCAACAAGAAGATACTGCAGTATGTATCCCAGCAGAGTTGTAACATAACATGGAGGACTATATTCTACTGCTCCCCTCAGTGCAGAGTCCCTGACACAGGCACGTCTGGATAGTGAGAGAATATTCTGGGAAGTCTGGCTGTATGTTTGTTTCCCTCTCCTGCTCTCCCAGTATGGCCATTCTCGGTTTTGTACTTTATACCATCTGTTTAATCACTGTGCTCTTAAAACAAGCACAAAAAGAAAACAGATGAAACTTCAGGGATAGCTTTTAACTCATAATTGAATGGATGGTTATTCATTAGAATCTAGGCAAGTTGCTTGGGGCCTCCTAAACAGGCATTGCATGGCATTAAGAAAACTTTTTAAAAAGATACAACCCAGAATTCTCACTATCTTATCTTTAAGACTGCAGCTTTCTTTGAGTAGGATAAAATAAGCATGCTCCAATTAAGTTGCTTTAAAAAGAAACTCAAGGATCATACAACTAAGCTCATAGGTCCTCCTCCCCTTTAAGGTAAGGGTAAATGAAACTGCTTCAGTCAGCTCTAACATTAGAGATTTCCAAAAGACTTAACCTCTAAAGGCACATCCAGGGTGATACTTCTGGCAACACCCCTGAAGCAGTACATACATTCAACTATGTCTTTCCAAAAATGAAAGATTCCACAAGCATGGTAACCAGCACATTGTGTACAGATTTGCATCTAAACTCAAATTCCACCAAAACCAAGGATAGAAATATGAAAAAATAATCTTCTCTTTCTTTAACCAAATTTATCTGTCTAGATTTGGGAAAAAGGTCAAGCTATACTTGGGTTTAGCTTAGCCTGCCCTAAGATCCTGACAGAATCATGGTCTTTATTACAGTTCCAAATAAACATTTTTTTACATGTTTAATTATTCAGGCTTTATTCTTGGCAAGGGTCACAGCAGTAAAACCTCTTAGCTTTCAGCGTTATGTGACTCTCTTAATGTATTCATTCAAGCATAGGTGTGTAAGATAACTACTGCAACACAACAGACACATTAGCATTGATGTTAAGAACAACAGTTAAAATATTCCAGTTCTTGCCAATTTACTGATGCTTTTCACATAACCTCACAGAACAAATCTGTAGAAAATCCCACATGATGATATCTAAGTAGACCAAGCCAACTTCATGACAAAAACACCACAGAACAGGCATCTAACTGTTAGTACTAGTTACAGTGCAAGAGAGGAACATGTTCAGCACAGCTAGGAACACAGCTCACCTTGGGTGATTGATTTAACCCCACTGTGCTTTAGTTTCTCTTTTACAGCATGGAGAAACACTTCTCTCAACTCTTTAAAACTGCATGAAGTGCTTTTTTAGTAGGCCACTGTCAGAGCATCATAGGTAAAGTACTAGAGAAACACCGGTTATTGTAGTAACTGGCAACGGATATGATCAGACTGTGGTCGGTAAAGGGTGGCGATACGCTGCCAAGCAGCTACAAGGCTTACAGAGCCTTGCTGATACTCCTTTATATTATCACACATTGTACTTTTATGTACAGAGCCATTTGAAAAGAGAAATTAGAGGTGTGAGACTAGAAGAATTAAAATTATCAAATAAATTATTTCACTGAATGTTCTATTCTGGAAAAGCTCCACTAAAAATACCCTAAAGCAAACATATTCATGGACATACAAAATCATCTGGGGATAAAGAATACTGCCCCTGCATCACAGGGTAGAAAAAGAACTACAAGTCTGTGTTAACCCAGTAGTGTTTTTCTATAAAAAGGTCAAACACAGCCAAAAGCAGGATACGATTCCCTCCAGCTGTCCTTTTAATATGCCTCATCTTGCCAAGGAGAAAGCATTTCTAAGAGTGAGAGTGAAATGATTTTACAACCCATTTATTCTTCATTGTCTATGCCTTTTCTGGATATACTTGAAGTACATTAGTCACAGGTATGCAGCAAGCCATTAGAGCATGCTAACATCTGATGCACACTGAAATTAATTTTTCTTTTTCAGCTTGGAGAACAGAATGCTTCATGTTGAGCCACACATAAATCTTTGCTGAATTAAGGAATGAACAAACAAGATTTCTAAAATCAACAAACCCACGTGCTTATCCACAGTCCACATAAATACACACCTACTCTATAAACACACACGGCGTCCTACAGTGAGACAATAATTTGCCTCTTTAGAGCAGGCTCATTACAGGGAAATAATTTTGCAATAACAAAGCACAAGTGTAGTACTAATGGAAAGAACAAGCTGCAAAATGCTAAGACCATCTGGTCCAGTTCTTGTATTGACAGAGTATGAGCAGGAATCTGACCACCATAAAAAGGCTGCATCTTTTGTTTTCTCCACAGCCCACTCAACTCTGGAAACAAGTTTGGGTTGTGTTTTGTGTATTAACATTGCACAGATGCCTGTGGGGCTGTGTTGTAATATTTGACATACTTAGCCAAGTTGAGAATCAACATTTAACTGTCTAACTAGAACAGCCAAAACTATATTTTTTTATTTTAAAACCCTCTCTGTTTACAAAGAGCTTGATAGTCATCCCTACAAATCCACACATCTCTCATTTGGAGTAAGATCAATGAATAATTTTCAGTCCATGTGTTGCTTCCAGACTTCACTTAATAATTCTGCTATTTTACTTGCAGTATGTAGCTGATCCTTCAACTCACAAGTATTTCCACCAACTCAACGGCTAAACCTTAAAGAGGAAAATAACTAATAGAAAACTGAATCCCACTTCAACTAAACAACAGTGCAAAAGTTTACTAATCTTCATAGGATACCTGTAGTTTTTCTAAACGTTTATAAATACTAAAACTAGGACAGCATCATACCACAGCAGTACCTTTTAAGGCCTATTCAACCATACGGATTTAATCATTTCAGACTATGATGATCCACATTCTTCACTGGCATTAAAGAGAGGGGTACGATAAACAATCAGGTCTGCAAGGTTTTTGTCAAAATTTGTGATAGGTTCAAATTTTTTTTTTTTTCTTCTGAAACAGAAATTCTCCTGAGAAGACAGTTCTGGTGTGGGTTGTTTGGGTTTCATCCAGATTCACCCTGTTAAAACTTCAAACTCTATCGATTTAGTAAAGAAGTAGCACTCTGATATCTTGTTTAAGAGACACAGATTGATCAGTTCTATGAGATCAAGGCATAACCTCCAACCAGTCTTAAGGATTAATGTAAAGGGAAGATTTTGTCTGTCTAGCATGAACCCAGCTACACTCTTTACTGTTCATTCTTTCCCCTGGTAAATAGTTCCCTTTTTCAGAAAGATTTCTCCCCTGCAAATTTTAAGTGGAATTGTTACCAGTCATTTCTCTGTTTAAGAGCCCTACACAAAAAATACCTTCTGAACTACTTACTATTTGCAAACCCACACTGATTTATACTCTATTGTTTTGCTAATAAAGTCATAATCTGAGGCAAAATATTATTTATTATCTTTTATTATCTGGCTCATTCTTCTTTGTCTGAGGAATCATAAATCAAAGTCAACAGCCATTTTTATAATCCTGCAGTTCATTATCTCCCATTTCATAATACACACAGTGCCTTAACCTTGCTCCATTTCTTTAGTAATAATTACAAAAATCAAAGCCATATTAACACAACGTGCAGATACTTCTTGGTTTAGAACTTACATAAGAGCTTTTCAACTAATCAGCAGCTGGCTAGGACATTGTCCTCATTCATCTTCCTTTTCCACTGCCACCCTTCATGAAAGTTTAATCTACATTTTCCATTAAGGACTTGTCTCAATTGGTGCTCATATTTGCAGGGTGGCTTGTTACTTTTTTGATTCTTCTTTGAAATGGTGGTCATACCTCCCCAACTTATCTCTTTGCTTGGAATTTTTATCAAGTAGATGAATACTTTCACAATCCTGAAATCTTCAGATAACAGAAGCAGAAATTCACTCACTTTAGGATCACAAAATTTGAGAGGCAGGCAACCCACTTGCATCTCCATAGTCAGGAGTGGTTAAGCCTCTAATCCTTAAAGTCTAAAACTACATTTACAATTGGAAACAGATCACTGACATTTGATCAAGCACAGCTCTGGATCCAGTTGTACTTGTTTTGGGTCAAACAGCTGCTGGTCTTTCCACCTTAAATACACAAGATTCACTTTGTACTAGTGGTTTCTCTTATCTTCCTTGTAAAATTTGACCCAGTAGAATGCCATGACCGTGCTCCCAGATCAAGGACCACAATTATTGCCTTTTACAAGTCCACAGGCAACACAGCAAGGCAACATTTCTGACAGAAGCCTGAGCCAGTGCCTCTCTAGAGAAAGGAAAACACAAGCCCTGTGACAAGGTGGCAGGAGAGATGAATTCCAGAAAGGCACACTTTCTGATGGACGTGAAACCTGCTACTCATGAACTGTATCCTAGAGGCCCCTGGGCTGAGTCAAGAATCAAGAGGCACAGAGCCTATGGCTGATTTGACCCATCACAAGTTGATCAAAGAGGCAAATGCCTTTCAATCACACGTCATGTCTGCACAGCTGCAAAACACAACTTCCTTGGTCAAACTCTGATATTCCCACAAATTGGGCTGCCTAACATGCCTCCTTAGGAAATACTGCCACAGTTGCAAGATTTCCAATTCATCATATTTCATTACGATAGACTGCACTACATTTACTGGTATAATATATTATGAAGGATCATAAATAATTAAGAATTAATCACAGCTGACAAAATAAGTAAATGCAGTCAGTGATGCAGAATGCTTGAATTTTTTATAGCATCTTTTTGCTTATTCATGAATTAAAAGAAGTCTAGTAATCCACAATGGATTGCCTACTCATTACACTACATACAGGACAGGTACAGATCCCAACAACAGAGGTTTTCCTGTCAATCTTCAGCATATCAGTGGAATTTTAACCTTAAATCTCTGATCCTGCAAAAAGTTACGTAAGTTTTACTTAGAAACATTAGTAGCTCCTGCAGATCTTCACGTACCACGCAGGGCCTAGCTGGCAGAGAAACCTGTGATTCTATCACCCGCTGGTCCAATTGCAACTGTTCCCCCCTCATTCTGCAAATGAAGCATTTTAGCACAAAATTTAAAGAGAAAGAAAACCAAAACAATCCTAAACACACAAAGTCCTTTGGCAGCCTCCCTTCTATAGATTTCCCTAGACAGTCTCCTGCAATTCTTTGTACCAAACACCCAATATTTTGCATGGTTCAATACCATTCACAAGGCTTTAACAGAATAGCAAAAGAGCATTCGATGTTTAAATTGGGCTCTCCAAATTGTTGTAAAACCATTAGCAAACATTTCCTTTCTCAAAGGAAAGAAAGAACTGGGCTGGGAGGTGTGAGGAGGACACACCACCTCACCAAGCTTACTGGCACAGATCAAAGATCCATTAGTTCAGACATCTGGCTCTGAAAACAAACAGGTGTAGATACATAGGAAATAATATATGAACAGGGAGAGCAAGTAGTTCTACTTCCCCACTCCTAGTCTTCAGAGATCTATTGTGCAAGGACTTTAAGTCAGAACAAGTAGTCTTGAAAATTCAGTATTTTTCTTAAATATTTTTCTTCTCTGTTTTTCTTCCCTGCCCATATCCTGTCAATTCGCCTACCAACAGGAGGTTTTAGCATCAACAATACCCAGTGGAAAAAGGTTCTACAGTTTTACTGGTTGTTACATACTGAAGGATCTCCCTTTGTTTTGAGCCTGACACCTACTAATTTCATCTGATGCCATCCAGTTCCATACCAGAAGTAGTAATAAATATTCCTTCCGCACTCATACTTCCTATGCTTAAAGTCTTGGGAGCTTATAAGCCTTTAAAAATCTTTCATGAAGATTTTCTAAAATTCTGTGATTTTTACAAGACTGTCATACATTCCTTTAGATGTCTCTTTGAGGCAAGGTTGCCCTAGCTATCATGTTTCTGAAAGACAGCTATTACACACTTTAGAGCTCCCATGTTTCTGTTCTTTTAATAACTTTCCCAGCTGTACTACATAATTTTTGACGCATGGGAACCAGAACAGAATGCTGTATTCTAGATACAACTGCCCCACACATTTATACTACTGTGTATTGGTTTCTATTTTCTCTCTTCCCAGTAAGTCCCAAGATCACACTTACTTTGTGACTGCCACTGAATTGTTTTCACAGCTCTATTCTTACCCCAAAAAACAGCTTAAGTGATTACAACCAGCTCAGAGTCTGCCCTTATATGCGCCATACTCTGATCATTTCTCCCACCACTTCTATTCAGATAATCTACAATGAATTTCATGTGCCACGATTATCCAGTTAAGCATCCCTTTTCAATTCCTTGCAAACCAGACCTCCAATCTTTTACCATGAATAATTTAATATCAAACATTGCTACCTCCTCATCTATCCCTATTCAGATCATTAATTTGTGTGACAGCACATGTTGAACACACCAAGTGAGCAGAGCACTCAGAGGTAACTGCAATCAAATGTTGAGACATCTGAAACTAGTGCTTCCTCCAAGTAGCTCAATCCATGCCAATTTGATCCAGTTCCTAGAGACTGAACTGTATCATACTGCAGGGGCAAAAACATAGGTGAGTTCTTCCAGTGTCTCACTTTGAGTGATCTATCAATGATTCCACTGAACCTTTTACAGAAATGTACATGAAGCACAATGAATCATACCCAAGGCATTTGTCTCAATCAATGTCTTGACATGACTTGATAGCCAAGTGACAAGGATGAGCTAAACCATCCCAAAATCTAGTTACGCTATCTGTTTATCTCTAGGCATTACTGTCTGCAAAGGAGATGAAATGAGATTGAGATAATTGGAAGTACAATTTGCAGGAAACAGTGGGGGTTCGAATTACAGTGCTTAATTATTTCAGATTGAAACAGACCACACAACTATCTGTGCCAAGCAGCTGTAATTAAAGTGATTTAAAATAGAGAGATGCTAGCTCCAAGTGTTGATTTTCAAATGAGTCTTTATACACACAAGAGTTACAGTCATCTAGGAGATGCAGACCTACAGCTCCAAGGGGCTCAAGAGAAAATTACCACTGACTACATCCAACAAGCGTGATAATTTAAAAACAAGCCAGCAAGCAAAGAAAACACCCCAAACAAGCCACACTGCCACCCCACAATTCTAAACCCATTCAACATCAGTACTTGTTCTCTGCTGTTTTCTCCCAATTTGTGAGATAAGCTTCAGCCTAAACTGCCTATATTTAGATGAAGAAAAAAAAATCCACTCAAAACTTCAGATGTAGAAATAGAATTTTATCCCACAGGCAACTGGAAATCAGCAATCAGTACTACTCTTGTTTTTGGGCTACAGTCTCACCTCTTCTGCTCTGGCAGACATATAAAGCTGACTAAATACAGACAAAGGTATAACTTTAGCCAAAAGCAACATACATCAAGAATATGCAGCACTGCAGCAACCCAGAACAATGTATTTATTTTCTTACAGGTTTTTCCCCGCTCTGGGAAAGTGTTAGCTACTCAACTCAAATCAAGGAGGTTTTAATTCCTAAATTTCACAAGCAGCCTGCTGCTTCTCCTTTTTCTTAACCTCTCATGCAACAGCAGGCATGCAGATCTACCTGAAACTTTTGCCTAACTCTTTGTAGAGTTTATCATGCTCATGTCTTTGATTTGCCTGCATCACAAATGTGGTCTAGCTGCTTGACACAGGACATAGATCCCACCAAAATGAGTCTGGTGATGAATCAGTGCTCAAGCAATGGGCCTTAAAAGTTAATTTATACTGGCTACCTGGGGAAAAGTACCACACTATCATTATGGATGAGAAATGTGAATTAAAGAATATGAACAAAAGCAGCACTGAAAGTTTTCCTCACTATTTGCCTGAATGTAAGAACTGTTTAGGAGCAGACAGAATGCAAATCTGCAAAGTCAAATGCCATCCCTAAGCTTGGCTACTAAGAAAAGGATCCTTTCACTTGCAGTTTTCTTCATAAGAGGCTTCTTGAGTCAGGGACTGTAAATAGACTATTGAATTAAATAACCAATGATGAATGTATTCTATAAGAATTCATCTGATTTTTCTTTAAGCCTATGCATACTTCTGGCATCCATAACATTAATTCACGCACCTTATTACCACAGTTTATTCAGGTACTACATGAAAAATATCTCCTCTTGCTGTTCTACACTCAGCACCCACTAACTTCGCAGCTGCTTCCCATTGCTCTTCCATGTGCATTTTTATAGACCTCTAATTCCTGCCATCACAGACAAAATAAAGAGCCTTTGTCTGCTTAGTTTTTCCTAGTACAGAAACCATTCCATATCCCTCAATCTGCGCTGTCCTTCCCTACACCTCTTTGTTCTATATTCTCCTTGCCTGGCTAAAGCTTTCAGCCCTAACACCCCTGTTTCCATTTTGTAGCTCCATTCTCATCAAGGCAACCCAACTCTTACAGCAAGGGGTTTCCAGCAAACATCAAGGAAGGACATGAAAAATTTTTCTGCTTTTCCACAATTAAAAGAGCACAAATACAGTAAGTGCAGGGAACATACAAACAGGAGGGGAATCAACTTTTTAAAAGGGTAGACACTGGCAGGACAAGGGGGAATGGATTAAAGCTAAAGGAAGGAAGGTTTAGATTAGATATTAGGGGGAAGTTTTTTTACAGAGAGAGTGGTGAGGTTCTGGAACAGGCTGCCCAGAGAGGTGGTGGATGGCCCGTCCCTGGAGGTGTTCAAGGCCAGGTTGGATGGGGCCCTGGGCAACCTTGTGTAGATCCAGGCTGGAGATTGGTGGCCCTGCCTGTGGCAGAGAGGTTGGAACTCTATGATCCTTGGGGTGGCCTCCAACCCATGCCATTCTATGATTCTATGATTCTGAAAGGATTTTTAGGTGTATTAATGAAATATGCTGCTGTTCCAGGTACAATCATGACCAGGAAAAAATACTCCAACAAACCAAGTTTTCCTCCAAGGAAGAAGTTTGTGGCACATCCCTCTTTTCATGTATCTGAAGTCTCTTTAGTTAAAGGGATTTTTTTGTTAAATTAAGGGCAAAGCTTATCTTTCATTTTCTTGCCAAATAGAAAACCTAAGCTTTGGACACAAGGATATTGCCTATAATGGTCTTTAGACCAGCAGCTTCAAACAGAGGTAAAACCAGCCTCTGTTTTATTCATCTCTTCCAACTCCTGGATGACTTTCACCATAGTACTCCTCCCATCTGTCCTGGCTTCAGCTAATAGTTAATTTCATTTCTAGTAGCTGGTATAGTGATGTGCTTTGGATTTAGTCAGATATTTTTACAACTGTTTTCATTCTGGTTTTATAACAGAAGACACACTGCTGTTTTCAGCTGTTGCTATGTCTACGTGAAGTCAAGGACTTCTCAGCTTCCCACCAACCTTCAGGTGCACAAGAAGCTGGGAGAGCATAGCCAGGACATGTGGTCCAGGCTGGCCAAAGGGACATTCCCTGCCATAGGACCTCATGCTCTGGATGTAACTGGGGAAGCTCCTCAGGAGGCCAGGGCGCTGCTTGGAAACAGACTGGGCATCATGGTGTTTGTTTTTTTTCTTTTGGCATGTGGTGAGCAACTGCATTTATGCGCTTGTTTTATTGTTATTCTCTTCCTTTGTCATCCTATTAAACTGTCTTTACCTCAACCTACAAGGGTTGAGATATATTTTCCATTCTCCTCCCCATTCCCTTGTGGGAGGAGTGAGCAAGCAGCTTCACAGTGCTTAGTTACCAGCTGGGGTTAAACCATTACATCATCCAGATACCATCTGTGACATGGGTCAGTCCAATTCAGATTTTACACAATACTATATTGGCTATTTTGCTTATATATACATACATACATATATATATATATAATGTGGATTGTAGACAAAACCAGATCCTTTATGTGCGGAATTACTTCCTTGTGTTTCTGACACTTTTGCATTCATTGTCTGCTGTAACAAAAGCATTACAGATGTCAAGTATTTAAAGAGAACGTGTTTGTTTGGGTGGGGTTTCAGTTTTTTGGAGGTGGAGAGGGTGTTTTGTTATTAAAACAAACCACTGCATTGAAGGCATTACATAGTCGTATTCTTCTTACCTTTCGGTGTATTCTCAGAGTGATCTCTCTCTGGCCCATCCATGATGTTTAACTGTGAAATCTCCTCTGCATTTACTCTGAGCCAGGCATTACTGGGGACTTCCTGATCTTTTGAGGAAAAGGAATATTCCAGATCACAAGGAGATTCAAAGTTGCAGTCAAATACTAGAATAAGAAAAAAGATAAAGACATAGAATATACAAGGTTAATTAAATCCATCTTCCTCCATGCTGGAAGGTTTTATACCTTAGCAAATTAAAGCTTGCTATTTTCTCCTGTGAGGTAGAATGATATGGAGGAAGTCCATAAACAGGCAAAACTGTGTCTGAAATGGACCACAGAGAGGTTCTTTATGGAGGTACCAGCAAAGTGAAAGTCCACAAGCCATTAATTCCCCCTCAGGACAGATAAAAGGGCAGCACAGGCTAAAGCAGGGAAAAGAGAGGTCTAGACCTTTCTCCCTTTTGAGGGAGAAAGCCAATCTCTTCTGGGAGGCTGGTTCAAATTCAACCCTGAGCGCTCTTGTGCAAAGACTACTGATACGTTCCACAGTCACATTCCATATCAGTGAGCACAGGACTCAGCAGGGCCAGCAATGTATCCTCAGCACGTAGGATGGGCAGGTAGCCGTAGGGACTGTTCCCTGCAAAGCAATTTCTGACCCGCTGGGTTTGAAACACTTCACTGAGGCAGCAGAAGCTTGATCTGCTGCCACACAACTTCAGCCTCCCGGCAATACAGCTGGCATCTGCCTCTGACACACACAGTTCTTTTTGAGATGTTTTCCTCTCAGAAACCAATTACCCCACTGGTGCAACCACAATTCAGTTCCCAGTGCCCAATTTACTATCACACCATAATTCAAATCGCTTAACACAACACTGGTGGTAACCTGCATGGATTTTACTTTTCATTGTCAAGATGGCTAAATTTTTGCTGAATGCCCCAGGTCCATTGCTTTTGTCACCACAGTCAGCACTCAACACAGCATTCAGCAACAGGAAGAAACTTTCTGAACATTCTGTTTCTGGAAAGGCTAGATCCATTTGAAAAAGCCCAATGGAAAAGATCCACCTCTTCTCTGGAGTTTTGGTGTTGGGTTTTGGTTTAGTTTTCACACTGTCCTGACATAGCTATGCAAGTGGAACAAATAATCTGAAGTGACATGAGCTCAATTAACTAATTTTTTTCAAAACTTCAATTACATTCTCTATTAAACATCTAATTC
The DNA here is from genome assembly GCF_964237585.1 of Gallinula chloropus. Lineage (NCBI taxonomy): Eukaryota > Metazoa > Chordata > Aves > Gruiformes > Rallidae > Gallinula > Gallinula chloropus. The sequence continues at coordinate 70,396,388 of NC_140087.1, forward strand.
CTTCTTAGCATGCACAGATTTATGTAGTTCAGCCTATTCTCCTGGCGATATAACATTTTCTAATCTGAAGGTTAATACTGTTGCCCTCTTACTATACTTTTCCCAGCTAATTTGCCTTTCTAACAGCAAACTGGAAAGAACAGAGTCTATTTTTCCAGTTCATGTTTGATTTTCTTAATCAGGTGTTTTATCATTCACTGAGCAGTCTGAAAGCCTCACAAACACCCTGGAAACCATACAATGTAAGGAATCCATATACCCTACAAGCAGCAGTAACAAGGATCATACCCATTTCCTCAGATTTCAATTCACAAGTTGCCACCTTCTTCAGGTCTCTGAGTTATCAACACAAATTTCATGATACATGAAGCACACTTCAGTTTAGGCATCAGGGAACAGTGGATATATTCATGCTATACAGTTTACAACTGCAATACCACACCCAAACCTCAGGCCACTTATTTATAGTCACTCAGATGTTCTTTAAAAAATTATTTTTTTTAACCCTACAACGTGTTAAGAGTATACTAAACTTCGTATCGAAGCCCAACCAGACAAAAGAGCAACCACTCAGCTACATGTTACAGAGGCTACATCATGGTTACTGTATAGTTCATTATTAGAAACACCTTGAGTAGCATGTGCTTTAAGGCACTGAAAAAAAAAAAAAAAACCCCACAAAAAAACACAAAACAAAACAAACCCAAAGTGAGGGGAGAAATACAGCCCCTGCAAGAACTTTTTTGATGAAACCTACAGGACCCTGGGAAAGAAAGCCCAGGGCAAGTACAACATGTGGCAATAGGAATCATTTCAGATCAGCTATTTCATTTTTCATGGGCTTCTCTTCCCCATCAGTCTCTCCTGCTTTCAGGAGCTTTCCCACAGTCACTGCCTGCTTCCACTCCTCTCCCATCCAGCTGCTGGAAACAGAAGCCTTTGTGCTCTCTTGCCCCAAGCCAAGAAGCCCTTCATAGATATCCGCAAGGTGCTCTCCTCTTCCTCCTCCAGTCCTTGGCCCCTGACAGTCTGATTATGGTGCCTACAAGCACTCGATAGCCATCTCACCTCCCCCGTTCAGCCTCACTTTCTAGAGCTTCCTCCTTAAAAAGAGAGCTCTCAATCTGTTGTGGAGCCCTTAACACAGCAGGCCCCTGACCTACAACTGGGACAACTTAATTGGGGTACGTGATTAAATAACAGTCATCACATTTAGTGTTATGACCCCTGCAGACAACTAAAGCCTCTGCCTGAGGAGGGGGTGGGGAGAAGTAAAGCAAAAAGACAAGCAGCAGTATCACTTCTTTCCCTTGCGATGAATAGCCTACAGAGAAGCGGACATGATCTAACACGCCTGCTGCAGTCAAGCTGAATGGCCTTTACAACAGGTTATTCCTTGAAAGAGGAGGAGACTACTTCTCTCATGCATCTGAGAGTGTCTGTGCTTTAATAAGGACATACTTGCATCTTTTATGGAACATCACCAGAGTATCTGCACTCTTCATAGGCTCTTATTTAAATTAATCTCACATCAGACACAAGTTTCAGCCACGTTATCCTGTTCAGCACAAAGAAAAAATGAGAGACACTCTGACACAACAGCGAAGTCTTTGCAAACAGCATCCAGTCTTCCAAGCCTAAAGTTAATTTCTAACACTTAGGCTTTCCTTCTTTCACAATGTCCTTCAGTACTGACAATGCGATATAGCTTGTAAAAAAACCGCATTCTATGCAATGCATACATTTTTAAACTGATAAGCTGTTTAGGGTGTGGAAGCAGCTACACGACCACATTCATAAACTCTGAACCTTCATAATATTTTTATTGTTGCACAAATCAGCTGCCTCTGCATTAAAAAAAAAAAAAAAGAAAAAAAAATCTTTCTCCTTTCTTTTTTAATGTGTTTAAATGCAACACACCAAGTTTGGGGTTTTTTCTTGCCCAGCTAAGCACGCAAGGAAGTTGCCACGTGCCCTCGGAAGCGGAATAGAAACCATTCTCCCCTTTCCTGAAAAGCAGCAAACACTGCAGCAAAGGTAATTAAATCTATCACAACTAACAGTGATTCTTTTTTAAGCCTACTACCAATATAAATTGGCTAGATACAGAACTTTAGGATTTAAATAGCACACTGGTTAGTAAAGTGGGCTTTTTTGTGTTGGTTTTTTTTTTTTGGTGGTCTTTTTAAAGAGATGCCACAAAGATTTATATCCAGTATATGCATTTATGCCACAGATATATATTGACATTATAGATCCTAAAGGCTCTAGAGGAAGGGAAGTCCCAGCAAATTGCCAAGTCTTTTTTAAAAATCTATTGCAAAAAAAAAAAAAAACAACCCAGCCTCTGCCTACCATTTTTTTTGCATCTGCAATCACTGGACCCTAGAGACACAGAAGAGCTAATTTATTAGATGTCTATTTCACCATTGTTAGACCTTTAAAGAGGAAACAAAAAAGCGATGCTTAAATCAAATTAAGGTAAACACCAATTTAAGAAAGGCTGTAGATAGCAATAATTTCCATTTCTGATATGTAAGACAAAGGATTTTAACCGTAGACTGAAAAGTAAATTAGGCTACTATACAGTCAAAAAAGACAGTGGAACCTGTGTGTGCCTGATGACATTAGTCTTGTGAGTGCTTTCATTCATTTATTTTTCATCAACATAGCTACCAGCAATCATCTGTGCAAAAATAACTACAATACCTGACAACTACATCTGTTTCAATTAAAGTTTTCTAATAAACAAATGACTTAAAATAGTAGTATAAATAGTACATAAAAGACAGTAGTCTGCAGGAAATACCCTTTTACATTGCTGCAGATCAGATTACGGATCATTTGCTCTTTCGATCATCTTAGATCATTTGTGCAACCTCACATCATAGAAATGTCTTATTTAGGGCAAAACCAATCTAATTTAGAGAGAGATATAAAAAGCCTGTTCTTCTTAAGAAACTGTGGTGACTCAGCCCCAAACTGTGGCTGAGCTCCACATGCCACTCACTCTTGCTTACTCCCTGAGGAGAGACAGAGGCTCTGTGGGTTGGGGTAAGGACAGTTTGCCTATAAAAACACCAAGAAAGGGGAACAGTAACAGCCGACGACAAAATACTCTTCCACCCAATGATAACACAGAGTACCTTACCAATCAACGACATAGAGTGCCACACCAAGCCTCAGCCACATACTGACTGCCCCAAAGGCACCCAGGAGCACCCTTCCCCAACCAGCCCCTTTTATGGGGAAGTGATGCCAGGTGGTGTGAAACAGCCTGGGCTAACTCAGCTCACCTGGGCTAACTCAGCTCACCTGGGCTGGCTGCCTGGGCAGGGTAGCTCTGGCCTGGCTAGATCCAGGACAGAAACTATTCTGATTATCCTTTCTTCAGTTGCTCAACAATAGCCCAGGTTTGTTTTAAACTGTATCTTCTTTCAACCGCAAAAAACCTACCAGCAGGTGGTTTCCTCTTAAACTGTTCCCTTCTAGTTCTACATGTGTCTGACAAAGTAAGTCCTTTTCACTCCTGATCTGCTCACTCTTGCAAGTCACTCCTCCTCCATTACTCTCAGCTGGTCACCCCTTTGAAAAGCTGTGGTTGCCTTCTCACCTCACTGCAACAGAGCAGAGAGCAAGTAGATGTCCTCCGTTCTCAGAAGGATCAGCTTAGAACTGCATGTCCTAACTAGCATCTCATCAGCTTAAACGTGACTAATTTGTACTACATCTACAGGCACAATTGTACAACACAGAGGTCACTTACACTGATCAAGAGGGGACCACAACCTCCCTTGAGCACACACCTCCTCCGGTGGCAACAATAGCAGCGGCAGCGCAAAAACAGCTAAAATATTCTTGGGCAGGATGCCTTTTTTTATTCAAATATTGACAGATATTCCTTGTGGAGGAGACATAATTTAAATTGTATAGTAGAGATGTGCTCTGCTGAGTGAGCTTTAAGACCTCCATCAATACCCACTAACCTCTATTATACTCGTGTTATAAGGCCTATAAGCTTTTAATTTATGACAGGGAAATGACAAATTGATTTTCCAGTTATTAATCCTAGGGACAGAGCCAGTTCCTAAAGCCTTCCCCATTCCCTCTGGGTAGAAAAGGGCACAGGGCATTCAATACAAGGTTTTCGATTGCCTCATCAGGTCCTTCTGCCAATACAGGGGTGCACATATGGAGCAATACAAAGAAGCCTGCAGTGGTAAGTATTTCTCTGCCAAAAATGAGGCATAAATACGAGACCGTGCTCTCTGGCTATTAGCTCAGCAGCCTGCTGAACACCCAGGAGGATCTTGTGGAAGAAGGCACACCACATACAGGCAGGCCATTGGAAACGAGCATTGCCCCACTGGCACAAAGAAGGGGTGAAACTCCTCACAAAAGGATCCCCGGTACCGCCTTTCCACTGTGCAACTGGAGGTACAGCAGCAACTGAAAATGAGCGAATCTGCCACAGGATGGAAGGGCATGGAAAAGAACACAAGGAGAAAGGGCAAAGGTATCAGAAGTCCTGCAAATTACAGAGGAAAAACAATTGCAGAGGTTTACTGCCTTGTTCCTGACAAGAAAAAGAGCCCGGAGATGTTTTCACCTACTTCCTTCCCGTGCTCATGTCTGGCACATTTTAAAGGACAACTAGACATGCGTGTGGCTGCCAGGCACCCCAGGCCTTACTACCCCTAGCAAACACCTGCACCAACAGTAACTGCCTGGGTTTTGGGCTGCCACTCCAGGAGCCAGCAAATTCACAGGGAAGGCGAGGAACCAAGGAGGCACTGGAGGAGCCCCATGGCATTGCCGTGTACAGCACGACTCTGGGGTCCATCCCACACCAGGCGCCTCAGTCACGTGCAAGTGAAGTTGTGCAAGCCGGGCAGCACATCAACCCCTCTCCCTGACCCGAGAGCCAGCCTGCAGTCATCAGGAGCCTCCTAACCTAGAGCTACTTGGAGCACTCAGCTTACCACTCTGCGTCCATCCTCTGCACCAGCGTGTCTTTGCGTATGCTGCCCTAAACTCGAGTTTGCTGTCAGGAAGAGCTCCCTTCCCTCACAATGCAGTGCTCAGGAGCGCTCAGCCTCCCTCCACTCCCCCGCATAACGCCCCAGCAGCCGTTTTGTGACCCCACGGGCCGGACTAGGGGCAGAGCTCTGGCCAAACCACAGAGTGGGGGTGAGGCAGCCAGGCCCTCACCTCGGGGACAGGGACACCCAACCGGGGCGTGGAGGAGGACGGTGAACGTCCCGTGGTACTCAGCGAAGGCAGAGCCTCGGGGGTCTCGCCCCGTTCGCCTCAGTGCCCCGCACGCTCCTGAAGGCGGTACCCCGTCCCGTCTCTTCTGCTGCCCAGAGCCTCTCCCTAACTGCTCCCTGAGCGTACGCTTCCCTGCCCTTCCAGCCGCCGCACAGCCGGGGGCAAAGAGGCAACCCAGCACGGGACGGGCCCCTCGCCTCACAGATAAGCCCCTCCGAGCGCTCGCCAAAGCTCGCTTGCCGTTAAGGCGGGCTTGGCCGCGGCCGGTGTCTCCTGCCCGGGGCACCGTGTGGCCCCGCTGCCGGCAGGGCGGTGTCGGAACTGGCTGCGCCAGCGCCGGTTGTCCCTTTCCCGCCCGCCTTGAAAGGGACACGCTCGGGCTCCCCTCGGGAGGGGCTACCGAAGGTAGATTGCACCCGCAGAAACAAAGCTCCGGAGGAGCGATACCCCGCGGGAGGCGCAGTTTCACCGGCTCGGCAGCAAGAGGGAAGCGCCGCCGGAAAGGGCGGCTGGGTGAGGGCCGGGCGGGCTGCCGGCCTCCCTCCCTCCCTCCAGCGGGAGCCCAGGGCTCTCCCGCCAGAAGCCTTTCGGTGGGTCCTGTGGGGAGCCGAACCGCAGCTGGATGGGCCGTGCGTAGGGAAAACGGCAACGCCGCCGCCATTCATTTGTTTGCCAGGAGAATCTGTAAAATGACAGCATGTACTTTATATCCACCCAGCTCCGCGGCGTGCGCCGGGGACTGAATCACCAAAATCTCTGACAGCTGCTTTGTTCAGTGGAAATCAAGCTACAAAGAAGAGGGCCAGGGCTCCTTTGTCAATCAATTATAAGCACAGTCTGTCAAGGAGACTACAGAGGGAGATGCGAGGAGGGGGTGTGGGGGAACAGCCGGCAATAGCTTTCGTTTTCATTCCTTCTGCTCTACGTGACAGAGCTCATCCCCCGCACGAGAAATACTTGTCCACCAAGTCTCCCGTGCGTGCCGCTAAAATAGTAAATGAAAGTGCATTCCCAGTGCCAGTGTTGGCCAAGAGACTGAAGTACCGACTGAGGAGGAGTGTTAGGAAACATGCTGCGGCTGGTGCAAACAGCGGTTGGGTGAACTGTCGTGTTTTGACAGTTCACGGAAGGGACCTCTCGCACCAAGTTTGAGAGATCTGTAGAGAAAATGAGTACTTGAGAGACAGGGAGAAGAGACGTGTGTTGTCTTACTGTATGTTATTTTATTATTGAAAAATGTTGAGCTGTCATTGGCATATTATCTGCAGATGAAAGAGGATATGAGGAAAATAATAGCTTGAAAGACAGTACAAATTTCTCCCTAATAAGATTTTTTTTTTCCTTCTTTCTTTCTTAGCACAGCCTTCAGTTTAGCTAGGCAGATGCTGCTTTTCCTGTGGTTTTCCTCCCCCTGGATTTCAGCACCATTGCACATGGCAAAAATACCGCCTAATTTTGTTAAACAAGAATTCTTGCATATGGGGTTACAGCATCTGCTGTTTTACGTGGTGCAGTTCTATTAATCTGGTGTTAGTAACTGCTGTTAATTGAAGTCGTATCCTATTATATTCATCACACTACTTCCAAACCTATGTTAGAGTACTTCAAAGATTGCAAAAAGGATGTGTTTGAATTAAGGCTGTACATCACTTTTGCAATATCTTTACTAAGAAAGCACTGATTCATTCTTCCTCTGGGATGGAGTATTATTCTCCTCATTCCCCTCCCGACTTTATCTCACCTTCCAAATAGGAACTTGTAACAATTAGTTCTTATCCATGCATCTCACTATGGTATGCTGAGCTGAGTATCATGATAGCTTTATCACTCTGAAGGTGTCAGTATTAGTATGATTTGTTGTAGATTTATAAAACGAGTAGTCATGGGAACCTAACTGTAACATGAATTCATCCAGCTGGTGCCCTCTTTCTCTCCCTCTTCCCTTTGATTTGACGTTCAGACTCATTGAGTCATGTCAACAGTGTCTATCTAGTACCCAACTCACATGAATGAGATGGCATTTTGAATGCATGCACATGAGTACTTCAGTTCAGCAAGTTGCACACGACCTACCAGAGAAAAAAAAATTAATTATCTGATGCCTCACTGAGTAAGTGCCGTGCCACTGAGCATCGGATACGCAGCAGGAACCATCCTGAATTTTTCTACAGTAAAATTAGTCCAGCACAACTTTCTTCTTCTTTTTTTTTTTTTTTTTTTTTTTTTCAGCAAACCCAATTAGGGAAATCATGAACTCATCACAGATGACGTTCCATTAGAAAGTGTTAAAAAAACCACCAAAGCAACAACCCTGTCAAATTCATTTTCTGAAGACATAGAGCTGTTATTAATAAGTTGTTAATAGAGGCCATCCTTTGGATTATGCTTTTAGTAGCTATTAAATCAAAGCTGTGAATAATTATGCACTTGTGAAGGCACGTGCTCCTCCTCCGCTGAACTCAGCTTTTGCAGACATTTTTAAGCACACTGGTCATTTGGTAGCCGGATCTGCTATACCCCCTGAGTTTTAGTCCCAGTTCACTTTGGAATCCAAATCACCACTATTTCCTAAACCAGAGGAGAAGGGGAGTGCCAGGGGAGGGAGGGGATGTGGGTCAGAGCAGGGCCAAAAAAGTCTGTAAACTGTATTTCAAAGGTCTGACACAGCCTGAGAGAGGTATGTCTGTATTTTGCACACAGCTGGTTCAGAGCAGCCAGGGAGTTCCACCGCTGATGGGGGATCTGGCAGAGATGCACAGACCTTGTGACAGCGTAAGAAGAGTTAAAAAGCAAAAGCCACCTTCTGTTTCCCCCATGCTCCAACATGACCACGTTTATGCCTGTTACTCTCATGAAACTCTCTCATGAGACGTAGAGGATGGGGCAGAGAGCGGTGTGTGAACTACATGAAGGCTTCCAGGCCTTAAGGGGCGCCCGTCGTCTGAAACCCCTGTTACAGGAGCTTAATGGATTTCACACAGTGGACAATTGATTTCTTATACAATATCTATACAGGAGAGAAAATTAATATTCAACCAACCAGGACAAGGAATTAAATATGTGGCTGGGTGCCGTTAATCATGTAAGCCTCGGGACAGAGTTCCATCAGTGCTGCAAATGGGAGATTAATACACTACCGTAAGCCCACATATGCAGAATGCATTAAAAGTTTCTTCTAGCCACAGGAAATAATGTGAGCATACCTCAAAGAGAGCAAAATAAACCGCAAAAATATGGAAATTTAAAGATTCCTCCTGCCCCACACGCTGAATTCCCAGATAATTTTGACTTCACGTGGGGTTTTTTAAGTCTTTATTTTTTGAAAGGCAGGTGGATTTTGCATCTCGGAGATGGTGGATGATTAATCAATGCTTGGAGAGAGACAAATCTAGAAACCTCTAGACAAAATGGAAAAAAAAAAAACCCTCTTGTGAATGCATCACTCTCAAGTATCCTGTTGTGCCAGTGATTATCTTTTGCATATAGTTTCAAAGATATCATCAGGGGCTGTTCCTGCCAGAACTACTAGAGGCAGTCCATCAGAATTTTTAATCCTGAGCATAGGAGCAGGGAACTTAGTTTGGGAGAAGAAGACGGACCCTACATTTCAATTTACTCAGTCCTTCAATCAAAGAGATTTCTCCAGTAGCGGAACATGGGGAAAAAAGTAATTAAGACAACTAATATCGCCCCACTCCAACAATGTCAGCCAGTTAATTAGGTGAGTCCCATCAGATGATTAGGCAAACAAAGTTTTGATAGGAGTTTTATGGAGCACTGTGTAATCTTAATCGTGCTGGGAGCAATGAGGAAAGCTTCTGACAGAAGAGGAAAACACTCCAGTAGTTACTGCTGTAAAGGACTGCTGGGTTCTATTTCGGCTGATGATTTATTGTGTCATTTTGGATTAACCACTTAATCAGAAGGCAGGGGTGGTCCCGGGACAGGGTTAGTTCCTTAGGGCTTGGATGGTGAATCACACTTCCTGAGGGAGAAAACAGTTTAGACCTGTCCTGAGTGAAGATTGTGTTTTGTGTAACACTTCATCAAATTCCCGCCTTTCCTTGCAAAACAGATGGTTGGAATATGGTCTTGTGCAACCAGCTAAAATTGTAATAAATCATTTCTGCTTAGATTCAGTACATTTATCTCCATGTGACGCTGTCAGATGGAATCAATGCTTTTAGGTTTTAAGAACAAAGCTTTTCCTTAGAATGGTATTACTGAGGAAGTGAAAGAGTTTAGGAAGAAGTAATAAAGGATAAATTAAAAATCATCCTTGCAACTTCTGAGAGCGCCGAGTGAGGGGAAAAAAGATTGTACTACTGTCCCTTCCAAAATGAAATTGGTGTGTCCTCATCGTTCAAGCAGATACAACAGCTAGGAGCAGATATTGTATGCCAGTGGAAAGAATATATATTGCACACATAAAAGGCTGCAACATAAATTTGAAGAAATATGGGACTCCTTCATATAGGTAGGTCAAACTTTTCCCTCAAGCAGATAATTACAGGCTTGGGGTGAGTAAATCTTATTAGCCTCTCAGCACCTTATCTCCCCTCATAGAGACTGGTAGTAGATATATAGTAGATATATTCTACTTGAGTCACTTTCTGGATTGCATATTAGATATTGCCTCATGCAGTCTGGTCCTAACTACAGCCAATAGCATTTCACAGTTGGAATGGCTGTGGTTTGTCAGTAAACAGGTCATACCAGAAAACAGATTCCCAGATTTTGGAAGGGATGGGAGTTATGAAGGGAGATGACAAGAAAAAGTAAGTTGGGTGCACAGCTCTTCGCTGTATGATATCACTGGATTACAACACAGCACCCTGATACTGCAGTCTGGGACCTGGTTTTTGAGAGACCAGGGCAAGGCCAAGCCAACCAAGGTCACCAGGCACCTCCATGGAGATGGTGATAGATGAAGGCCACATCCAAAGATCAGCCTGACCCCAGGCTGGACTGAAAAGGGGCTCCTAGGCCCATGGGCAGGGTGGGAAAAGCCCCACTGGAGTCTGGTAAGGGGCAGTAAGGCTTATTAGTGCCCTCAGCAGCTGCGAATATGGACATTTTATCTTTGACTTGTGTTGATTTGCTCCAGTATCCTCAGGCAGTTAGTTACAGCCCCTTGAGGGTAACATATAATAAATGCTACTTACTGTGTCGTCCTCTGTGGAAGTAGAAAGGAGATGTATCTCTCATGACCCAAGTCAAGTTCCAAGCAGAGTAACCACCAGAAGGAAGAGGAGGGTTGCTTGCTGTGAGACCAGAAGTGCTCAGACCTTTTGTTAAAACACAAAAAACAAAAAAACCCCATTAGGTATGACATAGCTGTTTCTTTACTACACATCAAGCATGAAGATCTTAAACAGCTTTATAAAACAAATGCAATAAGCACTGATATTCGACTCCTCCTTGGCTGGTTCTTCCTTCCCAGTACATGTACACACAGGGAGAAAGAAACTTTACAAAGCAAAATTATCATCACCTAGAAAAACTGTCAACTTTGACCTCACACTGATTCTAAGGGCTCTTTGACCTTCCTGTCAGATTGTTGTTTAAAAGTTTTGTTAGCATGTGGAGATCACAGAACCATAGAATGTTAGGCATTGGAAGGGACCTCGGAAGATCATCTAGTCCAACCACCCTGCCAGAGGAGGATCACACAGATTAGGCCATGCAGGAATGCATCCAGGTGGGTTTTGAATGTCTCCAGAGAAGGAGACTCCACAGCCTCCCTGGGCAGCCTGTCCCAGTGCTCTGTCACCCTCACAGTGAAAAGGTTTTTCCCCATATATGGAACAGGCAAAGATGTACCCAGCTTCTGTTCAATGACCCAGTGCATCTCAGAGATGCTTTTGGGAACTGGAATACTACACCAACCCAGAAGAGATGAGGATCTTGCACAATCTCTGCCAGACCACAGTAATATTAGAGGTGCAAAGAGAAACAGTATCTGAAATAACATGTAAGGTTGATGAGCAAAGCAGAATTCTGTAAGCTTTGAAAGCACAGATTTTTCCTGTGAGTGTTTAAGTTGGATTTTCTGAAGATAACAGGATCTTGAGTATTCTCATCTAGGTTTTTTTGAGGTCCTCAGGGGAAAGGCAGGGTTTAACTTTGTAGAAATACAAGCAGACAAAACTTGTGTTTTGGAGGTTGGTTTGATGGAACAAAATAAATCTCAGGATTACTGATAAATTCGGAGTTCTCAGAGAAGTCATAAAGAACTTGTTACTCTGAAAGAAAATTATAAGTACATTTTTCATCAATTAAATGTTTTGGGGGGGTTGTCAAGTAAGAATACTATAGTTGCTTGCTTGAATTCTTTTAGTTTAGGTGCAATGTTAGGTTTTGCTGTAATAACAGCAGAACAATTTGGTAATACCTCTCAATAAAAAGTTTGCTAAAACTTTCTGTAACAATAGGAATTAACTAACTTAGGGTAATAATTAATTCCGAGCGCTGGAGAACTGCCTCCTTGAATGGATAAATAGTTATGGATAGCAAAAGACACAGTTAAGAGGATAATAGCCAACAAAGTAAATGGCTAAAGCCTTGGGGAAAACACTGCTTTGATTCTGTTAAATCTCTTAGCCCCGCTTCCCCTTTCCACTGAAGGAAAATCTTGAACATTTCAGAGAGACTTGTCAGAAACCATGTCTTAGTTGTGCCCTACCTCATTCTCAGTGAGATCTGGTTTTTAGTACCCTGAGTAAAGATAGCAAAACCAAGAGAAAAATAACCATTCTCAGGTAAGAGCTGTAACTCTTGCTCATTGCTTTGAGCGATAGAAGAACGGTCATCACGCTGGATCGTAAGCCATTCTTGGGTGGAAAAAATTTAATATTCCTAATGGCTCAATTAAACCAGGTCTCTGTGCTAAGTTACGCTACAATAACTAAATACCCCCTATTGTTGTGTTCAACGTCGCGGCACAGAAGATTGGGCTGGTGATTTATGAGGACAGGTATCAAACCGAGTGTCCTGTCTTCAGCTGTCAATGATGAAATGATAGGTAACCATGGAATGACCCTCACATTGGCTTTTCCTTCCTAACATCAAGACATAGATGACATGTCTTTCAGTAGCCCCTGAAAGGGTTGGTTCTGGCAAATCATGTCAGGTTTCTTGACTATAGCTATAATACTTGCTAAAACCAGACTTTTTCCTGCAAAAGTGCTTCATTTTGATGCTAATATAAAATAATATGTAAAAGAATAACAAGACTAAAAATGAGCTCCTGAAATAAGCTGGGTTTAAAAGTAACATGCATTTTGCCTGATATGAACTGTCTTGACCAGTATCAGTGCCCCCAATACAAAATAGCTGTGCCCAGTGACTCTCCAAAATGGGCAACGATTTAATACCCTAAACACAGATCACAGATGTCCCCCAGACAAGACCTCTGGGGCCTCTTTACCTGTAGCAGACCCAAAAGAATGCAGACCTCATGCATTTAATACTGGTAGAGGGCCAAGCCTTGGGGTCAGCACCCTGTGAAAACTTCAGACAAGAAACAACTCACTGGCCACTTCTGTTCCCATGGAAAAACCATCTGAGAGAAAGTCCCACCAAACATTTCTCTCCCTAACACTGCAGCCACAGAACTCAAATCACTGCTACTGCCCTGGCCAGCTTTATCTGGGAATCTGTGACGTGACCATCAGCTGCAGTACCCCAAATTCCCTGGCACCTTCAGAAAAATGCTTTTGACGACTGCGATGCATTATTTAAAATCAGGTCTACCTCTACCAGTGCATTCAGGATACTGAGATACAAAATAAAGTTGAACTGAACAGAGAAGACAGGGCAGTCCAGGCACCTGAACCTCCCCTCTACCAACAGGAAGAGGTGGGGTGACAGAAAATGGAAAGTTTTTCCTGTGTTTTTAAAGAACAGAATGGACTCAGTTGAATTAATTTTAATGTAAAAACTCTTTTTTTTTTCTCATATTCTTTAGGATTAATTTTGGAACTTCATCTCAAATAATTTGCTTGCACTATTGGTCTGAACCTGAAGACAAGAAGATTGTATCAGAAGTTATGAATCTTTCCCAATTACGTTATCTTCAGCGAAAGATGCTGGGTAAAAGGTTTTTGTATAGCCAAGAGGCTACTCTTCACAGTGAGGAATGATTTGATTTCAGAGTGAGCTATAGGTTAGGAAAAGGAGAGACCTTTCCTCTTCCACCTCCAGGGCATTTTACATCCAGAAAGGTAATTACTGAAGACTGTATCAGCCAAACAAATGTTTCTTGTGCAGCAAGGGCAATGCAAATGTTGACCATGCTGTAGCCACTTTAGAAAATAAAGGGTTTTTTTCCTCCTCTCCAAAATTTAATTCATATAGAAGCCAGAAAGGACTAAGAAAATTTTGTCTCCTTTTTAAATATGTTAACCTCCCATTCCAGTTGTTTGTACCAGGGTGCTCCATCATCTGCCAACAGTAACCCCAACCTTTAAAAAAAAATAATGGATTAGCAACTGGAAGCTGACAGCTCCATTTTTAGTGGCCAGAAGTATGGCAAAGTACAACAGAGATTTCTTCGATATTCCTGCCTAAAGGAATATCCAGGGCCAAATCCTGACCCACGGTATTCCATCACAGCTAGAAATGTGCACCTGAAGAGTATATTTGACATTTCTGTTTTTAAGCTTGTGCAAAGGAACCTCCTTAGGGGATGTGAGATTCATTCAGCCCTCCATGAGTTTGGGTAAAAATAGAAAATAGTTCATGTGTACTGAACTCAAGCCTCAAGGCAACAAATTCATTAGATAAAATATTTATGTATTATTTTAATGAAAAATACCTCTTTCATAGAATCACCCCTCATGTTCACATGAAAATGGAACAGCAAGAAAAGGTTCCTGCATGAGTAATTTTTAAACAAACAGGATTTCCTCCTTTTTTGCCCTTTCTGGAAGAAGGCAGAATTATCCTCAGTAATTAACATATGTCATTTTGTAAAATTCCTTGCAGTGCAGAAATGTAATTGAATTTTTATCAAAACACCCATGCTGTTTTAAACCAAAAAGTGCACCGACGTATGACTGAATATTGCTTATTGCTATCTCTGGATATTGCTTCATTCCTCAGTGGATAAGCTTTCTGACTTTGCTGAGCTGCATTATTCCCAGTTTCTCCATAGTAAATCTGAGGTGACAAACCTGCAAGTACCTGTCCTCTAGATTTCAGAGTCGCAACAGATGTGTAAACTAATAACTCGGATCAACTTTCAGCTACATCTACTTATAGAAAAATATCTCAAAATCATTCACATTTGTTTGAGTGGAAGTCAGAAATCAACACTAGGAGTACTTGTGGCTCTGATTTATAACAGCAATCAATGGAGTAGCTGTTAGGAAATAGCACAATGATGTGTTTAGAAATAGGACCCATTAAGATTTGGATTTTCCAATCCCTGGAAACAACTGACATTCCAGAAAAGCTTGCTCCAGTTCTAAGTAAGAGGTAGTAAATTTTTACAGAAAGGAAGTTACTCAGTTATCTTTTCCCCTGTTAAAAAAATAGGGGAGGGGAAAGCCCAAACCTACTTGGGACCAAGACAACTTCATTTCATTACAACAAACAATAATCTATCCAGGTATGGAAACCTCTGCAGACTTCTCCTATGAACCATAGGTAGGGCAAAGACATCCTGGGAAGAGGCAGATCTAACACTGCAGGTCCCTGCAGCCCAGCATCTCCACCTTGCAAAACTGGTCTCAGGACCCCGGCATTTTTGACGCCCTGGATGGCTATCATTAGCCAGTTATCCAGGCTTGCCCATGTCTGGCTGAGAGCATACACCCCAGAGGTCTCAGTAAAAGATTCCAAAGCTCCTGGCTCCACAAATGTTCTGGGTTTCGGTTTTTGGGAGGTGAAGGGATGCAACTGGAGGGAAAAAGATTGCCTGAGAATTCTGTGTAAGCGCTCAAATTCACAAGTGATCCTCATGGTCACACTCCCAGTACTCATACAGCCTGTTAGTAACTTCCCCTTTTCCCCTCTTCCCATTCACAAACTTAGTTATCCATGAAAGCACAAAAAACATTATATTGAGATGACCGAACAGCACCAAAACCAACAGCCCAAGTAAAGGCTTCGTGAATAATCCACAGACTCAACTATGATGATAGAAATCATGTCTAAATGACATTTAGAAGCAAAATTCAAATTTTTTTTATACTCAAGCCAGAGAACGAGACAAAGGGCAAGTTCATTCCATGGAGATTCTTGCTCTGAGTAGCTCGTGAGCTTTACTTACACTAATGGGTGGATGTATCCCAGGGTTTCTCTTTACACACCTTTTCCCAAGTACGAAAATGTTCACTGACAGTCTGTCAAGTTTGCCTTTTTTCAGTTGGAAAATATATTTAATAATGCATTAGGTTACAATGATTTTATGTCATATTGAAAGCCTGATGTGTGCAAATAAACAGTAGTATGTGTGTCACTGAACCTGTGCTGGAATGCTGCAGAGAAGAAATTTGCATTTCGTGGGCTTTAGCAGACGGGTGGGTAGCGGGTTCAGCCAGACACGCTGCGTGAGGGATGGGAGTGATGAGCGGTGCTGCCTGGCAGATGCTTGGTTAGTAACGTTGGGAGTAGCGTTACCCTCCCTGTTACATGGAGAACGTGTCACTAAGAAAACTGCATTTAACTTAACGACTGTGTTATCCTTCTGCCCAGACTACTTTTGGTTTTTTTTTCTTTGTCAGGTTTATTTAAAACTTTCTTTTCACCCCTTTCTGTCAGCAATGTGGGGTTTTTTCCATCTCCTTTTCACAGGGAATATTAACTTTTGATTGAGCATAACCCCAGATGCCTCAAAACCAACTAATTCAACCAGAAAATAGGTACCCTGCAGACCCATTCTCTTCTACCAACTAGGCAGTCCCTCTGCCTACCATGTCCCATGGACATGTACTGATGGAAGGAGAGTCTGGGCTAAGTCTGAGAGATGTCTGATGAGCATACCTTGGCTCTGGAAGAAGAGGAGCATGAAACACCCACATTACATTTCCATCAAGGCATTGCAACAGGGAAATATTAGCAAGGTATCATGTGTTGCTGCTTACTACAGGGAAAATCCACATTTTTCTATTAAAAATGCCAGGGAAAACAGTATTATATCTTTTGGCTTCCTCTGAGCTCTTCCTAGTATTTGCATGTATATTGTAAAATCTAAGAAGATTTTTAATTTCTACTTTGGAAGCAAGTGGCATGCAAAGAGCATTAAAAAAACAATTAAAATGGCCAAGTTTATATTCTACCCAGCTCAGCTAATATAGTTTAAAAATATACTGCCATCTAGAGCATATTACTGCCTCTCAGATGCTCTGCAGCTGCTGAAGACCTGCCCGGGAAGACATCACAAAACAGCAATGAATCACTGATAAAGAGCTCAGGGTCTCAATTACAGACCAGACCAGGAATGGCTTAAAGTTGTTACTCATCTACAAGAAACCTGTAAAAAATCCAACAGTAGATTGATCTTTGCCATAATAATCTTTTACAGCACAATTAAGCATCTCTGTGGGCAAAACAGAGAAAACAAAGGACTGAGTGTTACTAATTGAACTGCTCCCAGCTCTGGTGTGTGCCCTCAAAAGCTGAGGCTACCAGCAGGACTGTGTCAAGGGATGCACTTCTCCTGCCTGCCTAGCCTGCAGCTTTACTGAACAAAGAGGAAAAGCCCTGTAGCTGCAGAGCTCCATGTACAAACACTCATTCAGAATTTTGGATACTTTTGCCTTGTATCAGCTTTTAAATATTTTAGGATCACAACTAGAAAAAGTGTTGGGGTGGTCGCTTTGAGGGGCTCTGATATTTCAAGTCAGGGCAATACTTGTCCTTCTCTTTGGACTGATAACCAGTGCCTCTGAATTACTGATCAGGAACACAGTGAAAACCAGAAACTATTATGTCCAGCTGTTTCCTGGAGCATGGACAGACCTCCAGACCCTGCAGACAACAAGAAAGCGCAAGATAAAGTCTGTGGAATCGATAACATTTCTGCTAAGGCACACTAAAGCACTTCAGGTTGCAGACATTCTGAGTTCATTCTGTACATGTAAAAATGAATCATTGAATCATAGAATGCGTTAGGTTGGAAGGGACCTTTAGAGGTCAACCAGTCCAACCCCCCTGCAGTAAGCAGGGACATCTTCACTAGATCAGGTTGCTCAGAGCCCCATCAAGCCTGACCTTGAGTATCTCCAGGGATGGAGCCTCCACTCCCTCTCTGGGCAATCTGTTCCAGTGATCTACCACCCTCATATTAAAGATTTTTTTCCTAATATCCAACCTAAATATCCCCTTTTCTAGTTTAAAACCATTGCCCCTCATCCTATTGCTACATGCCCTCGTGAACAGTTCTTCCCCAGCTGTCTTATAGGCACCTTTCAGGTACTTGAAGGCTGCTATAAGGTTCCTCCAGAGCTTTCTCTTCTCCAGGCTGGACAAGCCCAACTCTCTCATCCTGTCTTCATAGTAGAGGTGCTCCAGCCCTTTGATCATTTTTGTGGCCCTCCTCTGGACATGTCCCAACAGGTCCATGTCCTCTAAAGCTGGACACAGTATTCCAGGTGAGGTCTCACCAGAGCAGGGTAGAGGGGCAGATCTGAATTCAAATTTCTTAATCTGCTGGCCACACATCTGTTTATGCAGCCCAGAATGTGGTTTGGCTTCTGGGCTGCAGATGCACATTGGTGGCACATGTCCAGCTTTTCATCTACGAGTATCCCCAAGTCCTTTTCCTCAGGACTGCACATCATCTCCTAACCTGTATGGATAATGGGAATTGTCCCGACCCAGGTGCAGGATGAAGTGGTCCTTCCACTGTTGTCTGGGGTATGTCTTTACTGTAGCACAGAAAAGCCTCCAACAAAGCAACTGAAATGCAGTATTAATGTTTGGTACATGTGTCTCAACCTTAGATATTGCCTCTTTTCACAGCCACAAGGAGTCTTCCAGAGCCTGCTGGACAGTTGCTGGAAAGACTCAGCATTACAGTGTTCCTCATCAAAAGGACTTCAGACCAGTCATTTACCAGCATGATTGCTATAGCAGCATATATACTATATGTATATACACACATGTAGAGATACACAGCATACTAACCAAGTATGATTGCTATACCAGTGAATATGTTATAGCAGCATGATTCTCATCTGTCACAGCTGGGGTCCTGATCCCACATATTCCCAGTGTCCGTCTATTTGCGTGGCTCAGATTACTCCTCCACACACATTCTCCCCCCGGCTACACACAGTTAACATAACCTCTAGCAGCACAATGGCCAGGCTTTCAAGGCAAACAAACAAAAAAAAAGGTTGTTTTGACAATGTTCTAGGAACTCATTACACACACTGACATATATAGTGCCTTTACCTTGGATTTCTGCATAGCTACTTCCGTATTTAACACATACAAGCAGTTGGAGTCTCTCATCAGGTCTGCACATTTCCTACATCACTTTAAAGCACTGGGATTAAGGTAAAAGAAAGAAACAAACCCAGAAACAACACACTACTCTTTATACACTTAAAACCCTCTGTTGTACGGCACTGACTGTGTGCTACACCAGGATAAACATACAAACTTACACCACTGAGCAGTTACCACTCTAATGGAGCTGCAGATACTTGCACACTCAGTACCCCGCAGTTCCTGCAGATTTTAATCGAAGCTCATATCTTTCTCAGCATCTGCCTTTTGATCTGTCTCTCCTGTTTCCAAGGTGTGGCATTCAGTACTCATTTTTGTCTCTGTATTTCTTAAGTGTCAGTGGACATGCAAAAAAACCCCAAACCCTTGAACATTTAGATGTTGGGGGAATGGGTATTTGAAGGTTTCGATGCAGATCTGAATCTCTGTGGTCTGCAGGAGGTTTTTCACCCTCAGAGCCAGCAGCCTGCATCACGTTTTAAAGACTTCTTTTTTTGATCCGAATGAAAACAGTGGTAACTCACTTCTCCCACACTTTCATCCCATGGCAGTACCTCTGGCTCTGGAAACACTTGTATTAAAGTTTAGGGAACATTCTTTCCTTTCATATGCCCCCCTTCCAACTCAAATCTGCCTACAGTCACACATAACCTGAGAATTTAAAAACTTCTCTTGCGCTGCACTGCAGCATTGAGCTTGGATGGGGGGTAGAAAGGAAATGAAGTTCATTTTCACACACCTATTGCCTGTATGTTGCAGTTTTGTGAGGCTCTGCTGCTGAGACGGTTTCTTTAGGCAGCAGTTAGAGTTTTCTGCCAGCCTAAACTACAAACAATGAGCAGTTCAAGACCAAAGTCGCAGCCCGAGAGATAGTCATAGCACCTCTGAGAATCACATATAGGAGAAAACAACCTGGAAGCAGCTGCATTTTGCCACCGGAGAAGGGAGCGAGAAGATGTACCGAGCTGTGCAGACACCAAGGCTGGAGAAGGGCGGGGGAGGAGGCGGCCCAGGTGCCAGAGAGAAAGATGCCCCTGCAGCCTGTGGAGAAACCCATGGAAAAGGCTGAGACCCCACCTGCAGCCCGTGGAGGGGCTCCACGCTGGATGGAGCAGGTGGAGACATAGAGAAGAAGCTGTGACCCTACGTTGGAACAAGCCCCTGCCAGCACTTGCAGCCATGAGGAGAATTGGAGACACAGAGTTGAGTGAGAGAGATTTGCACTGGAACAGGTTTGCTGGGGGAGGCTGGTGACCCCACAGAGGACTGGGACTGAGAGACATTGTGATTTATGACTGCCCGCCATAGCAGTGACCCACACCAGGGCAGCTGGTGAATAGATAAAGCCCTGGGGAAAGGATTCACATTGGAGAAGTTTGTGGAGGACTGTCTCCTGTGGGTAGGACCCCATGGTACAACAGGGGTGTGTGTGAAATGAATGCCCCCCGCCCCCGGCTGAGAGCAAAACCAATTTGCAAGGGACTGACCGAAGCCCCCATCTCCCAGTCCCTGCCCCCCTGTGCTGCCATCGGCGGGGAAGAAGGGAGTGAAATCATGACTAGAGTGAAGTCTGCTAAGAAAGGAGCTGGGGGGGGGAGGTTAGAGGTGTTTTAAGATCTGGAAAAGGAAAAAAGCTCATGAAGAAGTAACCGAGAACCCCATTTTCCCCAGTCCCTGCCCCCCTGTACTGCAAGCAGGGGGAAGAAAGGAGCAAGATCATGGCTAAAGGGAAGTCTGCTTAGAATGGAGCGGTGGGGTGAAGGTGCTACCGAGAACCCCATTTTCCCCAGTCCCTGTCCCCCCTGTACTGAGAACAGGGGGGAAGAAGGGAGCAAAATCCTGACTAAAGTCTGCTAAGAAGGGAATGGTGGGGAGAAAGTGTTTTAAGATCTGGTCACGCTCCCATATCCATTTTTTTTCTTCACTGTTCTTTGTAGTTGTAGCGTAGTGTAATAAAGTAGTTTCTCTCTTCTTCACTTTGTGTTGAGTCTGTTTTGTCCACGTCGTTGATGACAGAATGATCTCTCCCTGTCCTTATTTTGACTCCTGAGCCTCTTTATATTTATTTTCTCCCCTGTCCAACTAAGAAGGGGAGTAATGGACTGACTTTGGTGGGCATCTGGCCTCCAGCCAGGTCTAAACCACCACACTATCAGAAGGAAGGACAAACTGTTTTCTTGCTGTTCCTAGCACACACACACAAGAGACAATTTAA
This sequence comes from Gallinula chloropus, assembly GCF_964237585.1. Classification (NCBI taxonomy): domain Eukaryota; kingdom Metazoa; phylum Chordata; class Aves; order Gruiformes; family Rallidae; genus Gallinula; species Gallinula chloropus. Next base: position 70,417,335 of record NC_140087.1, read on the forward strand.
AAGTCCCAGTTCAGCTCAAGTTAATTTGAGAAGTGTCTTTACTTCAATCTAGCTGATTTATCCAGGTTTCCCCAGGATCTCTGGTTCCCTGTATCCCTTACTACTGCTGCACAGACCCCTTTCTTTGAGAAAAAAACTTTCTTTGGACATGTTCTCCATCCTTCATTCTCAAAGAGCAAGAGGCAATGTCCAAAGCAGTCACACATCTATCACCTGGCATTAACCCACCACAGGCACACACTGGCCTTGTTTCGCTGCCTGGCACTACTCAATTATGCCAGTTGCAAATGGTGGCCAGTAAATACTGGTTATTTGGAAGAAAGCAACAGCAGTGGCATAAGTCAGCCTTATTTTTCCTCATTACTAGCATTATTACCATTATTGCTTCTATGAAAGGAGGGAAATTCTATGCTTATTGTGCAAGCGCGTGTGAAGGATAATGTTGGCAGAAGGCTCAATAATGGTCTCACATACAGAGATACAAATCCAGGAGCTTTTTTAAAAACCAGACATCCCCACCCCTTCACATTCAAAATAGGCCACAAACAAAGGAAATAAAATAGATGAACTTCAGGTGAAAACTGGAGATTTCCTGCACAAAAGAGGCAGAAATCCTGAAGTGATGTCTCCTATAGAAACTGCGCCTCGCCTGTACAGAGGGAACACCTTCAGAAAGGTCACTGCAGCTCCAGAGGCTTTGTCCAGCCTTAATACAAGGAATAACTCTGGAATCTGGCAATCCAAAGATGGCATTTTAGGAGAAGAAACTTTTGAAATACACCTGCCATATTGTAACGTAAAGTGAACAGTCCGAGGAAGGATACGACGCCCTACATATGTGCAGCAGACACAAACTGTGAAGCTGTGACAGTTATGAAGCTCCTGCCATTTGTATGGCTCAACCCATTTATCTGCTGCATTAGGCATTTCTGTTAAGATATAGTGTTGCAGAATAGCAACAAATGTGCAGGGTGTTTTGGTACCAGAGAAAATACTAGACATTTGTTATTTGTAGGCAAGCTGCATTATTTCTAGAAATAGCAAAAGGGTGTGATGACTATTTCAATCTAAAACACAGCTGTCTTGGCAGTAACAATAAAAACTACTTCATATTCCCTTTACTGGGAAAGATGCCAATGTGCTTATATTGTCTATTTTCACTGCAACATTTAATTTTGCTTAAGGTAAAGGACAGCATCTCTGACTACAACTGTGGGGTATTTAGATGTGAAAGTACTTCTCAAGGAAGTTCTGGAAGGGCTGCCAAAATGAAGGCCATAAAGCACCTGTGTGAGGCACAAAAAACTCCTTCCTTCACCCAAATAGACACCTTTGAGTTGACTCTCAGTAGAGATTGCAAAAGGGAAATTACTCATCATTCTGGTTTTCAGGTGCAAAAAATACCCGAGAAGCAGCAACTCTGGAGATGCCCTGATTTGTTCACTGTTTTGTTGGTGTTTGTTCCGTGTTTTGGTTTGGGTTTTTTTCAGCACTATGGCACAATTTTGTTCTGTATATCTGCTTTCCAAAAATCTTAAGTTTTAAGTAATCCTCAGAATTCTCGTAAGAGAGGTGAGTGATGTTGTAAAGCAGCTGATGCCCCCAGCCACCACTGTCCTCTGCTGGGTGCCACCGGAGCTGTTCAGTTGTGTGATACAAAAGATGGTGCTTTCTGTTTTCTCTGTTACATATCCTGACATGCTGCACAGCCTCCCTCAGATGTGGCACGAGAACCTGGTGAGAAGGGCTGGCCTTAAAAAAAGTGGCCCATAAGGAGCTCTTAAACAACTAGTAGAATATGTGTACCAGATGGGAAAAAAAATGGACCTGATGGGATTTGCTGCAGAGTTATGTACTTCTTCTGTGTAAGGGCACTAAGAAACCATGGGATTAAATGCTGTGCTCAAATTCACATCACAAAATGGTAGCAAAGTTTAGAAAAAAAAACAACCCTTGCTGTTCCCTTCCCCACAGAGGTCTCCACTTCTTGCAGACCAGCCCTGTCTCTGCCACATGATTTCACTCTACCTTGTGAAAGTGGAATTCTGCACATCTGGCACAGAGCTGCTGTGTGGATGGAGCTTTAATCTATGCAAAAATAGAACAAAATAGCCTTGCAGGAATATCTAGAAGGACAATAAGGTATTTATTTTATACCAATTTTTGTTTTTCATTTCCCCCCAAATTTATGTTCATCTAAATCCATTCCTGCCAAAAAGAATTAACTTCACTTCTCTTCCCCCCAGAATCTGCTCTGTTCAAAAAGTATTTCCCAAAGTGATTACCGAAAAGCCCGTAAGAGAAATGATTACAAAGGGCTGAGTTAACTGCTCCGGACGGCCTCATCAATCATCATAATGCGGTCTCAGCACCAGACTCATCAGGACAGGCAACTTGTCATGACAGATGACACCTCTTCGAGACTTCCTCCCATGGCTTTTCACCAAGAAAGTCCTCCTGGGATAAGGGGCTTGCAAATAGCGGCCCTTAAGCAATAATCAAGGAGGACTCATCACTAGCTGCCTTCAGTGAACTGTTTCAGTGTTGGGTTGGGGGTGTTTTTTTTGGTTTTTTAGTTTTACCTTTAGTCTCTGAGCGTGGAATGTTTTATCTGTGTGCATGTCTTGAAATCAAAGTACTTTCAGCAGTGAACTTAGAGATGATGATAAGAGGGGCAGACTAAAAGAGAGGAGGCTAGGAAAGGCTAGCACTGCTACTTTTCCACTGCCAGCCCCAAATGCTGTAAAAGAATTAGCAGCCTGTGCCTCATTTTCCACATCTAGAAGAGTATACAGACCTCTTCCGTCAGCCTACTAGGGAAACCGGCAAGTTGATTTTTGTTGGGTTATACAGCACCTTCTGTGATGAGTGCCACACTGAAAGGGGAGTAATGGTGATCACTGGGCTTGGATAAAATTTTTATGAAGAAACACCTAAGCAAGGTTTTCAAAGTATTATTTCCCTTAAACTATAGTCCTGCAGGTTTTACTATGGCGAGGGTAAAAGCCCTGTTTAAGAAGAACAGTTGGCTTCTTAATGACACACGTCTCAGTCACAGTGAAGAGGCAAACGATTTGCACTGAACAGTTTGTGAAATTTGGCACTTGTTGGCTGTTTGCGAATTGTTCATGGACAGATCGCAGTTGATGAATACTTTGAAATTACTCAAATATTTACTGGGAACAGATTTCAGCCCTTGGGGTTTTCTGCTTGTTTGCTTTGTGTGGTGCTCCAGCTATGCACCAGTTGGTCTGTCAAATGCCTGTGGTACTGAGTAGGTGCTGGATCCAAGCAGCAATCTGAATTTCTGCTTTGCAGGAAACTCCATTGATTTCTCTTTCTTTCCATTCCATATGTTGGAGTGAACAGGAATAAATATGAAGTTTCCTGGAAATAAAATATTATATAGGAAAATAGCTTGGGAGCAAATGCTTTTGTGCAAAGGCATGTAAATTTAAATGTCTCGTGTCAATTTTACAGTGAAGTATACTATAGTATAGTTTTAAATGAAGTAAATGATCCAAATGCTTCATCGTGGTAAGGTCAAAACACTTCATTTTCTCCCAGGCTGGAAAAGACCCCAGCATTTTATGTAAATTGATATATTCCCATAGGAAGTGTAGTTTTCAAAATGATATTTCCTGATGGAAAATCTGCCATTAGAAAACAAGGTAAGTCATTCTAATTCTTACGTGTCTGACAAGATATTTATTTGTACTGACAGAGAGGGAGCTGCATGTCAGAGACAGCACAACACACTGTGGGAATTACAACAGACTGAATCCCCAGCAGAATGATGCCATTGCTCCTTATATTCACACCCTTCCTTGGTAACAGTGGCAGGCACACGTTTTCCTTTCCTTTGCCAAAAAAATGTGGCCTTTCTGTTCACAGGCTGCCCAAACCTCTGGTCCTAGCTGTACCTTTAACTGTCTCACAGTGCAAGCAGTGGATCCATCAGGGAACACAGTAAGCTGGACCAGCATGTGTGGAGCTGCAGAGAGCCACTCTGGAAAGTTTGTGATCCATCAGTGAGGGAGGCAAGAGCATTCATCCTTTTCATAATTTCTGGTTTCAGAGTCAGAAAGGTCTTTTAAAACAATCATTTTTACAGATTTTACCAAGGCCTGCCTAATACCCCTCTCTCAATGACAGTATTAGCAATCACAGAAACTATCAGGTAAGGATTTGGGGTATTTCAAAGGCTCTTTTCATACAAGCAAGTAGAAATAGATGGCAGCCAGTATCACAATAGCAGTCAGCCTCATGGAATTCATTAATGAACTGACTAAACATTCACTGCCCAGGGCTACAGTTGGAGACATTCTGGGAAACTAAAAAATTGCCCAAAGAACCAGTATTTGTATTAAGTAACTTGTTATTCAAAACTGTTGTAGAGAGTTATTTTGCATTAAAATCTTTGCTGCTCACCACAATGCTGTCTTAGAGCATCTTCCCCCCACCTCTGATCTGTGCACTTGGAGATGACTGTATGGGATCTGGGCACAACCTGGAACTGTCCTGCTTTGAACACAACAAAAGTGTGTTCTGAGTATGTTCTTCTGTGGATGAAACCTGCCTCTATCCAGCTCATGCAGAGATTAGTAGTTGCCATCTTAGGTGCTTGTGCTCCCTGAGCACCCATGATCTAGATTTATCAGGGCAAGAGGGCTAACTTGTCCAGTCTGCCCTTCCTGCATTGCTAAATATAGTAATTAACCTGTTTTTCTGCTCCTCACTATCTGTGGAGTACACCTGCTTACACAAGGTTGATCAGAATCCAGCTCACTACTCACAGGAATTAACATCATTATCTCCTTGGACAGACTGCCTGAGCTGCAAATTCACTTCCCCCGCGCTGAGTTTAATCTGCCAGCAGCTCTCCTGCCTTCTGACCACTGAATCCTGAGCCGCATTTGGAAACGTCAAGAAATCTCCCTCCTTCCTCTCTGTAACCTGTTCCAAAATGCAGACTGCCCCACTGGCCTTTGTGTCTCCAGCAGCACCTACCCCACCATTTCCACCATGGCCAGCTAGAGCTGGAATCTTAGTGGAACATCCACTAAGCTGGGAGTTAATGGGACATCCACTAACGGTGCCACTAAGTCAAACCCCTTCAGTCCAACTCTCTTGAATTTGGAGGCGTGCAGAGTCAAAATCAAATCTGGAACCCTGGCTTGGAGGGATCTGTATCATCTCACATCCAGTAACTGCAGAGTATGATGCCACTTCTATTGTTGTCTAAAAAGGATTTTTCACAGACCTGTCACCACTGACAGGTCAATCACAGTGCTGTAATCAAAATCCAAACTGCTACTTCTAGGTCTATTTTTGTGAAACCCTGACTCCAGACAATCAGAATTGATATGGGATGAAATAAGCAAGATTGTGCTGAATTTCATCTAAACTTTTTAAGATAATCTGTCTGGCTATTTCTTTTTTTCTTTTTTTTTTTTTCTTCCCTTAATTGAGTTCCTCTCTCTTCCAGATAATGCTGCTTTTTCCAGTAATATGGACTCCGGCTGTATCTTTACCAGCCACAAAAACAGAACAAAATGCTGAAGGCACCCAAGTTCTCTTCTCTTTTTCCATCCAGTTTTGCAGGTGTTGGAGGTCAGTATCCAAATATCACCTCCAGTGGTGGTTTAGCCCTGGCTGGAGGCCAGATGTCCACCAAAGTCACTCTATCACTCCCCTTTTCAGCTGGACAGAGGAGAAAGTGGCTTAGGAGTCGGGGTAAGGACAGGAAGAGATCATTCAGTAATTAGCATCATGGGCAAAGTAGACTCAACAAGGAATAAAAAGAAAGAACGAAAAAAAAAGAGCATCTAATTTATTATGCTAGACACACACACACACACACACACACACACATACATGGTGAAACCGGGGTCGGATAATGAGAAGTAAAACCAGATCTTAAAGCCCCTCTCCCCACCCCTCCCTTCTTCGCAGACTTCACTTTAGTCATGATTTCACTCCCTTCCCATGCCCCCACCCCCCGCTACCCCCGCACTCCCCCCCTACCCCTGGCACTGTGGCACAGGGTGGGGCAGGGTATCGGGAAATGGGGGTTTTGGTCAGTTCCTCACAGTTTTTTCCTTCTTTGTCAGCAGTGGGGCATTCCTCACACCCTTCCCCTGCTGCACTGTGAGGTCCCACCCACAGCAGACAGCCCTCCACCAACTTCTCCAACTTGAGTCCTTTCCTACGGGGCTTCAGCTCTTCACCAACTGCCCCAGCATGGGTCACTGCTATGGGGTGCAGTCGTAGAATCACAGAATGTCTCTCAGATCCAGGCTGCTCCAGCCTAGTCCCCCATGGAGTCTACAAGTCATCCCCCCCCAGCAAATCTGCTCCAGCATGGGCCTCTCTCTCTCCACGAGCTGGTATTTACTCTGTTGGGCCTGAGGGAAGCTTCTCACTGCTTCTTTCAGATGCCACCCCTGCACCCCCCTCCTCCACCAGAACCTTGCCATGCAAAACCACACCACCTCCTTGAGCAAATTGAATGACAACTCCCAATTTTTAATATAAGTCTACCGCACAGAAGTCAGCTGTGTGAAAATATTATAATGGGGCTTTATATTAATGTAGCAACAGTACACAGCCAGACAATGAACAATCATTTCCTAACCTGCATACACAACCCACGGTCAGAGTTAAGCTGGGTTTCTTCTCCTCTTGTACAGTGTACATAGCAGTAAAATCCCTGTAAACTGAAATATTGGTGTCAGTAAGACCCAAGCAGTCCCGGTGCTCTCAGTGCTCAGGACAGGTTACTCACCAAAAACCAGGCTAACAGCACCATTATTGATAAAACTGAGGTGCCCAAGCGCCTCTGTGCTCTGCCAGCTACTCTTTTTGGTGTATATAGTGTAGGAAGGTAGAGATCCCAGCTTTCTCAAAGCTGAGAGGTTTCTGCAATGTTAATAGAAGTAAAAAGCAATAAAACACATCACATTGTCACTAACAGATTTTATATGTGTCTGAATGTACAAGGGGAGTTACTCTATTGATTAAATAAGGACCCTTTTTGAATAGTCGTTCTCTAGAGTAGAATAGCATTTTAAGATTGGTAGTGAATTACATTTGTTGGGGGATTTCATCAGGATGCTGTGGCATTCATGATCTTACCGTGCTCCAGTCCTACAGCACTGGAGCAAAACTGCATGGTCAGTTTTAAGTGGAAGCAAAATCCATAGCTATTGTGGGGTCAAAAGCCAAAGATTTTGCTAATATATAAAGCTTCCATGTGGTGGCTGAACAGCAGAGATACATTTTACCGAAAAATAAATAAAATTTAAAAAAAAAACCACCTCTGTGTGGTTTAAGCATTACCCTTACCATGTACCTTACTTGTGGCTGAGCTCCAGGCAATACAGAACTAGTAAAAAAACCCTAAACCCAAGTGGGATACAACCTAATGCCTGCATCCTCCAGAAGAATCAGAGAAACAAAGCTTCCTCTGTCAATGTATTGATTTTTTTCCAGGCTTAGCTGATTTTTTTTTTTAGAACAAATATTCTTTGGAACTTGACCTCATCCTGAAAGGGGGGTGGTAGGGAGGAATATAATATTTGTTTGCTTTTCTGTTTTTAACTGGAGAAAGTCGTGATCCACAGGTACACATGATCTAAAGGTGCTAGAAGGGTAAGTTTACTCACTGATTAAAGGAAGGATAGAAAAGGCATTCAGACCAGTGAGTTTCTCTGAACTCAAGGAAAACTCTCTTTGTAAATAAATTCTAAAGAAACTTCATGCTAAATTCAGCACAGTTAGAGGAATTCCATGGAGGACGAGCAGAAGTCACCAGTACTTAGATTTATTCATTTCAACTTAGACTTGTTTTAAAATCAAGTATGTGGATGACAATAAACCAGAGGGTGCAGCTGGTGTGCCAGAGGGCAGGGCTGCCACCCAGAGGGACAAGGACCGGCCAGGGAAGTGGGCCAACGGGAACAGAGAGGAGAGGAAGAAGAGCAGGGGAGGGGAGAGGAAGGGGAGGAAAGGGGAAGGAAGGGGAGGGTAAGGAAGGGGAAAATCAGTTATATGGAGATTGTTTAGGGAAGGCCACCAAGCAGGGCAGGGCAGGAACCCTTGCCCTGCAAGGCGAGGCTGTGGGACTGGGTCTTCTTCAGCCCATGGAAGGGATGGCTTGGACCTAGCAGCAGCCCCCAATACCTAGGAGAAAGTGATTGAGAGGTGGAATCAAGCTTGCTGCAGACATGTGGTGAGAGAGCAACAGATATGGGCTTAAACCAGAGCTGGCAAGGTTCTGACTGGACATAAGGGGAGGGGGAAAATCCCCATGAGAATGACACAGCAGTGGGACAGAAGCCATAAAGGATCTGCAGGTTTTCAAACCCTGGTCTGAATTAAATGTTGGCCCTGCTTTGCACATAAGTCTAAGACTTTCCATGAAGGCAGAGACCCTCCATGTTCCCTTCCAACTTGAATTTCTCTAAGATTCTGGGACAAAAAAAGTTGTGACCCATAGTGCATTTTCAAGATCACTTAGAGGACTGATGAGTTTTCATTTAAGAAAATTATGACTTCTGATGGCTTGGTAGAAAACCAATTTTGAAGAAGCTTTCCATCTGTGAACACACAAAAGCACAATTCTGCTTGCATGAATCCCAGCAGGTCAGCACCAAAATACTTTGCCTAGGTACCTTTTCTGGCTTCCCTGGGTAGTTTGAGGCACCCAGTAGCTTTATTTTGCAGATGTAGCAGCCATCAGTTTAAGTGACCTGCTCATGTTTGCACAGATTCTATATCAGAGCTGAAATCTATAAGGTGTGATTTGGTCTTATTTCATACCAGAAACACACCTTCTAAGCATTTAGGAAACATTTTGAAAGCTTTGTGTATTATACAGGGCCTTTGTATAATGATTACAATGTTTTTAAGACAGCTTCTCGGTGCTTCTTTGCAGAATACAATACTGGTTAATTCACTACTGAGAACAGCAGAGGCTCAAACCTCAGCACTGAGCTTTAAAACAAAAAAAAAATAAACAGAATTTCCTTTTTTTTTTTTTAATTTTTGTTTTTCATTCTATTTGTGTTCTAGGAAACTGGCCTAATAGTGCCACAGTAATTCTATAAGTACAGCTTAATCTTAAACAATAACAACAAATGAGTTTCATTTGATCTGTTCAAATAGAGAGCGTGCTTGACAAAAGCGCCAAGGGCTGCTGCTGTTAGAGGGATATTGGCAGAAGCCATTTCCTCAGTTATAGAAAGGAGGAAAGGAGACCATTTTTAGCATTTGCTGAGGCAGTTGCTGCAGATTAACTTTAGATCAATGAGTTGCTTGATTATTCTACTTCACCCTCGAGTCTCTTTCAAGGCTTCTCTTTACCAACCAGGAAAATAAATACACAAATTTAAAACACTCCCAATTTTTATCTTCATTCACAATGAAGGGATTTTTCAAAAGTGACTGCAAGGCATCTGCAGCAAGGCAGAGATGCCAAAGTGTCACTGGGTGTCACTAACTACCTAGTGATGCATTAGGCACCCAGAGGCATCTTCAGAGGGGCTTTGACAACTCCAACTCCCTCAGGCTGTGACAATGTTCTAGTTGAGAAATAGGGAAAAGTACATGATTCCCATTTTTGCTTATATCACACCTCCCCCCCTCAATTCTAAAATACCCATAAAACTTGTTTCCCTCTTTCTCCTTTGCCCCCCACTCTACCTTGTCCCTGGCTCATGAGTTATTTGCAGGACCTACAAAATATTACACCTGCATTCATATCCTCCAGTCCCACCTTGTGCTCAGCACAGCTTGGAAAAAGTCAAGCTGGAGAACTCAGATCATTAGCTGGCATACTGAGTGTCACACACTTGCAAACATGTTGGGAGGCACCAGGTTTTGCTTACAGCAAACTGTCTGCTCAAAGACCCTTAAATCTGCTTTTCCAGAGCTCCTTACCTCTGCTCCAGCTCTCCTGGCTTGGTGTCGCTCAACCACTCATCCTGCTCAGATCCAGCTGCCTTTAGACTCAGTGTTACTCTACCTGAGATCTTCCAGGTAGGCAGAAGAGCTGCCTCCTCCACATCCACTATCAGTAGAAGTCACTGTCAGCCACGGCCAGGATCTGACCAGCCTCTGGAGCAAGAGGCTTCTAGGAAAACCTTTTCTCTGAATGCTGAACACAGCTGGGTATCTGTCACTAGAGCACTGTGAGACTGGTAAATCCATGCCCTCTGATGTTAGTAATGTTTTAACATGAATATTACCATAGAAACTTCCAGGTCCCACTTGACTGTCTTAACTAATAATTTATGTGAATGTTTGGGAAGCTTATCATCAGTAAAAGTAGCTCTATAACAACCGCCTGCAGTATGTAAGACTTCTTACTCTTCAGCAACTAGAAGAATAGTCTGAGTTTCATATTGTTATTTTTTAGAGCTCTGCCTGTTTCAGAGATGAGGGTTGCTTAGCAGACAATTATTCCTCTACCTTTCTACGACAATCAACCTAAGCCCTGAAGCAGAACTTAAGCTACCTTGAGTTTGTTATTTTTCCCTTTGTTCAGCTTTGTTTTGTTGAATGTTTAAAACAAGATACACCATTCCTTTCTGGACTGACATCAGGTTCTTAATAAGAGTTCTCTGGGATTTCTCCCTTATCTGGCAAAGTCCTCTGTCCTTTCAGCTGCATAAAGTAATGGAATTTGTAGTCATATAAATGCATTAGAGCCGGGCAATGTGATGAACAGACATATACAACACTGCAATTGAGTTTTACTGCCTTACAACTTTGAAGCCACTGCTACAATCATTTGCTCATCTCTGTACACATGATATCCCTTCCTTGTAAGAGCATGAATAAAGCTTACCAAACTGAGAGGCACAGGAAAGCAACTGTCAACAACCACGTTTGAAAAGCAAACCAAAACAACCCCCCCCCCCCCAAAAAAAAAATCCCAAATGTGATAGAAACTTACTTTATCTTCCAATGTGTACCTAGAACATAGGCAAGAAAAACTCATCCATTCCTAAACAAACCTTGGGCTTGGGAACAAGACTCCTGGGTTTATTGTACCTCAATTTCTGCCTTTCACTTCTCTTTCTGCCTGTGGTGACCTTCTACAAACCACATAACTAAGCCTTGTTTCTCTCTTGGTCTGTATTTTGTGGCATCATTTAAATGTGCAAAAACTGAAGGGGATATGCTAAACCTTTACATATTTCTTATGCTACTTAATATGCATATAGCCAAAAATTTAAAATTTGAAAACATCTGAGCATACAAAGAACAATCAGATGTTTACCATTGCCAGATAAGAGGTATTTTATAGCTCTATTAATGGACACAAGCCAAAAGGCTATTAAGTAGAGATGGATGAACTGGAGCAGATATAGCAATATACAGGTTACTGACATTGCTTCTAATGAAACTCACAACATTATTTATTTGCATTGCAGCATTTTCTTGCTGTTTCTTCCCCCCCAGCCCCTCCTTCTCCAGACCTCTCATTGCAGATGAAAACACAGACATTGCATGGACTCTAACGCACACTGGTGCCTCGTTAGCCAGGAATCTTGAGCAGATCTGAAGTCATACTTGAGCCATGCATTTTCTTCCAGCTGAGGTTTGGATTTGCATGAGAATTTAAACAGTTATCTTTGTACATCTCACATAGCAGCCCAGTAGCTTGCACAGAGCAGTATTTTTGCTTCATCATGTGTCTAACATGGAGTTAGTCCTCATACGCTTGACATCCACTGGCACATTCCCCTCCTCATTACCATTATTTGGGTGCCACTCATAGAAAGCGTCACAGCCAGCTCCTCAACACATTTCCAGAACCAAGTATACAACAGGATTCCTCACACAAAGATGGCATGAGGGCAGCACCTCAAAAAAACAGACGTATTAAAGACTAATTTCTCTGTGTAGGTATGGCAGAAGGATTTCCTTTCCCCTTTCAAAGGCTCCCACTAGCAAAAGAAGTAGGGAGGCTCAGCAAATGGAGATGTGCAAGTCAGTGCTCTCCATCTGGAAGCAGGATTGTGAGCTGCTTCTGGTGACTCGAAGTGGAAGAAAGAACACTGTGAATGTAATAAATTCTGGAAATGTTGATGATTTTTACCAGAAATCTCACTTATGCTAAGCTTGATTTAAAACAGAAAGCTAGTACATACATGATCTAATACATGCAATAGCCAACAGATTGGTTTTTCATGGTTTTAGAGCTCTCCCATTGATTACATGTACATGAAATGGGCACAAAACAAACAGATCAGTTATATATATATATAATTAAAAAAAAAAAAAAGCTAGGGTGAGCCCCATGGAAAAAAAAATACTTTTGTATACATAAAATACACCTGTTCTAGTCTGTTCCAGAGCCTGACCACCAGTTTCCTGAGCCTCAAAGGACAGAAGCCTCAGGAATTTGGGTAGTTAAACTTCTCTTCTGCTTACTAGCAATGTAAGATATTATTGCCTCCCTCTCCCCTGCCATCCCAGCATTAATCCAGTCATACTACTTCCTTCAGTCATGTTTCTATGCTCTCCCATCAAATTATTTTCTCAAGCCTTGAGAAATTTGAAAAAAAATATACATATATATATAGACACACACATGTAATACACACACACATACTAGCAATTCAGGTGACTGATTGGAGGTAAAAATCAATTATTTTTGGCATGCAATCAAAGCACTGACTTTGGGCATTTTCCAGAGAATATTTGTTTCAAATCTTTCACATTTGTTGCAATAAAAAAAAAAAAAAACAAGGCAGCTGATCCTTTGTCTAGGAGCTTTCTGATTTCAAAGAGATATTTAAGCTCAATATTTAACAGTTAATTCTCCTTTGACAATGTTGAGAACTTCCATTAAAGCAAAAATTATTATTAGCATTGGGTAACCCTTTGTAAACGGGCCCATTGTTCAAATAAACTGACCTCTGCAGCAATTGACCTTAACATTGCTCAAAAGCTTGACAGTCAATTATCTTCTGATCTCCCTTCAATGGGCCTTGTGGGTGGAATAACCAATCCATCATCTGGAAGGTAAGTATAATAGTGTCTCAGGGGCATTTCTTCACTACTTATGCCATAAACACACCGCTGTAGAATAAGTCGAGAAATTCTGTCTCGATCCCACTGAAGCATACCTAAAAAGCAATGATACCCCAAGAAGCTATTCTCCCTTGCAAATATCTCTGAACACACAATGAGAACCGTGATGAAAAATAACTAAGGGGTCAAATACAATGTGATCTCCTTGTTGGCAAAACCATCAGACTCACACATGGTGCTGGACTGTGCCTTCACCAGGTATCACCCCTCCATTAAGTCTGTAGGACATGGATTTTTGGGTGCTGTAGGAAGGTTAAATTCTATTTCTCTCTCTCTCACTCTTGTTTCCAGTCAATCTGATCCCACTGGGGGCCTGGGACCTGCTGCTGGCAGGGGCTTCTAACACAGTTGGGACCACCCTTCCCTCTCTCTGGCTTCTAAAGCACGATCCCCACTTCCCTACACACTGCTGCGACCCCCACGTTCCCTGTTCAGCCTGCAAAGATGGGAGCTCTCCTCTGTCACGCTGCCTGGGTAAGCAAGGGGAGCCACCAGAACAGAAGCATCACTTTCACCCTGGGGAGACATGCACAGGGCTGGATGAATATTGCAGATACTGGAATACTGCTGGAGCCTGGGATTCTTGCATTGTTTTCTCCCCTGATCATTTAGAATTGCAACACTGTGATGGCTTTAATATATCACCCCTCCCCACTGCTAGCTCAAAGCCAGAACTGCTATTTACCATTAAAGTTACAATAGTGAGGAGTCTCTTTTCAGCAAGCAAAAAATCTTCTGCGCTTGACCCTTTGAACTTATGACTTAAAGGGTGATATAACTTCTAATATCACAGACTATACAGTATTAAAACTACAGAAATATTAGTTTATTGCTAATAAAGCAAACCTCAGCTGTGCTCAACCTTGCTCACACAGCAGAAACTAATCATATCCCTGGCACAGACATTTCTTCAGTACAGACAATGCATCTTTACAACACAGACTTTCATAAACAAGGTTCTATAGAAATATAAAATGCAATGCAGCCTTTTTCCAGACAGTATATTGGGAGCTGGACATCAGCAAGAAAGAATAAAACCCCAGGTTTCTTGAAAAACAAACAAGAAAGCATGGAGGAGGAAGCTGGAGGAGAAGAACAGTCCATCAAGAAATGGTACAGCACATTACACTGATATTTAGCTGGGTGGTAAACGCTGCACTATGATTAGTAACTCTTCTGGGGTTCGCTAGCCCAACCCAAGGTTTATGGAAGCCTCACAGATAGCCCTGTATCAGCCAGTACAAACTGCTACAACTTTTGTTATGAGTTTAACTTTTAATTATTTACATTTGAATGTCTCCATGAGCTAGAGCAGCTCACACGTGCACACACACATGTGCACACACTCGGTACTGTGCCCAGAGAGGGCAGGTCACAAATGATGCCAAGACCCAAAATTCCAAGTATATAAAAATGCTGTTGCTAAGCTCAGGTGGTTCCTGATGGACAGAAAAGCAGGATGAAGTGAAGAAAATAATTATTATAGTAGAAACATAAAACCATAGAATCGTTTTGGTCAGTAAAGACCTTTAAGATCATCAAGTCCAACCGTTAACCTAGGACTGTGAAATCCATCACTCAACCATGTCTCTCAGCACCACCTCTATGCATTTTTTAAAATACCTCCAGGGATGGTGATTCAACTACTTCCTTGGGCAGCCTCTTCCAGTGCTTGACAAGCCTTTTGGTGAAGAAAGTTTTCCTAATATTCAATCTGAATCGCCCCTGGCAAAACTTGAGGCCATTTCCTCTTGTCCTATTGCTTGTTACTTGGCAAAAGAGACCAGCTCCTACCTGGCTACAAGCTCTTTTCAGGTAGTTGTAGAGAGCTGTGTAGGATGGAAGTAGAACAGTAGGATGAAAGCATCTGAAATTAATTAAACAGTTAAGCTAGAGATGAACTGTCTTGGTGTTTCATGGTACCTCTCTCCTGACATTTATAATATGCTTAAGAGCATCCTGAATGTCAAAAGAAAATATATACCAAGGACAACCACCACAGGACTCATCAGTAGTTTGCCTGTTATTACTGAACTTACTAACCGTATGCAACAGAACAACTGTGACTGACAGCCATACAAGAACCCAGTGTTTTTTGGTTACCTCAGTTTTCAGATTTGTTGAACTTTCATAACACAACTGAATAATAATTAAAAAAAAAGTCTGTTACAGCATTTTAGAAATATCAAACTCAAAACCTGCATGAAGACAGTTTATGGTCTACACAAGGGTCCAGCATTTCAAGAGAAGTCACAGTCCGCTGTGTGTCCCCTAGAATACAGGCAGAAGTCAGCAGCCCAAGTACAGCTGCTTGTTAGCTGTGGTGATTTTCAGCAGTGTGAAACACAAATGGTTCATGATGGTCTAAAGGACTATGTCCCACATTTACCTGCTAGTTCTTTCATGTGTAAGATGGAAGGTGCTGACCTGTTTTTTGAGTTCTTTTACTTGTCAGGTTTGATATCCCTGAAATGGTGATCGGATAACTAACTGGTGATCAGATACTATAATTCTGTGGATTCTCAGATCAAATGAACTCAGTTCCCTTGGTGAGATTATATTTAGCAAAATTCTCCACTGTTCAGAGTAAGTGTGGCCAGCAGGTCTAGGGAAGTAATTGTGCCCCTGTACTCGGCATTGGTGAGGCCACACCTTGAGTACTGTGTCCAGTTCTGGGCTCCTCAGCATAAGAAGGACATTGAGATCCTCAAGTGAGTCCAGAGAAGGGCAACCAGGCTGGTGAAGGGGCTGGAGGGCAAATCATGTGAGGAACGGCTGAGGGGGCTGGGGCTGTTTAGTCTGGAGAAGAGGAGGGTGAGGGGAGACCAGTTTTAGATTGGACATTAGAAAAAAAATTTTTACTGAAAGAGTTGTCAGGGCCTGGAACAGGCTGCCCAGGGAGGGGGTTGAGTCACCTTCCCTGGATGTGTTTAAAAAAAGGGTAGATGAGGTACTTAGGGATATGGTTTAGCTTAGGGTGGGATTGCTTGGACTTGATGATCTTTAAAGGTCTTTTCCAACTTTGTGATTCTGTGAATCTGTAACTCTGCTAATGTGCTGTATATATGTATTACAATCAGTGATCAATTGTAAAATGTGCGAAAAGTGTATCTAAGAATCAAAACCATAGAATCTTCTGAGTCGGAAGAGACCCACAAGAGCCATCAAGTCCAACTCCTGGTTCCACACAGGGCCAGCCAGGTCAGAGCATGTGACTGAGTGCATCATCCAGATGGTTCCTGACCTCAGTCAAGCTGGGTGCTGTGACCACTTCTCTGGGGAGCCTGTTCCAGTGCCTGACCACCCTCTCAGTAAAGAACCTCTTCCCAATACCCAACCTAAACCTCCCCTGTCGCAGCTTCATGCTGTTCCCTCAGGTTCTATCTCTGGCTACCAAAGAGAGGAGATCGGTGCCTGTCCCTTCGCTCTCCCTTGTCAGGAAGCCACAAACAGTGATGAGGTCTCCCCTCAGCCTCCTCTTCTCCAGGCTGAACAAACCAAGGGACTTCATACTCTCCTTGTAAGATTTCCCTTCCAAATGCTTCACTATCCTCGTTGCCCTCATGGATCTTCATTGAGCTAAGCTGTTTCCATCTGGAGACATTGCAGCAAGGTAAGATAACAGAAATGAGATTTGAGAAAAATAGTATAAAGAAGGATTACTTTACTTAATGTGTAGGTAGCCTACATCTCCCAATTAGCTAGCTCCCACTTCATCTTGGCCATTTCTTCCATCACTAGAAGCTCCCAGAGGAAGTAATTTTGTAAGAGAGAGCACCAGAAGGGAGTATCAGATAGCCAGCTCCAGAAAGTGTACATACTTTATCAGGATCCTAGAAGATGGCACTGTGAAAACTCTTTGAAGCTTATATAAAGTCCAGTTACAGGGGAAGAAAATATCATTGGTTGTCACTATAAGCCTTGCCTAGTTCTGTTGCAATCTAACTTACCATCTCCAGCCAGGATCAGCTCCATTTTTCAATTTGCTGTCTACACACAAAGAAAAATACATTCACTGCCCCAAAAGCTTTATTTGTGCTCCAAAACCATAGGAGGCATTGGAAGGGAGGGGGACTTGGTACTGCTGCACAAGTACTTTGGAAGGCACTTGTTAAGCTGATACCCTGGCTCAGTTTATGGGTATGAATGAGGTGCTACACCTATCAGCATCAGAGGTGTGAGAGCAAAATTATCCCCACTTCTAATCAGTGAAGAACCCTCAGGACATTTGTGACAAAACTTGGAAGCGAAGCACAGGCTGCCAGGTACATCCTACTTGGGGGAACTGCCTGGGGCTACACGCTCAAGATTTACCTGTGATTTCATATGCGCTATTACACCTTGTCTTGCAATGGCTGGGTACACTGTTCCCTTATACTAGGAAACTGCTGCTGTATTATGACCTGCAAGTGCTTGTTTCAATGGTGAAGGTGGGACATGAATTGCTGAAAATGTGTGAGAAAGAAAAGCAAAGATACCTAATTGGCACAAATAAGAAAAAGTTCTGCTTTGAAAAAGCTCAGATTGAGAAGATTCTATAACACATAGGTGATATTGATAAAGCTATCATCAAACTGGTAGCACATCGTGTTACTCATTCATTTCTTGGTTATGATCTGAACTTCCTTCATATCCTACCTGGGATAAAGAAATGAAACACATTGCATTAAGTGGTGTTTTTGGCAGGACTAGATAAAGTAGACCTAGATCAGCTCTAGCTAAGTAGGAAAGTTTCTTTCTCATTCTTCATTCTTTCTAAGCATTAGAAACTTGATTTTTCAGTTCCTCTCTGGAAACTTAATAGGCCTTCAAGGAGGACCATCAAATGGCTAAAAGGTGTTTTTTATTTGTGTGTTCTTAATAGCACAAATAAAAAATTTCTGGCAACCCGTGACAGGGTGACAAATAGGCAACCCTTGAGATTATTATTAGCCCATCTGTGAATATCCACAGTGGAATGCTCTGAGGAGAAAAAGCATGAGACAGAAGAGAAAGAAAGTACTCTGCTATAATTTAAATTCATAAACACAGAAAATATGAACACGTTCCACTGTAGTGTGTAGCCTTTAGTGCCAGGGACCATGGCTCATAATAATTTAAACAGCCAACAATATAAGATTTATGGAAATAATTTAGCATCTCTTAAACAAAAAGTCTAGCTTACTCATCTCATATGTATGTAGAACTTGAAAAAACAAAGCAGATAACAAAAGCCACTGGTATATTTACCAGGGTCTTAAAATTATATTACTAGCTTAACTTGGGTCCCAGCTACACTGACTTGCCAATCTTAGAATGAATATTTTATAGGTATACAACAGCATGCATGTAGATGGTATTTTTCCAGGCCCAATTAGCATTAACAGATGCAAAGAAAAACAGATGGAGATATGAAGAGAATTTGCAATGACCCCTGAGTTACCACAAACCCAGGGAACATTATATGCCAGCAACTGAGTGGACAGCGAAGGATGTGGCTCTAAAGGTCATCAGGACCCCCCAGGTCCTGGGAGAGGAAGCTCCTGGGGGAACATGTGTCTAGAGGATCTTCAAGAGGGAAAGAACGTGGCCTAGACACTGAGGTAGACCAGAGTTAGATTTGTGGGTTTGGGTGGGTTTTGTTTGGGGTGGTTTTTTTTTAATGGGAAGAGAACAACAAAAATAATATTTTGAAAATCTTCAGGCTGTCCTGCTCAAGAAAATAGAAGACTTCCAAAATCTCAAATGCACACATTTGCCTGAGATTAAATAATTCCTGTCTTCACCTAGAAGAAAACCATTTCAGAAATTCATTGACATGGCTTTAGATCTAATCTGAGCTCTTTCATAGCAGTGGTCCTTACATTTCACCTAGTTGCCCCTTTATTAAGCTCTATCCCTTCTGTTTAAAACAGATCTTCTAGAAAAGGCACCCAGACTTGACCTGAACATGTTGGCAGGGGGAGGATTTGCTGTTACACTTTGTTTCAACACTTCATTACCCACTCTCCCCTTGATAGAAATCTGTGCTTCTATTTGGGATTTATCATTTTGCACATACAGGTCCTTTTCCTATCTCGCTCCATTGAATTAACATCCATAGCTATGGCCTGAGTGAGAAAAACAGGACATAAAGTCTCCAAAAGTGACCCCTTGATCTTTTCCTGATCACCTAAAGGGACAAAACACTTCAATTCCCTCACACTCAAGCATTTCCGTTGGCTATTAAATAACTTTACAGGCTTTTCTTCATTATGATACAGGTCAGGTGAAAGGAATGGATGACTGGTTATGACCTTCAGGTGAGAGCATTCAACCAGGAAATGGGTTACCGACATTCTGCTTCAAAGAATATTCAATAGCTCTACACAGAGCAAAATAGCTTCTAGAGAAGATATTGAGAGAGACAGAGTGCTTGGCCAGCTGAGATTTTCACAAAAAGGGGCTTAGAGGTCACCTGGACTTCTAAAACCCAGTATTTTCATCCGCTGCTTTGCCAGTAAACATTTGTCCGTTTTTGCATAAGTACAAGGTTTTATTTATGTTCTGCATTTGCTTTCCCTCCTTTCACTCTTCTACCTCTCTGGAACCTCATTTTTGACCCATCTGTGTGCGCATAAAAAGCTTGTGTCTGTCGATCATTTGGATCCCTGCTACATTGTAGGAGCCGAGGCCACCCTCTTCAATAATGCATGAAGCTGCAGCACTCGCTCCTGTGCTCAGAAATGCAAAGAGGATGTCTTTTAAATGGCTTGCAACGTGCCAGAGACAAATGAAAAGCAAGTTCAGTAAATATCAGCCTATCTCACAGCAGAAATTCACCTCTCTGCAAGGATTCAGATGCAAGTAAAAAGTTACATCAAAGTGCCACTGCTGTAAATTTAGGTTAGGGACTATGCTCAAAATTTCATGCAGGATTTTTTAAACATAGTCAAATGTCCTTATATGTACTACAAGAGCTCTTACCCAAAACTCAGCAAATTTAGATGTATTATGGCAAGATAAACTAGCATGCAGATCTACAATGCATTAGTCACTTTACACTAGCTGTATACATGGAATCATAAAACCACCTAGGTTGGAAGAGACTCTTTAGATCATCGAGTCCAACCATAACATGTGCGCTCTTATCCAGGAGTACAGGAGGCAATAGCCGAATCTTTCTGAGGATGCCTTGTCCATGGGACACATCAGATCTGTCATGCTGCTGCACTAAGACCATGAGAACTACAAGTAGAGCAAGTTCCGAGATGCCTTAAACCCATCTGCTAGACAAGCCCTAAACATGGGTTTCAGATGCAGGATACAGGGTCTATTGCACATGCTTATGCATCTCTAGAAACTGGGCAGAGAAACTTGAAGAACCTGCTACTTCTCCATGCCAGAATGAGATCTGTAGCTCAGATGTTGTCCCTGGTTCCGGCCTTTTGGATGAACACTGTATCTCATGGAAATGGCGTCATGGTGCATTATAAACAAAAGATCACTCCTAATAAAATGTGTGACCATAAGAAAACCTTGGCATTGGAAAAATCAAATGGACTTGGAAACATCCAGCTAGGAACACACCAAATCATAGAATCACAGAATGTCAGGGTTTGGAAAGGACCTGAAAAGATCATGTATTCCAACCCCTCTCACCAGAGCAGGATCACCTAGATTAGGTCACACAAGAACATGTCCAGATGAACTGTCTTTTCCAATGTGGGAATTTCCTGGGAATTTTGTTCAAGATTATGGGAAAAGTGGGGGCCTTGGTTTCCTCAGGATGGGGTATCAATCCCATAGGACGGACCCAGAATCTTAAAATAGGGATTAAATATCTCCAGTTAACACTAAAATCAAGCCAGTTTTGCACATAAACACATTAATTTTCATGTGGAGCTGACCAACTACAAGTAAAATCAACTGCTCAAGTCTTGGGGTTTTTTTTTGTTTGGTTGGGCTTGGGGATTTTTTGTTGTTATCTGGTTTTTTGGTTGGTTTTGGGGTTTTTCCGAGGTTGGTAATTTTGTAATTATTAAAGAGTTAACTTTGTGATAATGGGGAGGGGGGTGTGGAGACAGGGACAACTCATTACCAATCCAAAACCCCTCCATGCCTTTTTTCCATCTAGCAAAAATACTCAGAAAACAAGAATCGGCCTGGGATTTCAGCAGTTTGCTTTCAGTGGTTTTGCGTAGCCCTCTACACACTGGGCACAGACCCAACTAAAAGGTACTTCCAAAGAAGCTTGAGGCACAGAAACTAAAATGCTACCTTGAACTGTCATGTTTCCCTGAATCAAGGTCCTTCACAGAAACACTGAGACTCTCACAGTAAGAAATTACTGGTTGTCCTGTTGTTAAATGGGTTCAGTTCATATCCATCATAATAAAAGTCATTTGATCTAATGCAGCATTAATGCAGACACAAAAGGTACAGGAGAATCTATTGTCATTAAGTGATTCATTGATTTGCCATTAAGGTGTTCGCATTTTTAATTTATTTAAATTATTTGTTGCATCTTAAATGAGCAAAATAAATATGCACGTTACGTGTGACTCGACTCCTACTGCTCACAGCAGCAGTGTCAGCAATCCGCCCTGCTCGCATTGGGCTCAGCACGGTGACCTCGGCGGAGCGAGAAGTCAAACACAGCTTTCAAAGTCAAGGACTGAAAAGTCAGATGACTCAATCCACACTGAGGTCTTTATGAATGCTCTGAGACTCAGCTGCCCTGAGCACCCACCAATGGTAAAAAAGCCCCAAAGGGTAGAACCCCGAAGGGAAAATCTCCTTTTCAGTGCTATGGGTCTGTAAAACAACCTCATTGGCCATGGGGTGATGAGATGTGGCCCCATTTCTTGAGCAGACTTTACACCTGGCTGTTCCAACACACGTTGCTAAACAGAGTTCACCTTGCTGCTGCTTAACTCTAGTTGGTGCATCCAGAGCACGTCACCTTACCTCGCTCTGCATCTCATTTGCAAATTCTGCAATTCTTCTACAATTTCTTCAGATCTGTGTTAGAGGTAACAAGAACTTTCTGGAAAATCCTGTGTAGAAACATTCCCTTTCTACAATAACTTGTTACCTCTAAATGTTTAATTTACTTAATGTGGCCTATGTTGCTTTATGCAGTGCTTCAAACACATCATACTGGATAAAATAAAATGCCTCAAACATGTCTTAAGCTGTACTGTGACAGTGCAGTAACTTTGAGACATTACAGAATCTATGACTAAAACTGATTTAAGAGCAATGTCATTTGAACCTGTTCAATCTGTATTTTCATAGTTTGGCAAGGAAACAAACCCAAAAGTAGACAAATGGGTAAGCAGGGGCGGGGGATCTATTTGGGGTCAAATAATAGGTATACTATGAGAAAGAGTGCCCCAGTAAGGATGATCTCTCTGTGCAATTGCTAGCCTGCTGGTGAGGCTCTCAGACATGGTGTGAAGACAGACTGCAGTCCCCATTGCGTGACTCACAGCAGGGTTGGAAAAGCCCAGGGGCATATCACAACACAGCTACTGGTGCAGCTTTCCATTTGGTCTCCATCTCAATCAATACACAATTATTTTAGGTTAAATTCACTGCTTTATGAGGGAGGGAGAGAATGCTGAAATATACCCTGCAGCCTGGGAGGCAGGGTGTCTCCAAGGCAAAACTGCTGCCCTGAATCAAGCAGATACCTAAACACGGGACTACTAGATGAGTGTTTTGGCTGAGACTAGGAGAACTGAGGCTCCTTGGTTTGTGTGCCTTGTGAGTCTAATCAGCAAGATTCGATGGGTCATAATTTTTAATTTTTATTTCATTTTTCATTTTGATTAAACTGTTTACCAACACTCCCCCGTCCTTCCTGGCAACAATTTTAGTAGCTGAGATCACGTTTCTTGGCTAAGCAGCTATTCTCTTCAATCAAAATGAGGCAGAGCGCACACGCTCCTGCAGAAGTGGCCTATCTTAGGCCAGACTACTAATCTGTTCACAGGGTCCAGTCTCCCCAGCAGCAAAGCAGCATGCAATCCCACGCTGCCTTTGGTCCAGTCACAATTTTGCCCTTTGGGTATTTCCTTCCCTTTGTGTTTTCCCCATCCTCCCTGTTTACCTTCCTCGTCTTGTAGCGATGCAAATGTGCACCAGGCTGCAGCCTGAACTGGATGATACCCAAGGAGCAGCACAGTGTGTTGAGTAGTGAGAGGGTGCTTTTTTTTAAGCCCTGCTCACTTCATTGATTTGTCCTCCTGTTAAGTCCTTCAAATAAGCGTGCTGCTACAGCTATGGTGAGAGCCCAAAGGATGTAGGCAGGAATGAGTGAGCACAGTGAAAAGTCAAACTGCTTTTGCCACTAGAGACAGCACAGAGTGAAGCTGTCACCCCTCGCAGGGTTGTCAGAAGGTCAAAAGTGACTTCTTAATGACACCTGATTGATTCTGGGCTTTCGTTTTCTACACTGGCTAAATTGCATATCTGCACTTAGCACGGAATTTGAGCAATGGTACCGGCAGGGGTAAAGGAAACAGAAGATTAACAAGGCAGATTTGCACTTGTGAATGAACCTTCAGACAAACTGGCAATTTTTATAATGATGAATGCTCAGTCTCCTCAGTTCTTCCTTAATAGGATCATGAAACAAATTTACTGTGATCTATTACAAAATGATCAGGCAAAGCTTCAAAAAAGCCACACAACCAAGGCCAATTTCAACATTGCTTTAGCAGGCAATTTCACCCGGAGATGAAAAATTCCTGGAACAGCTAAACCAATATTATGCAAAAAGTATGTTGTATTTACCAAGAGCCAATTTTGAGTCTATCACCGTAGCATCTAAGCAAACAAGATCATAGCCTTGCAATTATAATAAGGATGAATTGATTTTGTCTCCCCTTTGCTTCACCCAGGTTTTATGATGGTCTTCAACAGAATAACATGTTAATTCAATGCCGTTTTCATTTTAACTACATGGAATCCTTTTTTCTTTGCTGTAAGAATGAAGTATTAGGAGTTACACTTTGCTTGGGCATTCATAAAACACTGTGTAAAGGATCATGCAATAAATCTCTGTATTCTGTCTCTGTAGCCATCTTCAGTTCAGTTTTTCCACGTTTTGGTCAGGAAGTACCGAAAGCAAGCAGTTAAGACTGTCTATTGTTAACAGTAATATTACAGGGCATTGTAGAAGGAAAAATGCTTCTCCCACTGTCAAAGAAGGAATAGGCTGTGATTTTGGCTGAGATTGTAGAGAGATGTGACTTTTATGAAGTGATAGTCCCACCCTACCTAGGGCTGAATACACCTAGGTGTATTTAGGCCCATGGAACCACTCAATTGAGTTACATTTTACACAACTCACAGTCCTGGGCAATTTAGTCATGCTAGGATTTTTCTATCACAATCAAGACAACAGGATCCAGTACCTGTGCAGAAGCAGTTACACACGGACTGCTGAAAGCACTGGTGATGACCCCATGCATGACCAAGCTGTGGTGGACTCCTGCCTCAGCAGCCACTCAGAGTGAATGCTTGAGCCATCCATCTTCGTTAATCTTCCTGTAAGCACTTTGCTATTTTGGATCCTACCGTTTATATTTATTCAGCATTTTGGATTGCTTTATTTCCATCCTCCCTGTGCAGTTTCTTGGAGGAAGTTATCATGCTGCTATCAAATTGCAAATAAAGTCAGGATATTGGATCACAGCTTTCATAATCTATCAGACATTTCAATTCAGAGCAAGCTCTGCAGGACCGGCTTGAAAGATGAGGCAGAATCTGAACTCTAATAAAACATTTCCTAGAGGACCTGGTTGGATTTGGAGGCATATAACCTACAACACTGCTCACAAACTTTTTAAGTGGCGGTGTTTGCTGATCGGTCACAGAACAGCCGTTCACTCAAGGTGAAAACTACTCTTGTGCTGTGCAGGTGGACACTGAATGCAGAATCAGGCCCCCTGAGTGTCACTGAGTACCTATGATGTCTTGTTTGCATTATGTAGTTTTCTTGATAGGCTTGACAAAGTACATCTCAATTTCTGCTTCAGATTAATAAAGCAAGACTAATCTCTCTGGAAATAAATATCCGTGGAACTAAAAGAAACAGGCAAGAACAGCAATACAAGCCTTTCCTCCTCCATAAATCCCCTCCATTTTCCTATTTACCCCCTGAGGCACTATGAATTAGTAAATTTCAACATGAGATAAGCGGCAAGTCATTGTCACCATTGCATGTGGATGGAGAAACTGGGGCCCAGTTGATAAGGAGGCTCAGATTGGTGGCAGGCAAGAGACTGAATGGAAAACCCTCGACAGAGTAATGCATTCTCCTTAGAATACATGGGATGACTAAGTCAGCATGACATAGTCTTGGCCATCTCAGGTTGGCTATTAAAGAAAATCTCTTGGAGAACAACCACCATAACGGACCTATATTCTCCTCTCATCTGTAACAGCAACTCAGAGGTGTACACAAGTACTACACAAAATGGTCCAGGCAGGGTTATTCCAGTTGTTCTGAACCAGAATGTCACAATTTTTATTCCAGCCACTACTTAAGACAGTGAAGCCATCAAATACACTCAAGGAGGGAGTAAAATACTCTATCAGCAGAACTAAATGTTAGTCAACACAAAGATAGCAGCAGTGCCTGTAAAATGCAAGTGAGTAGGACTGGCTCACCCACACAAGATGTGGCAATAAAGCCAGAGAAGTCACGTGTTTCTCTGAATTACAGTCAGATAGCCCAGAGGATAATCTGTAATATTGTCAGTTCACAAAAAGATAGAATTTTTGGCCAAATAGTTCGGTTTGCTCATCACCTACAAGCTCATTGTTCATGTAAACCTCTCAGTCACTTTAAAAAAATGAAAGCAAGCACAGACCCAGCTACACAGATCCTGGGTAGAGGGAAATATTCAAGTGGTTGAGCAGTGAGCAGAGAGTAGAATTTTAAAAAGGCTGATTATTGCTTCAGCAAGTTTTACGGAAGTGAAAATCCATCACAAATGGGACAGATCAGCCTTTTTGAAGGAAATGGGTACTGCTTTTAAAAAGCATATCAAAGACCTCTTGCAGGCAAGCAGCATTTCTATGATTCTATGATTTGTTTGAGATACAAGATGTCTATCTGCAGGCACTTAGATCCCCTACAGGAGATGTTTGCAGGTTTTGCAGTCTCTCTGAGGGGAAGAATTCAAGGCTTAAGAAGGACAGAAGTGCTTTTCTGGAAAAGGGACACAGATGATGTAGGCTGAGGTGTGCAGGAGAACCAAATCTCAGAGCCTCCCTGCTGTTTTTCTGGGTGGTTAGAAACAAAACTGGTGGGACTCTACAAAATGCCCTCTGGGTTAAAAGAGCTGTTTGAGAAAGCATTTGCTTACACCTACACAAAAGTCAGTGTCTGCAGAATCAGGACCTGAAGAGTAACATCTCCAAGGACAGCAATGCCAATGCAAAAAGAAGCAAAAAAAAAGGAAAGAGGTATTTGTGTGGTGAGCAGATCCCTCTTTAAGGCCAACCTGCAGGCACAGGGTAACAAGCTGAACTCCTTTTAGGAGATCAGCACTTTGCTGACAAGGTTAGCCTTTGTTCCTTACCATGCAAAGGGGGTGGATGCCATCTTTGTTGCCTCCCACTTCCTAACAAATTTTAAAAAAACCCCAACCCCTCAAAAAAATAGGAAAGGGCCTGCCCATTCGCATCATAAGGGTGAAGGAACAACACAGATCTCTCTGTCCAGAAACAGCTTCAAGCATTGATTCTTTCAGTTCTCACTTTGAAATGGAAATATGAATCATCAAATTTTTGTTAAAAAAAAGTCTTCTTTTCCAATAACAGATGAGGAGCTACACAGAGGTAGAGGAATCATTGAAACTGAACCTTTTTAGCATTTTACCTATCATTCCTTCCCATGAAAAAGAACAAAACAATCAAATATTCTCTGTGGTACTTGTAAATTCAGCATCCAACCAAGGTACCAGTGCACAAACCAGGACTGACAAGAAAGAAAGTACAAAACTCACTTGTCTTATTTCACTGGGGAAATAAATGATGAAGCAATAAACAAAATAGATGGTTAAAAGTAATTATACTTACACAGCACAATGCTTTAAGGCACCTTTTTCCCTCTGAAAAACAGAAACTAGACTTTCAAAACACTTGTACAACTCATAATTTGCAGTGTTGTTCTAGTGACTCTGCAAGACTGCTTTTCTCATAAATATAATAATTTAATCTTGAGAGCATTCCATCAACAAGGCAAATTATAAAACAGGCAAAGAAAGGTAGATAAATAGAAAGTGAGAAAAGGGGTGGGGGGAGAAGGGAAGAGAGGGAAAGGGGAGGAAGAGAAGGAAAGCAGGGGATAGAAAGGGGACAGAAAGAGGACTAAGCTAGCTAGCTTCAGTAAAGTCAAATAAGCCTGAGTTAAGCAGTAAGCAGTAATAGCAAGTGCATATGGGGATCAGGATGCATAATATATGTTTGGAACAGAAATAGAAAGAACAAAATAGATCATATTTCAAGGAAAGAGAGAATTGGAGAATGAGGAGAGAAGAGCCAGGAAGTAATATAGTATTTTTTCCCATTACTATAGGACCAAATCTAGAGGCTGTATATCAGTGAAGGAGGCAGTTAGAATATTACAGAATGGATATAAAATCTGTAAAATATATGCAGCATTACTCAAAATGTATTTTCAAGCAGAATAGTAACTGCATATCTTCTGGCTCTGACTATAACACTAGGGTTTAGACAAAGCATGCTGGGGAACTAACCAAAAGGAAAGATAATGGAGAAATGCCCAGCATGTTTCAAGGACTAACAGGAATGTCATCAGCAAATAAGGATAATCAAGTCCAACAGAGGATGCCACAGTAAAGCTATTTCCAACCACTGTCACGTCCTAGAAATGCCCAAATATGATGCAGTTTCATGGCTTCCCAAATTTTCCAAATCTGTTCCATGTAATGACTCTAACCCATCTTCCTGGCTCCTTTCCTCTACACTTTTACTTTTTCTTCAGCTTTCCCCTAATTTGGATTCATTAAAAAAAAAAAAAAAAAAAAAACAAACCCTAATACAGCAACTAAAATGAGACTGGAGCAAGGTTTTTTCCCAAACAAACTGCTCAGTTTTGGGTTCACCTAGAGCTCCTGTCTCACCTCAGGACTTTATCAAGCAGAGCATTTTGTCCTGCCTGCCTCAAATGTAGAGTCTTCCCAGAGTGGCATTAATAAGTCACCTGCAAGACACATTTAGCACTTCCTTGCAGGGCCAGGCCCAGCTAATAAAGCTGGTCCACAAAAACATGGAGAGTTATTTTGGGGCTACAGGAGAGAGTATCTTGCATGTCTTGTTTTCTTCCTCAACCAAGGAGTACAGTTCAGCCAACTTTTCCCTTGCTGATTAGTGCTTTACTTTGCAAGTAGCTGTTCTGAGATTACCATGCAGTGTATTAATTTATCACCCTCACGAGAGCTGCCATCAGGCCCTGCAGGTAACTCTTCAGCAAGCAACTGTGTAAGCACAAACTCTCAGAGAGGAAATCCTCTCTCAGCCAAACACAAGTAATGTGTCAAGATATGAGCTGTGCCTTTACCTCCTTCTGCAATGAGGGCTCTTATCTCCCTATCACTGCGTCCTTCTGCCAGCCCACCCCAAAATAGCTAAGAAATTATTTAAAAGGAAATGTTATGGTACCACCCAGAGACAGAGCTGTGCTTGGTATTAAGACGCAGTGCTCAAGAAACTAGAGTTTCAACAGGAAAATACCCCACTGTGACATTGAACAGCTTTACCTTCAGCAAAGTGAATATACAACCAGAGGGTAAGTGTTCATTTGAAAGCAGTATCAAATTTTTGAAAACCTCAGATGCACTTGCTAAAGCCACATAAACTGTGATTTCTAAACTAACAAAACTGTGCTTGTAGGAGTGGTACCACTGTGTTCTCCAGTTTTCAAACATACATCTGCTTGGTTCTCAGATAAACCGCTGGTTTCCTCTCCCAAACCCCTGGACAAACCCTGGGCTCTTTCCAGTCATACATCACCAGTTATGGGGGACTTGATAGCTTGTGTTATCTACACTGGGCAACAAAGTCATCAGAGACCCCCTCAACTGACAACCAAAGCTTACTAGCAGTAGGACCAACATGACCATCTTCAAATTCCAACTTTATATAAGCACACAGCATTTATGCACAAGTGCCTGCCATTACCCTCTGTACTCACTCACATAAAGGGAATGGCTATAAACGAGCTTCTGGACAGACAGGCAGGTGCCTCCAAGCACTGGTGCCAAGACACACAGAGAAACGCAAACCAACTGTGACCGATTTGAGCAACAGTAGGGCTGGACAACAGCTCAGTAAAGAGGGGAGAATCATAGAATCAGAATGCTTTGAGTTGGAAGGGACATCAAAGATCATCTAGCTCCAACCCCCTGCCATGGACAAGGACATCCTCCCCTAAATCAGGTTGCCCAAACCCCCATCCAACCTGGCCTTAAACATTTCCAGGGATAGGGCTTTCACAGCCTTTCTGGGCCGCGTGTTCCAGTGCCTCACCACTCTCATAGTAAAGATCATAGAGATGTGATATGCAGGGAAAACTGCAGCACTATTTACACAGCAGAGCTGCATTCTCTGTGACCTTTGATATGCCACGTTAAGGTGTGAATAGCCATTATGTTGACAGTGCATTTGCTTAAAGCCTAGTGATGTGAGGTGGGCCAGGGACTGTAGGTGCTAGTTACACAGCTGCACTGGGAGCACACAGTCACATTTCTCACAGAGAAAAAGAGACCTGCGGGAGAGGCCATGTGCAGTGTCTGTTCCAAGTGCTGCTGAACTCTCCACTTCACCACGCTGCAGATTCAAAACAAAAATAATGAGCTGAAGAAATGTCTGGTTATTTGTTGCCTTTTGCCATTGACACATGGTATACAAGTAACTCTGTGAGGACAGCTCTCATGCATCTGGCCCAGCTGTAAGTAGAAAGGAAGAAGCCAACTACTTGACAACTCTAGCCCAGCCTGGCATTAACGAAGCACCTTAATAAACTCTGGGTAAATATTTTGGTACTTCAGCATTCATTAGTCAACTCCCAGTCACAGTGTGTGGAATCTACAGTTATGGCAACAGCTGCAGGTTAATGCAGATATCTCCTGGTGATGGCTTCAAGGCAGCACTTAGCTTCCAGCCACCACATGCTGCAAAGCCTACCTGAAGGGTAGGGTGCATAACCCATCCCTGAGCTCCATGATGCCATGGGTAGTCCTCAAGTGCATCACAATACAATCTCTTATGTGAGTTCAGTTTGACAGTAGATCCACATCCTTGCTGTGGTTTCTTCTTGTGAACATGCCTCTGGGTCTACTAATACGGGGACTTCCCAAAGCAGCAATGTGAGGGGAATACTCTGGCAACTGAAGGAAGTCTAATGTTTGAAATCAGAAGCATTTGCAGTGGAAGTCTGTACCATTATCCCTGAAAGCTGGGATATTGCAGGTGACAGGAATATGACAATGCTTTCATTCAGTCTCAGAGAGTTTCAAATTACGACTGTCAACTAGATTCGCTGATCGGCTTACATGTAAGCATAAGCTGGATGCATTGGCATAATAAACAGTCAATCAATAACAGTGAAAGGACAGATTAATAAAAGTTGCTTCTGTCAGAGGACAAATTGAGGACATCAGAAAAGATGAAATTCTATGAATACAATTGCTTCCTGTGAATAGTAACATTCAGCTCTTGTTCTGATTAGATGGAATTGGTTCAGATGAGCATCAAACTTCTGAATGCTTTTCTAAAACTGCTGAGGCTTGTAAAAAATGCACTGCACCAATGCCAGAAAAAGACAACAAAGCAAAACACCAAAAACTCTCAACTCAATTCTGAAAAAATCCATGGGATTTTGCAGCCGTCCTTATCTGCTCCATTTGTGCATTCCAAGTTTCCTTATCTGCTCAGTAAATTTGTATCACAGGGTACCTTCAATTTCTGAATAGGTTTGGACAAGTGAGCTGTGTGCTGCTTTGCCTCATGTGACTCTAAGAAAAATGGCCAGTCGGTGAAGCCCACATTCTAAACTCTTTACTGTGGGCAGTGATGATGATATATGAGATGGAAAAAAACCACAACCTGATTTTTCTAAGACCAGCATGAGCTAGCCACATTGGCAGTTAGAAAAAAATCTTGTTCTGACTTGTAGTGCTGAACAAATTTGATGGATTAGTCACTCGCTGAGAACTGATATAGAGTACCACATTACTGTATTGGACATTCCTCTGAAAACAATGCACTATATAAAAATATATAAATGTCATCATTTAGAAGGTAGCTTTCTGGTAATGTTCTTAAAGAAACACGACTCTGATGTGTTCAGCTGCCTTGGTATTTACGCACATGCACACATGTGAATAAAAATATCATCTGAGTCTTATCTGAAACATTTTGTTTTTCCTATTTCCCTAGCAACCCATGTCATCCTCATGAAAACAAGAGAAGAACATGTTAGTGGTTATCCTCTGTCTGCTCAAAATGAAAAAATTCCCCAGGTTGAATTTGTAAAGCAATAGCAGGAGAGCTCTTTTGTCTTTAGAGACAAGTTATATCCATGGAGATCTAGATGTTAAAAACAAACAAAAAAAAAGAGAAAGAAAATATTCAGAAATGGCTTTTGTTCATTGAAGTTCACACATGCTCCCTAAAAACATCAATGTGGTTTATACTTTCATTAGTTTTGCTATAGAATATCCCTAAGGAGGCAGACGTCGAGTGTAACACCTTCATACAGGTATACAGTTAGATAAGTCACACATTGAAAGACTAATAAATGTCCAATGTCATGTACTAAATCAGAAGAACATAGAAGTGTGGAAGCTTCAGGTTGTAATGAGGTAATACTGCCTAAAGAGTCAAGTTATCCCAAATGATAATCTGCTTCAACCAGGAAACACAGAGATGATTAGCTACTTGCTACCTCATTCTTTCTGTCTTCCATCCACAGGGAACAAAACTGGGGTGCTGATTGAGATAAACTAATTGCTAATTTAGGAGTCCAATACCTGTGGAAACAACCTAAACAGCTTCTGACACTTCCAACCTCAGAGTGCCTGCTGGTAGCCCAAACACTGAATCTCCCTCACTCCTGCCATAAGGAATATAAGTTTTCCTTCTTAAAGAGTGAACACTCATTGAATTTACACCAAGAAGCAACAGGCAGAATAAACCCCAGCATAATACATACAGTATGTGCACGTGAAGGCTACAGTGAAAACTTTTTGCACATTTTCTGAGATCCTAGAGATCTTCCATGTCCCGGATTTGAGGGCACCATTGGAGTTCAGAGCCAGTGCTGCAGGATTAAGGTCACAGAGAGGCAACGAATGGGTCAGAAACAGCTATGGATACACCGCTGCTCCTCTTCAATCCTGACTAATGCATCTTCCCACACTTCTCATTGCATCTTCAAGAGCTAGGTACAAGAAACGCACATTCCCTCCAGTGAGAAGAGTCATCAAACTTGAATCAAAGGCTTATGCATCATTAATGCATACTACTTCGCTGTAAAGGATTTCAAAGCCCTTTAGTAAGCAAGGTGGGTTTTATCAACAGTGCCAATTTACAGGCAAAGGAGTTAGGCAAACTGGTCCACAGGTAGCAGCCCACAAACCACAGACTTAGTGACAAGAGTTCAGAGTACTCATACCATCTAGGATCATCTTGAATGACATTTCTCTCTCCGACTTTGCCTTCTTTCTTTAGTGTAATCTAGCTGCTCTCAAAACCCAAGATTATTGCTACTGTCTACTTCATGTATATAGCAGAAGTCAGGCAGAAAAAAAAAACCAAACAAAAAACCACAAAGCTTTAAAAATGAAAATCAGGTGTAAAGTGCCAAGGTGTAATGTGATGGTCCAGCTTTTACATCATCCCTTTTTATGTTTACACCATCATTTATTGCAAGATTTGAGTGAGAAGGAAAGCAATATTTTCATAGAGTACAAATTTTCAGTGCTAATTTGTTAATGAAAGTGAATTGCTTTTCTTTGCTGAGATTTCCTCTGAAAACCAGCAAACCACTTCTCTCTACCTCTGACTGATGCCATTAGATACTATGGGCTGTTTCAGCCTTGAACTGGAAAAGAAGCACAGAAGTTTGTTTCTGTCCAGCAACCCCTCTGCTGAGAATCTCTTCTGTATCCAGTTCCTGTTCCTCTTTGTTCTCTGCTATAAGACACAGCCAATTGCAAGTCAGCAGCAAGATTTTTTTTTTTTAATAAATCTATCAAGTCAGCAGTGGTACCATATGATCAGATATGTAGCACCTGCATCGAGCAAAGAGGTGGGCAATCCAGACATACAGGCCTGTTAATGTGACCCTGGCAAAATTCAAGGCTGCACAGGTTCTGAAATGTAAAAGATGGGAGGTGAATGGAAAAAGGGTTGAAAGGTGGCTTGGGTTTAGCAACAGCTGGCAGATCTAATACAGCTGTTTGCAAAGGGAACTGATTTTCTCTCATATTCCGCATGCACAGACAAAATACTTGAGAGACAGCGCCATGGAGAGAATCTATGAGACTGGGCAAGCTGAGGGTTAGTGGAGGAGCTGAGAGAGAAGCTAGGGAGAAGCTAAAAGTAAAGCAGAGATAACTGGCTCTTCTGGAAGGGGAACATACAAGAGGTCTTCAGACTACAAATATTGTTGGATACAAACTCTGTAGCTGTTTTCCAGACTGAACTGAAATGACCATCTGTGACAGAAGTAAGGATTGTTGGGGAAGTTACCTGCACACAGGAACAGGGACTATTTCAGTATTACAATGACAGTAGCTCACCTTTCTGGGAAGAGGAAGAGCAACATAAAGTCTTAAATGAAAAATTGGATGTGTGAATAAAGGTACCAGGCTATGGACATACTTGGACTTTAACAGAACTGCATACACAAGCAACCAAACAGCAAACCAAGCAAAAGGAAGACAATATTAGTGCACCCACAGGAAGTTTGCCAATGGCACCAAGCTGTGTGCTGAGGCTGACATGATGAATGGAAGGGATGCCATCCTGTCCCTTTAGTAAGCAGGGTAGGAAGAGGGATTTGGGCTTGAGAACTGGGCCTGTGTGAACCACATGAAGTTCAACAAGGCCAAGTGCAAGGTCCTGCACATGGGTCAGTGCAAGCACAACTACAGGCTGGGGGGAGAATGGACTTCGAGCAGCCCTGAGGAGAAGGAATTGTGGGTGGTGATTGACAAGCAACTCAACATGACCCAGCAACATGCTGTTGCAGCCCAGAAAGCCAATCTTTCTGATCCTGGGCTGCATCAAAAGTAGCATGGCCAGAATCTGTAATGTAATACCAGAAGATCCAGGGAGGTGATTCTCTCCCTTTACTAGGCTCATTCTGCTGATATCCAAACTGGAGTGCTGTGTCCAGCTCTGGGGTCCCCAGTACAAGAAAGACATGGACCTGCTGGAATGAGTCCAGAGGAGGGCCATGAAGACAATCCAAGGGCTGAAGCACCTCTCCTCTGAGGACAGGCTTACAGAGTTGGGCTTGTTTTGGCTTATTGCAGCCTTCTAGTACCTAAAGGGGGGCCTATGGGAAAGATGGAGAGGGACTTTTTATAAGGGAGTGTACTTATACAACAAGGGGTGATGGGTTGGAAGTAAAGAGGGTAGATTTAGATTAGACATTAGGAAAAATGTTTTCACTCTCAGGGTGGTGAGGGACTGGCAGAGGCTGCCCAGAGAAGCTGTGGCTGCCCCCTCACTGGCTTTGGTTTAGTGGGAAGGTGCCCCTGCCCATGGCAGGGAAGTTGGAACTAGATAGGCTTTGAGGTCCCTTCCAACCCAGACCATTCTATGATTCTACAAATACTCTATAAGTGGACAAGGCAGTAGTATCAGTTGAGTTTTCTGCTAGGCTGCAAAAGAGAAGAAGGGGAAGCTGGGGAGAAATGCAGTCAAAGCTATGTAATTCTCATCATTACATGAGGGTAACCCTGGGTGTATATTGAAATACTCATAAAACATCAACAATCAGATTTTTTTTTTAATTACTATGATGTAAAATGGAAGAAACTACATTTGCAGGACAGCAAAGACATTACCTCTACAGCAAGCAAAGGCTATGGAGAGCTGCCTGCACAGCCAGCAAGCCCAGGATTCTTACCAGCTTGGTAGTCCCTTGTTAAGAGAACTTCAAACCAAAATCCAAGTGCTTCCACTGCTGTTAAGGGAAGCCCCATCTGCATTGGTAATCAGAGCAGCAGCCAAAAACTGTTGTCACTCATCTGTTCAGGCATTCAATGAAGGAAGGAGATATCCTAGACAAGTTGCTGCAAAGAGACAAATTCAGTCTATGTGTTAAAATCCCCCAAGCAGAAGGAAGAGATGACACTTCTGTCTACTTGGGCCGGTCCAATGGATGGATGGCACAGGGACAAACAGGCCACAGGGGGAGGTCTAGGACTACTTAAGTCTGTGTGAGGTTCTCTGACAAATCTGGCACAGAGATCTGTGGATACTAGGATCCCTGGAGAGCCCAACAATTTTTTGTGCTTTGGTTTAATACTGGCCAGAGAAATCATGTGGTGTTCACTGGGAAAAGAGAAAACAGGGTATCATCCTTGGGAACCAAAGTTCAATTCTCTGTCACAGGTCTTCTTGTGGATTGTCTGCTGATCTGATGGGCCTCTGGAGCCACATGATATGGACTGGAGTTTTCTAAATGTTATGTAAGTTTTTGAAGATGAGAATACCAACCATGACTTCTCTATCTTTCCTACATGGCTATTGCAAAGATAAGTACCTGAAAAGATTCTGAGATACACAGATGTTCTGATATTAATAACTTAGATTGACAGAAATTGGTCATCATTTGTAACATGGCCTTGATAATTGGTAGATACTTGAAGGATCTACACAAGGCCCTCTTCATTTCTGTTGAAAAGCAAGTTGAAAAAGGCAAATTTTTGAGATAATTGAAGCACCAATCTTCCCTAATTATCTGTATTTCTCTTTAGTACCTTACATCCTCCCACTACCAACTCCTGCTTGTTCAGGCAGTTATCATCGCAGGAAATAAACAAGATTTCAGCCACAGTCTCTACTTATATCTCTGTCACAGCTGCAATGAAGAACAGGCTGAGGATCGAGGAGAAATACTGACAAGAAGCAGAGGGTATCGAACACTAGGTTTTGTTAGGGAGCATAGGACAGCTTAAGAGTTAGCACTCCTTCCTGCAAAATTTAATTAGATTGAGATCAACAGCCCTAGTATATTTATCCAACAATGACTAAATTAGCCATTGCTTCTCTGAAGAGAGATTTGGACTTCTTGTTCATAGTTCCCTGAAAACATCACCTCAACACTTCAACATAAGTCAAAAAGGCAAATGCAGTAAATATTCAAAAATAAATCAAGAAAAAGCAGGAAAGAAATTATACTACAATTCTGGTCTCATCTTACCCCCTGAGATGCCTACCTCTTCCCCTCGCTCTCAAAGCATGAAAAGCTTCAGCAACAAAAATGATCAGCCAAATGGCAGACCTGGAGAACCTAAATAGGCTAGAATTCTTCAGCCTGGAAAAGAGATGACTAAAGTGGTTTATAATAAGGGAATACAAAATGATGACTTGCAGGGAAAAGATGGTAATTATTTTTCATAAGTCAAGACCTAGAAGTTCACAGTAAAGTCATCTGACAACTTTTAAAACACAATTGTTTCTCAAATGATGTCATTATTAAATTGTGACATTCAGGTCCAGAAAATGCCATGGAAGTACAAAGGTTTCCAAAAGAAATGACACAAATTCTAGGAAGAAAGGTCCATGAAAAGCTGTTAAACAAGATGATGCTCATAGAACTTCCATCTCATGAAGGTCTTCTAATACAAATTGCTGGAAATTGGGATATAATAATACCTAGGAATGCCACTTTATACGCACTCTGTTCTTATGCTTTTTTTTTCCTTTTTTTTTTCCCTGGCAGACCATTGGCAGATATCATAGGTTCCTGGTATGATCCAGAGTAATCACTCAGTGTTTGAACAGTGCCAACTATTTTTGGAAGCCAGCAAGGATGATTATGCTCACTTATTACACAAAACAATGATTATTATGGAGCTGCACCATCTAACTTCTTCCTCAGTCTCAGATTTCTGGTACAGCTACGACGTGGAGGATGTGTTTACAAGACTGCAAAAGATATGAGTCACCACCTACTTTACAGGTTGTTGTCCTAGCTGGTTACCATTCAAAGTCTTTACCTTATCTCCTTTCTGAATTTGCATTACTCAGATACTCAGTTCTTTCACTACAGCCACATATACCATATCAGAAGAACAACTGGAGAAGTCTTCAGCATTACTTGTACAGTTAATAAGATCAGAAATTGCAATGAAATTCATCCAAATGAAAGACCCTATTCACACAAACTCTTTTAAAGTCATATTGCATAGCTGTATCTAAAGATGTGTAACTCGTCTGCTATCTGAGGTTAAATATTAAGGGAATGCTGAAAGTAATAATAATGGGAGGCAGAGTATTTTTGAGTCTTGTGGCTGGATTATCCCAGGAGGGAAGACAAAATATGACAAGTCACTAAAGTGTGCTGGCTTATCTATCAGTTCATCCAGATGATAAGACTTTGCTGCTCGCTTTCATTTGTGCTTGTATGTCATAGTTTTAGCATTCATAAGATCATTCAGGCTTACAGAAGCCTCATGCAATATTAAAATGTTTATGCAACCCCTTTCTGTGCTTTAAGCAGCGACAACAAGTTCTGAGTGTGCAGAGAACAAGAAAAAATAGGTTCCACATCTCAGGAGAAAACCCTGCTCCAGTCAAATGATGGTCTCTGAGCCATCTTTTGATGAATCAGAGCAGTAATTTTTGCATCAATTAGAGTCATCTGCATTCCACCACTCATCCTCTCTTGGCACGTGTTTAGAAGTTGCTTCTAGGCTTAGATGCATCAAAAAGCTAAAGAACATGTTTTTATTTCAAGTAATTGTCTCTGCAAAATAATTTTGTCCCTACAAGTAAAGCATTCAAGCTATATATCATGAGACAAAGATTAAGATACCTAAAAGAGCACACCACTTGGATCTAAATGGCATTTTACAGAACCACTTGATGCTTAACAAGATATAAGTACTGTAAGCAGTAAGCTTCAGATGAGAATCTGGAGAAGACCTACACCTCATTGTACCTTGGCTTAGAAGCATGAATTGATTCACAACAAACTATTATGAATACAGTAAAAAGGAAACAAAAAGAAAAGCATTCTGTGTAGTGTGAAGATGTTAAGAGGACTAGCTTGCTCAGATGCACAGATGGAATGGGACTGTTTCAGAGGCACGAAAGGCCAGACCAAGAGATTATGGGATAAAGAGAGCTCTACAGAAAAGTGGTACACTTGTACTCTCTGGAGGTTTCATGCCAAT
This sequence comes from Gallinula chloropus, assembly GCF_964237585.1. Taxonomy (NCBI): domain Eukaryota; kingdom Metazoa; phylum Chordata; class Aves; order Gruiformes; family Rallidae; genus Gallinula; species Gallinula chloropus. Next base: position 70,455,863 of record NC_140087.1, read on the forward strand.
GTTTGTACTCCTCACATACCCACTTTTAGTCTTGGACCACAATTCAGATGGAAGCAGCAGACCCTCATCCCATGCAGTTTTCATCAGCATATTACTTATCTGATGCTCTTTACTACAGAAACCCTCCAATCACACTGCATGCACAGCTCCAGCCTCAGTTCCCAGCTCATGTCTGGCTCTTGCAATTAAGTGCAGTTCTGCCAAAGTCAAGCTTAGTCACAGAGCCGACTCGGGTAGATGAGGGACTGCATGATTCCACCACCTCACTGCTGCATACCACTTCCCAGCATACTTTTTCTACATGGTGAGCTAGATCCTAATACCAGCCTGGGAGATAACCAAGAGATTTATTCACTACCTTCGTTTCTATCACCTCTTTTTATGACGTTTCCTGATTAACTGTTAAGTTGAACATCTTACTATGTGTTGTCCATTAACAATTTAGAACTCGGACAAAGCTAAGCTGAAAAATTCATGCTCCACACTTGGTTTGACCATGCCTCACACAGCTGCTAACTTGCTTGACTGGGGGGTCCTCTGATGAGCTGGATGAGCTGCACATGCACTAGTAAATGCCCTGCAGGCACCCCTGGGCTGGGCAGCAATGCTCCAGGTGGCACTTTAACATGGCACAAGAAGGCTGTTTAATCCCACGCTGCAGCCTCCCCAGATGATCACAAGGAGACTTAAGGAGGCTTCAATTAATTTATTTTTTTCCCCCAACAACCTTAAACAAGTTTTATTCTCTAGAATAGCAGGGTTTGCATCCTTCGGTAACAGCCTGGATAACATGGGTTTGCAGACCTCCTAACACCACAGTGCTTGTTACAAATAAGCATTAAAACAGAGTCTCCAAATCCCACCTGGTAACATGGCTGCAGCCACGTAGCCAGCCAGCACTGTGCTGCGTGCTCTGAACCAGGCCGTAACATCAAGAATGGTCTGAGGTTTTCTCACTTCACAGCTAAGTGTGGCCTCTAGTTGCTAATTTTAACCCAGCAGGACACTTCCCAACAATACACTGTCCAAAAAGTGCTAGCACTCGTTGTTTGATCCAGTGATGAACTCCATGTATCAACCAGCCAAGATTATTGATTTTTTTAAACTTGTTTACTTTCAGAGATTCTCAAAAAGTATTATTTTCTGAAAGAGTTTGAAGGCAGTAGGATTCACAAAAGGGGAGAAAGAATGAAAGCCTTGACAAGACTCTGTGTAGCATTCACCCAGCCTAACAAAAGAGCTATAGAAAACCAACATTTATAAATATCCAGCACTGTTTTCCCTCTTGTTTCTAGGCATAGCACTGCCTCACTTAATATCGTGGACAGTTAAAAATCAGTCTAAAACCTGTTCTATTATCACCTCAGCTGTTTGCTCTTAAAAACACCCCACAACACAAACACCACCACCACCCCCCAACCTTCCAGAAGGATTTGCTGCCTTCTCATTCTTCTTTCTGCTTCTCCATGTCCTAACTTGCACATCTCTTCTCTGTTTGGAATGATGTTACAGGAGTTATAGAATTCTCAGTTCAGCTGCAAAAAACCAGTGAGCGTGTGTGTAGCAGGGAGGGGTAGTCACTGTGGGAAAGGGAGTACAATCTTTTCCCACTCTCTTAGACAGGTCCAAAGTAAATCTGAGACCAGCTTCCGAGGAAAGCACCCTACAACCAGTAAGTCACAAGACCTTACAGAGTGTGTCACCTTCAGCTTCTCCTGCTGGAGCTGTCCCTTTTTGTACTTGGATATCCATGGCCAGTCCAATGGAGAGAAGATGATGCAGTGACTTCTGGGGGCATATCTCAAGTAGCAGGTGGGAACTGGAGCTCCAGCTCTTGCTTGCTGAAAAAAAATACCCAAGACCAAGACCTCTGAAAAAAAATGGAGCATCTGGCAGGGATGCAAACTGCTTCAGGCAGAGAAGAAAATCAAATCTGGAATTTCTCACCCTGGGTGACCACTCTAACCAGTTAAATATACAAAAGAAAACCACTGTCCACTTTTATAAATCTAACTCCAGATACTTTTCTCAGATGCAACTATTAAGTTAATATATTCAAATCTGTAAATGCAGATTTCTTTATCAAATAAATTATTCTGGAGGGGTGCAGCCAAAGAAGAACAACACCCTAAAGGAAATGATTAATATCATTTATTTTATCGGTTTACACTCAAACAATTACAATGTTATCAGATAAAATTCCCAATCAATGCAAAAAGCACCACGAATTCTTGTTGGTGGGGACTGGCACCCTGAAACCCTCAGCTCTCACAGCCCCAGTGAAGTGCCGTGACCACGGCTCATGTGCGAACCTGATAAGACTGGGACCTCTGTGAGCAGCTCTCCTGTGCTGCACCCATTTGTGCTGAACTACCTCATTTGGAGCTGCCTCTAAAAGCTCAAGTGAGATATAGTGTGGTGCTGCATGGATGGTCCCCAGTGTACCAGGCAGCAGTTTTGAGGTTCACAGTCTTCAACTGAATTGCCACAGAGAAATATATGCAGAATGTAGGTGCCCAGGAATCTTTGTAGATCTGAAGCCAGAAAACTTTAAAATGCATCAATACAAATTAATAATAACATATAAGAGAATTAACATTTCTGGGGTGGAAGGCAATTGCCCATTCAGCTCCTTCCTTCCTTCCTGTCTCATTAGAACTGCCCAAAGGATATCCAAGTTGCAGCATTACAATTACAGTGTTTAAAATACAGCCTTGTACATTCAAACTCATACTGAAAACCAGAGACAAAGAAAAAAGAAAAAAGAAAGCCCACAAAAATAGTTTTCCAAGTCAAATACGACAAAATCAGCACTAGAACATATTTTAGTCTTTTTAAGTTTAAACCAAAATTCATCAGAATGGTAAATATCTCGTCTGCTTTTTAAAAACTAGAAAATCAAATATCTTCCACTGGTGAATTTGTCATATTTGATTTGAAAAGCACTGATTTTTCTCTTCTGTGTTTCATTTCTAAATGAATATATACAATGTAAATGAATTTATGTAATATATACAGCCTCCTTTCAAAGAGGGCCATTTGTCAACGGTACATTAGCTAAGCTCTGCACTGCTAGCACAACTGACACAAAAATAGAACAACTGCAATATAAAACTATACGCAGCTCATTGCAGATGCTGAAACCTTTTAATGACATATTAGCAAGTTACAGAGGATGTACTGCAATATTTTCAGGCAGCATAAGACCAAAGTGTACATATGTGTACCCGTGAGTGCAGCATCTTCTTCAAAATGGTATTTACTTCCTTGAATGCTTAAGGAAATTTTCTGTGTGGTGGCCAACTCCTCTCCCTATTTCTTCCCTGCCCTTTGACAGGAATTGGCTGAAAAAAAACCAGTAGGAAGAGTGAAGAAACAGGGAAAATTTTCTGCTCCTTTATGTAGAAATGGAAATGAAGCTTCTTTTTTTAAAGGTTTGGCTAAAGCAGGTCCAATTCCAAATTAGAAGCATTGCTACAGCAGCTCACGGCCGCCAGAGCTGCCGCAAGTCGATCTGCTGCGCGTTGCTGTAGTCCAGCCCCTGCAGCGCCCTAAACATCCTGGGTCAGGCAAACTCACGTATTGTTGATATCCCTGGGTGAGATGCACCGCGGAGAGAGCAGCTGCGTTGATGCCAACCCCACAGGGGAGCTGACTTCTCCAAACACTCGCAGGCAAGCATTCAAGTCCGTGTATTTTTGAGAGCTTGTGATTTTAAACCCAAATATTGGAGGGTGGGTTTGCTCCACTTGTTCCACTGTACTCTTCCCCCTCCTTTGGCACACGAAGAACAGACTGTCTTTTCACCAAAACCTAACAGTTCTGTCAGACCCAAGAGTGGAAGGTTGTTGGGTCTTTGTAAGAAAAGATACCAAATACTGTAAGGCTTGCAGTAAAATGCAGGAGTTGCCGGAAGTGCAGCTGTGATTATAAAGGGCTGTTACTCCCTGAAGCTGCAGAGTATTTATACATAGGTGGCATCCATCACCTACCAGGCAACAGACCAGACACCCCAGCACCCTGATCTGCACCAGAGTGGGGCCTGGTTGCATCAGTATAGCTTTGCTCACAATCACTCGTGCTGCAACAGTCCAGAATACATGATGTAGTAGTATGGATTACAAGAGTGGAGAAGATCTAGCCTTCACATAAATTATATTTGTGATTTAATACTACAAGATTCTTTGGATTTATTTTTTTTTTTGCAATCAATCAATCCAAATTTTCAGGAGTAAAATGGTTTCTCGTTAAATAAAAGCAGCAATGCTACAAGTAAACTGTTTCTCTATGTGATAAAAGTGAGATGGCTAAGATTCAAATTTGGGATCAGTTTTAGCCAGCATTAAATTTTAAGAGACTATACCGTGGTTTAGCCATGTTTAAACATGTATTTGGTTGACAGTTGGGGCTTTATGGCTTAGTTATGGGGAAATCAGAGACTCTTTGAGCACACAAGAGCAAGTACTAGAGCACATTCAGATTTCTAGAAAGTAGAATCTGAATTACAATTAGATGTATCTATCTAATCAAGAGCATGTCTTAATATCCTAATTATGCAGTCTCTGCAGCTGGATGAAATATGAGATATTGAGAACCACTGACCAAGCAATTTTAAAGGTTGGCCTAACATTTTTTGTATTCCTCAAGGGGAGAAAGAATGAGTACTTCAAGTTTCTGAGGAATAATGAAGTAGGGATGAAAGTAGTGATTATTACTGACTAATCCCTAATTGCCAAATAAATTGTGTAGCTTTCTGATACCTCTATAAATAAATGTTTACTTCACTCCCATAAAGCCTGGACACTGGACAGATCCTATAACCTGGCTCCAGTTACCTTTGGATTAGAAATACCATTTTGAAATATTCTATTGGAAAGGATCTTCAGCCTGATCTTGGTTTTGATTCCCTGGAGGAAATCTGCTACATTAATGTAGCAACCTGTGCTTTATGTTCTGAAACTATACTTGCTGGGCATTTCTGGTTAGTAGACAGTGAGACTGGGTTAGTGGTGCCGGTCCTCAGGGCTGAACTTCTCCTTAAAAATAATATTAGATGCCCCCTCTTACTATTTTTTTATTTAAATAATTTATATTCTAGTGAGTATAGCTGAGAAAAGCCCATTAATAATCTGAACCTATACAAAAATAGACCTAAATAGAAAAGCATCCTCTGAGCCAGTTTTAAATCACTCAGACTTCAGTGACAGACTGAACAGTTAAACCATGGAGTGAGACATCAGGTGAACGAGGAGACAGTGCTGAAGAATATCTTACATTCAAGGTAAGGGGTGGGTCATGGCAGAAAAGAGGGAACAATTTGCCTCCTCACTCACCTTCTGTGCTCCTTTAGAAATTTCTACCCATGCATTTCCTATGCTAAAAAGAAAATCAGAAAAAAGAAAGAAAATAAAAAGTGTGAGACTACTGGGAAAGTACAATACTCAGAAAAGGCAACAATAAGTAATACCCAAAAATAATTGCAGTTTTGTGGGGTTTGTTTTTTTTTTAAAGGGATTGGGGGAACAGGAGATTCAGTTATGGTGTGATTTAAACTCAGCACCTAAAATAATGGGAAAAAATATACAGATAATAAACATAATTACAGGCCTAATGTCCAAACTACCTCCTGTACAAGGGTCTAGGCCTTGATCTGTCAGAAGGACTAAATGTTCTTGTTGTGTGAGCTCCTGGGGGATATCTGAAAGGCCTAATTTTTCACAACCCCACGCTCTCCCTGTCCTCAGAGCATGTCCCTCACTTGGTGTTTGCCCTGCCCCTGGTGATGCCTGTGTAAAGAGCTGCCACAGTCTTCAGCATACAGCTTTGGGGTCTAATTAATGACATCTAATAAGTTATTTACAGTAAAGAGATTTTAATTCTCTAAATATACCAGCAGTAAAGAACAAACATTTTCCCAGCCCTGGCCTTTTTGCTGGTGTGAACATACGTAGTTTAGTTGGGGAAAGAAAGCAAGCTCCACATCACACGTTGCATGTCTGAGACACACAGAATACTGTTGGCTCCAGTGTTTAGATTGCCATAACCATGTGCCAGACAGCAATGTCTGGCGCTGCCCCTAGCAATCTCCAGCTATTTTGGCGTCCTGCTGCCATACTGTCTGTATGGATGCTCACACAAAACAATACAGTATCCATGTTTGGGCCAGGGGACAAAGCTTTGATTTACACACTGAAAAGCAATTGTGCACACAGTTGTACTAGACTTCATCTATTAGATCACAGATGGAGATCCATTTTAATGTGCTAATAGTCTCATTACTTAACCATTTCAACCATGAACATTATACACTCAGAGTATTTAGGGCTCTGGATTTCAGAAGAAATCCTTGATTAAGAGCCAACTCATAACCTTTAATTAATTAGCAGACATCCAAGCACAACATCCTTGAACTTTCAGAAGAATTAGCGTAAGAGATCCAAGCAATTAGTTAGTGCATCTCAGAATCAGACAAGACAAGAGCGCACAAAGGGCGGAAAAAAAAGAATCCTGAAGAGATAACAAGATACAAATCCTATTCTGTGTGAGAAAAAAAGAGAAAGAAAATCAGATGTAAAAGTACTGGTTCTAATTTTATCAACATTCCCTTTTTAACATCCAGGGAAATCTGTGCCTTTTCCCTTTGTGCTAAATAATCCAAGTGTTAGTGTGGCCTGAACTTGCAGATGGCTTGGCAGTTCAGGCCAGCTCTGGCACTCTCATCCAGACTTCCCCACAGTCTCCCAGAAGAAGGTGCAGTAGGACTTCACTGGAGAGCTTCCTCCTCAACCCTCAATTCTGGAAGAACGAGAGATCAAATGAGATCAGATGACAACGTGGCTGCACAATGAAGAGTACCAACTGCAAAGGCTGCTTTACAAAGCCACACTGTGATCCCAGGTAACTCAGCCACAGTCTGCACATTTATATAATCTACCTACCTAAGAGAACTGTAATGATTCATTAGTTTTTCAAGTGCTTTCAGATCCTTGAATGAAAGCAGCAACTTTTCCTGGCAGTACTTTAACCCCGCTAATTCCAGACTGGCTCAAAAATGAGTAAATATAGGACATGAACAAAACAAAAAGCCCAATAAGTATTGAAATTTCAGGAGATTGCATCACTTTAACCTGGGGGAAGAGTGGGATTTCAGACATATTTTATTCCATTTGAAATGGCATGGTCTATTCCCATTCTAGGCTACTTCCAGTGAAATTTCATAACATCCATTGAGGTTAAATACTTCAGACTAGAGGAATTCATTTAAACCTTTTTTGCAAGACCATATTATTCTCAAGAGCTACCACTTGGATGCATTTAAGGAAAACATCCATCAAGAAGTTATTTCATGCTCAGAATGAGGAGGATGAAGACCAAGATCTCGCTGTTGATTTTGTTGGGTTTTGTCTCTGAGCAACCAATTATGATACATTCAAATCCCACTTGTTATACATGGCTTGACATTAGTTCAACAGGTAACAGTGAGTCTGTTTGAACTAAAAACTGATTGAAGACAACTTCTGCACAGTTTACCATCCAGCATGTTTTTGTGACACAGACCTGACTGCTAAGTCTCCCTTCATGGTTTCTGGGAGCCCTGATAATTTGCTTTTACTGAAATCTTTGTCATTCTGGGCATGGAAAATGACCTCCTAATACTTGTACATTCAGTCCCATCTTGCTCAAATCCCAGATTTTATGTATTGCTTTTCAGAAGTAGCTTTTGATGTAATATCGTAAAAGCATTTAGGCAAATTATGTGTTCAAGTCCCACTATATATCAAACAGAACTTCAGAACATCCCTTTTTCTGGTAAGCTCCTAATCTAAATTTTGAGTCATATGCAAATAGTGAAAATCAAAAGAAACCTAGCTATTCAGAAAAAGCCTAAGTTCCTCACATGACAGTTAAGCTTCCTAAAACAGGAGACTGGAAGGAAAGAATGCATTCTGAGTGGCTTGCAAAAAGCAAAATCTGAAATGCTCACACAAGAGCACACATTCAAGCACCTGCACCCGTTGCTTATCTTTTCATGCACAGGTAGCCTGAGCTGCACTTACATCTGTTGTTGACACAACTTAATTTGCTATTTGTCTAATAAATGCATAGAGAACCAAGGTCTTCATGCCTCCTTACCCCCAGTTTAGTTTAGGACTACAATGTAGATGCAGAAGAAGGAAGTCATTGCTCCTTTTAGACTTCCACAGAAAGGTGGCTATGGCATTTTCATACTATGCAGGAAGATACATGGTGTGTAGATGAGAGTGGGAGAAGCCAGTTTTCAATCCAACTGCTCAGGGTTCCAACTTTTCATTTGGGTTGAAATGTCACACAAAGTATCTCTATGGACTTTTCCCCCATCTGAGGAAATTTTCTCAGCCATCTGCTGGCTGGCCATACATAATCCTCAATACTTCTGAGTGTGTACTTTATAGACATACATTTTTCAATAATTCTGTTTAACTTGACAAAAATCTCTGAACGTGTCAAAAAATTATGATGCTATAGCCACCAGGGACATTGTGACACAGGGCCTTTTGATGGCTTACTTAAGAACATACTACAGGGCAGCTGCAGACTTACAGGCCTCTCCTTAAGACAGTAACACAAGACCTGACCAGGTATTTTTTTCTTAGTCTGACCTTCAAAAATGATCATCAAGTTGACACAAGATCAGTAAGACCTCAGTATATGACTCAAGAATGCAAATACCCACCAGTAGGATTAGAACTCTTTCACATTCAGAATCAATGCCTCTGCAGAAGTTGTTAAAGTAATAAAGAAATCAGTCTACACATTCAAGGGGCTGCACTTGTTCATCTTTTTCCAGAAGTAAAGGTAGTATTTGGGAGAGGTTATTCCACCAAGGGAGGAGAAAAAGAAAATGTGATCATACAGAATGACCCATCTTCATATAGAAGGTCACAGAACTTTCGGGATGCCCAAATATACATCAAAGGAGAAAGATGCATCCTTTGTTCGTGAACAAAGAACCTTTCAGAGAGTTCAGAAAGAAAATACAAAAGATGGCTATAGTTATGCAAGCCAGGCTAAATAAATAATAATAAAAAAAAGAAAACAAGGACACCCTAAAGCAAGTGTCTCCTACTGGGAGACAAACTTAGCCTTTAACTTCAGAAGCTCTGTAAAAGTTTATCTTACACAGCTGATTATCCCAATCTCTAAAGACTTCAACCTATTTTAAGCCACGTATATGTGCTTCAATAGAAAAAAGAGAAAAAAAAAAAAAGAAGAAAAAAAAGGGCAGCAGAGGCAAATGTTCAGTTGCCTTGTGTGCAGTATTTGTATCCAACACAAGTCACAATAGGATAGTAGGATGATAATTTCATACATTATAATGTCCATATGCATATAAACACACATCCCTTAAGACCTTCTTTACTTCTGTTGATACTTCAGAAATTATTCATCTGATTAATGAATTATACACTGAATTTATATATTAATGCCTAATACTTAGGCCCAAATAATTCCTGGACTAATATATTATTTAAAAGCATGTAGGAAGATTAGAAACTGGGTTAATTTACTAGTATCTAGCTTAAGGCTCTAATTTTCTTAAAGACAAATTCATTTCATGAACAGGCAGTTGAACATATGAGCACATAAACTTTCAGATGTTTCAGTTGTTGGAGCAGTTTAAATAGATTATCTATAGAGAATGAAGACTACAGTATAAAACATTCCTCAAAATGGTAAACTAAGACCTAAAAGCCCCTGAGAAGCATTTCATGAAGTTCTGAATAGCCATCATTGATTATTATCATCAGAAATAGGAAGAAGCAACATCCATGGCAGCAGCGGCAATTTCGATCCTTTGCTCTTAACACAGCAGAAGCTGCCCACATGTTCACACTCTGTGGCAAATGCAGTGTTGGATCTAGTTCAACAAAAACAGAGGGGAGTGGGAAAAGCACGTCATGTCCCAGTCAGATGCAAGACACACTGATACACCACAAAAAAATCACTTCCCTTCTCAAGAAACTATTTCTGTTGCTGCAGTGCAAGGGAGTGACTTTCAGAAAATTCTATCAGATGATAGAGCAGATCTTAAACACAGATGTTTCTGCACTTTCACTTCATTCCAATCTTTAAAACACACACACAAAACCAAGCAAACATAAGGGATGGATTAAACTGATGTTGTCAAATTCATTGGCTCAATCTCAATTATATTGTCAAAGATTTAGCAATCACCATGTGATGGAGAAATTTGGCATATAGTTTACACAAGATCTGCAGATTTCATTTACTGAACAAGCAATTCCTTTTAATCAATCCATTGATTTCAAATTGCTGCCAACCTTTTGGAAGTCCAAAGGATGGTCTGGCAAAACTTTTCCTAGTGTTTTATTTATACTCTTGCAAGTAGTGAGACTTTGCTATTGCTAACATTGCTCATCAGTCCTTCCATGACAATGCTAGCTCCATCTTCCCCAACTTAAAGAGGGTGAAGGGGGTTCACTATCAATTTCTTTAAAATTCCCATAATAAAATAGCTTGATATGCTTAATTTTGAGAGATAATAAGATGTCCTCGCTGAAACATTACTCAAAAAGAATCTTTGGCAGATGATCAGCATGGAGAATTCTCTTTTCTTAAGCTTTAAAGGCTGAAAATGATCATAGAATCATAGAATGGTCTGGGTTGGAAAGGACCCCAAGGATCATAGAGTTCCAACCCCCCTGACACAGGCAGGGCCACCAACCTCCAGGCCTGGATCTACACAAGGTTGCACAAGGCCCCATCCAAACTGGCTTTGAACACCCCCAGAATGAACAAGCCCAGCTCCCCCAGCCTCTCCTTGTAGGGCAGGTGCTCCAGCCCTCTAATCATCTTTGTGGCCTCCTCTGAACCCTCTCCAACAGTTCCACATCTTTCTTGTATTGCGGGCCCCAGATCTGGACACAGGACTCCAGATGGGGCCTCACAAGGGCAGAGTAGAGAGGGACAATCACCTCCCTGTCCCTGCTGGCCACCCCTCTTCTAGTGGAGCCCAAGATACCATGGACTCCAGATGGGGCCTCACAAGGGCAGAGTAGAGAGGGACAATCACCTCCCTGTCCCTGCTGGCCACCCCTCTTCTAGTGGAGCCCAAGATACCATTGGCCTTCCAAGCTGCTGGAACACACTGCTGCCTCATGTTAAATTTCTTATCCACCATGACGCCCAGGTCCTTCTCAGCAGGGCTACTCTCAAGGAGGTCTTCTCCCAGTCTGTATCTGTGTCTGGGATTCTTCCAGCCCAAGTGCAACACCTTACACTTGGCAGTGTTGAACCTCATTAGGTTCCCCCAGGCCCATCTTTCCAGCCTGTCAAGATCCCTCTGGATGGCTTCCTTTCCTTCTGAGGTGTCGACCACACCACTCAGCTTGGTGTCATCCGCAAACTTGCTGAGGGTGCACTCAATTCCATCATCGATGTCATTGATAAAGATGTTAAAGAGAACCGGTCCCAAGACAGACCCCTGGGGGACCCCGCTTGTCACCGGCCTCCACCTGGACATAGGCCCATTGACCACCACCCTTTGGCTACGGTCTGTTAACCAGTTTCTTATCCACTGGATGGTCCACCCATCAAATCCACATCTCTCCAATTTAGAGATAAGGATGTGGTGGGGGACTGTGTCAAAGGCCTAACACAACATCAGTTGTCCTCCCTTTATCCACCGATGCTGTCACTCCATGATAAGCAATCAAAGAACATTTTCAGTAGAAAGTTTGGGGTAATGTTTTCTATAAGCACTGTGACCTGGGCTCCTATAATATTAGATAAGATGCCTGTTCAAAATACTGCATTTAAATGAATCCTTTCAGTAGCTTTTACACTGTGTCGTTTAGTACATGACATGTTTTAGACTGTATCATGTACTAAAATGCGATATCAGCGGTTTCATGCTCTGTATACTTTCAGGAGTTACTACTCCATATCCACAATATACTGCACTTACACAGTGGCTCAATTATTTCAATATATTGCCAACTTTCAGGGGAAAATGTTCTTCCCTGGACCCACTACTCACAAACAGTTGCCTGCACAGACGAACAATAACAGCTCCAATGAGAGATAATCAACTTTAAAGTGAGGTCGATGAACCCCTGAATAGATTTACTTGATAATTGCTGCATGTGACGAATTCTCCCCACCTCAGAGTTGCACATTATTGCACCACATCTTCCGTATTTCTCAAATACATTCTGAAGTTTCACAAGCTCTGCATTTTAGGACACTGCAACACAAAAGGAGCAGGGAAAGGCTTATTCCAGCATTTGCTGTACAGCCAACCATAAATATTTTGACTTCAGCTATCCCTTAGTGAGAAAAGGGTAGAGACTATTAAACAGAAATCAATGGTCATGCTTCATGTATTACTTGATGTTTTACTTTTTCCGGGGCTTTGATTATAAAAATGCATCACAGAATGAGCAGATATGCATCTCCTGCTTTATGCTATTTTTTTTTTTTAGCTTTGCTGCCTTCCCTGTTCCTTGCCCTGTTGCATTGCATCTTAGGGGAAAGCTGATGAATTTCTTCAGGGAAATGGTGCAGTCGCCATGCTTCTCTCTTGTTGGACAGCAGCACCAAGTGCACACTTGCTGCATTTCAGAAGAGTACTTAAAGACAGGATACAAACGGCACAGTATGATCTTAAATCCAGACTAGGTCAGGGATACTTAAAAACAATTGTCTTTTGATAGTGGCCAAGTGGCATATTCAGTATTTGACACTAGATTGAGTGGAAAGCATAATGGACAACTCCCCAAGACCACCACCACCACCACAGCTTGAACTCTCTGTAGCAATCTCAGCAGAATATAAAAACTGTGTGAGCCAAGGGTGATTCCATTCCATGTTGCTCCTAAAAATAGTCCTGCAAAGGCAAGAATCAGGTCTCAGAGACCAGAGCTGGTCATGCCAATATTTGTATTACATCTCCGCAGAAGGAGTTTAAGATTTAGCAACTTAAGGTGCATCAGAGATTGTGAAAACTATACTCTGTGCTATGTGATCAACCATATCCTGAGAATAGCAAATGGCTAATGTGAACATTTTAGAAACATCCCAAGAAGTGAAATGTATCCACCAGTTTCTTGACTACTGCTTTTGAATATGGTCCATGTGGTCGCCAGTCATCTTGAAACAGAATCATTTAGGTCCATAAAGACCTTTAAGATCATCAGGTCCAACCATTAAACTAGCACTGCCGTGGCCACCACTAAACTATGTCCCTAAGCACCATATCTACACATCTTTTAAATCTTTCCACAGAAGGTGACTCAAATGCTTCCCTGGACAGCCTGTTCCAATGATTGACAACCCTCTCAGTGAAGACATTGTCCCTAATATCCAGTGTAAACCTCCCCTGGCACAATTTGAGGCCATTTCCTCTTGTCCTATCAACTGTTACTTGGGAGAGGAGACCCATGCCCACCTGGCTGCAAGCTCCTTTCAGGTAGTTGTAGAGAGGGATAAGGTCTCCCCTCAGCCTCCTTTTCTCCAGGTTAAACAACCCCAGTTCCCTCAGCTGCTCCTCACGAGACTTGTGCTCTAGACCCTCCACTAGCTTTGTCACCCTTCTTTGGATAAGCTCTAGCAGCGAAATGGTGAATTATACTGTTATACAGTAATTTGTTAGACCTATATACAGAATTCTATTCAACTGATAAAGAAAGTGGGATATAAGCAAAAGGTAGTGAAAGAGTATTTTACTGACAACAATACTCCAGATCCATCCAGAGCAGTCATCCGGGAGACATACAAAACCATGACATACAGAACGGAGTTTTTGTGTTCCTCCCAAAGAAAGTAAAAATACGATATAAGTTATAATTTGTACAAACAGAAATGAGGTTAAATTCACAGTCACATATTGTCAGAATGATTCTAACAGGCTGAATGAAAAAAGCAGAATATAGGCCCAGACAGAAGTTCAGCTAGCAGAAATAGGAGATACTTATGAGAGTTACAAGACAGCAGGAACGACGGAACTATTACATTCACATGCAGTTTCCTAAAATTAATTTTCATTGATATTACAAACCACCAGATTTCCAACACTGGCACTCCATACTACGGAGCAGCATACTTCTCCCATAATATGTTGTTATTCTCCTAAAGACAACAATGTAATTTTTTTTTAATTTGCTCCAAGCACAGTATTTTAATATTTCTTACTGATCAGGTGAATCTTTCACTAGGGAACCTTCCTGATGGAAACACTGGTGGAGAGAGGGACGAGGAAGAGAAGCAGCACAAGATAATTTACATAAGTGCATTGCAATTATTTCTCCTTAATTATGCATGCAGCTGGCTCTATTTTAAGACATGCCATTGCATTGCACACACAAGCACTACGGGTATCTGTCACTCCATGTGTCAGGCCTTTAAAACACTCACCCACCTGCCTGCAAATCACTAGCAACCAAAAAGCAACAGCCAGGCTTCTGGCCACCTGTCCTTCATCAGTTTTGTCAGAATACTGCTGGTGCCTCTACATATTTCTCTCGCATCAAGCCTTTTATGCACTATATTCAAAATAACAGCTCAATTTGCTCTTTCCTACTAAGTTACTCCATGAACTTCTCATTCACCATCAAACTAGGCAGTCTCATTTCTGAAAACACAGAGTCACACAAATCTAAGCTGTCATTTAAGAACAAATTCAATTAGTACAAAAATATACACAGTTGTGTTTATATTAATTAACACTGGCTTAAGATGAAGCTATACAAAAATCAGTTTTAATCGCCCCTCGAATGACACTGCTGTACTTTTTCTTTTCCCTCTGGAGAAGATTCAATTTTTGCACCAGATGCTTTGTCCAAGCATACATCAAGGACCTTATGTATGGTAGAAGATACTCATCCTGTTACATCAATGCTATGTGAAGATGCTCAAGAGAATCGGGAACTTGTGCCACCCACAGCACAAGGACACACACCACTGCCAATAACACACAAGCACAGTAAGTCTGAAGCTTATTAATAAGATGGCTCTACTAATAAGATGGCTCCACCATTTCCCCAGAACAGAAAAGAAAGAAAAACTACGATAGAAACTCTCATTTCTGCCCAGCAGGTCAGTCCTGCATGATCACATCTGCTGACAAATCTCTTTACATGGATGCCTGTGTTGTTCACTTCCCTGTGCACAACTCTTGCTACTTCTTTGGGACAAAATATCTCATCAGTACATTGTTCTCCTGGCCTCAGTACCAAAGAGCGGTCATGATGACCCAAGGTGAAACTGTGGAGAATGGTTAATACTAAGAGTTAGGTACACCTAATATAATTAAAATAATGGGCTCTTTACTAATCTGGTACCCTACAAATCCTTTAGCTAGAAGCCAGCTCTTTTCACATGGAATTCCTATGTATGGACATATTTTTTTTGCATTTGCAGCACTATCCATTCCCATTTTGCTATAAATATTCTGTGTCCAGGAAATGAGCTTGCATGACAGCCTAACACATATTAACATCTAGGTAGCATCACTACCTTCCTCATTCCATGCTTCCTCCCAAAAAAGAAAAGGCAAGACAGTTGGCAAAACAAGAGTCAGGCCTCACCAGATCTACGTATCTATCTTGTAGGGATTGAAAAATGGTTATTTACTTGGTGGAACTAATTTTCAAAGCACTGTGAAATCTTATTAAGGTGGGTAGAAAAAAGCAATTGGGCTTTCACCAACTGTCCTTCCTTATCACTGAAGCTTATTTTCATTTCAAATAATCATTGTGTTTCAGTAAACTATGGCATGTGAAGCTATGAATTCAACTTTTAATTTGTGCTAAAACTGACACATAGTCAATGCTGAAAACTATAAAACACAATAGGTCCTTAGATTGCACTAAGTCACAGAATCACAGAATGTTGTGTTGTTAGAAGGGACCTTGAAAGATCACCTATCCCAATCCCCATGCCAGAGCCAGATCACCTAGATTAAGTCATGCAGGAACGCATCCAGGTGGGTTTTGAATGTCTCTGGAGAAGGAGACTCCACAACCTCTCTGGACAGCCTGTTCCAGTGCTCTGTCACACTCACAGTAAAAAGTTTTTTCTTATGTTCACATGGAACTTCCTATGCTCCACCTTGCACCCATTGCCCCTTGTCATATTGTTGTATCACTGAGATGACCCTGGCTCTGTCCTCCTGACACTCTTTATATATTTATAGACATTTATGAGGTAACCCTCAGTCTCCTCTTCTCCATGCTAAAAAGACCCAGCTACCTCAGCCTGTCCTCATAAGGAAGGTGTTCCACTCCCTTAATCATCTTAGTGGCCCTTTGAAAGAGCTGGACTCTTTTCTTTTCCCTTGAAAGAGCTGGACTCTTTCAAGTAGTTCCCTGTCCTTAAACTGGGGGGCCCAGAACTGAACACAATATTCCAAATGGGGTCTCACCAGGGCAGAGTAGAGGGGAAGGAAAATCTCTTGACCTACTAACCACACCCCTTCTAATACACCCCAGAATGCCATTGGCTCTCTTGGCCACGAGGGCACATTGCTGGCTCATGGTCATCCTGTAAACACCAGCCATGTGGTAGGCATTATATAGGATGCTAAAACCAGCATTTTATTTGGTAACACATGTAACAAACATTATTTTGTTCAGTTTTGAATTTTTCCTTGCAATGCTGTTGTGAAAAGTGTTCTGCCTGCCTTTGGAGTAATATCCTACAAAGAAAAACTGTGAAGAGACTGGTGATGCCTCCATTCAGTAAAAAAATTAAGTTTTGATCACACAATAAATTGTTAAAACCATATCTGTACCACATAGGTCAATAATTGCTATGGCATTCACCATTAAAAGTCATTCATTGACATGAAAAATTCCAAGGGGCTGTAGAAAAACAATACGCAGACTCATCAAACACCTTGTTCTAACAGCTATTTTTGAAGCAAAGCATATAGGCTATTAGAGTTCAGTAGATTATGAAACCGTGCAAAATCTACTCATTCATGGAGATAAGATTTATCAAATCACTAGGACACATTCCCCCTGTTCTTTTAAGGTATTTCGTAATGACACTGACAGATGAAAGGCTTGGAAGCCTGACTCCTTAGCCCATAACATTGCCAATACTGCAAAATGTATCAAAATGACAATTCAAAGCTGTTTGCCCCTAGTTATTATAGAAGGGTCAGTTGGATTTTACACAGCTCGTCTTAAATGACTGATGAAAGACACTGGAAAGACAGTCACCATTGCCTTCCACGTATGCAATATGTTGCTCCAAGCTGTAATGCTAGCCACACCTCCAGATGCAAAACATGCTTTATAGAAGGTGTTGATAAAACATGGGCTTTAGGGAAGCATCTTTTTGTTGTGGTGTTGTTTTGGGGTTTTTTTTTTTTGCTAATAACAATAAACATTTTCTATTCCTGTGAAAGGTATGTGTATCTGAAAGGGTGTTTGAGGAGGATACAGAAGAGGAAGTGGTTATGGATGGTTAGACTAGAATTGGAGAAGAGTTCAATGCTAAGGTCTTGCAAACAATTCAGACCGTCAAAAAATGGTTAATATCTTGACAGATTAATTCTTCTCTAAAGATCTGGACTGGAAACTTACTCATAAAAAGGACACTTTGAAAGTATTTTGGCTGTATGCAATATAGAAGGTAACATTTGAAGCCACTGGAATCCTCTCTTCTATATCCTTTATACAATGTCAAAAAGGTCGAAGGATAAATCATTCCTTTTCCTGAGATTTTCTCTCTTTTCCTGATAGAGGTAAGGCCCAAGCAGAATGCAATGTTTGTATTGCTGCAGCCCAACTTGCCAGTGCCCCAGTCTGATCATAGGAGGCAAAGGTCTGTGAATGAGCTGGAAGCCGCCTGTGTTTTCATACCCAGCAATGCTAACAGCATGAAGTTGAACAGAAAAAGCAATTTCCTATGGCTTTTGTGGGGGTTTTGTTTGGGTCTTGGGGGTTTGGTTTTGCTTTTAAATATACAGACAAGGATAAATTTCACAAAGAAATTGGCTATCTTTATCAATTCATTGAAGCTAATCCCAATATAAGACACTTCTTGACTCCAAGAGGCTTTGTCACCTATACTCTTAGCAGATGTCTATTAAAAAATCCATAAACTACTTGACAAACAGCAGAAAGCCCTTGGGTCACTTTTACCTACTTTCTGCAATGCATAATCTTCAAAATTCATTTCATTTTTTCATGATAATTTTGTGATCTCTTTTGATGCTGAAAATGTTATTTTCTTTTCTTTCCTGGGAGGAACTGCATTTTTAATCAGGCTTCCCAGAAAGAGCTTTTGCTGATCTTAATGTGAAAAGAAATCTCTGAAAAAAAAGTATACCCAGGAAATGTTACTTCAGAATGACAGAGTTCATTTGGCAGCACAGAAGATGAAATGGTTTAGGTCCTTAAATTCTCTCTTCTCTACAGACCACAGAAGAGTGTTCAGAAGGCTGAACACTGAAATACAGTTATGTCTAGAAACTGCTTGGCTTCTACGGCACATCACAGGAACATCTGGAGATATGCAATTAGAGAACAAACAGCTGCAATGCCCCTGCATCCTAATATGAATTGTTTCATTGTCACCTTGCATGCCCTCACTGACTGCTGCATCTACTGAGTGACCTGCATTTTATAATCCAATTCCCAGCTGTGCTGTATTTCCATACAAGTATTAAGCAGCAGCAGGTTCACTGGTCCGTTAACAGAGCGGGCAGGTGTCAATGGGCTGACCTGCCATCTCTGTGAGTGAGTCCCATCTACCCACCAGACACCCCAGCCATGCCCTAAAGCAGTTAGGGAACTCACACATGACTTGGGATTCAATGAGCTTGTCAAAAAACTGTCACTCTCCTAATGAGAGATACTGCTTTATTCTGACGATGCATGTGGTGAGCAATCACATATGCAGGGTATCATAAATCTGAGCACAATATTCCAGGCAGAGATGCTTAGATTGCTGGCATTCACAGAAAGACAGATTAATACAGTTAAGAACATGTATTACAGGGTAACAGCACAGCTCAAGCTGCCCTAAAACTCTATTTCATGACATCTGCAGTCACAGATCTCAGAATCACAGAATGACTGAGGTTGGAAGGGAATCCTGGACCTCTTCAGGAATTGCAAACGCAGAACTTGATAAAATTTCTGGTGTGCCTAGAAACTGACCTGCAGCTCCTAAGACAAATTGTCATGGTATATAGACATTGGCACTTCACGTAAGTCATGCAGGTAGAGAGGAAAGCCATGATCTTCAGTTACTGCTCAGATGGCATTTGATTACAGACACACAGTTCCAATTGAGGCACAAGAGCTTTGGTGACCTGGGGAAGCTCATGTGCCAGAGCACAGGCCTATGGTGGAACTGCTGGCACTGCCACCCATCCCCAAGCGCTGACCTGGCAGGTGCACTCACTGTGGTTTTCACTAGGGATGCAGCAAGCATTTATCAGCACTGACAGGTAAATTGCATCAGACCCCAAAAGAGGGAGGAAAAGAACATGAAGTGTTGTAAGATTAAAGAAAACAGGAGGTCAGATTCTTATCTTCCCTGCAGTATCAGAGATGTCCCCCATGACACAGATCATAGCACAACCCATTCAGCAGAACTCCTTAGGAGAAAATCAAATTCACTTCTATTCCCTACCACTTCAGCAAGATTATAAGGTTCATTGATGTCATTATTTTACTGAAAAATTAGGATCATAAAAGACTGTGGAACTGCTACAAAACTACACTTTTCATCACTCTCAACTCTAGCAAATTGATATTTCCTTGTGTGTCATTCTTACTTGTTTTGACCTCATCAACAGTTCTGATTTTAATAACTGCTGTTCAAGGATGACAGTGCACCCATGAGAAAGAGGTCTTGGTCTTGCCATGAAATCAAAACTAGGAATAAGCCAGATGTTTCCCAGAATGTTACCCCAAAGGAATAATTGTTGGACCAGTTTAAAGACCAGGAAAAAATTATTCTGAATTATTCTAGCTTGAACTAACACAGGAAATTAAAAGGCACTTCCATATTAGCTGTAAACTAGTTTGGATAAGTGTTTTCATTATGTTTTAGGTACTCTGTCTGCTCTTTGTTGATGTGGCTTTAATGTAATCTTGTCTGACTCTCATATTATTTTTCCTCTCCTAGAACATTTTACTCTGGACCCCAGGACATCACCCCCGAGTGCTTCTGGGGAAAGGGATGCGAGTGATGATAAAAGACATGATAAGAGACAAGAGCATACTTTAGCTCTTTATCTTTGCAGGTGGGTTTGACTATCACAGATACTTTGGAACTGATTTTAGAGGCAGGAATGATGCATTTTCTGGCCCTTCTTGAGTAAAAAGGGGTGTTGTCCATTCAGATGACATCTCAAGTTAGTTGACCTTTTCAGACAGGATGTTGCCTCACTTCCAATCCTCTTACCTTATTTTTAGAAATAAGTTATTTTCACAGTCCTAAGTGACAAAAGTGTATTTGAAATAATGTTAGTATCAGATACTGAGAACTTTGTCACGTGGCAGAAAGGACAAATCTGTTAACCTTTTTAATTTCAAGTCTGGGGTACCATGTACAAGTGCCTTTCCATGATGGCATGACTACAGTAGCACAGGCAGGGTAGAAAAGGGGATGGGTGCTTATCCTCAGTTAGGAGACCCACCTGGTCTGTATGTTCCCTACACACACAGCACAATGGTTGAGGCAAATCAAATGCAATGTCGTCTTAAGTAAAGGTAAAAAGCTTGAAACTAGGTCTTCAGAGACACAATGCATACTAAAATGTGGATGTTAAGTTTTTAAGAACCTTACCAGAACCTTCCATTTCTTTAGGTATATTCTGATAAGCCTGACAAATGCTTTCCTTCTGTCACTGGACTCTGGAGAGCTGATGGACTTCCCTTTGCTTGCACTTGGATGCTCTTACTCCTTCATTATCCCTTATTGGGCTGATGTTTCCCTTTTTTTCACTCAACTCAAAACCAAGACAGAGGATGCGAAAAGTCTAAGTTGGTTACAGCACGAGGTGTTTATTGGCTAATGCCATGCTGTGTTGGAATGGTTTATGCCCAAAAGTCCTTCCACAAAACAACAAGAATTCAAGAATGAGGGTTCTCAGCATCTCACATGCTACATCTTCTTTTGCTTACCACCCAGATTAAGTGCTGACAAGAAATGCCAGACTAAAAAGAACTTCTATTTCTTCTCTTCTGACACAAAAAAATGAGGTGTGATGTGTCTCCCTGTGCACTCACAGCAGGTAGGCTGATAGCAAAGAGCAGGAAAGTGGTTCTTGCCATACATGAAAGCAGGAGAGCAGAGAAGATACGAAATTGGAATATGCCATTGGCTTAGGATCAGCCTCATATACCTCTCATCAAACCCCAGTTCAACACTTTCAAGAAAACCTGGAAATTATGACTTCATGGAAGAGAAACCCCTGCCTATGCCACAGCCTAAATCTGGGACTTGTCTCCACTCAGCTTGATCATTCTTATAGGATGACAGTCATTGCTTTCTCCACAGGACTCTATACTTCAAAGCGAAGTAATATACTGCCTTCAGTTACACTAATGCAATCCCCTTTGATTTATTTCTTCTACCATTTCAGTCAACATCCCAGCAAGTCATCTACTTACCAGCTGCACATCTGCTTGACAGCTTTAGGGATCTTTCTCAAGCAGTAAGTCCTGAATGTCTTTCCAGGGTCTTATGCTCCAGCTCTTTAGTGTTTAGAGGATATTGCTCTATTTATTCTCAGCTTCATAGTCCTCTTAATGTTTATCTACCAGCATTGCCATCTTTCAAGCCACTGTACTTACAGATAAGGCCTTCTGCATCTGATTTCTGGTCCAGTTGTTATTTGCTGTTTTGTCCTCTATATTTAGATGTATTTTCCATGTTTGGTGGTTTCATTTCCACACACTATTATCCTTGTCAGAGATAAAGAATAACAGTTGCAGTCGTAACAATGATCCTGTAGCCAGCTCCACTAACATTTTGCTAATTCTGCTCCCTACTCACACCTCCTTAGTCATGATACTCAGAGTTAATAACAGCTTGCAACTTAAAGTGAGTTGGAAAAGAAAGATGAGTTACAATTTCATCTGTGGATTTTTTAATTATTTCCAATAAAAATACTGAGTTATTTGTCTTTTAAGCTTGATATTTCTATTAGTAATAAAACATACCTTTAAATTTTTATTAACTATCTAATTGAAAGGTGACCTAGGTTGGCTTTTTATTATGTTTCACTTGCATAGGAAAATCTGGCTAGATAAGAACCAAGGAGGATCTCACTGACTTCTGCCTTAATCTTACACCAAGTGCTTACCGAGATTCTTAAAAGAATTGTATTTTGGTTGCAAAATGACCCCTCTCTGTGCTCAGACCCAGCTGCAGCAGTGTCATCCTGGTTTTCTCACAGGCCTGCATTTCTTAGAACAAAAAGAAATTTCTAAGCTTCCTTCAACATCCTTAGCAGCAGCTTGGCAGATAACCCATAGACAATAAGTAAGAATTACAGTGTGTTTTTCTCACAGCTGTTCTTTGTTTCCTACCTAGGCTAGGAAGGGGCTCTACAAATGCATAACATTACTGTTTGCAGAGGAAACCCGACTGTCCAACTCCTCGACTCGATCTAGTGTGTCATTGTCTGTTTTCAAGCCTGAACTGTGTCTTTCATTACACTAAAGGTCTCCCTTCCCATTAATCTTGTTGAGCAGCTCTCCTCTCCAAGCTCTGCTGCCCACAATTTGTGATTCCTTATTGTTGAGCATCCATCACACGTAAAATCAGTTCTAAGCACCCCATTACTCACATATTTAGAGATGTCAAAGCGAGGCCTCCATGTAGCTTCCAGAGCACTTTAGAATTCCCTCCCGCTTTCCCATCAAAAAGGCAAAAAGGACACAAGCAGACAGCAACTTAGTTGAACTTACCAAGTGAGGGAGATTTCCTTATAGGGAAAGTTATGACCAGGATCAAGGCAGAAAAGGTAACTATGTAGTAAGTTACAGTTAATGATGCATGAACAAGACAAGGTTCAGATGAGCAAGGTCTTTCAGGTGACTTTATCAGTGCTGCTAAAACACAACCTCCCAAGTTGACCTGTATGGAAACCACAGTGGGTTTCCTTTCTCACATCGCAATCTGTATTAGGCCACTGTGGACAGCACTGAAGGACATAGAAACCATCAGAGCTTTCTTCTGCTCAGCCTCATTGCCAGTTTTGTTCAGGGACCTCTCCATAAACAGTCATGACATGCATACGTACAACTGTGTCCCGATGAGATCAGGGAAACCGGGAAACCACTAATACGGGTTGTCTAAAATAGTTTCAGCCATTCAATAACTTCCATTACTGGGATAAGCCTCAGAGGAAGTTCTGGAGCTCGTCTCTAAATGGCATCTCTGAAAACTTTGAATTCACACACTTATTATTAAAAGGGAAAGGATGATCGATTGGTCTCCAGGGTCTATCCACTAATGGATTCTTTTTCCCAGCACAGGATTGCTGTAGCTCATTCATTCACTCACTCATTCATTCATTCATTCATTCATCACAACCCTGCAGTTGTGCAAACAGACTCTGTAAACAAAAACTCCTCACCAGCAAACTCCCACCGTGCTAGCAATATTAAGTGCTGTGCATGGGAACACCCTGCAGAGAAGCAGAGGCAAATAGTTCATTGATATTTCTTTTTCATCTGATCGGTGTAGTTGATACTGCTTTACAACTGATGTAAAAAGCTAGGTTACGCTGGTAATAAACCTCAATACATTAAGTCTCCATACAGACTAGTTGCTGAAGGCTTAATATCAGTCATAATTATTATCCATAAAATGTTATTGAATCAGATCTTAAAAGTTAATGCTGCTTTGTTTCAGGAGATAAAGGACGGTAGGCTGGCAAGGCAGAGAAAGAAACATTAGGCTTTTGATCAATCTTTGTGTGATTTAAAACCTTATCCACAAAAGGTACTCAGCACTTCAAATATGATCCAAAATCCTATGAGCTAGTCTAAGCAGAGTCTTGTGATTACCCAGAGAGTTTTATCTTTGAACCCCGTGCCACTGCCCAGATGGAGGATGTGAACTCTTTTCCTGAACTGGTAAATGCCATCCTTTTGAGACACTAAGTCACACCTCAGATCATAACATGTACTTAGTAGATAAACTACCCCAGCACCAAGGGGCTTTCCTAAGCTGCAACCTCCCACCATACCTTTGAACCTTTGTTGCTCACAGCACCCCCTACAAAAACAGACATTTGCCTTCACAGCCCCCATGTTACCACAAGAGCTCCGCATCTGCAAAGCAGGTGCCCTGACAGAAGTTTTCGGGCAGCTGGTTAAGGAGCACGTAGGCTGCCCTAACACGCCCAGCTAACACAGACTGACATCCTTCCTGTCCACAGACACTTTTATTCAGCTTCCCACAATCACAACGCCGCTAATCCAGGTCTCCCCTTCTCTTTTTGTTGTACAGTACTGTAACAGTCTGAAGCCATTACCCATCTCCACAAAGAGCCAAGAAGTGACAACATCAGAGCTGGGAAGGAGCATAGAGGACCAGTGTGAGCCCCTCCTGCCAAAAGCCACAGTGCTTCCCAGCGAGGAGGAGACCTTGGCTCCTATGTGAAATGAGTCTCATCCCTTCTTTGGTTATTCAGCAAATACCAATCATCGCGTGGACACCCCAGTGCCCTGTGAAGTCGGAGAGATTGTTAAGGTTGACCACAGGCTCTGGTCCTTTAAAAAAAAAGGGAAGCAGGTTCCAACTTTCATGCCAACTCTCAAGCCAGCCCTTTGCCTCTGCAATGCATTCGCTTTGCAAAGCAACCGTTACATTTGGGAGCTTTATGGAATACAACATTTTTCAAATCTAAAAAGTATGCCAAAGAAATCACGCAGAAGGGTAATAGGAAATACTTGCAAGGAGACCTATTCTGAATTGTCTACACATAGATAAGGCACCAAATTCCTTTCCTTAAAGATTTTATTAACCTTTTGATGATGGAAAGAGATTACTGATTGAGAGTTAGATGAGGTCAGTGCAGCAATTATATTTTGAATCCTCTTCAAACAAGGCTCTTGTACAACATAGGAAAAAAAAAGTTGACAAAATGAATTGTTACTTAAAATGAGTCTTTTAGAAGAATAATTAACCTATAACTATTCTGGCCTCCTCTCCAGCCCTGAAAAGTAATCCTTTCTCATTAGTTTCAAGTTTAATTAGCATCAATAATGAAATGTCCCTCAGAAATAACCATTGCATCATGCTCTCTAATGCTGACATTCGCTACCCTACAAACAGAAAGGCTACAGGGCGGTATCTGAAGACAGGCAGAGGCTGGGCAGTTCATAGATCCTCCCCAAAGAAAAAAAGCAAACAATATTGTAAAAAGTGTGGAATGTGATAAAACTGGATTTATTTGAAAGACAAGTGTCACAAACACAGAGTGGAGCAGAGAAGACTCGAAAGTGGTTTTGCCAATAACTGCTGCAGTATTTCCAGTGAGTTACTGAGCCTCTCAACTCTAATTTCTTGTTCTTTCTTGGCCTTTTGGCTGAAGCAGAGAGAGACATCACTACTCAGTATATTCTATATGAGAAAATTGTATTCAGCACTTGCAGTCTAACATAATCAAATAATGCTTTTTCCATCCCTGGCTTCTATGATCTCTCTGTAAAATAGATATAATAATGCTTAGCATTGTCACCAGGGTGATAAGGCTTAAAGTACTTTGAGAATCTAACATGAAAGAGGCTATAAAAAGCCCAGACTTTCTGATGCATCTGAGATAGCCCATTACTTAACGGGCCAGTAGAAACAGCAGGCGAATGCCAATGAACAAGTTGTAATTAGAGGTCTGATGTGACTTACAGAGGTCTGAAGGATCACCACAGATTTCTAATAGGTGAAGTCACAGATATTCCGCTGCATGTCACAGGCACTACGGCAACTGCATTCAGAAGAACAACATGAGCTTTCAAAACTGAGCTGGAAAGAAATCTTCAATAACATAAAAGTCCTAGGAAGAGTATGACATGTGGAGAAACACCGTTTCTGATATGCCTATTGATGCACATCGTTCAGTATCTACTCAGACTATTATTACCTCTTCTTAACAGCCACCAAGAAATACATAGCACAAGAATACACACATGGCCATATCACACTGAACTCCCATCCTCACCACAGCTGTATCCCTGCCTCTTCCCCCTGCACTCACCCACAAGCGTCGTCTGCTCTTCACCTTAGACAGAACCATCTTCTCTCCCATTGCCCAGCTTGTATCTTAGAGACAGACTCACAGTTTTCTTTCATCACAAGGTTTTCTAAGATATGAGACCTGAGAGAATTGCTTGTCAGTGAAGAAAAAGGGGAAGAAGTTTGCATTTCCTTCTTCACAGCACACTGCTACAGGGGAAATCCCAGTCTGAAATGGATTCAGCATATGCCCTTGTCTGGGCAGAAAAGTTACTTCTGCCTTGATGTAAGCACCGGACTATCACTGAAAGACTTTTGAGATTTGAAAACTGAAGAGTAGCTAGAGACAAGTATATGGGGCTGCCCCATGTTTCTAGAACCATCTAGATGAAGGGTTCCTGCCAAGTATCTCCACTTCGCCATCTGTAACCCAGGAAGAAACAGTCAGACCACTGAGGTTTTAAATACTCTCAAACCCCCTATTCTAAGTTAATTCCTTGTGTCTTAAGTAGGAAACCATAATTTTTACAAAACCAGAAACTCAGCATCTTGTAACATCAAACAAAATCAATGACATTTTTAAGTTTCAGAAGTTTGGTATCACTGAAGAGAAGGAAATAGCAGTCCTATCATTAGCACTGCAGAGATGGAAATAAATCAATCCGATGGGACGACTTCTTTAGAAATCTCAGTGTTTACCTTGCACCTTACAGACTTTATTGATGTTCTTAGAAAGTAAAAGTACTAGCAATCCACAAAAAAAACCCCAGCACCTTCTACTAATGGACTTCAAATGCAGTCAAAACTACCCTTGTTTGCAAAGGAAGTGTCTGCCATGAAGGGCAATATTTCCTGTCACAGAACACACCAATGACGGTGCTGTGTATGCACAAGCCCTCTTCAGAGCCCAGTTCCTCATGTGATTCTGCCCTCCTCCCTGCTTGCTCTGTGCCATGGTCACTGACGACAGACTCAATGCCCTGAGATATTTCAGTTGGAAGTCAAAGCAGAACTCAATTCTTGCAGCTACCCCTTGTCAAACACTGAAGTTCTTTGGCAAAAGGAAAAATAAATGCAAACTATTAACTGCTATGCCATTCTCACAGCACGAGACCACTTCACATTCAGTGCCTATTCCATGCTCAAGTCCATCTTTATGTAATAGTTCATCATCACCTTTAAAACACCTGTTGTTAGAAACCAGTCTGGAGTCTGTTGCAGCCGACCACCGTCCCTTTGTCCTGGACACAGCTAGAACACTACAACCACGTATCACACATCCTACACAACTAACATGGGAAGGTGGTTCTTCTTCACTACAACTCACATAGTTTATAGCTTCTGAAAGTAGAGATATCTCAGCCCTATCTATGCTGTCACAGGAAATTTCTGGGCAGCCATGCTAAGCAGGATAGTGACATCCATGAAGCTACTTAGCCACCTCAGTCACAAATCAAAAAACTCAGGTAAATTAGACTTTAGTCTCAAAATGTGTTTCTTGCCTAAATATTTAAACACATAAATAACCTCCAGCCATTCCAGCTTGTCATTTTAAGCTTTCTGACATTTATTGTTCGCAAGAAAAGAAAGGTCAGACTTATCAAATCTGCATTTATGCTTCCATGACATTTTTCTCCAACCAAATTTTTCTGAATTAGAGAAGCAAGACAAATGTGCCACATTTCATAAAGGACCTTTCTCAGCTCAGCACAGCGGTCTCAGCAGCCCCGTTGAGCTCAGAAGTGGCTTCTTAGGAAGCAGATGCTGTGGCTCAGAGGATAGAAGGAGATTTGGAAAGCAGGCAACCTGAATTGCTGTTTCAGGATTGTAGGT
Source organism: Gallinula chloropus (assembly GCF_964237585.1). Lineage (NCBI taxonomy): Eukaryota > Metazoa > Chordata > Aves > Gruiformes > Rallidae > Gallinula > Gallinula chloropus. Next base: position 70,483,910 of record NC_140087.1, read on the forward strand.
AAATCACTTGCACCAAAAAAGTAGATCTCCTAGTCTCAGCACTCTAGTTCTGGGTAGCCAAGTGGATGATTTTTTGTAAGAAAGGTCCAGGCACAGCACTGAATTTGATGCTGCCTGAGAAGAAAACCACAATTTGTACTCCTAAAACACCATCATCCCAGATGAGCTAGCACTGATACATTGAAGATGTGATACCTTCTTTACAATGACAAGGCTCGTTTATTTGGGAATTAGAGATCTTAATATAGCCAGTCTCCCCTCACTTTGCCTGTTTTTTGTTAAGTCACAAATATTGTCACAAACAGATTCTGTTTCATGTAATGGTCATGTGAAATGTGCAATGAAACAAATGATCGGATTACTTCAGGATACAACTCAAATAAGACACTGCAAAACTGTGTTTGATTTTTAAATACTTCTTTGCATGTGTAAAATGAAGCATTGGAGTACCCCAGCCCAGTGCACTTCTTTGCTGCAGGTATTTATTCCCTGGTTTTAAGGATAAGGAAATAAAAGGACAGCAAGTTTAGAGAAAACATCTTTTTAAAATGTGCCATAAATGTTCATTCAAATAAAAAACTTAAACATAATAAACTTATACTTGTGTGCCTTTTGGTGTTTGTTTATGAATATTTTACTGAACATGCTCACGAATAAGATCATTCATAAGAACAATGAGCCTAAAAGTACACACAATTTGCAGAAAACAGACCTGTAAATCACACACATGTTGGGCATAGTCCTGACTCACATCGAAAAGCAGAAACACCACATGACTCTGCTCCAAGCAAAACCATGTGGAATAGTGACAACAGCATGTTGTCCATGAACCACTCCAAGATTGAGGATCATTTCTAACATTATCTGCCAAACAATTGCCAACATATTTGCAAAGCTCTAAATTTCTGTGGTAAGCACAGAATTAGCAAACAAGGCACTATCACTCAAGAGAGTTTCCTTGGTGCCGATGGAGTAGGCAAGTGACTTGGCTGGGAACAAGGGACCAGGGATAGTGCTGCCCACAAGCCAGGCAAATGCATCACTAGGCAATGCCTCTTCAAGAGGCATAGGCAGTTCAAGAAGAGGCACTGCAGACCAAATCCACATTTCTGGAGAGCGCTAGTCACTGGTAATGTTGAGGGAGCTGCTACAAACCTAACACTTAGGGCATGAAGGACTGGGACAGGTACTCCTAAGCATTTGCTGTGATTTAGCAACTGGCAATCAGCATGCAGCACTCTGGCATCCATGACAACCAGGAGTGGAAAAGGAAAACTTGAGTTTGCACTAGTTCATATCTAGAGTAAACTCAAGTGCAACTCAAGCCCATCATTAAGCTTTGGACCGGCAAAGCTGGCCTGATAGCCAAGGCAAAGCACAACACCCCAGCAGAAAGGTTCAAAACCACCTGCACTAAAATGGAAACCTTTCAGAAGCCCTACTGCAACGCCTCAGTCTTATTCACCAAGTTTTGACATTGATTTATCAGAAGAGAAAGATCAGATCTCGGATGTTGTATTCAGTTAAGGATGAGAGAAAAACAGCGTGACTGGAAAGTGACTGGTGCCTTTTACCAGTTTTCTACTGGGTATGGCACAACTCCAAACTTTGTTCTCTGAAAGCAGAGAAACAAAACAAAACAAAAAAAATCAACAGAAGAAAAATAAAAGTGAGAGACCTTGATCAAATGTTGGTGCCTATGAAATATGTAGAAAGAATATTGCAGATTTTACTCGTAGAGTCAGATTTCAGCTTGGAGCTCTGATTTTCATTTACAAAACATCCACTTTCAAAACCCCCTTTTCATCTAGTCTGAAGTTCTTTCTAATCTTTAGGCAAAGGGTTCCTCTTGCAAATGAGTTCAGGTGCATGGTAGCAGTACCCTAAAGATGTAAAGCCTAATTGCCTTAGCATTATAATAGCATTGGTGTGTAGTGAATGCAGACAGTTTCAGGGAGAATACATGTGGCAAGTTAATAAAATTTTAGATGAAGGCCACAGTGCAGGAGTAATATTTCCCCTAGCCAGAGGATGAAAAGTTATGCATTTCTATTTAAAAAATATAATTGGAATGTTAAATCTATTTCACGAATGAAAGTACATTGACCTTTAGAGGGAGGAATGACTCATTTTCATCCCTGTATGCCCCTTTTTAACATACACTTCCCACCTTTGCATATGTAAGTAGCAATTAGTTCTCATGGGAAGTTATTTTATGGCCATTTCAGCTTATTAAACTTCCTGAGTAAACTCACAAGAAACCTATTTAGCAACATTTGTGGCTCAGGTACCCGACGGTGAGCGGACTGGTTACATGTGATGCTAACATGACAAAATCCAAACGCCGATGCAGGGTTAGGATGCAGGGATCACTATGAAACCTGTGCTGGAGCAGACTCAGACTCATCCAAACCTGTGCCTACCTACACTATATTGCCTGTGGACTGGCCAAGGTGGCTCCCATGAGACCTCTGCACAACACATCCTACCCTGTCTGATCTTCAAAGTCCTGGGAGCAGTTTTAGCCAAGCAGAAAAGGATTGGTCATGCAAGGGGCAGTCAGTGCTGACGCTCAGACAGCTCTTTACCTGACAGTCTCAGTACAATTTAGGACTTTTTTCCAAGAACACTCAATAACCTGTCCAGAGTACACAACTACAGAGATACATTGTTTTTCCACCACAGCAAATCCTGTAAGACCAGAATGAAAACTGACCAGGATTCTTCTGACAGAAAAGTTTGCTAGTTGTTTATTTTCCCATGGCAATGTACTCATTTTGCTTAAACTTTTGGGAAGGCTTTCCTTGGAGGTAGGGTGGGATTTCCAGTCAAAACCAAAGATGATGACAGCAAAGCCAACAGTAACCCAGTAGTTGTGAGACTCGCCTTAAATATGGGAGATCTGCAGCACTGAGATCCTCTCTGAACTCACCCCTCCCTTCCTCTGCATTTTTGTAGTGTGTTTTTCCACAGAAATGATTGAAATGAATTTGATTTTTTGTCCCAGAGTAGCACTGGGGGAAGGAGAAGTAGTCAATATTACTTCTGAAAGCATTTCCAAGCCAGGAAAACTCTCTCCTACCTGATTTTCAAAAGGCCAGGCTGACACAGTCATGGTAGATGGGCTGAGGACCACAGCTTCTCTAAATGGAAGCTTTTTGTTTCAGGATGCTCTGTTCTCATGAGGCTGAGTGTGAGAGAGAAATCTGGCACTGAGATTTTTTTTGCAGGAGAGCCCTGAAGAAATTCCCATGAACTTTATGCTTTGTCTGTTAAACAACAGCAGTCCAGTAAGTACAGCTTTTACTAATTGTCCAGTAACACACTGAGCCAATTTGCTTTACGCTTTGTGCAAACACACTGTTAAAAAGGGAAAAGGTTCACTCCAGTTACATATCTTTGAGCCAGTATCAGAGAGTGCAACAGTTAAATGAAGACATTTTTATAGGACTCTGCTATCACCCTTAAGGTCAATGGGAATTTAGCCCCTTGAAATTTTTTTCTCATCCTAAAATGAAATTAATTCTCCATTCACACGGAAAATAATTTAGCAGGGTAATTATATCTATTCCTGGGAAGTGCTGCAACCCTGGGCACCTCTGGCAGAGAAAAAAAAAAATCTAAGTATGTCAACATAAGTGAAGCAGCTTTACATTGTTGATGGGAGGATTGTGTTGTTTGAAATCCATTTCCAATTAGCTTAAGCAATGAAGGAAAGGCTCCGTTGCCTTAGGAAGGGCTTTAGTTAAGACCCACACGCATCAGCTGCAGTGGCGTTAATAATTGCTGGAATCTCCACACTTCTGAGCTGGTGGGTGCTGTTCATGCTTTTACCACTGTGTCAGCACATCCTGCTGTTGGCAGGGCTACCACAGCACAAGTGTGAGCACGGCAGGGACACATGGTGTTCACTAGGCAGCACCTTCGCAGAGCAGAGGAATGTTTTTAAACAAGCCCGTGTTACAAAGCTAGTGCAAAGGCACCTAATGGCATTACTACACTAAGGCATCACTGCCAAAAAAGAGAGATACAATGTTATAGGGACACAACCTAGGCATTTTAGCAACCTTGCTGGAGAATTAAAGAAGGGATGAAGATTTTTACAGGAGAATGTGAACAGCTGCTAGAAGTTATTACCGTGATACAGGTAAATGGGGTGCATATCCCTTCTGCTCCTCCTATTCCTGCACCCCCTATGACTGACATTGCATGACTGTTGCAGTAAGATCAGCAGAGCCTTGTCTCCAACATGATTTTAGAGAAGCATAGCTACCTATTACTTACCTACCTGGGAAAACATGCATTTCTTTTCAACAGACAACATCCAGAGTCTGGGAATTTTAGTAACTTTGGTTAAAGCTCTGTCTGCATTGCATTCATGAGATCAGAGTACCTGTTAGTTCACATGTGTACCCTTCACTCCAGTTAAAAACCCCCACACTTTCATCCTTAAAGATGACAAATGCACGCCCCTTCAGCTCCCTTATTGCTCTAAGCACTGGAGTCACAGTGGCATTGAAAGCTCAGGCAGTATCTTCACTATCAAAGAGAAAGATCTATAAAGCAGAGTAACTGCTGTTCACGTAAATTCCCTGAACAGAAAAAAAGAGATGCTGGGCTTTGAAGTCTTCGATTTTTATTAATTATTCTTTTTTTTTACTGCAGTGTAACAAGGAAAGACCTGCTGGAGGGTAGGGCATGTTGACCTCACCTAGCCACCTTGTGGTAGAGAGTACTTCTGCGTTATCCCTACCAGAACAAACACGAGAAGAGCTTGTCCAGGTGCCTCACTAAGACTGACTCACACCCAGCCTGCTCTGTCAGCCTGCTTTGATTTTCACTTCAGCCAGCAAGGAATGATGGGTTCAGTTTGTAGCAATTCAAACTAGTTGTCCAGCTTTTCAGATGAGAATCAAAAATCAGTTTCTCCAACTTTGTATTCAAAGCCCAGCACTGACTTGTCTGACCTCTTGTGAGACAAGAATATACTTAAGCGTATTCTGTGGCCCCATTAAGTAGGTGGCTACTCAGGGACACACCATTGACTTCTACACAGCTTCATAAAAGCTACCTAACAACTCACTGTGACAAATTATTTGGCCCTGCAGTCCTCTAGGTATTATATTCTTTTTGTGGGAGAGCCTGAATCATAGCTTGTGTTAAAGGTACAATGCACACACGGAATGGAAATCTTGCTTGATCGCTAGCCCAGAGACTTGATTTGAGGTAAGGTGAGCTGCCCCAGACCTTTACTGCAAATCACTGCCATCCAGAAACAAAATGTTAAGCCAGGTTCTCTCTTCACAGAAGTACCAATGCTGTGAGACCCTTCTCAGATGTACAACTTCTTGTCTTAGTGTAGTGGATACAGTACAGATGTGGTTTTAAAAGGGGGTAGAAATGGACTCAGTTCCAGACACACGAAACTCAGGAAGGAAAATCTGCTTCTTGCAGGTTTATCTGTCAGACATTGCCTTGTATGTTTAAAGAGTAATCATAATGATACTAATACCTGATAGCATTAACGGACAAATTTGCCAGTCAGCCCCAGCTTTGGAGATGTTTATGCTGCTCCCTGAGATCTGCCTGCACATAACCTTGGAAGCACTTGCAGCACTTTCAGAAAGCTTCCCCTTTTAAGATGGTATTTTTTAAGTTTCAAAGAACTTGATCTTCTCCTTAGACTAAAGACACTTTAACCTCTGGGTCTTGCGGCTGTCTGGCACAAAACAAGCCTTGGCATTCTGTAAAAATCCCTGTGTTTTCAAAATAGTCCTCCTGGTTCCACAAAAGCCCCTCGATACATTTTGCACCGGTAAAGCGCAGCCGTAAGGACAAGCCGTTCGGGGAAGCCGCGACTGCTCGGGGGAGCTGTGCTTCCCGCACATGCCGGCTGGCAGCGACCGGGTCTACGGCGCAGAGGGGGCTGGATGCGCGTCCCGGCGGAGAGCGCACGCTGCACCGCCGGGGCCCCGCGCCCGCGGGATCTCCGTGGGGACACACGCAGCGGGGGCTCTGCGGGAGTGGACGAGGGGCCCTGCCCTGCCCGGCGCGGTGCGCGGCATGCAACGCACGGCTCACCTGCCGCGGAGACGTGGAAGAGGAGGCGGGGGCGGGCGGCGCGGATGGCCGCCGACAGACCGCGCTCGCTGCCCGGGAGGGCGCCGCGCCGCTCGGGCATCAGCCGCACCCGCAGCCGCCCGTCGCCGGCACGGAGCCACCAGGCGAAGAGCTCGGTGAGGTTGAACTCCAGCTGCGCCCCGCCGGAGCCCGGCGGCGGCTCACCGGCGCAGCCGTCCCGCAGGCTGCCCTCGCCCACCTCCAGCACCAGCTGCTTGGCGCGCCGCAGCCGCCGCCCGGCCGCGGAGAGCCCGCCGGGGGGGGCGGGCGGCGCGGCCCGCGGCAGCCCCCCGCGGGCGGCGCGCAGCAGAGGCGCGCAGTCCAGCCGCAGACGGCACCGCGCCGCGGCGCGCCCCGGCGGCCCCAGCACCAGCTCCCGCACGTAGGTGCGAAACAGCGAGGGCACGACGAAGTCCACCGCCAGGCTCCTCCTCTGCAGCCGCGAGAGGCCGGGGCTCTCCCGCGGCCCCGCCGTCACCGGGGCCAAGCTCAGGGCGAGGCAGGCGGCGGCCAGGAGGCGGGCGGGCAGCCTGCCCACCGCCATGACCCGCCCGCCTGCGGCGGCCGGCGTCCCTCCGCGGGGCACCGCACGCCGTCCTGCGACCGCGGAACCGGCGGCCACGCAGCGGCGCCGGGGAGCGCTGCGCCGGGCCGAGGCCGGGCAGCCCGGGGAACGCGATGTCGGGCCGGGCCGAGCGGAGCCACCGCCGGACCGGTCCGCCCGGAGCCGCCGCTGCGCGGGCTTTGCCGGCTCCAACTACCCGCCACAACGCAGGCATTACCCGGCGAGCGCTGACATCACGCCCGAGCCCGCCCGCTCGCAGCCAATGCCGTCCCCGGCAGCCGTCATTATGCAAATGTACGGGGCGGGGCGGGCGGAGACCAGGCGCGCGGCGGGGGGAGCGCGTTCATTGAGAAAAAAATGGCCCGAGGTCTCCGGCCGAGCCTCGTCCCTGGGCTGGGGGCGGCGGGGAGCGCGGTCCCCAAGCGCGGGGCTGTGGGACCGGGGAGCGGCCCAAAGGGGGGCGGCGGGGCTGGAGCCGCACCTCCACATGGCCCGGCGGGGCCGGGGATGGGCACCGGCCGCTACGCGCGTGTGGTGAGGGGCTCTGGGGTCCCGTCCCCGCCTCTCCTCTGTCTGTCCGTGCAGGCAGTGATAGATAGAGCTGTTCCTTGTCCTCCCTTCTTGGCTTTACCTCTTTCTTCCCTCCCATCCTTCCTTTCCTCCCATCCTTCCTTTCCTCCCATCCTTCCTTCTCTTCCTGCCTCTCTGGTTTCCTTCCTTACCTCCCTTAAGGCTGACGTCCCGCAAACAACTGTGTCCCTGGATGTCTCTGCTCTGTAGGGAAAAAAAAATAAAAAAAAAGGGGGGAGAAATCTCGGAGCAGAAGTAAATCTCAAAAACCGAACAAAATTCTTCCATTTCAGAAGGAAAACAACAGCCTTAAGACAGGTTCGTGCAACATTTTCCCCCTTTTTACCTTTAATAAATACAGTATAATTACTGTAATTACATTAGTGCTGTGCCTTAGGACAGCTAATCATAACTCATTCATATTTCTGGAAGTTGCCTATATGAATTAATGACTTATTATTATCTCTTTAGTTTGATACTTAATGCATATATATTTTTATAATCCAGGTACTTTAAGTCTATAATCATTAGAGTGCAATTATTCTGTCATGCGGTTATTCTTCTGCTTATATCAAGTTAATGTTAATATACAGATCCCGTAGAGCAGAACCACAGTGTAATGCCTCCCTAATTGTGGTGCTGAGGAGCCTAATTGCAGGCGCAACGCTAGAAAACGGAACCAAGATTTTTTTTCTGTACAGAAGAGTTGAGGAAAGAACTTCAGGGCAATTGCTGAAGGATTAGTTAGATAATATGCTTAATTAAAATATATATATATATATCCAAAACCCCTACCCTACACTTCTGTGCCGTATGCAGCCTCATACAGGTGTGCTACTTCAAAGCCTACCCAAGACAGTGGTGTTTCCTCATCTGGGATTTGGATGTCTCCTCATTTACACACACACACTGTTCTTATTTCACAGTCCATGAGGTGCACTTGCCCAAGGTGTGAACCCTATTCCTTCACTTTTAAGTTTCAGAGGTGCTTTGGGGCTCAGTCTTCCTTTTGATAGAAGCAGAAGACAGCTGGAAACATACTGAAATACATACAAGTCTTCTGTAACATAAAATCCAACACAAAAATAGTTCAAATCCATCGGTATACTTCTTTGGAACTCAGATTCTTTATGGGGAAAAAAAAAAGTTAAATGCACTGAATTAATCCTAGGCCACCGGTCCACAGATTCAGCCTCTTCTCTTACCCTAGTGGGCATAGTCATATTGATGTACACACTCATGGATTGAGAACTACATCCTCAAACCTACCCTCTTCACCCTGTTATTCTGGACCGTCATCTTACTCCACCTGGATATCATATGCTAGTGAGAGGAATGACAATTATTGCAGAAAGTGGTATGATGGGTGGAAGAACTGTTCTAAGAATCTCTATAAACAGAGTCTTTTCCTGCTTGTACAGAATGTATTTCCCTCAAATGAAGTCACTGCTGTTGGATTTCCACAGTTTTCAGTTCTCTTTATTTCCCTCTGGGATTCAATCAATTTGAGCCCAATGCTAGGCTCATTTTGGTGATTGGCAAGTCTCCAGTTGACTGTAACTGGGTAGACCTGGGACACAGTTCAGATGTTCAACTCAGATACTAGGAACAGAACAATTTAATTGATTCCTTTATGCCTAACATCTCGCTAAGAGACCGTGTCTTTCCAAATTTACTCTTTATCCTGGAAATTATACAGGTACTTCACTGACCTCCCTTGGGGACAATATGGAAAAAGCCCTGAGATACCTGGTGACAAGACAAAGATAGGGTGGTCTTTGACAGCATTTGAGTGCATTCCTAAAGCACACATGGCATTCAATAAAACAATTTGTGTCTGCTTGGGGGGAAAATAATAGGGTTCTGAGACTGTCATGGCAGCCAGGGAAATCTGGTGCTTCACCAAGTTATGCTGATGTGTACTTTTCCCACTGTTTTATATGTTAAATTCCACTGAAACACAAGAAGGTTTGAGCTGAAAACTGAAATGAAGAGGTGTCTTTATTAATAGGCTTTAAATGAAATAGGAACAGCTGTTAATACATTGGAGAAGTGAAAATTGACCCATTAATGAATGAAGAGAGGCAAAGAAATCAATGAGGGATCTCCAGTGGTTGAGTTGCTGGGCTGACTTTTTATCTCCTTTTTTTAATTGGTCTATAACAAGACGAGTGGTATGGACATTTGGGAAGGAACAGAAGCCTGGCCAATACAGCTGCTAATGAAGGCCAGGTAAGGAAGCACTTTCTTCAACTCTGTGATAGGTTGGGATCAGCAGATCTGGACAATATGCTTCTCAGGCTTTTAATTTAGCTAATGAATTGACTGTGTCACTGGCAATTAATTTTGAAAAGCACAGGAAAACCAAGGAAGTCTCAAAGGATGAGGGGAGGGGTGGATTAAATGCAGTACTAACCTTTACAACAGAGGAAAAAAGTCACATTGGTAGGTCTACATTTCAGCGCCAGCAGAAATGTGAAAGAGGACACACCAGACAGGGATCTCCAGTAGCAGCATAGCAGTGTGCAAGAGCTGAGGGTGTGACATCCCTGGAAGGCACATTCTGCTGATAAAAGACTCCTAAACCTCAAACATTAAAAAAAAAAATGCCAGGAAAACTGTACCATCTGTTGGGGCTCTACTTGCAACTGTGAAGATGCTGGGAAAGCCCTAGTAAATGTCATATACCTGCACTTTGCCAGAACCTCATGGGAAATATTGCTAGGGGAATGGAGCTGAGCAATGTCATGTGGCCTCAGAATCAGTCAGAAGGCTATTGGAAACTGGAGTAGCATGAGGTGGGTATTCAATAGGCTGAGTAAGCACCAGCGACTGCTTCAACATTTCTGCTTGTACTCAGCTGAGACTGTAAACAGGGTCAGCTCCTTAGGCAACACTGCCTTGGGAAGGCTTCGCCCACAGTCAAATGGGGAGACAGTAATTTGGAAAGGAGTGTCAGAGCAAAGCAAAAAGAGAGAAAAATTGTTAAGGAACTAAGCCAAGCTATCAACATAGTATTGAAAACCTGTGCTTTCCAGCTAGATTTTGGTAAGAAATAGCTACCAAGCACTTTTGGTGGCACATAGAACACAGGCAGATGGCATCTATGTTTTCTCCCTTCCACTGCCTTCCCAATCCAAGTCATCCAAGTCATCTGTGCTCTGGGGCATGTTCGACCCAAGGTGCAGTGGCAAGACCTCACACCAAAGTGTCTGTAAGCCACAAATAAACAACAAACATTTCAAGGAGAGACCTGAGGGTGGGAACCAGTCCCAGATAAAATACTCTGTATCTAGACATGTCAGGTTGGCAGGAGGAATGCAGAGGGAACTGGCAGTGGGATACAGCAATGTACGTTTTGTTTGGGACCGTGCAGGAAGAGAGCACACTTCACAGAGAAGCAGCCACAGTCCCCCCACACTGCGTGGTCTTGCTTCTTAAGCCTGCTGAGGTAAACGGCCTGAGAGGTATCTAAGTCCAATGCGGTGACAGCCCAACCTTTACTCCAGTAGATCTTTACTCACTAGGGGAAGGCAGAACAATTGCTGATCGATTTGTATCCGATTTGTGAAGGGCAGAGGTTGATTTCCTTACTCTGCCTTGCTGCTCAGAGTCCCAGGAAAGGTGAGACTTTGATCTAGAGGCTGTAATTGAGAGGCCAGATCTGAAAGTCTGTAAATCTCTACTATACTCACGTCGGTGAAGCTACTTTGAATTTACATTAATGAGGCAGAAAGTAGATTCTGGCTTACCCTCACCACATTGTTGTCCTGGAGACAAAAGTGAATCAACAACGCTCACTATTTCGTTTACTACTTTGCTCTAAGCTACCTGGTACCCCTTCTTTGGCTATTGAGTGTTTCTAAAGTAGCCTTTCATTTGCCGAGATAAAGCATAATAGCCTTTTTTATTACATTCTCTTTTATTCATCTTCCTCATCACGTCAATTAGTGTGTTTGCATTTTAACAGAGATCCTGCCTGAAAGCATTCTGGCTGCTAATGTCACAATTAGTGTTTCTTTCTCTTGAACCAATTATAGGTGATAATGTTACTATTTGACAGTGTTTGTGTTCTAATTAAGAGCCTGATTGCAAATTGGGCGCTCAATTCCAGCCAAACTGCTTCTTTTTCTTTGGGTATCCCCTAGTCCCGGCTTTCTACACATCTCTGGAATTATACACCGAAAATAAAAATAGATGAGTCATCACTTGTATGAAATATTTGTTCACTTTCATCCAGATTAATCTTTCCTCTTTCCTTATTGAATACTCTAAGCTTTTTTTCTTATTTGGTGAGAATCTTTATCAAGGACAGAGCATGCCACAGATAAAAACAGGACAGAGTTTTTGAGTGACAAGTTTAATCCATCACTTAATGCCTGCACTTTCAAGTATCAGCCACGAACCGCCGATTGTTAATATCACCCAGCACCGAGGTCCATCAGTACAACAGTTTTGCCCATTAAGAAAAACAAACAAATGCTGAAAATGTGTCAGGCTATAAAATGGGAAAAACAAACCTATAAAGCAAGTTTGGGGACAAATATGGAGTAAGATGAATTACTAAGCTTATAGGGAACAATCCCATTCTCATTTTAAAAAAAAATATATATACATATATATACATATATATATATGTTCTCATCTTACTTTTATCACTACATAAAATATCACAGGGGCATTTGACAGCATTACCTCTCCTGTAATTCTGCTTCCCCAACCTTGCATGAATGCAGAGGTCTGCTTTAAAATCTGCACCAGAGTTTGCATCCCTTTGGATGCTGTTGTGCACAAGACAGGTTAGAAGGATACAGGTAAGAATGCTTTATAAGGTTAGAACAGGTAAGAACAGAGCAGGGTGGAAGCTGGTAAGCAGCATGTTTGTGCAGGCTGTGTTGTGCTTTTCATACCCTGTAGGATCAAACACATCACCAATGAAGTGTGATTTCTTCCCTGATCACCTGAATGAGCAATATACAGGCACAAATATGAACTTGCCTTGCTTCAGTGCCCTCAAGTGAATTGTGCTTACAAGAGGGAAAAGGCCGATTTTATGGCATTTGAAGTGATGGTTGAAATTTCAAAAGCAGTCAAGCTAACTACAACATTCCCATTTCACAGAGAGCAAAGGACCTTGCAGAGGAACTCTGTGTCTTGGAAGCAGTTTCTCCAAGAGGACTCAGTTGAACACATTAATTCAAAACACCTATACTGGGAAATCAAAACCATTTCAGCATACTGTAATGTGCCCAGAGTGAAGCCTGTTCCTATACTGTCTGGTACAAACCACAGTTCCCAGAAACAAGACATCATGGAAAAGCTGTTGGTGTGGCTTGCTTTCAGACTGGCAAGAACACTTGCCGCCCCTGTACTCATTAGGCAGCTCCCAGTTGGGTCTTGCCTTCTCCCAGATATATCTCTCTGAATAGTCTGCAGAACCAATGAAGTTTTGGACACAGGTTCCCTGTATCTGAAGCTTATAGAGGAACAGCAACCTGTAGCTCAGCTTATCTGAGTCCCTAGGTCTACCGCTAATCGCTTTACAGCTTAAAGGATTTTCCCTGTAGGTGCTCTGGACATACAATGCACTTCTTCAGGGCTTTAATTAAACATATGGCTACAACATACCAACATGGTTAGTAAAAGATTTAGAAGCACAATAACTTTTTACTTTAAGAGCTGATATGCTCAAGGAAATAATAGTGTACATTTTTCTGCCTCCATTCCTTTACTGCTGTTACAGGCTTTTGAGGTGTTCAGGAATCCTCTTGACGTCATGGCTTCCAAAACACAGAACCTGTCTCCTACCTGTAGCAATATCCTTTTCCTCTCAGCTAGTCCATCTTAAGGGGGCCATACTGCCTTCCTCTTCCCTGTCCAAACTTCATGTGCCTGAAATTCTTCTGAATTTTGTCCAGGTCACCTAGCTCGATGGCTTTCAAGGTTCCTACTGACACATGGACTTTTAAAAGCACCTGTCTGGCACTTTTCTACTCTTTGAGCACCAGACCCCGTAGCCAAGCTGCACTGGAATGCATTCCTCATTAAACAAAAGCATTTGTGGGTTTGCTATTTCAGAGCACAAGCCAGGCTCCCTCCCTAGCACACAGACCTACTCCCCCCCCCCAAATTGCTGGAAATAAACTATTTCAGGTCTGCTTTCTAGGCTCGTATCTTGGCACATCAGTGGCTTTTGAAACAATTTCTGAATTCCTTATAGGCAGTAGCAGTCTTGAATCCCATTCTCTGCAAATGGAACACAAGTTCACTGAGGCTCTTCAGATTATCATGTTAGGATCATAGGTCACACTTTACCTTATGGCAGATGCAATGAAAATGTCCTGTGCTGAGAGGTGTACTGTGACCTTAGGTTCAGGGAAGTGAATTTTATTTAATGTTTGTTATGTTATCACAGAAGCATGATTTTTCCTGTTTCAAAGCAAAAAAAAAAGTCACAGCTATTCACCTTCTCTCTGTGAGGCTAATTTAATGCTGAGTCAAGCATTGCAAGGGAAACCATGAACAGTAAGTGCATATGCAAGAGACTTTAGGGAGTGGACTTCTCAGTTCACTGGTATGCTGATATTTAGTGCTGACAGCAGAATCAGCAAACTGCTTAATGAAGATGAACCCACTGCACTTAGGGGTTGCTTGTCTTCATTAATTTCCTGAAGTAATACTTCCCCAAAACTCAGTGGCTGCCCAAGAGAGGATGGCTTTAAGGTCTCCCTCAGCTCTTGGGGGTGGAGAGGTAGTGTCAGGAATTCCTGAAGAAATTTGTTGGGTTATTGCCTTCCTGTGTGACAAATCTGTCAAATACCCATTTGCCTTTGCTCCAAACTTTTCAGGCTGGATAAAAAAGACAGTAATACTTAACTGCAGAAGACCTTCTTTCATACTGAAAACATTATCAGTGTTGCAGGCACATTTGGAACGTGTTTGTGATACTCAGGAGTGATTGCATTGCCTAACTTTAAATGGGAAAATGTTGGCTGGGAGCCTAATTTTCATAGGCAATGAACAAATGCCTTTCCCATTAGTTTCAGTGAGATTGTTGCTCAGCATCTGTGAGGTGTTACTCTGAGCTCCCAGATGTGACTGATGTCAGCTTTAGACATGCTGCCAAGCACAGGAGGGTTTTGGGTTTTTTTTTTTTAAATAAAAAATTGAAAGATCTCATACTAAACATAGTATTTAATTTCACTGTAAATCCAGAAAAAAAAAAAAAACAACCCTGAAGTTCTGTATGTTGCAGAGTGCAGTGGTAACTGTCCTCAAGAGTCCTCTTCACATGCCTGCCAATTTTAATGAAGCAGTTGATTGCAGATACTACCCAGTTTAGATAATAGGATGAAGAAACCAGAGATATGTTTCATGGTTTTTCTTGGTGCACCATGGCTATGAAATCCCACCATCCTTATCTGGGGCTGTTTCACAGGTGCTTTAACATATATAAAGGAGGAGCTGTGCTATCAGGGTTGTGGAGCTCCAAGACAAAGTTAAGGAAGCTCAGCAGCTCTCTTCCTTGTACACTGGTGATGCTGAGGATTGATGGAAGACCATGCAGTTCTGGAATAATACATGCAAAAGGTGCCCTACTCTCATCCCTAGATTACTAGTCTTTCCTTCTTGGCACATTTTTTTCTGCTTGGATATTTACAAAAATGAAACTCATTGCCTGTGTATCAAGGTTTACTGAAATTTGAGAGGCACTGAGATATATCTGCCAGCTGCTATTATTAGCCCGAAACAGCTATTTCATAGTACCTTGAAGGTCTTGGCTTACAAAAGCCCCTTAAATCATTCACAGAAACATGCAGGCATATTTATAATTGCTTCTGGTTTTCAAGTAGGCACAGACACTAGAAGTTTATAAACTGTGTGCATCCTTCCTCTGCACTAACTCATAGGAAGTCAGTGATCCCTTCTGGTCCTCTGTTCCTATGGCAAATACAATGGTAGGGCATAAAACTAATGCCAGATTTCCAGATCTCTCAGGTAATAAAGAAAAAAAAAAAAAGGAGAACAAGGTCTTTTCCAGAAGGTTCTGCAGCTCTGTATGAAGATAATCTTAGTGATTGAAGAGGGTGTTTTATTAAAGCTGCATAATCAGGCTAGTATTCTGTCTGAATGCCCCTTTTAGTCATCTTTCTATTCCTTTTGAAGCTTTAATACTAACAAGCATAAACAAGCTAGGGTAAACCTTGAATTTACTGTTATTAATAGGTTCCAATCTGCTGCAATATCATCCCATGTCTCTCCAGGCAATTAAAGTTGTTTCTTGCTTTTAAAGAAGCTTTAATGGGTGCAGCCAATGGACCATCTATTATCATGAATGAACTCAATTACTATCTTAGTCACGATCAATATTTGCTTACACCAAGTTAGGAAAAATACTGAAAGCTTATAGAGTGGTTAAATGGCTGCTGATGTTAAGGCAGTGGGAAAGCCTGGGAGCACTGAGAAACGTACCCTTAAATAAGTGCAGTTTGTCTTGATATTTCTGAAGTCATCCAGGAAATAAGTGCTGATGATCATCTTTTCTGACACTGGTACTGTGAATTTGCATCAAGGAGATAAAGACTTACTAAATCTCTCAGTGAGGGAAGGTTAAATATTAACTCACCCTTTCCCCAATCCAATGAAGAATGTGTTCCAAGATGCAAATGCACTACAAAATGTTCTGCAAATAAACCAAGAAGATGTACATTCATGTTCAAACGTGTAGCTGGATAGGCTAGGTGGAAAAGCCACTACTCAGTAATATCTCTATGTTATTGCCAACCAGCTTTGTAAAAACTTAGTGGAGGAATACTGTGTCCCAACAGGGTGACTTTGCTTCCCCTGCAAAGGCAGCGCACTGGGGCCAGAAGAGTTGATAGTCTCATAATGGGCTAAAGAGCAAGTTGCATCAGTAGCAGCCCAGTGGAGTTGTGTGCATCATCCCCATATGATGATTTAATCATTCCAGAGGGGGGCTGTTTGGTGATTCAAATGCTGGAAGGAGTATCTGGAGTATCTGAACTCTGTGTTACTTTTTCTCCAATTGAGTCACTTAACATTTCTACTTCAACTTCCAGTTTTATAAACTGGCTTCACAGTCTGAGATCTAAAAGGCAGCCAGGCAGAAAGAGGATGAAAGAGTAGCAGAAGCTAACAAAAGAAGTCCCAGATTTTAGGATAGTTTGTTTCCTTGTTTGCTTATCTTTTTTTTTCTTTTTTTTTTTTTTTTAATTCCTTCTTTCTTTTATGTTAAGGCTACCTCCAGAATATTATTTTGCCCTGGAAAATCAATGGGAAAGTTTGAAAACATCTACCTTTTCCAGGTTTTACTGACTGTCTTAGATGATTAAGGTTGTCTTTGCTATAGCACAGCCATGAAAGGTTGACCTATATTTCAAAACAGGCTAGGAGACAATTAATTTCTTCGTACCCTTCTTGGATGATGTCCCAGAGTATCCACAGAGGCTGCCAAGCAAGCCATCAGCAGAGGATTACAGATTTCTGATGGAGAGGTTTGCTGATGGTCTATTCCCTCCATTGTGGAAGAAACATTCTGGCCAGGTGAAAGGAAGGCAAGAGTTTCCAATTAATCATCCACACTTCACAAATGAATTGTTAAGTAACAATGGGTCAGTCATTTAATGTTACTGAATCTTAATTCTCCGTCTTGACAATGAGCTGAGATCGCTCTGGTGTACATGGTAGGGAGCTGAGGGGCTATTGCAAGTACTGATTTGTGTCACACTTTGCACAGATGTGAGAGGTCATGCCAGACTAACATTAGCAGTGACACTGGGCCTAGTTCACAGTTACACCGAGTCCACTGAGGGACCATGAAAGGGTATCTGCAAGGACGGAGCTTTGTTTTCTCCTCTATGAATCTGCCTCGTGGCTTTCTGAATGCAGGTACCCTGCACTTTGTCCAGACTGCTTTCTGTATACCAAAAGGACTCAAAGGTGATGAAAGAAATTCGTATCAGAAAAGTGAATGAAGGTCTATTAAAAAGGAGGTTGTGGCTTACCCCAAAAACCTTAGACATCAGCACTGGGGGCAAGTAAACATGATGACAGGAGACTGTTCTGCAGGTCTTCTGAGACATATTGGCAGCCCTGAGGATCAAGGGCACTAGCCAAATGAAAACATCAAAAAGTGGTTTGATTTGTTCAGACCTGAAACAAACAGCCAAACAAAGGAGAATAATTTTCCAGCATGAAATACTCCCTTATTCCCCTCCTCCATTTCCTCCCATCAATCATTTTCAATCAAATAAAATGTCAGGTTGGTTTTAGCTTGGTTTTGTTCGTCCTTCTATTTCAAAACTTAAGTGTAAATGTTTTAATGAAACATTCCTCCTTGAGGAAACAGCAAACAAACAATTTTAGTCTTCAATCAGAAATGTCTGCTGCTAACAAATTTAATATCAACATCATCAGTTCTTAATCAGATTTTGACTGACCTAAATCTGCATTTTTCAATAAGTGTGATATTCAAGCAGAAAAGTGTCCAACTCTCAACTGGCACAATAGCTAGGGCAGCTGCTCATCTGTGTACAGCCTCATGAAGAATGAGAGCTGTTCTCTCTTTTCCAAACATTTAGCATAAAGAAGAGATCCAATTCTATGCCATTGTTAACTGCATTAACCTTCAGTACCACCAGTGTGAAGAACTTTATTTTCACAAGTCTCTGGCTGTGCAGAATGCTCACATGCTTTATTAGAAGAGCTGGAAGGTTCTTGAACATTCCTTAACCATCACATTCCATACTCATCTTGACTCCGCTAAATGTATCCATGCAAGAAAACAAGAAAATCGCACTGAAACCAGAAATAACTATATTTTAATCACTAAACTGCACTCTTTCAGTGTGCTTTATAATCCTACAAACAAACCAAACCAAACAACATGGAAACCTGCTTTCTTACATAATTATTTGTTACTAACCCTAACAAGTGATCGCACCCTTTTATTATATATTTGCTTGCTGAAAAGTAATTTAAGTTTCTGTTGCATTCTGCACTTGGCACAAAAGAGCCCATAAAGACTCTGCCCTTGGCAGGAAATATTGCTTGCTTTTCTCAAATCCTAATTCAGAGAGGTGCAGAGCAAGCTCAACCCCTCCTGAAGTCGAGACAAGGCCTTTGGAGATTAGGACTTCTGAGACTGTTTTATTTCCATTGACTTCAGACTTGCAAGTCTTTGTTTTTCATCTTTCTCTAAAGTTATTTTAATTAAAACAAGTCAGAAAATCCCACATTTCAGCAAAGCAAGGTCCAAAATAGCCTTGTCTCTTTGTGTTTGCTTACTAGGTCCTCTTAGGAGTTGGGACTTCAGTTTAAAAGCATGTTGTATTCATGTGAAGGGAGAATGGAAATTTCCGCTCTGCAAATTTTCCTTAGAATATTTCTGTTGGGAACTGCTCTGCATAAAAGAACAAATTTGCTGTAGAAGAAAGTATAGCTTTCATCTTCCTCATACACGTGTCCTTTGACATCCAAGCAAATCATACAGAGCTAACATGTTGCCTGCATGGAAACCCATGCTTCCATCCCAGTGCCAGGTGACTGGGAGCTGCCAGTGCAAAACAGTGGAGAAAAGCTAGTTTGATTCTAGGGTGTCGATGGTCTCTGGAGGTCCCTTCCAACCCCTAAGATTCTGTAATTCTGTGTTTCTGTGCATCAGGCCACACACTGTTGGTGGAGACAGGGGAATCCTGTACACAGTGCTGGTAAGGCCTCATTTCAGTTACCACAGTTCCTGTCACCTCCATTCAAAAAACCCCGAAATTAGAATGGATGCAGAGAAAGGTTTCGAAGACGAGTTCAGGAACAGAAGCTCTATCTTAGAAAAAGAGATAAAAAGAACTTGGCTTGTTTGGCCTAGTGAAATGAGAGTAGAAATGGGAGATAATGCCTCTTTTACAGATACATGGAGGAGTAAATATTGGGGAGGGAGAAGAATTATTTAACCTAAAGGATAATGCTGGAGCAAGATCAAATGGATATGAATTGGTCATGAATAAATTTAGACTCAAAACTGGGAGAAGGTTTCCAACCATCAGAAGACCGATATTCTGCAATAGCCTTTCAAATAGAGTAGTGATGGGCAAAGAACTTCAATTTAAACCTGTGATATGAGTCCCTGAATAGACAAGTGTTTTTGAGAAAAAGAACTTCATCAACCATTTGTTGAAGGTGTTGCTTACACTATGTATTTACATTAAATTTATTCCATGCTCTGGAGCTTCTACTGATTACCTGCCAGGGATAGGAAGAATCTTTTTCCACTTTAATTTTGCTTCTTTTTTTTTTTATTTTTCCCTTTGCCCTGAAGTACCAGGGATTTAGCCACAGAGGAAGAGTGGAAGTAGAGATAGATCCACAGGCATTCCTCAAAGTCTTAAAGTCTTCCAGGTGGCTTTGGTTGTGTTACTGTCCACATACCCAGGTTTCCACTGATAGTCAGATCTTATGTCAATAGGTAATCTCCTGGTTTGGCTTTATACAGAAGATGACAGACTTGTCCATCACCTGAGAATTTCATCCAATACATCCTAAATATTATCACATTCAAAATATTATTGATAAAGTCGATCTCTGTCTCCCTTTCTGTCAGAGACAATGGCTGCAGCTGAAAGGCTGAAAGTGTTCTGCATTGGGCAAGGGCTGGTGAAGTAGAGCCAAGCAGCTGTTCCACAGTGCACAGGGTGACACACCAGGATGCAGACTTTCCAGACTTGGAAATCTGGAGTCTCAACACTTTGAAACATAAAGGGTGATAAAATGTTGTTGCTGTTGCTATAAGAATGCCTCTTACCCAGCATTCATTTTGTCCTCTTTGCTTTATGGCCAAAGAACAACACGTCATGATGTGTGGTGCTGTTTTCTATTTCTTGAATCCAAAACTAAATGAAAATCATGAGGTGAAACATGGGAAGAGGCCGCATCTTGTCAAGGCAGCAACCATCCTGCATCATCACTAGTCAACCATGGATTGGAACAGCCAAGTTCATTGCATAGTGCACAGGAAGCCCATGTTCACAAGGTATGGTCAGTTCTCCATAGCATTTTCATCACGCTGAAGCCTCCTGCAAGGCAGAGTTTTAAAAAAACGCTTGGGCAAAATGCAGTCCTGCCTTTCCCTCTGAAAAAATCCTAATCTCTCCTTCCCTCTAACCTGACCCGTGTCAGGCTCTGACATGAAAGACCATTCCCCTCCTACAACCTGCTTGTGGCTTCCTACTGTTCACTCACTGCTCATTTATCTTCTTGATCCGCTAATTATACAAGGCCAGCCAGGTCCCAGGTCCCTTGTTCATGCTGGGGCAGCATACTGTTACAGTATTACTGCAGCCCATGAAGCCCATATGTTAGGAGTTGATGTTGCCATTTACAATTAGGAACACACCAAGTAAATTCTTTACCCTTTCCTTTATTTATCACAGAAGAAAATCCACTTGGTCTGTGGATCTATTTGGTCTATTTGCAGGTTTTGCTTATGTTAGTAGCCCATTTTCTGCAGTACAGAGACATGTCTTAGTAAGTAAAGGTTAAAGTCTTTGAATTTCTTTGTCATGCAAACTCCCTCTCTGAACTGCTTTACAGAAACCAGTAGTGTAGCTTCAGAGATACGCAAGACATAAACAAGGGGGAAGGGAGGAGTTTTCAGCTGAGATTTGAAATGAGATGGAAACCCAATGGAGCAAAGAAATACAGACAAGCCTGTTCCAGATGGCAGGAGGCATAGAGGAGAAGTTCCTCATCCCACCTCTGGCCAGATTGCATGGAGGGATGAGAACAATAGAAACTTGATGAAATTAAAGGGCATTACATGTAGGAATAAAACCCCATCCAACCGAAAAAAAAACCCAACCAAGCAACCAAAAAACCCTCAAAAGAAATGCTTCTCTGCACAGGACGCAGCCAGCCTGTAGAATATGCTACAGGGAAAGTCGTAGAGTTAAATACTAAGACTGGATTTTTATAAGAGTTTGCTCATTGTGTGATACTTCTGGAGACCAGGCACTTGCTACACTGACCAGTGCTTAGGCTGCTTCTCTGTGACCTTGGTGCTATTTGTACTTGTCAGTTATGCTGTTCCTGTTCATCTGGGTATTCAAATGTATTTCTTTCTTTGTATAGTCAAGGAAAAAGCGAAATTATGTGTGTCCCTATCCACATTCCTAGAGGATTCCTGAAGGTCAAAGCTAGGATAACCAGCATTTACTTCATGCAGGGTTGCTGTTATCTGAACAGTTCAATTAAGATGAGGCTGAAAGGAAAGCAGCTGGGGCTTTAAAAGCTCTCATCTCTCAGCAAGCCTGTCTTGGTGCCCCACATATCTTACCCACTTGCCTCCTGTTCTCAGAGAGCACTAGGATTCCCCAAAATATAATCAGTATATGGGGGCCTTCAGTTACTGCCCCAGCCTGCCTTGCCTCACAGGGAAGGCCATAGCAGGTTGGAATAAACAGGAACAATAAATTTTGTTTACAAATGAAAATTTTGTAATTTACCATAACTTTTAGAGAGACAATAGGGAAATTCCTTCTTCCCCTTTTCAACTTGCTACATTAATTAGTTACAAGAACATTCTCTACTCACATCAACCTTTGCATCTGCTCTGGATTACCCAACAGAGCTGATCCAAGGCAGTCCTTCCGCATTTCTGTGGGACTCCTGACTAACCACTCCTGACACGCACAGAGAGCGCTGGGCTCAGTGTGAACTGTAGTGTAACAGCTACACGCCAGCTGGTGAGGGACATTACAGCATTGGTGACCAGCTTTGAGTAAAAGCACAGTAGTTAAAGCATTTATTCAGGAAGTGAGAGAGGAGGATTCATTAGGAACGTGCCTGGAAAGAAACTTGAGTTTCAGGAGTCGGCACAGCTAAAGCTCTCCTGTCTCTGCTGAAGCCATCTCCTGTGCAACGAAAAATGAAAAATTCACATGCCATGAAAAAGGAAAGAGAGAGAAACACCAGGAGAATGAGTGGAAGAGCACTGAGTGAGCTGGAGGTCAGTCAAGCAGGAGAGCAGGAGTCTATGTTGCTGGCCTAGACTGGGCTTGAGGCCTGAGGGACTGTTGTGGTTTTGCATGGCAAGGTTCTGGTGGAGGCGGACAGGGTGTAGGGGTGGCCTCTGCAAGAAGCAGCAAGAAGCTTCCCCTAGACTTGACAGAGTGAACACCATCCAGGTTCAAGGATAGACCCCTTGCTGACCAAGGCCAAGCCCATCAGTGACGGTCACAGTGCCTCTGGGAATCACATTTAGGAGAGAAAAAACCTGTAAGACCCCAGAGAAGGGAGTGAGAAGATGTAAGAAACTGCAGACACCAAGGTCAGTGAAGAAAGGGGGAGGAGGCACTGCAGGTGCCAGAGAGAAAGATGCCCCTGCAGCCCATGGAGAAGACCATGGTGGACCAGCTTGTTCCCCTGCAGCCCACAGAAGATGATGTGGAGCAGAGACCACACCTGCAGCCTGTGGAGAGACTCCACACTGGAGCAGGTGGAGACATATGGAAGACACTGTGACCTGCGTAGAGCAAGCCCCTGGCAGAGCCTGCAGCCTGTGCAGAGAGAGCAGGTTTTCTGGGGGAACTTGTGACTCTGTGGGGGACCAGGCTGGAGCAGCCTGGGCCTGAGGGACTGTGCCCCATAGCAGTGACCCACGCTGAGGCAGTCAGTGAAGAGCTGAAGCACTGTGGGAAAGGACTCACATTGGAGAAGTTCCTGAAGGACTGTCTGCTGTGGGTGGGACCCTATGCTGCAGCAGGGGGGGAGTGTGAGGAATGAACCTCCACCCTGCCCCGCCCAAGAAGGAAAACCACTCATGAGGAACTGACAGAAATTCCCCTGGGGAGGATAAGGGGTAGGAAGGGAGAGAAATCATGAATAAAGTGAAGTCTGCGAAGAAGGGAGGAGAAGGGGAAGTGCTTTAAGATCTGGTTGTGCTTTCCGTTGTCCTGCTTGGTTTTCACCATGTGTGTGTCTCTGAGCAGTGTAATAAATTAGATGCTTTTTTTTTCTTTTTATTCCATGTTGAGTCTGTTTTGCCCGTGACACTGATTGCCTGTCCTTATCTCGACTCCTAAGCCTCTCAATATATATTTTTTCCCCTGTCCAGCTAAAAAGGGGAGTGACAGAGCAACTTTGGTGGGTGTCTGGCCTCCAGCCAGGGTCAAGCCCCTACAGGGACACAAGTATTATGTATGCATCCTCCATTGCCAGCTGGAAACACAGGTGAGAAACACAAGGGACTTGCTATTGTGTGCTTATTTCAGTTGTTACCTCTTTGCTTCCAGAGGCAGCAGGACTAAAGGCTGCAAATCACATTCTGTCTAACTAGGCTGGACTCTAAGGAATCCAACTCTTCACTTAAAAAGACAAAACCAATTACCAACAATCTGCTTCTGAGGACAAAAAGACCAGCTTGCTAATCAGGGCCTAAGACAAGACCATTCCATCTGAAGAGAATTTCCTACCATCCCACTGTTTATTTAAACATCTCCTTTAATAGCCATATTTTTGGCTGTTACTAGTCAGAATACAAGATTTATTCCTATTGTCCAAAGCGTAGCCCCAAGGATTTTGATGGTAGCACTGATTTTATTCTGTGTAATGGAAAAGGAGATACACTCTAGCTGGGATACAAGAAATTGTGCAGTCTGGATCATACACTCTACCCTGATCTTTCCATTTGGCTTAGGAGCCTTCTAACAATATAGACTGCAGTCCAGAAGTTCGATTTTGTAAGAGAGGGGCAGTTTTCTCTTATCTGCCACTTTAGTTAGGTTCCCTTTACTAACTGGCCTCCTTGGCCAGTAACAGGACCAAAAATCATCCATGGGAGAAAATTCCCAAATGCAAACTAACAAAACAACCATAAAAAAGGTCTTGTTTTATGACATGCTCCATTGGTATTGCAGCATTCTGCCTATGTGGGCATATTTTCTAACACATTATGCAAAAACAAGTCAGGGAAGATGCTGAGGATTGTAATTTTCTAATTTAATTCTGCCATTTCCAGTAATGGAAAGCCATACTATGGCTATTTATCTTCATAAGTGACAGATGCATTTCATTAAAACTTCCTTAAATAATTTCTCATGGCACTTGAAGGAGGAAAAAAAGGAGTGAGAAGATATCTATTTTGTAAGCACACACACATCGATGTTTTGAGAGCTGTTAAACACACAAATGATCTATGACATTGCATTAAAGAGGTCAAGTAAAAAGACATTTGTCTGGTGTTTTTTGAAACGTTGATGCCTGTTGAACACATCGTGAAACAATCTGACATTGACTGTTGCTGGATGAAAATATGCTAATAATATCACCGTACAGTGATATAATGACTGCCACTTGGGAGAATCCCAAAGCTTGGTGTAATGCTGTGACACGCAGACACTTCCCCTCCAGATACTGCTGAAATGCTGCCATATAGGAGCAGGAGGATGCAGCAGCTGTAGAGCAAATGACTCTGCAGAATAATTTGGCCAAGAAGTGAAGAACTTTGTATTCAGTTGAACTGGCATTTAAATAAGCAATGTTCCAGGGCAGGTGAATATTCACTTAATTTTCTTTCTGTGCCAGCCAGCTGATAGTGGAGCAATAAAGCCTCTTTTGAAGAAATCTGCATCATATGCTGCTGCACTTCTACAGGGTAGATGTTCTGTGTAAAATCCTAGCCCAGGTCTCGGCACATACATGTTGCAAGAAAGCAATGAAAATATCAGAGAAGGAAGAGTTGCAGGTGAGATCATGTACCAGTTTTCTGTTGTCCTCATATTCCATACAGCTTAGGGAAGTTTGGAGGCTTGCAAGAGTTCTTAGAGGGTCATTAGGTCAAGGGAAATCACAGGTGCATCTACATCATTCTCCTCATCCACCCATTCAGTAAACTCATATAGAAGAAGATGGAATGGAGAGGTTTAGAGGTAGCACTGTTGTTACATTACATACTCCTCAGTTTTGCATTTAGAATAACTTTGTAACTTGGAGGGTTAGCAAAAGGGGACAGAGTGGCAAGGAGAGCCTTGCCCAAACTCCTGCCTCAGAAGCCTACCATCTTGTCTAGCAACTGAGGCCCAACAGCGCTGTCAGAAAGGCCAGTGACTAGCTGAGCTGTTGAGAAAGAATTCGCCTCCAGCACAAGGAAGTGGTATGTATGGATAAGTTTTCATGGTCTGTAGTCAATGCTGTTCTTACTCCAGGGTCCTCTGATTAAGGCCCCAGAGGTATCAAGTGAGCTGGAAGAGTGTTTGCAGTCCCTGTTGCCACCCCCCCAGCACTCTGTCTATTTGGCCTCAGCACCTTTCCCTGATTCTACATTTGTTCTCAACTCACTGAGCAAATAAACCCAAGTGAATAAGCTATTCAAGAACTGCTGCCCTCTTTTTGGTTCACGAACCTTGCAATCCCCTCTCACTGTTATTTCAAACTACTCACTGAACACGCTCCATTTGTTATTCTTGCCCAGTGTAGTTTGTTGACAAGAAGTCATGGTGAGTCCGAGAGCAGTGTAAATCAGCAGGGACCGGACAGGTGGTCTTCTTCCTACACTGACTGAAGAAATAATAACTATGACTAAAAAAAGGCACTTTCTTCATGGAAACATTAGCAAATGAGCCAAAGCTTGCTTCCTGCAGTGTGCTTAGAAGATGTGGTTTCCATAAGTAGGGTGTTCTTAGTGGTTTTCAGAAGGTACAGAAGTCTATGCTTTGGGGCCAGGACCTGCCTCCTCCCTCCACCCAGCCTGTAACCTGCTATGAACACCAAGGTACCCACTGCCCAATACTTTTGTACTTCATCGAGAATCTACCTCCTTTGAAAACTCCAGCTCTAAATGTATTTGATATCATGGTATCCCCAAGTTACCTGAACCCGTTCCCCAGTCAGCACTGAGGACCTCAATCTGCAGTAGCACATAAACTGGGGGCAGCACATATAAGATATACCCCTTCTCTTCCCCCACTGCTCATGAATTTAGTCTATATTCATGTATTATAGCAATGCTGTCTGAGAAGGTGAGGCAGAACTCCTGCAGATCTCTTCCCTTGCTCAGTTTTCTGGTGTTATTACCACTGATTCTTAGTCATTCCAAATTCATGACAGTCACCATTGAGTCATGATGGCAGGTGGCTCTGGTTGGCCCTGGCTGCAAGCAGATGAGTCTACCTATTTGGGTAGAAAGGACTAGTGCAGAGGAAGTCCACACAGAGAGAGACTCAGGGGAGCTAGGCTGGCAACAGGAGCTGATGTTGTCAGCTCATCAATAAAGCCAAGCTTCCGAGGAGGCTGAGCTTTCTTACTCATGCTCTGGTGTTCAGAGCATGACTCAACTCGTTCTCACCACCCAGCACTCAGAGGCCAGCCACAAGCTAAGTCTTTCATCTGTGGCATTTCAGCTGGGCTGTTCTGCTACCGCCTCTTCCTCTCCCCTTGTGTTTCTGTGCAGGTGATCAGTTAGGACTGACGTTCAATGCTTTTGTGGACTGGCTTTACTGTTACCAAAAACCAGAAGTCAAGGAGGGAAGTAAAAATTTCCCTTGCAGTTAATCACTGGCCATGCTGTGGAACTCATCAAACTTTGAGGAAGTAATTGAGGCTATTTGCACTTGTGGAAAATGGGAAAGACAAAAGTACAGGAAATTACTTGTTGTTTTGCTCCCAGCGTGACAGCTATGATTACTCTCTTGTTGGATGAGATTCCTTTAGAAGAAATGGCTTCCAGCTCTAATCCATAAAGACAATCTCATTGCATGGAAGAAACATCTCCCCCCGGAAAATGAGTTGCTGTGAGGCCCAGCTGAACACACTGCTCTGGCAGCTTCACCTGACAGAGATTTAAAGTGAGGAGGGTTAACCAGAGCACTTAGAGAAAACATTTTTGGTCAGAAATTGTTCTTACATGTAAAAATATAACTTTGTAATAGGAATTACATATCTGCTCTTTTGTTTGGAATGGCCAGTAGCAGAGACTTCATTAAGGTTTACCGTCACATGAGGCACATGCACCAAATACAATAAACAGACTATCCAGAGCATCAGGTCTCTGAGTAACTGGAGAGACTGGTCCATCCTCCCAGGGTCAGTGGATTCCCAAAGTGGCCTGGGATCCCTCTGATCAGATCCACAGACGGTATTTCCTGGAATGCCCCTTGGAGATCAGTGTAGCAACAGTCTCTCCTAAGATCAAATTCCAAAGCATGCAACCCCAAGACTGGAACTGAGCTTTCTGACAACTTCTTCCACACCAAGAATGTAATGTCTATCTCTCTCTCATTCTCATCTTCCCTCTCTCTCTTTCTCTGTTCTATCTCTGATTTCCACACAATTGCTGTGAATTGCCTCCCTCTTGAGGTTCAGGTAGCAGCACTTAAAATCATGACCTGAAGAAAGCACTTCATAAAACTCCACATATAAAAAAGCATCTTGGGCCAGACCTTCTGTGGCTTCAGCAGAGTATGACAACATTGAAATGTGTGGCAATACACTAGACCAGATCTTCAGGTGACATAAATCAGTGTGATACCATGGGCTTCAAGACATTTGTAGTTTAAAATCTACATCAGTAGGAGTAACATGCACAAGCAGACAGTGTCAGAGTTCTGTTTGTCATTTTCTTGTCTGTTTTCCTTGCTATTTCATTAGCACTGTCATAGACCCGTAGCAGTCCTTTTTATCTCATTACAAGGATAAAAACCCTGGGTCAATTTGTAGTACATGATACATGAACTTTTGATTATGTATATGAAACCAGCTGTAATGACCACTTGTCACTGTGGTCCCATCCACAATGACAATTAATTGTGATAATACTATTGGATAGAGGTTTTCTTTTCTAAAATAGGTTTAATTTTCACATCTGCAGAGAAAGAGTCAAGGGAAGAACCAGTGAAGAAAATGAAAGATCTGTTTTGTTGTTGTTGCATAATTTTAATAAGATTTAAATTCTTACTTCCCATGGAGTTGGGCCTTGGCAAGTGATGTGCTCACCCAAATGCTATGAGGAACTACACAGCAACTGAAATATTTAATCATATACTGGAATGTCTAAGCCACATTAACAAGTGAATGAGAGCACCTAAAGGCAGTAAAAGAAGCACAAAAAGTGACCACAAGACAGTGACAAAAAAGCCATGTTTTTTGTATTAGTTTTTAAGATATGATACTATTTTAAATTTATGTAGGAAATCAAATAAGTCCCTGTAGTAATGCTGCACTGGGTCCTGACATTTCCAATTGTTGGTAGAACTGAGAGTGACATGGATTTGTCAGGTGGCACATGAGAAAATGCACAGTGTAGTGGTACATGAAGGTAGGAGTTAGGTCCTGCTTTCATTTGTACCATCCAGTCTCTTGGTGAAAACCACTTTTGGATGTTCACTAGGGTATATGAGATCAGAATTTTCTACCATGACTTGCCTTCTAAGGCATGCCAATTGCCAGTGGTGCTTTAATGGCATCCACGTGGAAATACACATAATGTTTCCATGATGATACACACAGAAGCAGCTCCTTTGAAATCTGCACCCACTTACATCAGTTAAATGTTTGGCTCTGATTTGTGGTTTTGCTTTTTTCTTACTTTATATATTATCTTTCTTTTTAAGATGTTCATTGCATATCATGAATGAAGTTAAGATTTTAGTTTTCACCTCTGCAGGGCCCATTTTTATAAGTCATCCTTCACTCTCTCATTCACTGCCCTTTCCCTCCCTCTTCCTTCTTACTCTGTTAAATCAGAGTCCGTTCTTCCACCGACTGCTCTGCACAACCTTGCCTTCTGCATATTGACCTTTCCTATGCTGCCGTTCGGATCACCAGCTCCAGCCATTACATTAGCAACACACAATTACACCCTCAAGGTAGAATCAAGTGCAGATCCTACCTCTACATAAATACCTTAATGAATGCAAAGATGCTGATGTGTGTCTGAAGTGTGTTTTCAGCTCACGTACTGGAGAAGAAGGATTCTGCAGAAGCTTGAAACTGTGGGTAGTGATGGGAGCATTTTCCAAATGTTTCTGTTCCACCAGAGTGCCCTCTGCATGGTGCTGTGCTCTGAAGTGTCCGAGAATTATATTGTTTTCTAGAGGTTATTGCCCAAGCCCCACCCAGTTGTCACAGGAGGACTGTCCCATCTAGTGAGCTCAGATGGTGGCTCTCGGTTGATGTGAGGACATGGCACTTTCAAAATAAGTGTTCTTGGTGACTTATTTGATCAGTTGTCCTTTGGTATGAGCCACCATCCTGATAGGATGTAGTTTGGTGCTATCTGTTGCTCTTTTGGGAGTGTGGTGCAGCCATTAAAGTACCTATGCCTTTTTTTTTTTTCTTTTTTCTTTCAAAATTTGATGTACATTTTTCTCTGAACATGCAGTATCAGAACTGAGTGTTCTGGCCACCCTCTCAACAAAAGCACAATCTGACAATGAAATATGTCACATCTGACATATGAAAGAATCTGCCCTGTGGCTGTGTGGGTAATGAATCATAGAATCATAGAATAGCCTGGGCTGGAAGGGACCCCAAGGATCACAGAGTTCCAAGCCCCCCTGCCACAGGCAGGGACACCAACCTCCAGCCTGCATCTTCACAAGGTTGCCCAGGGCCCCATCCAACCTGGCCTTGAACACCTCCAGGGATGGGGCTTCTACCACCTCTCTGGGCAGCCTGTTCCAGTCCCTCCCCACTCTCTCTGTAAAAAACTTCCCCCTAATATCTAATCTAACCCTTCCCTCCTTCAGCTTTAATCCATTCCCCCTTGTCCTGCCATTATCTACCCTTCTAAAAAGTTGTTTCCCCTCCTGTTTATATATTCCCCTCAGGTACTGGAATATACAGCTATGTGGGATATCTGCTGATGTTTTCTTTATAGTGTTACAGTTGTGATAAATTGAGCAGTATGTGAAATGATGGTTTCAACCAGTTCAAGGTATTGTTTGTCCAATTATCACGAATAAATCATGCTCAGAGTTCAAAGACCCCTGAGAATGCACCTTCCCCCTTCTAGAAGGAATTCTGCTGTGAGAGATGGGAGTTGGGACAGTGTGAGGCTATTCTGTACCATCTCTGTAGAAACAGCTTTTATTGTCCACAGTGTCTCTCAAAGGCCATTTTGGGCATGTGATACTAACTGTGACATCTGGCCCACAGCAGTGATTCGCTACAGACTCCAAAATCAATTCATGTCTCCGTAATTCACCAAAATAATCATCAGGCATTATTCTGCATAAAGCCATGCAATATTGTTCTGCTTATGTTCTTTACTACGTAGATTTTGCAAATGGGACCTCCTCTGATTTACAGAAGCCTAAAATCAGTAAATGTAAGAAAAATCTGTGGCATGAGTGGCCAGTCCATTATGCCTGTTTCATTAACCTGTTCAAAAGAGGTGAGGAAAAGAGACATCTCCTGAAAGATCCCAGAAGTTTGATGTAATGACTTCAGTAAAACCAAAGTGAAGAGATGGAATGAGTAAGTGTGTGGAAAGAAAAAAAATTAATGGGAATTTAGCCTCCTTTTACACTTATTACAACAAGGCTTATTCAAAGATTCCATCATAGAAAAGAGTTTCATCACTGAGATCTCCCTGAGAGAGGAGATGCTGGGTCAGTCAATCACTGCCTCAGAGGATCTTCAATCAGCCTATGGCCCTGCTGGCAAACACATGCACCCTCCCAGCAGAGGCAGGTCTTCCTCAGAGCTAGTGCTGCCTGGAAACAAGGCTTTCAAGACAGAGGGACCTTCAAATAGGCAAAGTTTTTTTGCTGGGCTTAAATGGATTAACTGCAGCAAAAACTAGTCATGCTCACAACATGGGCTTTGTTAGGATAAACATGTCTGAAACTCTCTAAGGCTTTTGGAAGTGGAAGAATGTGTCATTTCTTTGTATATCATGTACAGAGAGGAGAGCTGTTGCACAGACATTTGGAAGCTTAGGCTTCACCATCCAAGGATTTAAGTCCAGTTAATTCACCTAATTTTTCCTAATTAATTTGAAAAACCTGCTTGCTTACAAAAAGCTGAGCAAGAAGGCAACCTGTATTTGAGGGTTTCTAAGCAGTTTCATTTTATACCCACCAGTGTTTAACATTTCTTTTTCCTTTGCCTGCAGGGTTGCAGTGCCACACACGCAGTGACACTGGTGTTGGTACAGCATCTCCACAGCTCCCCTCCCTTCCCTGTGGTGTACTGCTTTAGCATCATCCTCAGAGCAAACTGAGGCCAAATGTGACCAAGTGTGGCCAGTGTGGCCAAGCCTCAGATCTGGGATGAAGAGCTGCTTTGCAGAAAAATTCAGTGTCATGACACAACCTCTTAGGCTGTTAGTGCAGTCTGAATGCATTTGGGACAATCATTTATGACTGGCATGAAAAGAATGAGGGGAAAATTACTACTTTTGATTTTGACATTTTGTAATGTAAATCCTTTTATTTCTCATCCCAGCGGGATCTTTCAAGGCCAAATTCAGTCAAACTTACTTTTCACAGGTTAAAACAAATGAGTGTCCTTGAAGCACACAACTGATGCTCAAAACTAAAGCCCCTTGGTCAGGTTTCACCTGGGTCAACTTAACCAGTCACAGTTTTTCCTGCTTCACCCATGCTGTTGCAGAACAGAGAATAAACTGTACATCTCAACCATTAAAAGATGCTTCCACATTTAGCCACCTCAGAAAGCAGGTGCTGGGGGAAAGCACAGTGTTCACACACTTTTAATGCAGAACATAAAAATATGCAATAAAAATATTTATGGAAAATTTGAAGAATGGGCTGCGAGCTCTCAGCTTACAATTCTGTTTTCAGTGGGATAAGCAATTTTTCATATGCTTTGGCAAATTTTAGCCTAATTAAAAGAACAGGTAGGTAACTACCGTTAGTCTATGTGGATAAATGAGAGCAATAACCTAGTCATCCATTCCAAACCTATCCAGAAATTTATGAGGACTTTGATGAGGTGCAGATGGGCTTCTTACAGCAAAGATTGTACAGAGTCTGGAGGACTCAGGATTCAAAATTTACACATTCTATGAAAATTTGCAATTCAGGGCCAATTTTGTTCACTTGCAGTAACAGGCATGCAGTGCAGCAGAGCAAACCATCACAATATGCATGGTGGTCACTGTTACATACTAAATGACTTGTTTAATTCACTGTGTTCTACTGTGATATTTTTTTCTTTCACCTCCTGAAAAATGCCCTCTCTTTGTCTGGCTCCACTCCTCATACTTCAACGTCATCTCCAGAAAAGGGTCTGGGAATGTCAGCAGCATTCTCTTAATGTTATAATCCTTATAAATTAAATCCCCTTAATATCAGCAAAATATGTGAGCAAGAAGATCTGCTCATTGATGGCAGCAGGTTTCTCAGATTCTGGTCTGACACCACAAGGCAGCCTTAACAATCCAACACTCATGCTGTGTTTATGTGGAGAATCATGGTTTTTTGAAGGACACTTTCATTTAGGACCTTGGTGTTTTTGATTGGATTCCTACCCAAATCTATCCATTCTGTGCAATTCTGGTATTTAAAAAAAAAAAAAGCAAAAAAAAAAAAAAAAGCCTCTTCATGTCAGCTAAAGACATTGTCTAGGGAAAACT